>NC_138306.1:66790000-67495000 GCF_965601325.2 Salmo salar
CAGCCAGAATGAGGGTGAAAATAAATATGCTACTGTACAGTTCCAAACTTCACCCAACGCCACCTTGTGTCCTTTCCTGCCCTTTTGCCTCATCTCCGGCCCCCTCCATTCCCTAGTCTCGCCCTCAATGCCCTCTGGTACCCAGCCGTGCTAAGCGCTTTAGCTTGCTTGAGTCAGGATTTCCACTGGATAAGAGTTTGATAACCCCGTCCAGAGGTCAAACGCAGGTTAATCAGTTAATAAGAGCTGATCTATAGCATATTTAATCACAGCCCTCTATAAGCATGCATACTGTCTGTCCTATGTTTGTTTAATTGATTTAACCCCCAGCAGCTGATTAACCACTCTAATAGCCTTATTTATTCAGGTTGGATCAGTTTTTGATAACATCCATGCTTGCGTACACAGTTGGGTTAAGCTGTATTAGCAATTAATAACACCCCCTAAAGCGCTCTCTCTCTCTCTCTCTCTCTCTCTCTCTCTCTCTCTCTCTCTCTCTCTCTTTCCTTCTCCCTTTCCCTCCCTCTTTCTCTTTTTCCTTCTCTCTCCTTCTCTCCTCTCTCTCTCCACCTTTCCTTCTCTCTTTCCTTCTCTCTCGCCTTCTCTCTTTCTCCCTTTCCTTCTCTCTCTCTCTCGCTCCCTCTTTTTCTCTTTCCTTCCCTCTCTCTTTGCTTCTCTCTCGCTCTTTCCTTCTCTCTCTTTCATTCTCTCTCTCTTTCCTTCTCTCTCTCTCCCTCTAGCTCTCGCTTTCTTTCTCTCTGTTCATCAGTGGAGGCTGCTGGGGGGGAGGACGGCTCATAATAATGGCTGGAAAGAAGCGAATGGAATGGCATCAAATGTATTTGATACCATTCCCTTAATTCCGCTCCAGCCATTACCACGAGCCCGTCCTCCCCAGTTATGGTGCCACCAACCTCCTGTGGTGTTCATACTGCTGTAACTGCAAGCTGCTGTAGAATAAATGTTCCCACAGTGTGAACCACACCTCTCAGGCCTTGTTTCATTTCAACAACCATCACTTCACATCTACAGCGCTAACTGAAATCCTTTTGGATGTGGCTGCCTGTTGTGGAGCTGTGTGTATGGTAATGAGAAGTAGCACTGAGATGCTAGTGTGACACGGAACCTCAGGCTGTGCTGTGTCCATGTCACCACTCTCTGTGTCCATGTCACCAACTCTCTGAGGTGGTCCAGCTCATGCCCTAACCTTCCTCCTCACTGCAAGCCCACAAAACAAGGGGTCGTGTGTGTGTGTGTGTGTGTGTGTGTGTGTGTGTGTGTGTGTGTGTGTGTGTGTGTGTGTGTGTGTGTGTGTGTGTGTGTGTGTGTGTGCGCGCGCGCGCGCATCTTACTGATTCTACAGGAGTGAATTCAGTTGTGTCTAGATCATTTTTCAGTAAGTCAGACAATAGTTCCCAGTTCTATGTGCTGGTGCGCGTGACCGTTCTAAAGACCTCTCTCTTTCTCCCCTTATTCCAGACGGATGTGATGCACCAGAGTGTGTTTGATCTGATCCACACTGAGGACCAGCAGGAGTTTAGGAGGAACCTCCACTGGGCTCTCAACCCCCCGGTCGTGCCCCAGCAGGTGGAGTCACCCCCAGGTCAGTCTTACACTGTGTCTCACTGTCTATCCCGGGCCGACCCATTTTCACAAATCTGTCCAAAGCCACTGTGAGCCTTTCACATTACTAAACTCAGCAAAAAAAGAAACGTCCTCTCACTGTCAACTGCTTTTATTTTCAGTAAACTTAACATGTGTAAATATTTGTATGAACATAACAAGATTCAACAACTGAGACATAAACTGAACAAGTTCCACAGACATGTGACTAACAGAAATTGAATAACGTGTCCCTGAACAAAGGGGAGGTCAAAATCAAAAGTAACAGTCAGTATCTGGTGTGGCCACCAGCTGCATTAGGTACTGCAGTGCAACTCCTCCTCATGGACTGCACCAGATTTTCCAGTTCTTGCTGTGAGACGTTACCCCAGTCTTCCACCAAGGCACCTGCAAGTTCCTGGACATTTCTGGGGGGAATGGCCCTAGCCCTCACCCTCCGATCCAACAAGTCCCAGACGTGCTTAATGGGATTGAGATACGGGCTCTTCGCTGGCCATGGCAGAACACTGACATTCCTGTCTTGAAGAAAATCACGCACAGAACGAGCAGTATGGCTGGTGGCATGTCATGCTGGAGGGTCATGTCAGGATGAGCCTGCAGGAAGGGTACCACATGAGGGAGGAGGATGTCTTCCCTGTAACGCACAGCGTTGAGATTGCCTGCAATGACAACAAGCTCAGTCCAATGATGCTGTGACACACCGCCCCAGACCATAACGGACCCTCCACCTCCAAATCAATCCCGCTCCAGAGTACAGGCCTCAGTGTAACGCTCATTACTTCGACGATAAACTCCAATCCGACCATCACCTCTGGTGAGACAAAACCGCAACTCGTCAGTGAAGAACACTTTTTGCCAGTCCTGTCTGGTCCAACGACAGTGGGTTTGTGCCCATAGGCGGCGCTGTTTCCGGTGATGTCTGGTGAGGACCTGCCTTACAACAGGCCTACAAGCCCTCAGTCCAGCCTCTCTCAGCCTATTGGGAACAGTCTGAGCACTGATGGAGGGATTGTGCGTTCCTGGTGTAACTCGGGCAGTTGTTGTTGCCATCCTGTACCTGTCCCGCAGGTGTGATGTTTGGATGTACCGATCCTGTACAGGTGTTGTTACACGTGGTCTGCCACTGCGAGGACGATCAGCTGTCCGTCCTGTCTTCCTGTAGCGCTGTCTTACAGTACGGACATTGCAATTTATTGCCCTGGCCACATCTGCAGTCCTCATGCCTCCTTGCAGCATTCCTAAGGCACGTTCACGTTGATGAGCAGGGACCCTGGGCATCTTTCTTTTGGTGTTTTTCAGAGTCAGTAGAAAGGCCTCTTGAGTGTCCTAAGTTTTCATAACTGTGACCTTAATTGCCTACCGTCTGTAAGCTGTTAGTGTCTTAATGACCGTTCCGCAGGTGCATGTTCATTAATTGTTTGTGGTTCATTGAACAAGCATGGGAAACAGTGTTTAAACCCTTTACAATGAAGATCTGTGAAGTTATTTGGATTTTTACGAATTATCTTTGAAAGACAGGGTCCTGAAAAAGGGGCGTTTCTTTTTTTGCTGAGTTTAGCTAGCGATGTATGTTTGATTCTTTGTTGCAAATGTACAGATGGCATACGTACAGTATATATGCCATACTGAAATTGAACTTGTGGAAGGGGCTGAGATGAACTACAAGCAGAAAAAAACAAAAGATAAAAAGGAGATGCTTTGTTTCAGTATGGTAGTTAGTCGATGTGAAGTCGTTGTTTAACTTTAAAATGACACATACAGTGATACTCCCCCTACATACACCACTGGTTGACGTTCACTACTAGCAGAAAAAAAACATGAAAACATGATCAAACGAAGAACTGCAATGAGTCAGCCTGAAGTCACTCAGACCCAATGGGTTAACTTTTCCCTAAAAACAGCTGACCCCAATTTCACCCAGCTGAGCTCTGTACAGAGAGGGAAGGAGATGAGAGGGGGAGAGAAAGAGCATGGAGAGAGAGAGAGAGAGAGAGAGGAGGAGAGAGAGTAGAGAAGATGGAGAGAAGGAGGTGACCTTTATCAGGCACTCCATGACTTGCAGGGTAAATGTTAGAACACACACGGCCGTCTGTTTTAATTAGGCAGGGTTTAGAGCTAGCTACCGTAGCGTTACCGTGGTACTTTAGAACAGGGACGGAATGGAGAAGAGGGAGGACTGGACAGACTGGAGCTACACACCCACACACACACAAGTGCACGCACATGCACACACACATGCACATACACACACTCACCAAACATAATGTAGGAGCATCTGGACCCTGTTCAACTCTGTTCAACAGACATATTAATAGACCACAAATGAAGTAGGCATTGAATATAGTAATTTGACTTGGTCCTTGACCTGTTTCTATTCCTCAGATGGAAAGCCAGTCCCCAGCTCATCCCTGGTGACCTATAACCCCGATCAGCTGCCTCCGGAGAACTCCTCCTTCCTGGAGAGGAACTTCGTCTGTCGCTTCCGCTGTCTCCTCGACAACTCCTCTGGCTTCCTGGTTCGTAACCACTCATATTCCTCCTCTCTCAACCTCATATGCACAGGAGTACTGGAGACTGACATGTCTCCTTTTAGGAATATTATTCTTGCAATGATGTTTGAGCTCATGTTTGAGATTTGCCCTCCATTGAAGACAGCTATTGTTGGACATGTGATCTGTGTAAGCATGGATATAAGGGAGAAAAGTGTCTGTGCGTGCAAGCATCCTTACTTCCGTGTGTACTGCATTCTTGCTTGAGTGTGTACGTCTACAAGTGTGTGTGTGTCAGATCACACCTCGAGACATCAGCTTTATTAGA
Source organism: Salmo salar (assembly GCF_965601325.2). Taxonomy (NCBI): domain Eukaryota; kingdom Metazoa; phylum Chordata; class Actinopteri; order Salmoniformes; family Salmonidae; genus Salmo; species Salmo salar. Next base: position 66,794,441 of record NC_138306.1, read on the forward strand.
AGAGAGTGTTCCTGCCTACTTTGCCGCTGTGACTGTGTCCCATGACTGTACTGAGGGAGGCTGAGCCGTACAAGAACAAAAGCCTGGGAATACCCAGACACTTCTAGTCTGGCCCCTGGCGTGGGGTGTCCCGACTCCCGCCAGAGATCCTCAGAGGCAGGCGCTTTACCCCCCCCCCCCCCTTATCCCAGAGCTACCCTCCACTACTGACCCCTGAACTACTGAATCCCCCTATGCCCCCCCACCTATCCTCCCTCTGCAGAACTCTGAGCATTCTACTTTCCAGGGCTACCTCCCCCATTCAGACCCCTAACTCCCACTTCCTCTGCCCCCCCCATCACCCCTCTCCTCAGAAGCCCAGTGGTGTGAGACCAAAGGATGCTATTTTCTCCCAGCTAGAAAATACAGGGCTGCTGTTCACTTCTGACTCCTGCACCCCTACCTCCCCCTATCCTTCCTGGCCTTACCACCCCCTTTCTCCACTTCTCCATCAAAAGCCCAGCACTCTGAGGCCAAAGGAGACTATTTTCTCCCAGCTACAGTAGCTAGAGAGCCATAGAGAGCCTATTAGCCTGGTCAGCGTGGTGTCGTACCACTTCAGACCACGGCGGGATCAGAAGCCACTACCCACCCTCAGTAATCCGTCTTAAAGAACCACAGGGTCGTGGGGAAAAGGGCTTTAATCTGCCTTCTAGAAGAGGAGAGCACCCAGAGAGGAATTTGCTTAGTCAGAGTAGCTCGAGGACTCCCAAAGGGCTCAATCTTCTCCTCAGACTAAAGGGTTGTGCTGGATACCACAGGGACAGAGAGAGAGAGAGAGACAAGAGGACAGAGCCAGAGCACATTGACTGGGCTAGAACACAGTAACGTACAAGTAAATGTATTGCTGTAGGGGCCTACAGTATAGTCCGTGTGCAGTTAGTATAGCGTACTCAGAGAGCTGTGAGGGATATCAGCCTGTGCTTGCTGTTAAAGCTGGCATGCAGAGCTCATGGTGGTGGTGTGGGTGTGTCATAGTGGGCCCTCCTGCTTGGTGAGCAGAAAGGGGGAGACCCCCTTGCCCCCTCCTCTCCTGCGCTCTTCCTAGCCTCTCCGTCTCACCGGTACAGAACGTGACCATGCAGAGTAGCGGGGGGCTGGTGGTAGGGGAGGGGAGGAGAGGGGAGGGGGAAGGGAAGGGAAGGGAAGGGAAGAGGAGAGTAAGATCGGGGTACTTCCCAACTCTGTGGAGGTCATTTGCGTGAGGGGTAATCCCAGGGTCTGCCTCAGTCTAATTTCCATAGCATTGTTTTGGTAGTCCTATTGCTATTTGAGGGTAGATTCTTGACATCATTGCACCTTGCCTTATGCCCAGCAGGATCAATTAGATTTTTATTTTTTATTTTTTTTATTTCACCTTTATTTAACCAGGTAGGCTGGTTGAGAACAAGTTCTCATTTACAACTGCGACCTGGCCAAGCTAAAGCAAAGCAGTTCGACACATACAACAACACAGAGTTACACATGGAATAAACAAACATACAGTCAATAATACAGTAGAAAAAGTCTATATACATTGTGTGCAAATAAGGTAAGGGAGGTAAGGCAATAAATAGGCCATGGTGGTGATGTAATTACAATATAGCAATTTAACACTGGAGTGATAGATGTGCAGAAGATGAATGTGCAAGTAGAGATACTGGGGTGCAAAGGAGCAAGATAAATAAATAAATACAGTATGGGGATGACGTAGTTGGATGGGCTATTTACAGATGGGCTATGTAAAGGTGCCGTGATCTGTGAGCTGCTCTGACAGCTGGTGCTTAAAGTTAGTGAGGGAGATATGAGTCTCCAGCTTCAGTGATTTTTGCACTTCGTTCCAGTCATTGGCAGCAGAGAACTGGAAGGAAAGGCGGCCAAAGGAGGAATTGGCTATGGGGGTGACCAGTGAAATATACCTGCTGGAGCACGTGCTACGGGTGGGTGCTGCTATGGTGACCAGTGAGCTGAGATAAGGCGGAGCTTTACCTAGCAAAGACTTGTAGATGACCTGGAGCCAGTGGGATGGTGACAAGTATGAAGCGAGGGCCAGCCAACGAGAGCGTACAGGTTGCAATGGTGGGTAGTATATGGGGCTTTGGTGACAAAACGGATGGCACTGTGATAGACTGCATCCAATTTGTTGAGTAGAGTGTTGGAGGCTATTTTGTAAATGACACCGCCGAAGTCGAGGATCGGTAGGATGGTCAGTTTTACGAGGGTATGTTTGGCAGCATGAGTGAAGGATGCTTTGTTGCGAAATAGGAAGCCGATTCTAGATTTCATTTTGGATTGGAGACGCTTAATGTGAGTCTGGAAGGAGAGTTTACAGTCTAACCAGACACCTAGATATTTGTAGTTGTCCACATATTCCAGACACCTAGGTATTTGTAGTTGTCCACAAGTCAGAACCGTCCAGAGTAGTGATGCTGGACGGGTGGGCAGGTGCGGGCAGCGATCGGTTGAAGAGCATGCATTTAGTTTTACTTGCATTCAAGAGCAGTTGGAGGCCACGGAAGGAGAGTTGTATGGCATTGAAGCTTGTCTGGAGGTTAGTTAGCACAGTGTCCAAAGAAGGGCCAGAAGTATACAGAATGGTGTCGTCTGTGTAGAGGTGTATCAGAGAATCACCAGCAGCAAGAGTGACTTCATTGATGTATACAGAGAAGAGAGTCGGCCCGAGAATTGAACCCTGTGGCACCCCCATAGAGACTGCCAGAGGTCCGGACAACAGGCCCTCCGATTTGACACGCTGAACTCTATCAGAGAAGTAGTTGGTGAACCAGGCGAGGCAGTCATTTGAGAAACCAAGGTTGTTGGGTCTGCCGATAAGAATGTGGTGATTGACAGAGTCAAAAGCTTTGGCCAGGTTGATGAATACGGCTGCACAGTATTGTCTCTTATCGATGGCGGTTATGATATCGTTTAGGACCTTGAGCGTGGCTGAGGTGCACCCATGACCAGCTCTGAAACCAGATTGCATAGCGGAGAAGGTACGGTGGGATTCGAAATGGTCGGTAATCTGTTGGTTAACTTGGTTTTCGAAGACCTTAGAAAGGCAGGGTAGGATAGATATAGGTCTGTAGCAGTTTGGGTCTAGAGTGTCTCCCCCTTTGAAGAGGGGGATGACCGCGGCAGCTTTCCAATCTTTGGGAATCTTAGACGATACGAAAGAGAGGTTGAACAGGCTAGTAACAGGGGGTGCAACAATTTCGGCAGATAACTTTAGAAAGAGAGGGTCCAGATTGTCTAGCCTGGCTGATTTGTATGGGTCCAGATTTTGCAGCTCTTTCAGAACATCAGCTATCTGGATTTGGGTGAAGGAGAAATGGGGGAGGCTTGGGTAAGTTGCTGTGGGGGGTGCAGGGCTGTTGACCGGGGTAGGAGTAGCCAGGTGGAAAGCATGGCCAGCCGTAGAAAAATGCTTATTGAAATTCTCAGTTATAGTGGATTTATCGGTGGTGACAGTGTTTCCTAGCCTCAGTGCAGTGGGCAGCTGGGAGGAGGTGCTCTTGGGAGAAGAGGGCCATAAGACCCACCACACCATACTGACCTCGCATGAGAGGATACATGCCGAGAGGAGAGGAGGAGGAGAAGTAGGAAAAGGGAGAGCAGAGGAGGGGTGGAGAGAGTTAGGGAGAGGTTAGTTGAGAGGAGGAGAAGGGAGGACTAGGCCCAACTTAAACTCATCAATCAGAAGAAAGAAATGAATTCCACCATTTACCGCTCTCATAAACGTTGTGTACTATTTTTATCACATCTTTGAATTGTTGATGTAATGACTACAGAGGACTCAGAGCAGAGGACAAAGTATACAGTTACATTACAGTACTTTGGTGTGTTTTATCCCTTCCTTGCAATGTTCTCTAATCTTCAATGACTTCCGTCACCCCCTCAAGGCCCCCTCAGCCTTGTACAATGATGTGTCCCAAATGACACCCTATTCCCTATATTGTGCACAACGTTTGACCAGAGCCCTATAAACCCTTGTCAAAATCTGTGTGCTAAATTGGGAATAGGGTGCCATTTAGGACGCAGTCCAAGTCTCCTCTGGTGTCATTAATTCCATCCTAAACATCATGCTCCTATTATATGAGGGTTATTACATACAGCATGTTGTATTGTATCTGACTCTAGTAGAAGAATAATGAACAAGTTAATTGAATCATTTTGGTTTTCCTCATTTTGCTGAAGTACTGGGAACTCTTAATGACATTTTCCCTCGAGCTTTCAACTGTTACAGATAGTAAAAGAGATGCGTGTGCACTAATGTTGATGTTTCTTTTGTTCCATTCTTGTTTTTATATGGGAAAATATTCAACATGACATTGTTGATTATAATAATGCCTGTCGTCTAGATCCTTGCACGGTTTTTGTTGCTGTTAGAATCCATCAACCAGTAGGCCATGATATCTTAAGAGGCTACCGTTTGGCTCAGGAAAAAAGCTATTTCTTCCTGTGAGAATGTCTTGCTTCGACATTCACTCATGCGCAACGTTATCTGAATAAAGATTGCGCTGGAGACTGACTTTGAGCAGGAGACACAGCCCCATCAATATTCCAGTAGGAGATTCAAGCTGTCACACAAATCAAGCTCAAAGAATTATGCTTTTGCTGGTTTGACAGTTGCGTGTCCCAGTGAATTGACACACGTACAGTAGTTTCATTAGTTCATCCTGGTCGTCTGGGCTGCAGTCTCTCTTTGACACACTGTTAGCTGACCAGCGCGTGCAATATTTGTTTCTGGTTCCGTGATCATTTGTAACCTAGTAGTAGAAAGTCCAGACCTTCATTAAATAAACAAAAGGTATTTTTGTATTTTTTTTATTTCACCTTTATTTAACCAGGTAGGCAAGTTGAGAACAAGTTCTCATTTACAATTGCGACCTGGCCAAGATAAAGCAAAGCAGTTCGACACATACAACAACACAGAGTTACACATGGAGTAAAACAAACATACAGTCAATAATATAGTAGAAAAATAAGTCTATATACAATGTGAGCAAATGAGGTGAGATAAGGGAGGTAAAGGCAAAAAAAAGGCCATGGTGGCAAAGTAAATACAATATAGCAAGTAAAACACTGGAATGGTAGATTTATAGTTCAAGAAAGTGCAAAGTAGAAATAGAAATAATGGGGTGCAAAGGAGCAAAATATATTATTACAGTAGGGGAAGAGGTAGTTGTTTGGGCTAATTGTATGTTCCCCAACCAGAACCAAATCTTGCGTGCTGGCCATGTAAACGAGAGACTAGGTCATTTGTACTGCTGTAGTAGCGTTCTATTCAACTACAGCCCTTCATTACAATAACAGAAGGTCCAGTATGTTCCTAACCTGAAGGTCCAGTATGTTCCTAACCTGCAGCTTAAGCAGAAATCCACAGGACAGGCGTGAACTCAAAAATACCGTCCCAGTGCACCTAGCGCACCTCAACTCTTAGTATTTACCCAAAGCCAATTAGCTCTGATGTCCTGATGCTTTAACAGGGACAGAAGAAGAAGTTCCCTTTCATTAGCTCCATAACACTCATCACTGTCAGGAGAGGGACTGATGTGTTGCCGTGGAAACACGCAACGGCGAAGGAACAGAACATAACATGGCTCTCGAAGTATCTTCTCCGATCCATCCTGTCCTGTCCTGTCATGTCACACAAAGAGCTCAGAGCGAGCCTGACACTGACATGTCGTGCACGTCACATGTCGGTTACTTACTGTGAATGTAAATAAGTATTTCTGCCCCTCCAGCGAACCGTGCGACCTGCGTGCTCTGCTGTTCTGTGTTATTTCTCATCAAGGTGTACCACGCATCCACGTGATGGAGATAGATGGATGCTTCTACTGTAGTGTATGTGCGTGTGTGTTTAATGTAGTGCAACGTAATGTAGTTCTACACTGTCCCTCTGGGGCTCTGGCAGGCAGGGGAGGAGGAGGGTCTGAAAGTTTTATCAGTCCAAAAGCCACAAGCAAAGGGTTCCCTGGCTTTTCTAATTAGCAATTTGATGAGCAGGGTTATGGCCTGCTGGGTTATCGCTGGGGATGACAGGGAATCTTGGATGTTTACAGTGTGATCGAAGGGCCCCCAGGCCTCCAGCCAGCCTAGCGAGGGACAGAGAGACAGGCTCAAAGACAGGCTCAGCCGTTAAGACTGGTCTCTCTCTCTCTCCATCTTCCTCTCGCTCTCGCTCTCTCTTATCCTGTCTCTCTCTCTTGCGCGAAAACAAAACAGGCACTCTGAGTGGAGTAGGGAGAAGAGAGCACATGTGATATCATTTTCATTGTCACAGAGGCAGCAGAGGAATGTGTCATGCAGTTGAATGGGAGAGCGAAGGGAGAGTCCTAGTCTCTCTCTAGTCTAGACTGCTGCGGTTGGCTAAGGGAGATTGTTGGAAGCATTCACTCTCTCCTGACACTCCTCGGCTCTCATACAAATGAGTAAAAGCCCCACTGTAGTATACAAACAGATATATAGCAAACCTGACTGACACAGAGCTCTATTACATTTTTAAACGGTTCAGTTTTACAGGGGTATTGTTCATTCAACCTCTCACTGAAGGTGCAATGACTGTGAACCAAACGCTATTCCTCTAACCTGAGTGTGTGGTTTCTCTCTCTGTCCGATTTGAGTATAAAAAATCATTCCAACCTACTATTTTCAATTTTATTATTTGTGTTTTATCCATCGATAAAGAGAACATGCTTAGTGTTTGCCATGTGTATCCTGTGTTGGAGTTATAATAGTCATTTATATCTACAGTTGAAGTCGGAAGTTTACATACACCTTAGCCAAATACATTTAAACTCAGTTTTTCACAATTCCTGAAATTTAATCCTAGTAAAAATTCCCTCTCTTAGGTCAGTTAGGGTCACCACTTTATTTTAAGAATGTGAAATGTCAGAATAATAGTAGAGAGAATTATTTATTTCAGCTTGTATTTGTTTCATCACATTCCCAGTGGGTCAGAGGTTTACATACACTCAATTAGTATTTGGTAGCATTGCCTTTAAATTGTTTAACTTGGGTCAAACGTTTTGAGTAGCCTTCCACAAGCTTCCCACAATAAGTTGGGTGAATTTTGTCCCATTCCTCCTGACAAAGCTGGTATAACTGAGTCAGGTTTGTAGGCATCCTTGCTCGCACGCGCTTTTTCAGTTCTGACCATACATTTTCTATAAGATTGAGGTCAGGGCTTTGTGATGGCCACTCCAATACCTTGACTTTGTTGTCCTTAAGCCATTTTGCCACAACCTTGGAAGTATCCTTGGGGTCATTGTCCATTTGGAAGACCCATTTGCGACCAAGCTTTAACTTCTTGACTGATGTCTTGAGATGTTGCTTCAATATATCCACATAATTTTCCTGATTCATGATGCCATCTATTTTGTGAAGTGCACCAGTCCCTCCTGCAGCAAAGCACCCCCACAACATGATGCTGCCACCCCCGTGCTTCACGGTTGGGATGGTGTTCTTCGGCTTGCAAGTCTCCCCCTTTGTCCTCCAAACATAACGATGGGCATTATGGCCAAACAGATCTATTTTTGTTTCATCAGACCAGAGGACATTTCTCCAAAAAGTACAATCTTTGTCCCCATGTGCAGTTGCAAACTGTAGTCTAGCTTTTTATGGCAGTTTTGGAGCAGTGGCTTCTTCCTTGCTGAGCTGCCTTTCAGGTTATGTCGATATAGGACTCGTTTTACTGTAAATATATATATACTTTGTACCTGTTTCATCCAGCATCTTCACAAGGTCCTTTGCTGTTGTTTTGGGATTGATGTGCACTTCTCGCACCAAATTACGTTCCTTTCTAGGAGACAGAACACGTCTCCTTCCTGAGCGGTATGACGGCTGTGTAGTCCCATGGTGTTTATACTTGCGTACTGTTGTTTGTACAGATGAACGTGGTACCTTCAGGCGTTTGGAAATTGCTACCAAGGACTTGTGGAGGTCAACAATAAAATGTTACTCATGTCCAAGTTTGATATATGATATGGAGGTCTTGGCTGATTTCTTTTGATTTTCCCATGATGTCAAGCAAAGAGACACTGAGTTTGAAGGTAGGCCTTGAAATACATCCACAGGTACACCACCAATTGACTCAAATTATGTCAATTAGCCTATCAGAAGCTTCAACAGCCATGACAACATTTTCTGGAATTTTCCAAGCTGTTTAAAGGCACTGTCAACTTAGTGTATGTAAACTTCTGACCCACTGGAATTGTGATAGTAAAATAATCTGTCTGTAAACAATTGGTAGAAAAATTACTTGTGTCATGCACAAAGTAGATGTCCTAACCGACTTGCCAAAACTATAGTTTGTTAACAAGAAATTTGTGGGGTGGTTGAAAAACTAGTTTTAATGACTCCAACCTAAGTGTATGTTAACTTCCGATTTCAACTGTATCTATCTCTCTCTGACTTCCCAAACAGTTAAAAAAGAAAGATTGGGGTACATTTATTTATGTGTTCAAAATGTAAATGTTTCTGTTTGCCATCTAAATCCTGTTAACTACATAACTATGATGCAATAAAGAAAAGATGGAACATCAGAATTGCATTTCACGCTACATCACTTATGACATCACAAATGAGTTAGTTCCGGGAATTTAAGTACATGACAGCTGTTCATTCACCTGTCATTCTGTGTTCTTGAGCTAGCTTCGATACGTGTGAATTAGGTTCAAAATCTCCAAAATGAATTCTTTGTATGTTGGTGACCTCCACCAAAATGTTACCGAGCCAGACCTAAACGAGATGTTTAGTGAGGCTGGACCAATCTTTTCTTTCCGTGTATGTAGGGATCGGGATACACACCGTTCCCTCGGGTATGCCTACGTTAACTTTTATCAACAAGACGATGCTGAGCGTGCCCTGCTCATGTTCAGCAATGATATGCTCCAAGGAAGATATCTGCGCATCATGAAGTCTGATCCTGACTGTACCCTGAGGAAGAGTGGGGTGGGAAACATCTTCATCAAGAACCTGGACAAGAAGTCTATAACAAACAAAAACCTGTATGAGACCTTCTCAGCATTTGGAGACATTACTCTAGCAAGGTAGTTTGTGACGAGAATGGCCATTCCAAGGGTTATGGTTATATTCGATACAAGACCCAAGAGGCTGCTGATAGAGCCATCGAGAAATTAAATGGCATGTTAATGGATAACGAAAAAGTGTTTATCGAGCGCTTTAAGTCACGCAAAGAGCGAGAGGAGGTGCTTGGAGCCAAGGCCAGAGAGTTCAACAACGTGTTTGTCAAGAACCTTGGCAGAGACACGAACGATGAGAAACGGATTGAGCTTTTTGGAAAATATGGACCAACCGTTAGTGTCAAGGTTATGAAAGACGATAATGGAAAGTCGAGTGGGTTCGGTTTCGTTTGCTTCGAGAGGCATGAGGATGCACAGAGAGCCGTGAACGAGATGAACAGGAAGGAGCTAAACAGGAGGCTGATATATGTAGGCCGCGCCAGAAGAAAGCAGAGCGCCAGACGTTGCTGAAACTCAAGTTTGGGCAGAAGAAGCCTGACTCCAAGGCCAAATACAGAGGTATAAATCTCTTTGTAAAGAACCTGGATGATGCCTTTGATGATCACCGTTTAAGGAAGGAGTTTTCTGCATTCGGAACAATTATCAGCGCCAAGGTGATGACGGAGAGCGGCCGCAGCAAAGGCTTTGGCTTTGTTTCCCTCTCCTCCCCCGAGGAGGCCACCAAGGCTGTGACGGAGATGAATGGCTGTATCGTGGGCACCAAGCCGCTTTACGTGGCCCTGGCTCAGAGCAAGGAACAGCGCCAACAATACCTGGCAGACAGGTACAAGCAGAGGATGGTCAGTGTCATGGCAGTGCCCAACACCGTCATCAACTCCTACCAGCCTCCTATTCCACAGGTAAATCCAAACAAGAGTCCATGCAGAAAATCATTTATCCAACTTGGACATGAGTAATGAACATTTTATTGAGAAATGCTAACTTCGAATTCCATATAGCCTTTTACTTCAATGTGTACATTCCACAGGCCCAGTCCCATGCAGCTGCCTACTACTTCAGCAACCAACTGGCTCAGCTGAGTTCCAGCCCTGGCATGATGCCCGTTCAGCGGATAGCAACTCAGGCCTTGGGCTAGCGCCCACATCATCCTGCCAGTGCAGATGCAGCCACTGCCATGAGCAAGCCTCAGTACAAATATATGTGATAGAATTAAATGTGCCTTAAATAAATACATAAGTACAGTACCATAAAGTGTACCAGCAATCAATATGCTCATCATTCATCTGAGTGTGAGCTGTATTGATGTCTAAGCAGTTTGATTGTTGATGTCTAGGAATTCCTATATGTGGAACATACAGCCAGCTTCTCATTCATGAACAAACGTGACTGAAGCAAGCTTTGTTGTGCTCGTGAATCATATCTCATATCTTCTCCCTTTCAGGAATTTAACATTCGCATCTGGCGACGCCATACGCAATAATCCTCTGCTCCCCACGGCAGTCCATATTGAAGTCCAGGAGCCTCACCAAGCTAAAGCCGGACAAAGATCTGTCCCAAACACTGGAGCTTGAAGCCAAGAGAGGAACAGGGTCCTTCAAACTTCCTTCACAGAAGAAGAAAGAAAAATTTGAACAAAATTATATTTTACAGTAAAGGCCCAGTGCAGTCAAAATTATGTTTCCTGTGTTTTGTGTCATATAACAGCTGATGAAACTAAGACTGTAAAAGTATGAAACATATTTATCAGTGTTATTTCCTAATAGTTGCTGGTTGAAAATACAATCTACACAGGACCTTGTAATCAGCAAGTTTTGCATGGGTGGAGTTATAGCCTGCCTGGTGACATCACCAGGCAGCATAAGTTAATATACCAATTACGAAGAGAGTTCCAAACCTAGCTAGTTTTCAGGTTACATATCACTCCCACTAAGCCCCTCCAATTAGGTCCCTCACTCAGACCACTCCCAGACAGTCCTAAAAAAAAAAGTGCTGTTTTGCTAAAAAGCTATTTTGGATTATTTTTGACAATTTTATTGGAAAACTATTACAGTAAGGCACTTAATTGTTACGCAGAAATGATTTAATATTGAGATGAAAATGGCTGCATATGGACAAAAAAATGTATGTCATAAGATAAGCTAGACCTTGAAAGAAACAAGGGTCATTTTAGGTCTGGAAAAATGTGAATATGAGTTTCCTTTGTTTTCCTTTTTTTTTACTGTGTTTTGTGTGTAGCTGACATGAGTCGTGTTCATGGTTGATCATGGTCTCGTGATGGGGAAGCCCTGCCTGCGACTTTAAAAATCAGTGTCGGCCCATGGCCCTAAAGGGAGTTTCCTCTTGGTCTAATGGACATGATGGTGTTGTTGCTCTGCACCCTGTAGACACTTGTGTACTCCATACCCATGTTCTCCACCAGCTTACAGCACAGCTCCACGATCAGAGGGACAAACTGGGGGAGAGGGGAGAGAGAGGGGAGGGAGGGAGAGTGGAAGAGTGAAAGAGGGACAGTGACTTAAGGGATGGAAAGTTGCCAAAACACCGTTCTTCAAAACGCACACTGTGTTTTGATCCATCAGTGTGTCTCCCTCCAGGATGCAACAAATCTCGGCACATCTTAAAGGCCATCAATGGGACGACAGGCCTAAATACTGCGCAGTACATCCATGTCTTACAGTAGCTGCACCGCTCTACACCAGACCTGGGTTCAATTAGTATCCATTTTCTTTCAAATACTTTCATCTTTACGATTTCCTCTGTCTTTTGAAACTATTCCATTGGTACCAGACAAGCTCAGTCAAGTGCACAAATACTAGTACTATTTACATACTACTATTTTATTTTATTATTTTAATACTAGTAATACAATAGTATACTTTTAGTATTTACTAAAAGTATTTTCTAATAGTATTTACTATTAGTACTACTGTTGTCTCACGTTGCTATCCTCCCAAGTCTCGTTCATTACTCGGCTATTGGTTTCCAAACTAATCAAATCAAATCAAATGTATTTATATAGCCCTTCGTACATCAGCTGATATCTCAAAGTGCTGTACAGAAACCCAGCCTAAACCCCAAACAGCAAGCAATGCAAGTGAAAGAAGCACGGTGGCTAGGAAAAACTCCCTAGGAAAAACTCCCTAGAAAGGCCAAAAACCTAGGAAGAAACCTAGAGAGGAACCAGGCTATGAGGGGTGGCCAGTCCTCTTCTGGCTGTGCCGGGTGGATATTATAACAGAACATCAAGATGTTAAAATGTTCATAAATGACCAGCATGGTAAAATAATAATAATCATAGTAGTTGTCGAGGGTGCAACAAGCACATCCGGTGAACAGGTCAGGGTTCCATAGCCGCGGGCAGAACAGTTGAAACTGGAGCAGCAGCCAACCCAGACAGGAAGACCACGTCAGTGACTCAGCCCACTCAAGTGACGCACCCCTCCCATGGACGGCATGGAAGAACACCAGTACGCCAGTGACTCAGCCCCTGTAATAGGGTTAGAGGCAGAGAATCCCAGTGGAGAGAGGGGAACCGGCAAGGCAGAGACAGCAAGGGCGGTTCGTTGCTCCAGCCTTTCCGTTCACCTTCACACTCTTGGGCCAGACTATACTTAATCATAGGACCTACTGAAGAGATAAGTCTTCAGTAAAGACTTCAAGGTTGAGACTGAGTCTGCGTCTCTCACATGGGTAGGCAGACCATTCCATAAAAATGGAGCTCTATAGGAGAAAGCCCTACCTCCAGCCGTTTGCTTAGAAATTCTAGGGACAATTAGGAGGCCTGCGTCTTGTGACCGTAGCGTACGTGTAGGTATGTACGGCAGGACCAAATCAGAAAGATAGGTAGGAGCAAGCCCATGTAATGCTTTGTAGGTTAGCAGTAAAACCTTGAAATCAGCCCTTGCCTTAACAGGAAGCCAGTGTAGGGAGGCTAGCACTGGAGTAATATGATCAAATTTTTTGGTTCTAGTCAGGATTCTAGCAGCCGTATTTAGCACTAACTGAAGTTTATTTAGTGCTTTATCCGGGTAGCCGGAAAGTAGAGCATTGCAGTAGTCCAGCCTAGAAGTAACAAAAGCATGGATACATTTTTCTGCGTCATTTTTGGACAGAAAGTTTCTGATTTTTGCAATGTTACGTAGATGGAAAAAAGCTGTCCTTGAAACAGTCTTGATACGTTCTTCAAAAGAGAGATCAGGGTCCAGAGTAACGCCGAGGTCCTTCACAGTTTTATTTGAGACGACTGTACAACCATCCAGATTAATTGTCAGATTCAACAGAAGATCTCTTTGTTTCTTGGGACCTAGAACAAGCATCTCTGTTTTGTCCGAGTTTAAAAGTAGAAAGTTTGCAGCCATCCACTTTTTTATGTCTGAAACACAGGCTTCTAGCGAGGGCAATTTTGGGGCTTCACCATGTTTCATTGAAATGTACAGCTGTGTGTCGTCCGCATAGCAGTGAAATTTAACATTATGTTTTCGAATGACATCCCCAAGAGGTAAAATATATAGTGAAAACAATAGTGGTCCTAAAACGGAACCTTGAGGAACACCGAAATGTACAATTGATTTGTCAGAGGACAAACCATTCACAGAGACAAACTGATATCTTTCCGACAGATAAGATCTAAACCAGGCCAGAACTTGTCCATGTAGACCAATTTGGGTTTCCAATCTCTCCAAAAGAATGTGGTGATCGATGGTATCAAAAGCGGCACTAAGATCTAGGAGCACGAGGACAGATGCAGAGCCTCGGTCTGACGTCATTAAAAGGTCATTTACCACCTTCACAAGTGCAGTCTCAGTGCTATGATGGGGTCTAAAACCAGACTGAAGCGTTTCGTATACATTGTTTGTCTTCAGGAAGGCAGTGAGTTGCTGTGCAACAGCTTTTTCTAAAATTTTTGAGAGGAATGGAAGATTCGATATAGGCCGAGAGTTTTTTATAATTTCTGGGTCAAGATTCGGCTTTTTCAAGAGAGGCTTTATTACTGCCACTTTTAGTGAGCTTGGTACACATCCGGTGGATAGAGAGCCGTTTATTATGTTCAACATAGGAGGGCCAAGCACAGGAAGCAGCTCTTTCAGTAGTTTAGTTGGAATAGGGTCCAGTATGCAGCTTGAGGGTTTGGAGGCCATGATTATTTTCATCATTGTGTCAAGAGATATAGTACTAAAACACTTTAGTATCTCCCTTGATCCTAGGTCCTGGCAGAGTTGTGCAGACTCAGGACAATGGAGCTTTGGAGGAATACCCAGATTTAAAGAGGAGTCCGTAATTTGCTACCTAATGATCATGATCTTTTCCTCAAAGAAGTTCATAAATGTATTACTGCTGAAGTGAAAGCCATCCTCCATTTGCGAATGCTGTTTTTTAGTTAGCTTTGCGACAGTATCAAAAATAAATTTCGGATTGTTCTTATTTTCCTCAATTAAGTTGGAAAAATAGGATGATCGAGCAGCAGTGAGGGCTCTTCGATACTGCACGGTACTGTCTTTCCAAGCTAGTCGGAAGACTTCCAGTTTGGTGTGGCGCCATTTCCGTTCCAATTTTCTGGAAGCTTGCTTCAGAGCTCGTGTATTTTCTGTATACCAGGGAGCTAGTTTCTTATGACAGATGTTTTTAATTTTTAGGGGTGCAACTGCATCTAGGGTATTGCGCAAGGTTAAATTGAGTTCCTCGGTTAGGTGGTTAACTGATTTTTGTCCTCTGACGTCCTTGGGTAGGCAGAGGGAGTCTGGAAGGGCATCAAGGAATCTTTGGGTTGTCTGAGAATTTATAGCACGACTTTTAATGCTCCTTGGTTGGGGTCTGAGCAGATTATTTGTTGCAATTGCAAACGCAATAAAATGGTGGTCCGATAATCCAGGATTATGAGGAAAAACATTAAGATCCACAACATTTATTCCATGGGATACAAATTAGGTCCAGAGTATGACTGTGGCAGTGAGTAGGTCCAGAGACATGTTGGACAAAACCCACTGAGTCGATGATGGCTCCGAAAGCCTTTTGGAGTGGGTCTGTGGACTTTTCCATGTGAATGTTAAAGTCACCAAAAATTAGAATATTATCTGCTATGACTACAAGATCCGATAGGAATTCAGGGAACTCAGTGAGGAACACTGCATATGGCCCAGGAGGCCTGTAAACAGTAGCTATAAAAAGTGAGTGAGTAGGCTGCATAGATTTCATGACTAGAAGCTCAAAAGGCGAAAACGTCATTGTTATTTTTTTTGTAAATTGAAATTTGCTATCGTAAATGTTAGCAACACCTCCGCCTTTGCCGGATGCACGGGGGGTATGGTCACTAGTGTAACCAGGGGGTGAGGCCTCATTTAACACAGTAAATTCATCAGGCTTAAGCCATGTTTCAGTCAGGCCAATCACATCAAGATTATGATCAGTGATTAGTTCATTGACTATAACTGCCTTGGAAGTGAGGGATCTAACATTAAGTAACCCAATTTTGAGATGTGAGGTATCACAATCTCTTTCAATAATGGCAGGAATGGAGGAGGTCTTTATACTAGTGAGATTGCTAAAGCGAACACCACCATTTTTAATTTTGCCCAACCTAGATCGAGGCACAGACACGGTCTCAATGGGGAAAGCTGAGCTGACTACGCTGACTGTGCTAGTGGCAGACTCCACTAAGCTGGCAGGCTGGCTAACAGCCTGCTGCCTGGCCTGCACCCTATTTCATTGTGGAGCTAGAGGAGTTAGAGCCCTGTCTATGTTCGTAGATAAGATGAGAGCACCCCTCCAGCTAGGATGGAGTCCGTCACTCCTCAACAGGCCAGGCTTGATCCTGTTTGTGGGTGAGTCCCAGAAATAGGGCCAATTATCTACAAATTCTATCTTTTGGGAGGGGCAGAACACAGTTTTCAACCAGCGATTGAGTTGTGAGACTCTGCTGTAGAGCTCATCACTCCCCCTAACTGGGAGGGGGCCAGAGACAATTAATCGATGCCGACACATCTTTCTAGCTGATTTACACGCTGAAGCTATGTTGCGCTTGGTGACCTCTGACTGTTTCATCCTAACATCGTTGGTGCCGACGTGGATAACAATATCTCTATACTCTCTACACTCGCCAGTTTTAGCTTTAGCCAGCACCGTCTTTAGATTAGCCTTAACGTCGGTAGCCCTGCCCCCTGGTAAATAGTGTATGATCGCTGGATGATTCATTTTAAGTCTAATACTGCGGGTAATGGAGTCGCCAATGACTAGGGTTTTCAATTTGTCAGAGCTAATGGTGGGAGCCTTCGGCGTCTCAGACCCCACAATGGGAGGAGTAGAGACCAGAGAAGTCTCGGCCTCCGACTCCGACTCGCTTAATGGGCAGAACCGGTTGAAAGTTTCTGTCGGCTGAATAAGCGACACCGGTTGAGCATTCCTACAGCGTTTCCCTCCAGAAGCCATGAGAAAGATGTCCGGCTGCAGGGACCGTGCGAGGGGGTTTATACTAACGTTACTATCTGTACTTACTGGTGGCACAGACGCTGTTTCATCCTTTCCTACACTGAAATTACCCTTGCCTAACGATTGCGTCTGAAGCTGGACTTGCAGCACAGCTATCCTCGCCGTAAGGCGATCGTTCTCCTGTATATTATGAGTACAGCGACTGCAATTAGAAGGCATCATGTTAATGTTACTTAGCTTCGGCTGTTTGAAGTCCTGACGAACCATGTCCAGATAAAACCTCCGGGGTAAAAAAAGTTGAGTGAGGGAAAAAGTTAAAATATACGGTAATGAAAAAGTAAAAACCGTCAGGTAGCAAAGTAAGATCGGCAACAAAAACGCACAGCAGCGTAAACAAGTCTGCAAGTTGTGACCGGAAACAACTAATACTGTATGAGGAAGCCTGGACCAACCAGCTCTTTTTTTTTCTCCCCAGGCCCTGACCCTCCAGGGCCGTCTGAAGTTCCTGCATGGCCAGAACTGCCATCTGGATGACGGCTGCAACGTGCCCCCCCAGCTGGCCCTGTTTGCCATCGCTACCCCCCTCCAGCCTCCATCCATCCTGGAGATCAGGACCAAGAACATGATCTTCAGGACCAAACACAAGCTGGACTTCACCCCCATGGCCTGCGACGCCAAGTATGCCCACAATATTCAGTCTTACTTCACATTATGATGGAATGTTGTTAAAAGTTCCACCGGTTATAGCTGGTTGAATTAACGTCATTAGAACCCCTTTTAAAAAACGGAACTCGTGGTAATCTGGTTGTAATGATGTCATTTCAACCAGTTTTGCCTGCTGGGGTGTTGCTAGGGTGTTTGTTACTGTGAAGAGCAATTTCTTGTCATATGGCTATAATATGTTTGAAGTAGTGGTAATTCAAACATATTTTCATTGCCATTGATGTCCTATTGGATTATGGTCCTATTGGATTATGGTTTTACAATTATTATTCTGTCTATATTCTGTCTCTAATAAAAAACAAAAAAAGTGTTTTAAGTGAGAATAATCTGAAGCCGAGAAAGAAAGGAAATTCACGAGCACCACAATACCTATTCCGCCCATGCTCTACTAAGGTTTTCAAGCACACAGCTTTGCCCTACTACAATAACTATGTTGGTATTGTACTTCAAACTATGTGTAGGCAGGATGAATAGGATTCAAACCTTCTCAAACAGTCTAATTCATACTCTTATAGGAGGTGCTTCCACAATAATGTGATTTGTACCACATGCAAGTTAAAGTATTTGATTCTTCACACTCCACAGTGAGACGTTCTCATTACACTACCTTTTCCTGTATTTTTTATTAAATGAAAGCAAGCTTTGCTATAAATACTTACAAGACCATCAGGCTTTATTGAGCTGTTTTGTCTTGTAGTAATGTGGTACATGCTTGTATTTCCTAAAACCTTTATTTTAGCAAAACATGTCATTGAAAAGAAAATATCATAAGAACATCCTTTTTTGGTCAGTAGGTGCCCAACATAACAACAGGTGGTGTGTTGGACATAGTAGCTCAGATAGATAGAGCCTGTCTGCATGCCTGATTTCTGTAACCGTTAGCTTACCTGTGTAATATTGACATAAGCACAGAACCAATTGTGTTTCAAACAAGTTATGTTTGTACTTGTATTTCTTTTTGCAATACAGATGGTGAAGCAACAATAATACAAATTTACAATAGGCCTAGGTCTAAAAATACATACAGCCAAATGATACATAGTTTGAAGTACAATATCAACATAGATACTGTAGTAGGTGAAAGCTGTGTGCTGGAAAACCTTGGAAGAGCATGGGTGCTCATGAATTTCCTTTCTTTTTTCGGCTTCAGACCAATGCCTATTCTCACTTAAAAAAAAAAAAGTTTTATTTTATTTCCGTGTTTTTTACACCGGAAGGTGATTATGCAACATTATTATACGACATTATAATTAAGCAATAAGACCAGAGGGGGTGAGGTATATAGCCAATATACCACGACTAAGGTCTGTTCTTTCCCACGACACAATGCGGAGTGCCTGGATACAGCCCTTAGCTGTGGTATATTGGTCATATACCACAAACCTCTGAGGTGCCTTATAGCTATTATAAACTGGTTATCAAAGTAATTAGAAAAGTAAAAATAAATGTTTTGTCATACCCGTGGTATACGGCATTCAGGGCTCAAACCACCCAGTTTATAATACAGCATAACACATGCTCTCCTTGTGAACCCTCACAATGTCATGTGTTTTATTAATCGATTTATTGATAAGATCCCTGCTTACACTCCTACTGATCATTGCTCAAAGCAAATTGGCAAGAGCAAGGAAACAAAGATTGAAGCAAATATTTACTATGCGATTACACAATGTAGCTGGCTAGATGACTACAGGAGCGCAAAATATAGATGAGCTGTTCTCAATGGAAGGGTTCTGAAAAATTATTTCTTGCCAAGGCGAGGAGTGATTGTGAATATATCATAGTCATCCACCTCGGTGGAAACGACTTGGGACACATAAAGGAGACAGCCCTGGTGCGTCAGACACCAGCTGATTAGGAGGTAGTCATCTGAATGTTCCCATCACATCGGTGGTCTACTCTGTCATCACAAGGTGGAGGAGTTGGATTTCAGTGGGAGGAGGACATCAACAAGCGCATAGAGATGGCCCGGCGCTCTGTCAACCAGCTGGTGTTTGCATTTCTCCGTGACAGGCGCATGCCCACAATTGGCAACTTTGCCATAAATCACTATGTCCTTGGGCATTACCGTAGGGCAGGGTTTCCCAAACGTGGTCCTGTGGCCCCTGGATGCAAGTTTTGGTTTTTGCCCTAGCACTACACAGCTAATTCAAATAATCAAAGCTTGATAATGAGTTGGTTATTTGAATCATCCCCCCCCCCCCCCCCCCCCCCACACTACTCTCTGTTTATCTTATATGCATAGTCACTTTAACTATACATTCATGTACATACTACCTCAGTTGGCCCGACCAACCAGTGCTCCCGCACACTGGCTAACCGGGCTATCTGCATTGTGTCCCACTACCTGCCAACCCCTCTTTTTACGCTACTGCTACTCTCTGTTCATCATATATGCATAGTCACTTTAACCATACCCACATGTACATACTACCTCAATAAGCCTGACTAACCGGTGTCTGTATATAGCTTTGCTACTCTTATTTTCAAATGTCTTTTTACTGTTATTTTATTTCTTTACTTACCTACACACACACAAAACACATACCTTTCTTTCCCGCACCATTGGTTAGAGCCTGTAACTAAGCATTTCACTGTAAGGTCTACACCTGTTGTATTCGGCGCACGTGACAAATAAACTTTGATTTGATATGCATTAGACTAGGTTTGCTCATATACACTTCATATGACTGGCAGCATGGTGCAAGCCGCTGTGTTGTTGCCGAGCAACCAATCCAGTGTTAGAACTGTGAGTTTCGGCTAAAAAAATATGTTAGCATTGTCAGCTACAAAAAGGTAGATGATCGTTGTTTCTTAACAGATGCAAATGTGCACGTGAGAGCGATACATTATACATTTAATAAAAACTGCTGCACCTACAAACTTAGTCAATCCGGTGTTTTTTAAGCCCAATAGTCACTTTATGGACTCTTTAGTCTTGTTTTAATCCAGTGTCTAGAACTTGAGCTAGGTAGTTGCAATAAATACTTTTGCTAACTAAATCAATTGCTAACTGCCCTATAAAAGAATCTGCAGTTTAAAAATCTGGTATGTGGTTCTCGGTAACGGACGAAAGGCTCATGACGAGAGGCGGATGAGTGTGTTGTGTACCTACAAGTTGATTTGAGATTTTCATTGAGATTGGTGTCATATTGGCTTACATATATTTAACACTGAGCTTCAACCAATGCCTATAATAGACGACTATCGTCTCGTCTATAATAATGGTGTTTTTGTGAATCTTATTGCATTGCAGGGGGAAGATCGTGCTGGGCTACACTGAGGCTGAGCTCCGGGTTCGAGGCTCTGGATACCAGTTTATCCATGCAGCTGATATGCTCTACTGTGCTGAGAACCACGTCCGCAGTAAGGCTTTTTACTATGATGTCTCTACCTTTAATAATAATAATGGAATATTCCAAATAACATTGATTTAGAACAGTAACTTGACAATTAAACTTGATGTACACTACATGGCCAAAAGTATGCTCGTCGAACATCTCATTCCAATATCATGGGCATTAATATAGACTTGGTCCCCCCTTTGCTACTATAACAGCCTCCACTGTTCTGGGAAGGTTTTCCAGTAGATGTTGGAACATTGCTGCAGGGACTTGCTTCCATTCAGCCACAAGAGCATTAGTGAGGTCGGCACTGATCAGTCGGCGTTCCAATTCATCCCAAAGATGGATTTGAGTTCAGAGCTATGTGCAGGCCAGTCAAGTTCTTCCACACCGATCTCAACAAACCATTTCTGTATGGACCTCTCTTTGTGGACGGGGGCATTGTCATGCTGAAACAGGAAACTTTTGTGAAACATCACAGCACAGTTGACAATATATGGCAAATCAAAAATGGATGGTGTTAATTTTTAGGGAGAGGGGGCAGTATTCAGAAGTTTGGATGACTGAGGTGCTCAAAGTAAACTGCCTGTGACTCAGGCCCAGAAGCTGTATGCATATATGCATATACTTGGTAGTATTGGATAGAAAACACTCTAAAGTTTCCAAAACTGTTAAAATAATGTCTGTGAGTATAACAGAACTGATATGGCAGGCGACAACCTGAGAAAAATCCATCCAGGAAGTGGGATCTTTTTGATGTGGGTGCTTTACAATTGAATGCTATACAGTATGTAATGGGTTAGGACCCAGATTGCAGTTGCTATGGCTTCCACTAGATGTCAACAGTCTTTAGACATTGTTTCAGGCTTGTTTTCTGAAAAATTAGGAAGAATGAGACCTTTTGGTCAGTGGACTGAGGAAGTATCCAGAGCTGGTTTGGGCGCGTGACCGAGTGCGCACCTTTCGTTGTTTTTCCTTTCTATTGAATACGCTATTGAATACGCTAAAGTTTTCGTGACTCCTCTACTTGGCAGGAAAATGTTTGTATGCTTTTGTAAGCGGGGCGCTGTCCTCAGATAATCGGATGGTATGCTTTCGCCGTAAAGCCTTTTTGAAATCTGACACAGCGGCTGGATTAACAAGAAGTTAATCTTTAAGCCGATGTATAACACTTGTATTTTTATGAAAGTTTATTATGACTATTTCTGTATTTTGAATTTGGCGCTCTGTTATTTCACCGGATGTTGTCGAGGTCGGTTGCTAGCGGAACGCCTATCCCTAAAAAGTTTTAAGAGACAGATGGGAGGGGTTGAGTGGAGCTGAACGGTGGGATTAATAACAACAAGATAACTCATGTCAAATATACTGTGTCCGTAAAATGTGTATAGGTTCAGAACTTTTGTGAAACAGCACAGTTAAAAATATATAGCAAAATAGAAATCAAACTGGATGAGCTTCAGCGATAGATGGGAGTGGTTGATGGTAGCTGAAGGATGGGATTGAAAACAAACCAAAAATAACTATTGTAAAATACATTGTGTCTGTAAAATGTACAGTACCAGTCCAAAGTTTGGACACACCTACTCATTCAAGGGTTTTTCTTTATTTTTACCATTTTCTACATTGTAGAAAAATAGTGAAAACATCAACACTATGAAATAACACATATGGAATTATGTAGTAACCATAAAAGTGTTACCCAAATCAAAATATATTTTATATTTGAGATTCTTCAAAGGTGAGTAAGAATATTTTGAAGATAAATACACAACGCAGAGGATGAGAGGACTAAAAACTAGAGTACTAATGGTATTTGGCCCAGTTGTATTTCAAGAACTTCTGATTGGTCAACCCCAGGCTAGGGTGGGGGGTTATAAATGGCATCCTGTCCTTTGTTCTGTGGAGAAAAGCTGAGTACAGGGGAGACTGAACATCTACCTCCTAGCATAACATCTATGGTATGTCCTTCTCTAATAAACCTATTTTTCTCCCCCGATTTGCTTTGGAGTTTGTGTTATTGAAGAATAACATAAATTGCTAACAGTAGCAACCCTTTGCCTTGATGACAGCTTTACACACTCTTGGCATTCTCTCAACCAGCTTCACCTGGAATGCTTTTCCAGCAGTCTTGAAGGAGTTCCCACATATGCTGAGCACTTGTTGGCTGCTTTTCCTTCACTCTGCGGTCCAACTTATCCCAAACCATCTCAATTGGCTTGAGGTCGGGTGATTGTGGAGGCCAGGTCATCTGATGCAGCACTCCATCACTCTCCATCTTGGTTAAATCGCCCTTACACAACCTGGTGGTGTGTTGGGTCATTGTCCTGTTGAAAAACAAATGATAGTCCCACTAAGCGCAAATCAGATGGGATGGTGTATCACTGCAGAATGCTGTGGTAGCCATGCTGGTTGTGTGCCTTGAATTCTAAATAAATCATTGACAGTGTCACCAACATAGCACTGCCCACACCATCACACCTCCTCCTCCATACTTCACGGTGGGAACCACACATGCGGAAATCATCTGTTCACCTACTCTGCGTCTCACAAAGACATGGCGGTTGGAACCAAAAATCTAAAATTTGGACTCATCAGACCAAAGAACAGATTTCCACCGGTCTAATATCCATTGCTTGTGTTTCTTGACCCAAGCAAGTCTCTTCTTATTGGTGTCCTTAAGTAGTGGTTTCTTTGCAGAAATTAGACCATGAAGGCCTGATTCTCGCAGTCTCCTCTGAACAGATGAGATTGAGATGTGTCTGTTACTTGAACTCTGTGAAGCATTTATTTGGTCTGCAATTTCTGAGGCTGGTTTCTCTAATGAACTTATCCTCTGCAGCAGAGGTAACTCTGGGTCTTCCTTTCCTGTGGCGGTCCTCATGAGAGCCAGTTTCATCATAGCGCTTGATAGTTTTTGCGACTGCACTTGAAGAAACATTTAAAGTTTTTGACATTTTTCAGATACACTGACCTTCAAAGTAATGATGGACTGTCATTTCTCTGCTTATTTTAGCTGTTCTTGCCATAATATGGACTTGGTCTTTAACCAAATAGGGCTATCTTCTCTATACCACACCTACCTTGTCACAACACAACTGATTGGTGCAAACGCATTAAGAAGGAAAGAAATTCCACAAATTAACTTTTAACAAGGCACAGCAGTTAATTGAAATGCATTCCAGGTGACTAACTCATGAAGCTGGTTGAGAGAATGACAAGAGTGTGCAAAGCTGTCATCAAGGCAAAGGGTGGCTACTTTGAAGAATCTCAAATATAAAATATATTTAGATTTGTTTAACACTTTTTTTGTTTCTACATGATTCCATATTTGTTATTTCATAGTTTTGATGTCTTCACTATTATACTACAATGTAAAAATATAGAAAAACCCTTGAATGAGTAGGTGTGTCCAAACTTTTGACTGGTACTGTATATAGTATGAATAAGCTGGAAGTAGAAGCCTAGATGTTGTTGTCCAATAGTTTACTCCAATTAGGAGAGGGTAGTAGGGTTAGGGGAAAATAAAAATCATTTAAAAAAATTATTTTAAAATATATATTTGGGAATGAAAATCATGCAGACAATTAAATTGATGGAATCTACAATCTATCTGCAATATTAAAGCAGATCTACCCCCAAAATAGTTTTGGTAAAATAAACAAACATGGAAAGGGCCTTCCCCAAACGGTGGAAGCACAGACTCGTCTAGAATGTAATTGTATGGATGTAGCGTTAAGATACGTTCTCCTGGCATCCGCCAAACACAGATTCGTCCGTCGGACTGCCAGATGGTGAAGCGTGATTCACCACTCCAGAGAACGTTTTTACACTTTTATTTTTATTTCACCTTTATTTAACCAGGTAGGCTAGTTGAGAACAAGTTCTCATTTACAACTGCGACATGGCAAGATAAAGCAAAGCAGTTCGACACATACAACAACACAGAGTTACACATGGAATAAACAAACATACAGTAGAAAAAAAATATATAATAATAATAATAATAAGTATATATACAGTGTGTGCAAATGAGGTAAGATAAGGGCGGTAAGGCAATAAAATAGGCTATAGTGGCGAGGTAATTACGATATAGCAATTAAACACTGGAATGATAGATGTGCAGAAGATGAATGTGCAAGTAGAGATACTGGGGTGCAAAGGAGCAAGGTAAATAAATGAATACAGTATGGGGATACAGTAGTTGGATGGGCTATTTACAGATGGGCTATGTACATGTGCAATGATCTGTGAGCTGCTCTGACAGCTGGTGCTTGAAGTTAGTGAGGGAGATGAGTATCCAGCTTCAGCGATTTTTGCAGTTCGTTCCAGGCATTGGCAGCAGAGAACTGGAAGGAAAGGCGGCCAAAGGAGGAATTGGCTTTGGGGGTGACCAGTGAAATATACCTGCTGGAGCACGTACTGCGGCTGGGTGCTGCTATGGTGACCAGTGAACTGAGATAAGGTGGGGCTTTACCTAGCAACGACTTGTAGATGACCTGGAGCTAGTGGGTTTGGCGACGAGTATGAAGCGAGGGCCAGCCAACGAGAGCATACAGGTTGCAGTGGTGGGTAGTATATGTGGCTTTGGTGACAAAACGGATGGCACTGTGATAGACTGCATCCAATTTGTTGAGTAGGGTGTTGGAGGCTATTTTGTAAATGACATCGCCGAAGTCGAGGATCGGTAGGATGGTCAGTTTTACGAGGGTATGTTTGGCAGCATGAGTGAAGGATGCTTTGTTGCGAAATAGGTAGCCGATTCTAGATTTCATTTTGGATTGGAGATGCTTAGTGTGGGTTTAGAAGGCGAGTTTACAGTCTAACCAGACACCTAGGTATTTGTAGTTGTCCACATATTCTAAGCCAGAACCGTCCAGAGTAGTGATGCTGGACGGGCAGGCAGGTGCAGGCAGCGATCGGTTGAAGAGCATGCATTTAGTTGTACTTACATTTAAGAGCAGTTGGAGGCCACGGAAGGAGAGTTGTATGGCATTGAGCTTGTCTGGAGGTTAGTTAGCAGTGTCCAAAGAAGGGCCAGAAGTATACAGAATGGTGTCGTCTGCGTAGAGGTGGATCAGAGAATCAAGAGCAAGAGCGACTTCATTGATGTATACAGAGAAGAGAGTCGGCCCGAGAATTGAACCCTGTGGCACCCCCATAGAGACTGCCAGAGGTCCAGACAACAGGCCCTCCGATTTGACACACTGAACTCTATCAGAGAAGTAGTTGGTGAACCAGGCGAGGCAGTCATTTGAGAAACCAAGGCTGTTGAGTCTGCCGATAACAATGTGGTGATTGACAGAGACGAAGGCCTTGGCCAGGTCGATGAATACGGCTGCACAGTATTGTCTCTTATCGATGTCAGTTATGATATCGTTTAGGACCTTGACCATGGCTGAGGTGCACCCATGACCAGCTCGGAAGCCAGATTGCATAGCGGAGAAGGTTTGGCTGGGATTCGAAATGGTCGGTGATCTGTTTGTTAACTTGGCTTTTGAAGACCTTAGAAAGGCAGGGTAGGATAGATATAGGTCTGTAGCAGTTTGGGTCTAGAGTGTCTCTCCCTTTTGAAGAGGGGGATGACCGTGGCAGCTTTCCAATCTTTGGGGATCTCAGACGATACGAAAGAGAGGTTGAACAGGCTAGTAATAGGGGTTGCAACAATTTCGGCAGATCATTTTATAAAGAGAGGATCCAGATTGTCTAGCCCGGCTGATTTGTAGGGGTCCAGATTTTGCAGCTCCGGTGTCCAATGGCAGTGAGCTTTACAACACTCCAGCCAACGCTTGGCATTGCGCACGGTGATCTTAGGCTTGTGTGCGGCTGCTCGGCCATGGAAACCCATTTCATGAAGCTCCCGACGAACAGTTCTTGTGCTGAAGTTGCTTCCAGAGGCCGTTTGGAACTCGGTAGTGAGTGTTGCAACCGAGGACAGATGATTTTTACGCCAGTCCCATCAGTCCCATCAGCTTGGGTGGCCTACCACTTTGCGGCTGAGCCGTTGTTGTCCCTAGACCTTTCCACTTCACAATAGCAGCACTTACAGTTGACCGGGGCAGCTCAAGCAGGGCAGAAATTTGACGAACTGACTTGGAAAGGTGGCATCCTATGACAGTGCCATGTTGAAAGTCACTGAGCTCTTCAGTACGGAACATTCTACTGCAAATGTTTGTATATGGAGATTGCATGGCTATGTGTTCGATTTTATACACCTCTCAGCAATGGGTGTGGCTGAAAATGCCAAATCCACTCATTTGAATGGGTGTCCACATACTTATGTAATATATATTTCTGGGGCGGCAGGTAGCCTAGTGGTTAGAGCATTGGACTTGTAACCGAAATGCTGCAAGATCGCATCCCCGAGCAGACAAGATAAAAGTCTGTCGTTCTACCCCTGAACAAGGCATTTCACCCACTGTTCCTAGGACGTCATTGAAAATAAGAATTTGTTCTTAACTGACTTGCCTAGTTAAATAAAGCTAAAAAATATATATATTAGTACTACATCTAATTATATTTATGTGCAGTAAGCTAACTACATGTGGGTTAGAAATATTATCTAAGAGGCAGACTGACACCACACACTCTCCTCTGTTGTTTGCTGACAGAGAGCGAGAGAGAGAGAGAACAATCGTTCAGCGGTAATAGTGTCCTACTTACAGTAGCATGTAAACACAATGACCCTGTTCTAACCATGGAACATTAAGCATCAGCATCACTGCTCTTCACACATTCCATACTGCTCTTTACAGCTCAGTGGTTGATGTTTACAATATCACTTCCCCTTCCATCTCTCTGAGTTTATAGTATCGAGCTCTCTGACTCTGAGTTTAAATACTGACTGGAGGGGACAATTTTCCTAATGAAAGTGTTAAAATATGCTAGTGAGCTCAAAGACAAGCCTGATGTTATTCATATTATTGTTATTGGTCAATATCACTCCCCCAACTTTCTGACTCTTGAGTTTAAATGCCCGAGGGGACAATTAGCCTAATGAAAGTGTTAAAATAATCTAGTGAGTGCAAAGACAAGCATGATGTTATTAATATCAACAACAAAAAATCCAGTATTCATTGTTGGACAGATAGTTATTTCAGTACAATATATGCTGCCTTTTCAAACTTTTGACTCACAACCTTTCATTGCTTTTAGAAAGTAGTCCAGGGTAGTAGGTCGGTGTGTCTAAAAGACATGTAGGCTGAGCTTTGATTGGCAAACTGTCAGAGAGTTAGTGGAAATCTCTGGTTGTGTCCTAATAGTCTCTCCTTTCTCCCAAAGTGTACACGTGTTCACTTCCCTTCATGGATTTGAAAAGAAATGACTGGTATATTAAACTCCCTCTAGCCCATGCCTACACCAATCCAATGCTTTTACATTTGTTGAGAGTAGTGAACCAGTGCACACTTCAGGAGGGAGGAGGGATTATTGGGACAAACCATATAGACGGCGTTGGCCGACAAACGTCACAGAAATGATGCCCGCGCATCGATGTGGCCGGAAGCCGTGCATTTTTATGATTATGAGCGGTCAGATAACTAGCAACAATGGCTTAAAGCTGCCTTGTGGGGAACCGTAGGTGGCTTGTTTCCGCTAGTTTTATCTTGTTGTTGATACCATGTCTTGTTATGAGGTGTTTTGACAGATTTCATGTCAATTCTAATATGGCAAAAATTCACTAGCAAGCTAACCAGCAACTCTAATGATGTATTTGAGAAACAGGTGCTCATTGTGCAAATTAATTAATGTTTTCAATTAACATTTGGAAACCAAATATAGTTTACAAGCCGACCCCGTCTGTTTTGCCCCATAGTTGCACACTCAACGTTTTTGTTGCTAAACAACCAACCCGTCTATGTGTCTCTGTGTGACACGTGGTTGGTTCGAGTGGAGAATATGTTTACACATAATCCAGATTATGGAGGAGATTGTGCAAAACCCAGAGTAGAGCAGAGCAGAGTAGAGCAGAGTACCGGTGAACAGAGCAGAGTGGTGAACTGGGGCCACATATCCATATCAGGAATGGAATAAAGATCCAAAGTCCACCAGTGTCCACTGAAAGTGACACAAGTTTCAGTTTTACTGCAGGGGAACACATTGGGTGTAAATCTGCAGTGTCTGCAAATCTCTTTACTGCACGCCTCTCTTTAGAACAATGGGTCTATAGTGCCTCACACCTGCGTCCATTCACCACAATGAACCTACTCCGGAAAGCTGCACAGTTGAGACGTGCTCTACTCCACAACACGCCTTGCAAAGCCAACAATAGGTCAAATGGGTGAAGGATCGAGGTGTGTGTGTGTGTGTGTGTGTGTGTGTGTGTGTGTGTGTGTGTGTGTGTGTGTGTGTGTGTGTGTGTGTGTGTGTGTGTGTGTGTGTGTGTGTGCGTGTGTGCGCGTGTGTGCGTGCGTGCGTGTACATTTAGAGGTGTGATGGTACTGCGTGCATAGGTGTATGTACACTCCCATGCAAACAGCATATTTCGTCAGACTTGCTTTTGTAAGCGTCATGAGTGTGTAGGGATTGGTTCCATGCATGGGTGCACATATGCACTGTTGCCTATGTGCATAATAGCCTATGTTCAGTTATGACCATACAATCATTGGTTCTGATACATCCCCCTGACTCAGTGTCTTATGTGATTCCAGTGATCAAGACAGGAGAGAGCGGGCTGACGGTGTTCAGACTGCTCACTAAGGATAACCGCTGGAGGTGGGTCCAAGCCAACGCCAGACTGGTCTACAAGAACGGCAAGCCTGACTACATTATCGCCACCCAGAGGCCCCTGGTGTAAGTGCAGCTTTAGCCTCTCCCCCTCTCCATAACCCAATGATGTTTTGAATCCATTTTTAACCCTAAACACTTTTCTGAGTGTTAAATGTAACACTAGAGTTGATTTAGCACTGGAGATTTTGCTGTGTCTGTTTGTATGAAGTATTTCAATAAGGTGAATGTAATATGTAATCCTAAACAGTCAGAGCTCTTTAGTCCATAGTGTTAGGGGCTTTTGTCCATATAGTCGTCCATAGTAGTCCATAGTAGTCCCTAGTGTTTTGGTAAGCTATGCCTCGTCCTGCTCTTGTTCCCAGTTAGTAAGAGGGAGGACAGTAGATTGGATTTCATCACATTAATAAAATTCTCACGACGCCAACTATATGAAGAAAAAAAATGTAATTCACAGGAAATGTTTACTTTTTTAATGTGGGGCTTTGACAGTCAATCATTTAAATAATGTATCTTATCTCACCACCACTAATGAGATTGGTGCTCTTGATCCATGTTGTGTCGGAGCGTCTCAAAGTCAGGGGGCGTGGTCAACAGTGTGTACCGCATCTCCTGTCACATCCAACCTGGATCGATATGCAGATGATATGCATATACTTTTAATGCAGATGAGAGCACTGAATCAGCGTACCATGAGTTTTAATGCTCTGAGGGAGACTGCATTGTATTCCCTTTGAGTCAAGAACCAAAACTTCTCCATTGTGACTTGCGAATGCATTGTCTCCAGCTTTCAGTCACATGGCAGCTCGATCAGCTGTTCAATTTCACTTCCCGGCATGTCAACTGAACCAGGATGAAACACAGATTTCGCTGATTCGTTCACTTTGTTTGTATTTCCCCTGCATGCTTGTGTTCAATTCGTTCAGTTCCCCAAATATGTCTGTTACATAGGCAAGGAGACACATTTTCTTTTCATTACACAGAAAGTCAACAAAGTTTGTAATTTAAATCCATTGCGAATGACAACAGTTCCTCTCTCAATTCGAAAACATCTTTCCAACACTCCCCCTCAATAACCACCAAGCTTCGGTGTGAAATACAATATTGTCATGCTCTGATCCCATATCCCCAAATAGTTTTGTGAACAGGTGTGCGCAATGTAGTTTACAATGTTCTACGCTCAGCTCTTTTGCCGCCAGTTGCTCTCGGTGTATTCAATATAGCTCAGTGGGTATTGTCACACCCTAGTCTTGTGATTGTCTCCACCCCCTCCAGGTGTCGCTTATTATCCCTGGTGTATATATCCCTGTGTTTCCTGTCTCTCTGGGCCAGCTCGTCTTGTTTGTTTTTCAAGTCAACCAGCGTGTTTTCCCGCACTCCTGCTTCTACTCTCTTTTGCTATTCCTCCTGGTCTTGACCCTTGCCTGTCCTGTCTCTGAGCCCGCCTGCCTGACCACTCTGCCTGTCCCCGACTCTGAGCCTGCCGGCCGACCTGTACCTCTGCCTCCCTCTGGATTACCGACCTCTGCCTGCCTTGACCTGTCTTCTGCTTGCCTCTGTTGGAACATTAAATATTGTTACTTTGACAGTCTGCATCTGGGTCTTACTTTGATTCCTGATAGTACGAACTGGCCATGACAGACCCAGCAGACTTGGACCAGCTTCGCCACGCTGGCTCCCTGCAGGGAGCCACCATTGGGAGGCATGAGGAGCTACTACAGGACCTTTTGGAAGGGCTTCATTCCCTGACGGAACACCACGACCAGGGGTTTAAGGCTACTATGGAGCAAATCAGGGAGTTAGCTCATAGGCAGCTTGCCACCTCTGAGAACCCCCAACCACCCAGTAACTTTTTCCCTATTAGTGGTGAGTTTGTACAGCCTACCCCGGCTCCCCGAGAACCCCGCTTACCTCCCCCGGAGCGCTATGATGGAGATTCCAGAACCTGCCGGGCCTTTCTCTCCCAGTGCTCCCTCATTTTCGAGCTGCAGCCTTCTTTGTTCCCCTCGGACCGCTCGAAGATAGCGTACATTATTACGCTGATGTCCGAGAGGGCACTCGCCTGGGCCGAGAGGGCGGAGGTGAGAAAGGTGTTCGAGAAAGGTGTTCGAGGCTCCGTGTCCGGGAGAGAGGCTGCCCGGAAGTTACTCCAGCTTCGGCAGGACACCCTCAGTGTGGCAGACTATGCGGCGGAGTTCTGCACGCTAGCAGCGGAGGGTACCTGGATCCCAGAAGCGCTGTTCGACACATCCTGCATGGATTATCAGAAGAGGTAAAGGATGAGCTTGAACGTAGAAGGGAGAAGAGGTCTGATTGCGGTCCCAATTGCTCACTTAGGGATCCCACCTTGCAGCTGATAAACTCCGGAAGTCCCTGGCGTCTACGTCCCCAAGAGGATCCGAGCTTACCCGAGTCCCTTCAAGGGCCTCAGGAGATGCCGATTTACCTCTTCCCAAGCTGATGCAGCTCGGCAGGGCTAGGCTGCCTTCAGCCAAACGCGCACGCAGATTTAACAGCCAGAGTTGTCTGCATTGCGATACTGTCGGTCATTGTGTCTACCTGTCCCTTCAAGAGACCCAGCTCATTCGTTGGAGTGAGTAGTCTGGTGGGTCTTAAAGATAATTGTTCTTCTCCCCTTACTTGCCCCCCTCTCCATGCCACCCTGCTGTGGGGTGACCAGTTCAACTCTCTCCAGGTACTCATCGACTCCAGGACCGACGTCAACCCCTCTCCATTCGCATGGGTGTTAGAGGTCTGGATGGGCGCTCTATAGGCCGGGTCACCCACCAGACCCCCCCCCCCCCGTCAACCTACGAGTGTCAGGGAACCACAGCGAGACGACCATATTCCTGCTGGTTGAGTCTCCGCAGGTTCCCATACTATTGAGATTATCTTGGCTCCAGCGACACAATCCCTCCATTGACTGGGCTACTGGTGCAATCATGGACTGGAGCCTGTACTGCCACACTCATTGCCTAAAGTCAAGTCTGCCTGCCATGGAACGTCTTCCCGGGGGCTTGGAAATTGCCCCAGACCTCTCCACCAGCTCCGCAGAGTACCAGGACCTCCGGGAGGGGTTCAGTAAAGCCCAGGCCACTTCGCTTCTGCAGCACCGACCTGCATCCAAGAAGGTCAAGTCTGAGGCACTGGCATGTCGCTATAGGGCCGCAGCTACACCCTCGGAAGCCGAGACCTGTCCCCCCCGCTCCAAGATCATCGTCCTCTGTTGCCCTGTACCCTCCGTATTTTTCCTACCTTTTCTGTGTCTAGAGTCAAAACCATGTCTGACTGCCCCTTGTTTTCTGTTTGTAGGCCCATCCCTCCCCCTGTGTCATCGATGGCCAGCCAGCGTACACGGTGAGACGCCTCCTGAGGGTTTGACCACAGGGCAGGGGTTTCCAGTACCTGGTTGACTGAGAGGGTTATGGCCCAGAGGAGAGGTGCTGGGTTCCCGCTAAAGACATCTTGGACCCGGCCCTCATTTCCGACTTTCACCGCCGGCACCCCAGTCAACCAGGTATCCGCCCAGGTGGAATGCCAGGTGGCGTCCCTTGACGGGGGGATAGGGGGGGGGGGGGTACTGTCACGCCCTGATCTGTTTCACCTGTCTTGTGATTGTCTCCATCCCCTTCAGGTGTCGCTTATTATCCCTGGTGTATATATCCCTGTGTTTTCTGTCTCTCTGGGCCAGTTCGTCTTGTATGTTTTTCAAGTCAACCAGCGTGTTTTCCCGTACTCCTGCTTCTATTCTCTTTTGCTATTCCTCCCGGTCTTGACCCTTCCCTGTCCTGTCTCTGAGCACGCCTGCCTGACCACTCTGCCTGACCCTGAGCCTGTCCGCCGACCTGTACCTCTGCCTGTCTTCTGCTTGTTACTTCGACAGTCTGCATCTGGGTCTTACCTTGATTCCTGATAGGTGTATCATAAAATGCGTCCATTTGTCAGAGGGAGACACATTCATAACTAAAGTGCAGAGGCCTGCCCACCGTCCCATGATAGATGGAGCCCTTCTGTGCAAAAGCCCACCATTCGATCCCATGGAATCTGTTTTTCAGCACATTGAACGTCCACGTCCCATTCGTGAGACAACAATATCCCCTCCTGAATAGCATCCCCCGACATGCAGCGAACCAAAGTCAATGCATGGCCATCTCGGCCCGCACAGCTAACATCTATTTGGAGAGCATAAGGTGGGGAGTTATTCAGTCGTTCAGTCAGTTTCCTCTTGATTGCTTGCTATTCTTAGTTTCAGTGTTATCTGACAAAGGTATTGATGTGAGTTTCTGTGTCTCCCCACACATTGTTTTCCCCATATCAATTGCAGCCGGTAATGTCAGTCTCTGCAATAGTGTGTGGTTTCATAGCGTAGCAGGCTTAGCCATTCACCGTGGAAATGATTCAAGTGCAACCGTCAAGAGCAGCCTTTTCCCACGATCTAAGGGCGCTCTGTCGTTGAATTTTAACTTTTAGATTTGAATCGTTTTCATTTCGATTTTTAAAGTTAACCACATTACAATGATTTTGAGAGACAAAGAAGATATGTGTTTTTTTTTGTTTTCTTTACCAGGATTTTGAAAATTGTCCCACAACACCATTTTCATATCAGGCAACCCAACATGGGTCACGACCCCTAGTTTGGGAACCGCTGCTGCACACTGTTAAAATGAAGCTGCTACCAACTTTAAGGACACAAAACCTTAACTTTGCTGGAGTTTTATCCTAAACAGAAAGAGTGTGTTCTGATTGGTTCTCTCCATCCTCTCGTACCCAGGGAAGAGGAGGGAGGAGAGCACCTGAGGAAGCGTTCCATGCACCTCCCCTTCACCTTCGCCACGGGCGAGGCCCTTCTCTACCAGAGTAGCTACCCCATCCACGGCCTCACCGAC
This sequence comes from Salmo salar, assembly GCF_965601325.2. Classification (NCBI taxonomy): domain Eukaryota; kingdom Metazoa; phylum Chordata; class Actinopteri; order Salmoniformes; family Salmonidae; genus Salmo; species Salmo salar. The sequence continues at coordinate 66,828,539 of NC_138306.1, forward strand.
TCACTCCAGACTAAAGGCAAGACCAAGTCCAAGAAGGGCAAGCTGGACAAGAACTTGTCGAAGGATCACGGTGGACTGGACCCCAGCTCCCTGCTTGGGGCATTGATGAGGCAGGATGAGTCCGTGTACGTGTGCCAACCAGCCGTCGAGCCCAAGATGTCCTTCCACAGTAGTCTGTTTAGTGAGCGACGCGAGGGGGAAGGGCAGAGCAGTGGAGGCTATAGCGGTGGCCCTCTGGGTGGGGGTGTGGGAAAGAGCTGGAGCGCCTTGCCAAACGGTGTCACCACCACCTCTACTGGCCCCAACGGGGAGCCTCCATCCAGCTTCGACCCACTGCTCGCCACCCTGGACTCACTATCTCTGGAGGGGGACGAGACATGCTCTAACAGGTGATTTTATATTTGTATGTATTGTGTATATAATATTATATATAAGTATTTTCCAATTGAATTGAGTGTAAAGTCCCTTTGGACTGCCCAATGTACAGCCAGTCTTGCCTACGCTTTCCATTCTTTTGCCCTTCTGTTATTAATTCCAATATTTTTTTATGTATGCATTGTTGTACTCCCATGGCTGAGGAAAGTCTATATGTATTTTGAATTTGTCGAATAAAATAAATGTCTTCATATCAGCGAGCTGTTCTCTGCTCTGGAGAACCTGGGTCTGAACGCAGAGGATCTGGAGCTACTGCTGCTGGATGAGAGGATGATCAGAGTGGAGATGGATCCAGACTACATCCCCTCGCTCAACGACCTGCTCACCAACAACGAGATCCTCTCCTACATCCAAGACTCGCTGGAGAACAAGACCGAGGAGGACCAGGGTCGGGACAGTCACGTGTCCATACCACCAACCACAACCCATCCCCCTGGCCCTATCCTTAATTCTACCCTTATCCCTAACTCTTATAACCAAGCCACCCCCATTATACATATCTCTACCCTCCACCCCCAGGCTACTAACCCTCCTGTCCCCCAACCCACATTACCCCCTCACAGACTACCAAAGCAGCCACCCATATTGCAGCTCTCCCAGCAGATGCAGCAGCACCTCAACTTAGTAAAGCCCGTTCTGGCAAAATACCCCTGGCCCCCGACACAAACGGACGTCCCCACGCCAAGCCAGCCAGACACACTGCAGCACACAAACTCACTAAGCGTGGTCCATAATGGTCACTGGCTTCCCCAGCAGCAGCATATGCATGCAGGGCTGGACGACCACTGCCACAGCATTCACCCCCTGGTCAACGGTAAGACATCCCAGCTGGGGCCTCAAGGGGCCGGGCAGCTCAAACACCACCAGCACCAGAACATCATCCATCTTCAGAGCCAGTGGCAGCAGCAGAACCAGCACCTACAGGTCCAGCTTCAGTCTCAGTGCCATTTCAGACAGCAGAAGGCTACTAGCAACAGCAGTGTCACTCACAATGGCGTGCACCCTGATCCCGATTGGCAGAGGTACGGCTACGACGACCAGTTGGGACTGACAGCTAATGGAGCTAACGGAGCCTGCACCGTCTCCTATACCAACGGGCGCGCGGACACCCTCTCACACGCTACAGGAGGTGAGGTCACTCGCGCGGATTACGGTATGGGTGCTTCGACTACCGTGGACATGGTCATGAACTGGGGTACGGTAGGGGGCACAGGTCACTACCAAGGACAAGGAGGGGTGACTGCTACCCCTTCAGACCATCTGGAGCATCACAAACAACATTATCCACAGGTCCCATCCACCTACTTTCACCGCCAGTACCCCACCACACAGAACTCCTTAGATTACATCCTGGGGCTATCACAGCCTCACCACACCACGCCTTCTCTGGACGCCTACGGCATTTTGAATAGCCCCGCTTCCCAAGATGCCACTAACTGCAAGGTAAGAGTCAAAGAATAAAGCAAGATGCTCATAGATAGATAATAAACCTAATGTCTTTTCTTGTGTAATATTTGGTGAATTTCTATGACTGTATGTTTGTGGGACTGTCTTGTTAATGGTCACTGACACCCCAGCATTAGGAGCGCTATTTCTATGTCATGAAAGCGATGGTTCTCTGTAAAGGCACTGATATAGCATGGGAAGCCCAGCCTCGGGCTTGTTTTGGCTGCTGCTTTACAGTTCAATGTAAGATAAATTGATGTGAACAAACATGAAATGTCAACAGATGAGTGGAGAGCAAGGGTCACGGCGGTGGAGAATCTATTAATGGAGAGGAAAGTAGGTCTCCCATGGAGTGGGGTTGATCTTTGAGGATTGCGCCACAGTTAAGTCAACTGTTGAAGTGATTCTGTCAACTTGAGCATCGACTGCAGTAGGAATACCCTCTCCAACCAGGGTTGTTTCCTTGCAGGTAGCACAACATAGCCTTGACCTGAATGCCTGGTCTGATCCTACCGCAATGTGATTGTGAAGGAAGCAGCTCTGGTCTGTAGGACCACCTTACGATCTGTTCAAAGCTGATAATGTAAGCATGACTTCAGAGCAGGGCACTGGAAGAGAACTAGTGTAGGCGTTAGAGAGAACAGCAGGCTATTCCACTTCCATGACTGCTGCTTCATGGTGTTGCGTACATTAGAGTACTGTACAGTTACAGTATCAAATCAAATCAAATGTATTTATATAGCCCTTCTTACATCAGCTGATATCTCAAACAGCAAGCAATGCAGGTGTAGAAGCACGGTATAGTATATGTTGTGTTCAGTAATGTAGGGTTCCAGCTCAGTTGAGTATTGAATGATGTTGCTTTAAGAGTGTATCACGCGCGGTGTGCATGCACGGATATGTGAGTGTCACACAAGTTTGAACCAGTTGCTAACATGTTGATCTGAAGTAAAGACGTTCAGTTTAATTGCACAACAAGCCTCCGTACATTTGGCGACGAAGATGAGATTAGGTCCCACGCGTGCCTCTGTGCATTTGTAACTTTTTATACAGTACAGTAGTCTTGTCAGGGAGGGACACAAGGGGCCCAGTCAGTCAAAACAAGGCCTCAGGGCAAGACAAACTGGACTATAGAACTCCGCTCATTAGTACAGCACACAGTCCATTCTGTATGCTGGACACCATCTTTCTCTCCTTGTTGTTTGTTGTTGTGCTGAATTAATGTTTCAAAAACCATGAAGGGTAACGAACGATAGAGTTGGTTGGTCTCTTTGTTGAGAGAGAGAGAGAAGAGCCGATGGTGAAGAACTGTAATGAATAGAACAAGGTTGAGTCCCACAGTGAGAGCTATAGCTCCCAGGCAGCGACCGCTAACCGGACCGGCGGCAATTCATGCCCCCATCCCACTCCGCCTTTCCTGTATTTTCCTTCAGGGTCAGCGACCACGCCCCAGAGGAACATAGAGCCAAGCTGGCCAGTCAAGCATGAGCTGTCCTGACCTACAATTTGCCCATCGTCATTACCTAATACATAGAGGGGCAGACGAATGTGTGGCAATGATGTGTGTATGCGCATGGGTGCGTGCCTACATGTGTGGTGTCTTATCCCACCACAGGGGGTGCTGTTTACCCCCGGGGGTGTTGCTGTGATTTGGGATTGAGTAGCATTAGAGATTAGTTGAGTTTGGCCTACCTTAACCTGGCTGGGTTTGTCCTGCTGCAGGTGCTCAGTGTCCTGCTGGCCTGCCCCTATGGGGGGCCTATATAAGGTGGCCCTATTAGGATTTCTACATGGATGATGCCTAGCTAATCCATTTAGGGCCCACTAAGCAGGATTACAATTAGGCCGATGGTAGGAGCTGTCACAACAGACACTCTGTCCCCACACACAGGGGATTCCCTCATACAGGGAAGCCACAAAGTACATACTCACACCTATGGAGTATAGAGAGTGGAGCTCAGTGTGTGTACCAGTGTCAGTACTCTGATGGTTTGGCGGATATGCTACTTTTTGTAGTTAGCTAGTGTATTAGCAATTACTACAAGCTACAGTTAGCTCTGCTGTCCTGTCCACCCATCCACTGCTGTCCACTGCCCAGAGTGTGTGTGTGTGTGCCCGCTCTGCACCACTCTGCTCTCTGGCTGACCTGACCTGCAGTAGTCCTTTCCTGCAGTCAAATGACCTAGTGTCCTCATGGGTCGAATGTTATTCATATTTTTCATAATTTCATAATAAACATTATTTCTAAAAACCCACAGAAAATCTGTTTTTATGTCTTCTGTAATGTATATAAAGTGTAATTTTAGGATGCAAACTCAAAATGAAATACCTTTTAACTATATCTGACATGATAAAGGTGTCTTCTTTTTTTAAGCCCATAACCATGTATGTGAGGTTTATACTTCTGTTTCAAAGTAGACTGGTTAAAGACTACCAAGAAACACTCTGTGTGACCCTGATTCAGCCCACTGCGGTGAAAGGTTACGTGATTAGTGTCAATGACCTCAACATGTCACAGAACAGAGCCCAGTGTAGTGATTAGAGTTAGTTTGATTTTTTTGGGGGGGGAGAAGGGCGAGGTTGTGTCCTATCATATGCGTACAGCTCCAGTGATATTTTAATGTCGTTCTGTGTTTAGATGGAGAGCGGCTGCATCCTCAACGACACCAACGTGGCTTACACAGGGAGCTGTCTACTGCCCAATGTGAACGGCCAGACAGCCAGCGACAGTCTCCACCCCCAGCTTGACGCCCTACAGACCCTGCCCACCCTCCCAGACCCACAGACTACAGGCTTCTACCTCTGAGAGGGGGGACAGGGGAGGGGGAGGACGGGTGTGTGTGTGTGTGTGTGTGTGTGTGTGTGTGTGTGTGTGTGTGTGTGTGTGTGTGTGTGTGTGTGTGTGTGTGTGTGTGTGTGTGTGTGTGTGTGTGTGTGTGTGTGTGTGTGTGTGTGTGTGTGTGTATCAGTGCAAAGAGAGACCATTGGACCATTTTGTCAGGGGGCATAACAAAAATAAACAGAGAGGAGGAGAAGCAAAAGAAGAAGAATTAAACCGAACCGTGGATGTTAGGACTTTCTATGTAACATTCTCTCCATTTCATTTGTGTACGACGGACTCAGGACTCCGGGAAAGAGCTCAGGATAGTGTCTCTCTGCACTCTGACAGTAGTTTCCCCACTGGCACACAGCTCAGGGGAAACCAAATGCATCTTCTCATGTTGTTACACATTTTTTTATGAAGGGTATGGTTGGTTGAGAGAGCGGCAATTTCTTCACCACTGTGAATTTCATTGTTTTTCTTTATGGGTGTACAAAATACAGTTTCCGACAAAGATTATTAACAAGACTGTGAGAAGGGAAATTTTTGACCACTGTCAGAGCTACAGTACTGCGCTTCAGTACAGTATAACTTGTTAAAGGAGGGAAAGTGAATGTGGGTATGGAACGGATGGAGAAGGATTGATATGGAGATGAATATTCCTTATGAAGAATGATGAGACATATTGATTGATTGAAGGAGCTGGATGTCTGAAATGATTGTGAGGTAGATTACAAATGTTCTGTTCTGTGTGTTTATGTTTTGTTGCGTCGTCTGCCCATAGAGAGGAAGCGGAATTGATTCAGGCCTATCATTTTGGTTTTGGTGATCTACGTGTTGGTAAAATAGTATTTAGGTTGTCCTCTTACATGTTATTGAATATGATTGAATATGTGAAACAGATCCCACATTGTGGTCAAATGGTATCTAAATATGAAGAGGGAGAGCAGATCGGAGGAAGGGATGACCATTTTGGTGTTTGTTTATTTCCATGCTGCATTTTAGCCTGGAAGAAGTTTACGTTACCAGTACAATGATGTTGTGTATTTATTTAAATGGCACTCAAATCAACCGAAGCATTTTCTTCTTTTCTTGACTGGCTACAGTGTGAAATCACTCAGTAAATTAAGTTCCGGAATACAGCAGTAGATAGCTTAAATTCACTAAATTCAGAAGTAAACAAACTAATTCCAGATCCATCATTCCTCATTGAAAAGCTTTGAGAAAAATATACATTTGGATTCAAGTTGATTTCCTGAATTGAAATGAAATTGAGCTAAACAAACTGTATTCGATGCTAAGAGGCAGAGGAACGGGAACGGCAGTTTCTGACGTGACGAGAAAGGTCGTTTCAGTGGGCCTCCTCTCTTACAGGGCCCTAAGTGATTCCATCATGGTCATCTATCACAGTGGTTCTCAAACCTCTCAGAAGATTCACAATTCTGCTGTAGCCTTGAACTAACTCACCTGATTCACCTAGTCAAGGGCTTGATGATTAGTTGACGAGTTGAATCGGCTGGGCTAGCTTTAGAATAGATCAAAAGCGTGGAACAGGTGCGGGTCCCCAGCAGAGGTTTGAGAACCACTGATGTATCACACTGAAGACCTATTCCATGAGGTTTGACTTGGTCATACGCAGACTCATGAGCATTGATACAAAAACCAAATGAGAGGACAAGTATTTTAAAGAGATTCTGTATTGAAAAGTTGCAATGTTGAATGTGTTGTGTATATTGTAAAAGAGTTGTAAAAATATCCTATTTGCAGTATTTCGTTATTAAAAAGTGCTGGAAAATAATTTTTATTAATATTGGTAGCGTTAGAATTTTCTCCGTCCTAAATGGCACTATATTCTCTACATAGTGCTATACTTTTAACCAGAGCCCTATGGAACTTGGTCAAAAGTAGTGCACTATATAGGGAATGGGTTGCCATTTGGGATGTAACTTATTACATAAATGTCACTAACAAACGCATTTACAGACTTGCCTCTCTCTTTGTATTTGTTTGTTTGTCTTTTTTTGTATACAGACATTTCTTATACGAAATAGATTTATTTAAATCAACCAGGAGATATATGTAAAAAATAAAAAAGCAAGGTGACAATCAATAACAACAAAAACTGCTTTAAAAAAAACTGTTGTGTAAATAGTAAGGTAATTTTTATGACATTTGTTGCAAGCACTACTTTAAAAGCACTGGTCCTTACAAGCAATTTTTCTCTAGCACAAAAAGTAGTCTTGTAGAAAATAATTTGGGATTCAATATTATATGACTACAGTACCTACAGTTCTGTGTTTTATTTCAAAGTCATGTTTGGAGAGCTTTTTGTGACTTTTACTCAAAAGAATATTGTGCCATAGTGGTGACATACTGGAGACACATCCCAGATTTTAATGTTTTATGTTTAAAGATACAATGGTGTCATTGTTCTTTTTTTATCACGTTGAATTTAATTTGATATTCTAACACACAAAGTTATTGTAGATGTAAAACAAAATACAAATAAAAGCAGTTCAAATGTTAAAATATACTATTTGATCCTGGAAATAAAGGATTTGTGCAATCACAGTCCATCTTAATCATAGTATGTTTGTGCTCATATTGTTTTGTGTCTCTTTGAAAAGTGTTAATTTAACAATTATTTCTGATTGGTTCTGTAATGTACACTATGAACTTAAAGGTGTTGATTTTTTAACACAGACAGATAGACTTGTGGGGGACAGACAGACATTTAGGGAACAGACAGACATTGAGGGGACAGACAGTTATGAGACAGATGGTCAGACAGACATTTAGGGACAGACAGACAGACTTGTAGGGGACAAACCAAGGCGCCAGGGTTCCAGTCTGGAAGCATGCTTTCGAATTCCCAGAGGACAGCTTCGGTATTGCATTTCAACTGAAGCACGGCCCAGAAAGACAATTCCCATCAACGGCCCCATAGAGAAGTCAAATTCCAAAATTCATAATAAAACACTTTAGTCATCACCTTTGTGCACCAAAAAAATCCATTGAATTATTCAAATATTAGTTGCTGAGGCCGATATTTTTTTTTATCACTCAGCTGAAGATATTGACATTTTATATTCATGCTCTGATGTCATGAGCCCAGCTGGCAGAGTTCCCGGATCATGTTCGCACGATACTGCTGTCTAATCAGTGCTAGTGCACAAGCATAGTAGTCCCGGTAAAAAAAGATGTCAACGACCACGAAACGGCGTATGCGAACGTGAGTTGATTACGTTGAAAACAACGGGCGTCCATCTTGGACGCTGTCTCCAGTACTTCTATACCTAAGTGGGACAGACAGATGTTTGAGGAGACAGACAGACTTGCCCTGGAGACAGGAGTGACGCACGCTATGCACCACCCAACCAGGAAGTGAGACAGTCTCTCTGAGAGTGCTTCTATCTCCATCCTCATTGATCGCTTCTCTCCATCCATCCCCCCTTAATCCCCTGGACAATCTCTCCCTTTTTGCACAATGGCAATGTGTGAACACTGACCCCAGGAGCAAGCAAACAAACACATATTGATATCACAGTCACCCCGGGTGGAGACTAGAATAACTACTCCTACCAACAGAGGGGACACAGTGACAGGCATCCCGTCCATGAAACTAGCACGCCATTTTCTCCATCACTTCCTATCTCCTTTCTGTCTCTCTCCTATATGTCTCCTGTATGTGTATCATGGGCTGTGTTCAGAAGCAACGAAATGGGAGAACATATTTTGAAACTGAGTGAGGTAGACCTGGATTTCTGTGGCAAACCTTTTTGGTACGCTTTGGTACGCCCTACTGAACACAATGGACCATGATAGACAAGGTGTTGGTTGGTGGAGACAGGAGAGAGACCCTCTGTGGCGTAGCGAGACAGTCCAGAGTCCAGACAGAAACAGCCCCCTGCTTCGTCACTCTAATGCCTGCCAAGTTCCAAACAATCTCTGTCTAATGAAGTGTGACAGCCTGACAAATTTTATTGAATAGAAACGCAAAGGGCTATTTTTGAATGTTCACAAAAAAATCTTAGTCGGACCATATTGGGAGCATTAATTCAAGAATATGTAAATCTTTCACGTGGGGACTTTTACATACAGTATTATCTTGGAAGTAGTTCATGCTTTACAAAGCTTCTCCATTACATTCGCCTTTAGAAATTGATGTAATTATAACATGGTTTTATTCCAGTCCCCGGCAGCATATATCCTGTACATGTTTATCTACTTTAGAACGATGGGGAGAGTGTTCAGAAACCAAAGAGAGACGCAATGCCCAATAACAGATGCGCAGGGTCACCAAAGCCGACCAATCCCCTCCGTTCTGCCTCTGCCTCCCTCACTAGCTGTTTTCATCTTTAATGACCCACATGAAATCATTTATAAGAGTTTTTCTTCTCCTTTGGTTTCCTCAGTTAGCCATGGATGCTTGTAACCTAATCAACAGGAGGAAGCAGGTCTAGCCCTTAGGTCTTCCCCAGAGTTTTCCAGCATGTCACACTCCATTCCAGGGGGGAATGTTTTTAAGGTGCGGATGGAGCTCGTATGTATAGAAGGCAGTTGCTGGGGTATAGGAGGAGAATGGAGGGTGTGTGTTCATGTCCTGGTCATTGAGATGATCCCTCTCTACTCCATACCTCGCCCCTGTGTGAACAGTGAAAACAGAGGCGGTCCAAATGGCACGCTATTCCCTACAAAGTGAACTACTTTTGACCAGAGCCCAATGGTCCCTGGTCAAATGTAGTGCACTACATAGGAAGCCATTTGGACACAGCCGTAGCGCACAACACTATATGCATTATAGATTCACCATCAACCCTGGAGCTGAAACACTGAGCACTCTCCCATTAGGTCACGACAACTTACTCCTCAATTAAGAAGCTTTCCAGGTTTTATGTCACCACAGCAGCCTAGTGCATAGAACACATATAAAATATTCAATGGTTGCTCCATACCATTCAGGGCAGGCCATTTCCCTAATGGCAAATATAGGTTCCGTACCGATGCTTTGCGAGCAGCAATCTTGAGAAAGAGAGTGGTGACCTGGTTTTTGAGTGACCTGGTGACAGCAATGGTTACATTTTACATAACATTTGAGTAATTTAGCAGACGCTCTTATCCAGAGCGACTTACAGGAGAAATTAGGGTTAAGTGCCTTGCTCAAGGGCACATCAACAGAGGGCCCAACGCTCTTAACCACTAGGCTACCTGCCGCCCTACTTGAATAGAATACAATACGCCAATACTTGACTACAGACAATCAAGGATAACTGCAGGGTAGGACTGTGAGGGCCTTAGATATACTGCAGTTATTTTTTCCAAAAGCAACAGAAAGATGGTGTGTTTGCTTTAGTAAGGATAGAGTTCGATCTTGGTTTCAAGTACTTTATCATTGAGTCTTGCATTGTGTCCTGGAGTATCCTCTCTCCTTTGTCCACTCCAGGGACTCTGAGTGCTTTATAGATCGGTTTCTGTGTTGTTTCTTCTCTCTTCTCTTTTTATTTGTCTTCTGTGTACTTGACACACTGTGTTGCCCAGGAAGAGTGTTGCTGCTGGAGACAGATCTCTCCATCGACCCCTCCCTACCTTCATCCATTCCTCCATCTCTCCCTACATCCCTCCCTCCCCACTAGTGCCCTGTCGTTCAGCCCCCCCATCCCCCAACACACACACACGCCCCCCCCCCCCCCCCCCCACCACCCCATGGGCTGTCAAAGCACATTACTTCCAGCTTGTTGCACACACTCCCCTTTCTCTCTCCTCCTCATAGCAACATTGATTTTTGTTGGGGTTATATATATATATATATATATATATATATATATATATATATATATATATATATATTAAGATCATTTTTACTCTTTTTAACTCTACTGAAAAGTTGTAGAGTTGAAACAATGATATGAGGCAGAGTTGAATGGGATTTCTCTCTCTGTGTACTTTTCAACTGTAGTGTAGAGCACCAATAACCTGAAGCCACAACAGTAGTTATCTATGCTGACAGTGTTTAGAAACAACATTACTTTAACAGCAGACACAAGCCATCGTTCCATGTTATGTTTTCTCTAATGGAATGTGCTTGCACTCACACAAAGAACAGAAAAACAGAAGACTTGTGCACCGAGACACTTGACCTCTCTTGGCTCCCGAAGGTTGTACAGAATGTTGTATGCTCTTAACATCAACTATGAAGATATCAAATCCCTTTAGCTCAACAAGCCAAAGCATAAAACAGACATGGTGTCACGCTTGTTTGTAGAGAAGGACCAAGGCGCAGCGTGAGTATCCTTCCACATCTTTATTAATATGTGAAACTTCGCAAGACATACAATAAACTATAAACAAAATAACAAACCGTGACGACAGAGGTGCAACATGCACTAACTCAAACTAAGATCCCACAAACAGGTGGGAAAAAACTGCCTAAATATGATCCCCAATCAGAGACAACGATAGACAGCTGCCTCTGATTGGGAACCATATCAGGCCAACATAGAAATATAACATCTAAATTACCCACCCTAGTCACACCCTGACCTAACCAAAAATAGAGAATAAAAAGATCTCTAAGGTCAGGGCGTGACAGTACCCCCCCCCCCCCCCCCCAAAGGTGCGGACTCCGGCCGGAAAACCTGACTCTATAGGGGAGGGTCCGGGTGGGCATCTAGCCTCGGTGGCGGCTCCGGTGTGGGACGTAGACCCCGCTCCGCTCGCGGATCCGCCATCTTTGGTGGCGACTCTGGTTCAAGGATCATCGCCGGAAGCTCCGGACCGTGGACCGTAGATCACCGCAGAAGGTTCCAGACCGGGAACCCCCGCTGGAGGCTCCGGACCGCAGACCGTCGCTGGAGGCTCCGGACCGCAGACCGTCGCTGGAGGCTCAGTGCCATGGACCGTTGCTGGAGGCTCAGTGCCGTGGACCGTCTCAGGAGGTTCCGGACCATGGACCGTCTCAGGAGGTTCCGGACCGGGGACCGTCTCAGGAGGTTCCGGACTGTGGACCGTCTCAGGAGGTTCCGGACTGTGGACCGTCTCAGGAGGTTCCGGACTGGGAACTGTCGCCGGAAGCTCTGGACTGGGAACTGTCGCCGGAAGCTCTGGACTGGGAACTGTCGCCGGAAGCTCTGGACTGGAACTGTCGCCGGAAGTTCTGGACTGGGAAGGCACACTGGAGGCCTGGTGCGTGGAGCCGAGACAGGATATACTGGACCATGGAGGTGCACTGGAGGTCTGGAGCGTAGAGCTGGCACAACCTGTCCTGGCTAGATACTCACTTTAGCCCAGCAACTGCGGGGCGCTGGCACAGGACGCACTGGGCTGTGAAGGCGCACTGGCGACACGGTGCATAGAGCCGGCGCAGGATATCCTGGACCGAGGAGACGTACTGGAGACCAGGAGCACTGAGCCGGCACAACCCATCCTGGCTGAATGCCCACTCTAGCCTGGCAAATGCGGGGAGCCGGCAACGAGCGCACCGGGCTGTGAATGCGACCTGGAGATACAGTGCGTATCGCTGCATAACACGCTGCCTGACCGGTCACACGCTCCCCACGGTAAGCATGGGGAGTTGGCTCAGGTCTAAACCCTGACTCCGCCAATCTCCCCGTGTGCCCCCGCCAAATTTTTGGGGGGAGCTGCCTCTTGGGCTTTCGTTGTCGTTGTAACTCCTCGTATCATCGCCGTTCCTCTCTTGCTGCCTCTATCTGCTCCCTTGAACGGCGATACTCTCCACTTCGCATCCTGGGCCCTGCTCCCCTCATGATCTCCTCTCATGTCCACTCATCCTGGCCATGCTGCTTGGTCCATTTTTGGTGGGATCTTCTGTCACGCTTGTTTGTAGAGAAGGACCAAGGCGAAGAGTGAGTATCGTTCCACATCTTTATTAATATGTGAAACTTCGCAAGACATACAATAAACTATAAACAAAATAACAAACCATGACAACATGCACTAACTCTAAATAAGATCCCACAAACAACAGGTGGGAAAAAACTGCCTAAATATGATCCCCAATCAGAGACAACGATAGACAGCTGCCTCTGATTGGGAACTATATCAGGCCAACATAGAAATATAACATCTAGATTACCCACCCTAGTCACACCCTGACCTAACCAAAAATAGAGAATAAAAAGATCTCTAAGGTCAGGGCGTGACACATGGGTCCGCCACAACTCCACATGTGGAAGAGGGAGCTGTCATGAAGGTTTAAAGAAGAGGCATGGCCAGTGTGGGAAGAGAAGGAGGAAAGCTCTTATGGACTTCCCCTCCCGGGCATGATGCACCCCTCCCTCGGAGTATACAGACCTTAACCTAGATCCTTAGATCCCCCCTGAGAGGTGTGGAGCACAGTGGAGCTAGCCTGCCATCTAGACTGCTGCTAATGCAGTAAACAGACACCCTGTATTCACGGTAAATGCTACATGTCAGCTCAATCGGAAATGACCTTTATATTTCTATTGAGCAATCTGTAATGCTTCAGCGATACAGATTGAACAGAGCCTTAAAATGTATATTTGTCATAATCCATGTGTTTTCCATTTTGCAATTGCGAATGAAAATGAATGAAAAAAAACAGACCAATTTAGTTATGGAGAAATTACTTTAAAGTTAACTTTTGTCTCCAGTGGAAAAGGTACAGTAATATTTTCATCAGAAACACTGTCTTGGTGACTGAAGAATTCTAGACAGGCAAGAACTAGGACGGTCCAGAGCCATATATTTATTTGTTCTAAATATATGCCTATTGGATGGTCCATTTCCTGGCTGTGTGGGAAAGGTCAGGAATTGGCCAACTGAAAGCTTGCACTTAGTGTCTAGTGGGCCCACAGGGAGTGGGGTGGGGGGGGGTGGTTGCTAAGGGAGTCTGAATTGGTCATCAGTCAGCTAGCATCCACCAAGCCAGTTGGACACCCATTCTCCTGACCTTGTACTAGCTCCCCTGTGTGTAGACTTCAGCAGCACTCAATACTCTGCTATACTGTAGGGACGGCATTTAAATGTCATATGTAGAGAGACCAAGTAGTGGTTCCACAGAATGTACTAAACATAAATGTAAATGTACATTAAGACAGATCACACAGTATTGATAGCAGCTTTAATGATGTGTCGAATAGAGCTGAAATAAACTCAAGCATATTGTGCCAAATGTTACTTGCTCAGGAGGTTGGTGACACCTTAATTGGGGAGGATGGGCTTGTGGTAATGGCTGGAGCGGAATAGGTGGAATGGTATCAAATACATCAAACACATGGTTTCCATGTGTTTGATACCATTCCATTTGCTCTGTTCCAGACATTGTTATGACCGTCCTCCCCTCAGCAACCGCCACTGGTTACTTAGGCTATGTAATGTCCATGTTGCAGTACAGACAATGAACTAACGGCTAACAGTCAGCATATACAGTGAGCTCCAAAAGTATTGGGACAGTGACACAAATATCATACTCCCAAGACATGCTAACCTCTCAACCTTAAAATAACACGGAAGGTCATCATTGTTCACAATTCATTCAGGTTGATCCATAATCATGCTAGCATGCACATTAATGTAGAAGTGTTTAGAAACATATTCTATTCATAAAAGTGACTCCAAAATTACACAATACATTATTTACCGTTCACAAACGGTTCATTGTTCATTGTGGGCTATGAATATGGAACCAAATACTTAACTCTTTGCTACTTTAATACACAAGTGAATTTGTCCCAATGCCTTTGGTCCACAAAAATGGGGGGACTATGTACAAAAAGTGCTGTAATTTCTAAATGTTTCACCCGATATAGATGTCTGCACTTTAACCTCATCATCATTGTATCATTTCAAATCCAACGTGCGGGAGTACAGAGGCAAAACAACAAAAAATCTCTCACTATCCCATACTTTCGGAGCTCACTGTATTAGCAAAAGACACAGTCATAAATAATTTGCTGTAATTTTACCTTATGTTAGAAATAATGTTTTTTTTTAAAAGCCTTTCGTGAACTAACACTCACACTTGACTCTTTTCCCTCTTACTAGCTCTGACTTTGCTGATAACTACTTTATTGAGGAAAACATTTACTTACTATGACTTTGATGTGTGGTTGTCCCATCTAGCTATCGTATGATGAATGCACTAACTGTAAGTCGCTCTGGGTAAGTGCATCTACTAAATGTCTAAAATGTAAATGTCACTCTTCATCCTCCTCATCCGATGGGAACAGCCTAATACAAAGTGATGCCTCATGATACAGAGTGACATCACTCAACAACTTCACTTCCTGTGGCATCTTAATGAAGTCATACAAGACATTATCATCATCAGGAAGCAGGAAGCCATCCAACCAGCCCAGGGGCTCTGCAGTATTTGGATGTGTCATCAGCTAATACAATGTTATTCCTCCCAGCAGGGGGGCGGCCCACCCCTGCCACCATCCACTCAATGAGTTAGCACATCCAGGGGGCACCTTCAGCAAACGGAGGCTGTGCCAATAATAACCCTGGCCCGCTCTCCAGCCAGCCAGCAGCCAGCCTAGTGCTTTAAATAGACACAGATCCAATCAAATTGGCAGTTTTTTTCTCTGTAAAGGTCAGTGAGTGCTTTCTCTGATAGACCTGGAATCCCAATGTACTGTAGATAGGTAACCAACAGGATATAGAGAGAGGACTTCTTGGTAGAAAAGGTGTAGACTCTAGAGATCTTCTACTGCTGGGGTTAACTCTTAGCACCTCACCTCTGTGGCCCAGGTGTAGTGACAGTCTGTCATATGTATTCTCTGTCACAGCACTGTCCCCTGCAGTTCAGCAAGAGACCAGCGGCAGCACTCTGAGAGCGGTTGGCTTAGCGAGAAGGATGGTTCCAAACGGACAAAACCGGGATCCCACAGATCAACCTGACCCCTTGGCTTGACACACAATGGTCTGCATCCCAAATGACACCCTATTCCCTTCATAGTACTCATTTGGGACGCAAACCATGGGACCTGACCTCATACTCTCACATAAAGCAATACAAAATAACATTGATTAAAGTTACCTATGGGAGCCAACAGGAAAACTAGCCTAAGCCTATGTCCAATTGCCCACTGTCATACATACTGTGCATGTCGTGAACAGTACACTGTTTGTCCATTGGACAATAGGAGACATTCCTTCTGCCTTTGTATAATGCCTTAGTGAGCTTATTTTGCAGCACGGTTTAACTTACAACCTTCTCTGGCAGTGTGTTATGGGTGACTCAAAGCAGCGGGCAACCATTAGCTTGTCTTTTGTGTCAATATGCCACAACAGGTTTTGATCAGCTGCTCAGTTGTTGAGCCCCAGTGGATGTGGAGGGAGGCAGTCGGATACAGGAGGAAACATGAAATATTCATTGTGTGGAACTAACCAGGGTTGGGGGTCAACTCAAATAGAAAGCAGTCAATTCAAGAAGTAAACTAAAATTCCAATAAAAAAAGGAAAAAGGAGCATATGTTTTAAATTATTTCTCATTAACTGAAGGTATTTATGTAATTGGTTTTTACATTTTTAGAGTTTAAATGTAAATTTGAATTGACTGATAATTCGAATTGACCACCATGCTGGTCTGAGATCTTCTCTGTGCAGAGATTTTGACATAAGCAATTAACTCTGTGTACTTCCACTCATGATGCAATCATTTGTAAATTTTGCTAATTGAAATCTCTTTTCTTTATAATTTATCCAAATTCAACCTGGTGAGACCCTTTGTACAGACAGGATATCCTGACACAGCCATCAGCCTATCTACACACATTGTATTTGCTCCTGCTTCTCTTCATGGACTATGATAAAATGTCAAAAGACCCCAACCACCCAAGCCATAGACTATTTTCTCTGCTGCTTCACTGTAAGACGTACCGGTGCATCAAGTCTGACGCCAACAGGCTCTTAAACAGCTTCTATCCCCAAGCAATACAACTGATAAATAGCTAACTGTCACGACTTCCGCCGAAGTTGGTCCCTCTCCTTGTTCGGGCGGCGTTCGGCAGGTCGACGTCACCGGTCTTCTAGCCATCGCCGCTCCACCTTTCATTTTCCATTTGTTTTGTCTTGGTTTTCCGCACACCTGGTTCACATTCCCTCATCTGACTACATGTATATTACCCTCTGTTCCCCCCATGTCTGTGTGTGGAATTGTTTGTTTGTTACATGTGGTTCGCATCAGGCTGGTTTGCGCCGGGTATGCGTTTGACCCGTGTGTTTTGTTTATTGTACCGTTTGTGTACTTTGGGGGTTATAGCTGTTTTCCTTGGGCATGAATAAAGTGCGCCTGTTATCACTCATCTCTGCTCTCCTGCACCTGACTTACCTTCAACCAGTTGCGCACATCGTGACACTAACAAAATAGCTACACGGACCAAGTTTACCTTGTATCTTTATTGACCTTTTATTTCAGTCTCTATGCACACTCACAGGGGCCTACACACTCACACACACTGTCACTCCAACGCAAACACAAACATTCAAACATTCACTCCATAATTTGCTCATTCACACATAATATGCACATGCATTTACACTGACTTGAAACACCCGCACACCCACTCACATGCAAGCTGCTGCTATTCTGGTTATCTTACATCCTGTTGAGCAGTCACCTTATCCCTACACATACTGTATCGACCTCCACCACTCCACTGTTCCTGCATGTAAATGTGACATTGGAACTGACTTTTTAAATATTTATTGTATATAGTATGTTTACTTTCTTACTTTATTGTGTATTTCATATTTATTAATCTTATTTCTTGTGTGTTTTTATCTATCAATACATTATCATTGATTATTGCATTGTTGGGTTTTGAGTTTTGCAAGAAAGGAATTTCACTGTACTTGTGACATTAAAACTTGAAATTTGAAACTTGTAAATATTATTTGCTCTGAAACGATTTGCTGTCAAAGAGCAAGATGTGCAAGATTTGATGCCCTGAAAGATGAGATGAGTGGAAGATGAGATGATGACATGGAGAGTTTGTTAATCCCAGCCCTGCTCTGTTGTTTTGCCTCTGTAATGGAACTGACCCAGACATGTTTCTCTGTAATGCTTTCTGATTGGTAGACCGCCAAAACGAAATGTAAACAAAGGGAGAAAAGAGGAAGAGAATACCCCCCACTCATAATATTTTGATGGGGCTTCTCGATGTTAACAATTCACTGAGCTGAGACTCACTCTAGTTTTGTCCTGGGGCTGAAGACAGTGCACAGGAGAAGAACTGTGGCCTCTGATGTAAGGCCCCCCAACCGTCTGTGTGTGTGTGTGTGTGTGTGTGTGTGTGTGTGTGTGTGTGTGTGTGTGTGTGTGTGTGTGTGTGTGTGTGTGTGTGTGTGTGTGTGTGTGTGTGTGTGTGTGTGTGTGTGTGTGTGTGTGTGTGTGTGTGTGTGTGTGTGTGTGTGTTCCATCTGCTATATGCCAAGAGGAGAGCTCAGAGATCTGTCTTCAAGGTCATGTTCACTACACAATATGGAGTTGGGTTTTGATAACTGGTCGTAAGATTTGCTAGCAACAACATTGAGTCACCGTCCGTCGATTCTTGTAAAAATGTCAATTACCTGTACCTATGTTTGTCCTGTACAACTGTACAACTGTGGTCCTTCTACAGGGTGTTGAAATTCATACTTTTGATAAAAACTTTTATCAAATACAACCATCGACTTTTTCTTCATTTGTGTTGCTCATACTACGTAGTCAGATTCAATTGGCACATGAACATTCACGCTTTGTTGAGCAACACAAATGAGGAAAAAGTTAGTGGTTGTTTCCAAATAAAAGTTTTTATTAAAAGTATGAATTACAGCACCAAACACATGGTTTTCCATTTACTCCGTTCTGACCATTATTATGAGCCATCCACCCCTCAGCAGCCTCCACTGGTACAGGTAAGCGTTTTCAGAATTGACATTTTTACAGGAATAAACTCAATGCGACCAGGTATCAAAACTCAACTCTGCCTCGATATAAGAGAACTAAGTTGAGCGTTCCTCAGCTACAGCATACAGGTATATGTCTATGCTATACATTCAGTGCTAGTGACTGTAATTACTCATTCAAACCAGGCTGTGCATACAGACATCAATACTGTCTATGCCTTGCCCTTGTTAGTTACCAAAGACACCTGCAACAGACAGAGGACAGAGCTGTGCTGTGCTGCACAGAGAGGAGGTAGAGAGGAGAGGAGGAGGTGGAGGAGGAGGAGGAGGAAGAGGAAGAGGAGGAAGAGGAGGAGGAGAGCAGAGAGAGACCATCTCCTGTTGCCTTGATGAGATAGGAAGTGACAGCAGAGTGCTTCATAGACTGGCACTGGGAGCCAATTATAGGTTTAAAAAATATCCACTGCCTACAGATGTAGGATCTTAATGGAAAATTCCACCCAAAAACGTTATTTTGGTACTTGTTTCATTAGTCCATTGTTGACATAGTGTAGTCCCAAAATGTTTTGCTTGTCAGCAATCAAGATTTCAAGATATGTAATTTTCAAAATACAGAAATCATCCCCTGATGATGCGTTTTGCATCATGTGATCTAAAACGCAGCATAATTTTTTGTGAGGAAAAATCAAGTCTGAAATTTGAAAGTGGAAATTACAAACTTCAAAAGCCTTTTTAAACCTCAAATACACTACAAGTTTGACATTTTCTGCATTGCATCAAGGTTCCCCTGCAACAGGGTGATCAAATTAAGATCCTACATCTATACCTGGCTGTCCAGTCTTCCTCCCATATCCTGCACACACACACAAACACATTTGTGCATACACACACACACGCACGCACACACACACACACACACACACACACACACACACACACACACACTTAACGTATGCACATACACACATCATTTACTGAAAATTCCCGAAAATTGTTACAGACACTAAACAAACACACACACAAACATACATACATACACATGCACACACACATGCACACACACACTGCATACACACACTTCTCCCTTCTCTCCCCCGGAGGTGTTTTCTTTATCGACCGTGGTTCTGTCTGGAGATGTTCTCTGTCTCACCTCAGTTCACTCAGCTGTGTAATGTGTACCGTCACTTTAATAGCCTGCCTGGCAGCCTCCTTCCTCTGTAACCCCCAGCCCCAACCGCACGACAATAACCTAACTTACCTAGCTACCAACCAAAAAGATGGTTTGGTTGGTTCTGTGCTCTACACTGACCACCAAGCTCACAGTCCTGGGTTTGAACTCCTCCATATGCAACTGGGTCCTGGACTTCCTGGCGGGCTGTGAATTAGGCCGTGAATTAGGCCGCAAGTGTGCGTCCTCAGTCCTCTCCTGTACTCCCTGTGTACCCTCGCATTGCGAGGCCTCACACAGTTCCAACTCCATCATCAAGTTCGCTGATTACGCGACAGTAGTAGGTCTGATTAACAACAATGACGAGACGGCCTACAGGGAGGAGGTAGGCACTCTGATGGCGTGGTGCCAGGTAAACAACCTCTCCCTCAATGTCCGCAAAACAAAGGAGCTGATCGTGGACTTCAGGAGGAACCAGGCTGGGCATTGTTAGGGATTTCTGCCCTATGTGCACTCAAGAGACCACAGGAAAACTTATTTGGTCAGAGGTTAGTTTGTTTAATAAGAATTGCAACCCGGAGTATACACTTACAGCAATTTGCAAGCAAGACGCTCAGCTCTCAAGATGGTGTTGTCCCTTTTTATCCACAACTGAAGTTCACCCCACCCAGGGTGATGTCCTATAACTTTAATACCATATAAGCTCATAATTAATAGTTGCTAATACAAAGATGTCTCTGCTAGGCGGAGTTCAGCTTATTTTTATTTGCAGTCAGTTTCCCAATCCTTCTTCCTCCTTTTGCTATCATGTGCTAGCAGAAGTAAGAATGGAGCATAGTATCAACAGGAACAGAAAGTATAGTTTCAACAAACAGGCGTATGACTTTTGTACAGTTGACCTCTTCATGCACTTACAAAGTCTCTACCACTGATTCTTCATCTCAAGCTAAAGCAAAACATGAATCATTGTACTTTTGTAACTACAGGTGTTCCTATAATGTACAGATATTATAAAATTCCCTTCAGCATGTCCCCATCCTCATCAACGGGGCCGCCGTAGAGACGGTCAGAAACGTCAAGTTCCTCGGCGTCTCAGAGGAGCTGAAATGGTCGAAGCACACCTACACCCCGTGGTGAAGGCACGACGGCGACCCTTCAACCTCAGGATGCTGAAGAAATGTGTCCTGTCCCCGAGGGCCCTCACAGTGTTCTACAGGACCACCATCAAGAGAAAACTGTCAGGCTGCATCATAGCCTGGTACAGCAACTCCGACCCCTGTCGGACCGCAAGGCACTTGGGGACACACAGCCTGCCCTCCAGGACACCTACAACACCAGGTGTTGCAGGAAGGCCAGGAAGATCATCAGGGACCCCAGCCACCCGAGCCATGGCCTGTTCTCCCCGTTTCCATCACTCATTACAGGAGCATCATGTACGACTGGCCAATAGCTTCTACCCCCAGACCATCAAGCTGCTGAATAGCAACCACTAGTCAGCTACCCCGGCTCCTCCCCCTATAGACACCCCCCCCCCCCCCCCCCCCTCAAGAATTTCACTGTTACCCTGTAACTACATCTGCAACCTTGTACATGTGACTATTAAACTTTCTAATCTAATCTAATAAAGGACCAAAAATGAAGTAGTAAGAGAAAAATGGAAGAGTGTACATGAAACAGGTTTTAGCCTTGGTGACACAGTCGGTCCCCTCTCTCCACCTCTCGCCTCCTCTCTCCCTTCTCTCCCTCTCTCTACCTGTCTTCCCGTCTCTCCCCTCTCTGTCTCACTTCCCTCTCTGTTCCCTCTACCTTCTCCCCTACTCCTCTCTCCCTCTCTGTCTTCTCTCTGCCTCTAAACCCAGAGGAATTCATTCCTCCCCTCTCAACCCAGATGGAACACTGAGTCAGTCTCTCCAATCAGCCTCTGACGCACGGATGCAACCTGTTCCTCAGCAGAACGACACATCCAAATATTTATGTATGAATTACCCCATCACCACAGTGACCTTTCTCCAAAAATCCCCTCCTGGTAGTTTTCCCACCTCAGTTCCTTCTCTTCCATCTCGACCCATTTCTGTGTGTCATCTTGCTCTGAATTGTCAGGTTCACTGACCGTCTGGGTTAGCCAAGGGAAAGTGAATCCCTCTTGGTTTATCAAAGGCTTTCTGAGAGGGAGCAAATGTTCCTTGGTTCTCTGTTGTTCTGAAATGGTTGTTATTCTGATCTTATCTACTTATGATTTAATTTGTGTAATTCCCTCCAAGGACAGCATAGATAAAAACCTAAGGATTAAGACTTATGTAAGGTAACATTAAAACCCTGTTTGTTTGTGTGTGTGTGTGTGTGTGTGTATTCGTGCATGTGTGCATGTGTGTGTGTGCGCACGCTCGCGCGTGTGTGTACACAAGGTCAAATGCTATTTCTAGGGGGTTTAGGGTTAAGGTTAGAATTAGTGTTAGGGTTAGGAACTTGGATTAGGTTTAGGGTTAGTAGCTAGGGTTAGGTTTAGTGTTAGTAGCTAGGGTTAGGTTTAGGGGTTAGGGTTATGGTTAATAGGATTTTGAATGAGACTGAATTGTGTGTCTTTACAAGGTTAGTTGTACAAGACTGTGTGTGTGTGTGTGTGTGTGTGTGTGTGTGTGTGTGTGTGTGTGTGTGTGTGTGTGTGTGTGTGTGTGTGTGTGTGTGTGTGTGTGTGTGTGTGTGTGCGTGCGTGTGCGTGCGTGTGCGTGCGTGTGCGTGTGCCTGCCTGCGTGCCTTGCACAATCAAGGCAAGTGCTGGGAATTCCTGCCAAAACCATGTGAAAGAGTCACATTGTGTGAGCATAATCCACCAAATACCATAGTCCCATATTAAATTATGTTTGCCTAACATTACATTAGTTTCACAGGTTTGAGGAAATCCTCTCCAGAAAAGCATTACTCAGTAGCTGACTGCATGAACCAGTGGGATCTGTTGCATAATTTGCCAAATACCACACAAGAGGTCTCCACACAATCATATATCGTGTAGAAATAATACACACCATTTGGCAGACGCTTTTATCCATAGCAACCTACTGTCATGCATGCGCACATTTTTTGTATTGGGTGGCCACAGCAGGAATCGAACCAACAGCTCTGGTGTTGCAAGCGCCATGCTCTACCGACTGAGCCGCACAGGGCAAGAAAAACGTGCTCCATATTATTCAACATGTCTCTATGTAACACATTGTAGTATCCACATAATAGAATAAGGGGGAGTCAAAACAAATTCCTATGGGTCTTTTTGACCCACATTCAACAATAAATTACTGGAAAATCGAGTAGAGGATTGTGTGTGTGTGTGTGTGTGTGTGTGTGTGTGTGTGTGTGTGTGTGTGTGTGTGTGTGTGTGTGTGTGTGTGTGTGTGTGTGTGTGTGCGTGTGTGTGTGTGTGTCTCTGTAGTTCTCTGTATGTGTGTTATGCGTTATGCGAGCGTGACTGAGCATGTGTTTGTGGGTCGGTTGGGCCTGCGTGTTTGGTGTGTGTCACTCAAACAGCGGATATAATTTGTTGGGCCACAACAACACATACGCTGCGCAGCTGAAGCAGGTCTCCAATCATGCGTGGCTTGCTGCCTACCTTAGTGTCACTTTACCGCTTGGCTGGCTCGCCGCCCGGTACCACGGGGCGTTATTTACCACCACAACTAACCTAACCGTTCATATCCATACAAACGGACATGTCCTATCTATGCTGCCTTTGCTGATATTCCTCAAGCTTTCTCTGTCAAACTCCTTTGTAGGATTCGAGAGGCACGGGAGAGGCGGTACACAGCAACAAATAAGGCTGCTTGGCATTTCTAGCTGTATCTGAATCTTTTTTTAGGTCCATTTATGCTGCGAGCCATTGAACCATTGAACCAGTTGAGCCATGTTAGTTATATAGCCTATAGCCTATAGCCTATAGCACCGTTTCTTCTAAGAAGGCTGTACTGTATTTGAGGGACGTGTTTTCTACTAACTCCTCATAGGAATGAGTCATGGCAGTCCCGGTCCCAGTCCCATTCCCAGTGCCACATCTGGCACCATCCCTATGGATCCCTGTGGATCCCTGGCCCACTCCTCTTGTTGTGGCTGGATGTTGACCGACATGAGTCGCATACAATCTGAACTGGCTACGTTAATTCCCTCCTTCCTTCCTTCCACACACACATACACACGCACACACACACACACACACACACACACACACACACACACACACACACACACACACACACACACACACACACACACACCATCTTCTTTGCTGTCTGTCTGTGTGAGGTGCTACATTTGATCTGTCGGTTAGTGTGAACGTTCAGTCTGGCCATCCTGCTGCTCCCAATCTGTTCCTACAGCTAAGAATAATAACTTTGTATTAAGTTGCGTTACACTGCTGCAAATGTTACCAAGTTTGTTGGACAGCCTGGACAGCTTAGACAGCTTGGCTTGCAGTGCAAAGTGGCTGTTTTCACAGCTCTTTCTCTCACACATTCCCATAAACTCTGAAGACCCCACACATATTTAAAATTCAACTGCTCAAATTGGCCATAAGCTTCTGTCTGTTGAGTGAAAGTGCACAGGGTCATTGGTAGGTTCACTTACTTGTTTTAAAAATGCATTGTGACCTTTAACCTATTGTTTTTTGTTTGTTCCTCTGTGGTCCTCCTTTCAGTCATAAAGCTCTGTATGGACCCCGTGTTCCTCATTCTTGTCAAACATTATAAGGCAAACGTGTAATGAGTCCCACTATCTCTCTCTCTCTCTCTCTCTCTCTCTCTCTCTCTCTCTCTCTCTCACTCTCTCACTTTCTCTCCCTTTCTCTCTCTCTCTCTCTCTGGTCTCATTTTCAGGCTAATGCATGCTGGTGGAAACAGGTCTGATGGATCTGTGAGTGTCACACCCTGATCTGTTTCACCTGTCTTTGTGCTTTTCTCCACCCCCCTCCAGGTATCGCCCATCTTCCCCATTATCCCCAGTGTATTATACCTGTGTTCTCTGTTTGTCTGTTACCAGTTAGTTTTGTTTCGTTAAGCCTACCAGCGTTTTCCCCATGCTCCTGTCTTTCTCTAGTTCCTGTTTAATAGCTTTCCCGGTTTTTGACCATTCTGCCTGCCCCAACCCTGAGCCTGCCTACCGTTCTGTACCTTGTCACACCACATTGGATCACTGAACTCTGCCTGCCCTGACCCTGAGCCTGCCTGCCATTCTGTACCTTACAGACTTTGCTCTGGACTACTGACCTCTGCCTGCCCTTGACCTGTCGTTTTGCCTGCCCCCCTGTTTCTGTAATAAACTTTTGTTACTTCAAAACTGTCTGCATCTGGGTCTTCTCCTGAGCCTTGACATGTGAAGGTCATTGACAGGACTAGAGGGCCTCAGACAGTCATTCTAATGTGGTTCAATGTGCTGATAAAATGTGACCCAAACTGGTAACCCAAACATTGTGTGAGTCCAAAATGGCACCCTATTCCCTTTATAGTGCACTACTTTTGTTTGGGGACCATAGGGCTCTGGTCAGAATTGATGCTCTATATAGGTAATAGGGTGCCATTGCGCTGGGATACAATGAGGATAGGAAACTATCTGAATACCACATGACACTCTTCAATTGACATATCAACATGACAGCAAAAATGCATTAGCAGTTGCTACATGCAGTACCAAATTCAAAGGTAAAAGGTGAAATAGAATGGTGTGTATTGATTGTAAATGAGTGACTGCTACCCTCTGCTGGTCAAAAACAGAAGCATAGGAGGAGTCATTACGTCACAACCACCACAACCCATTTAGGCCCTGTTTGTTTGGGTTACATGATGGTTCCAATAAAGATTTGATTCAGGCATCCATGTAGATGTAATGTATATTTTTACACACATTCATCCACCATTGTCTTTAATCCTTAGATGGCTGTGGAATGGGTAGAATTGGAAATAACTCGATCTAATGTTGGTAACTGGGTCTAATGTTGATTTCATTCACTCATTATTTCTGCTGCCACTGATACGTCCATTGTCCCTACAGCTCTGGCAACATGGTGTGTAGAGGTGTATCCTACTACAGAACCATGATATAGTATGTTTAGAGAGGTCATCCCAGCACCTGTGAGCGTCCATGGAATGTTCTCTCAATCCAACTGCTCCAGCTGTCATGTCTTTAATCAATCATGTATCCCACAGCTAGGCTGGAGCAGGTGACAGGTGTCTCCATGACAACCCCTGTTCTATCACACCACAGTGACAGATGGGACTCTGGGAGACAGGGACAGATCAAGAGCAATGTGGAGCATAGGGACGTCACTATCACTGTGTCTGTGTGATCCGGGGCAGGGATGAGAAATTCATCACTGGTATTCTTACAGTAATTCACAAATCTTCTGATGCTACTGGCTACTTATAGAGATATTTACATTGATTTAAGCCACTGTGAAGTTGTCTTTTATGGCTGCAATCTTGTGGCTCTGACAGAGACGATCCTTTGTTTTTATAGGACTTATAAGGGGAGGCTTACCGATGCACTCCTTCCAGTACCGGCCCCCTCTCTGTTCTTACATGTGGACAACAGATAAAAACACTGGATGTCACTGGATATCAAATACTGTTTCAAAGGACAAGCAGGAAAAGGTGTGTGTTATTACCTTTACACAGCCTGTTGTTTTCCTCCACAAACACGACATTATGTGTTTGACTTTTGGCTCTCTCTATTGAAATCATTCAAAACATCTTGTTGATGAAAATGAAGTCAATCTTCAAACGGAAAAGTCATAGGGGAAATGAAAGTAATGTGATGTTGTTTCAGTAAGATTGATCGTAAAATAATATTGGAAAAGTAAAGATATCCAAACACGATTAGGGTAGTACATTAGTAAAAAGTATATATTTTATGGACTGTTACAATGATGTTTATCAATTGCACACGCTTACTTTTCTTTAGGCATGTAACTAAATATGATCTATAATCTGTCCAGTTGTCACATCCTGACCAGGGAAAGAGGTAATTTGCCATAGTAGAATGGTCAGGGCATGGCAGGGGGGTTTGTTTTGTATGTATTTTGGGTTTTCTGTTTCTATGTGGGTTTGTTCTAGTTGTCTATTTCTATGTGTTGGTTTTCGTGTTCGGCCGGGTATGGTTTCCAATCAGAGGCAGGTGTCTTTTGTTGTCTCTGATTGGAAGCCATACTTAGGCAGCCTGTTTTTCCTTTGGGGTTGTGGGTAGTTGTTTTCCGTTCTAGTCTAAGTACCTGACGGGACTGTGTAGGTTGTTTTGTTATTTTGTCAAGTGTCTTCATTAAAAGATTGAAAATGAGCACTATCCACGCTGCGTCTTGGTCTCCATTCCACGACCCCTGTGACACCAGTCAGTCTTCTATAAGTATAGTGAACAAAAATGTTTCATGAGCTGAAATAAAAGATCCCAGAAATGTTCCATATGCACAAAAAGCTTATTCCTTTCAAACGGGGCAGCAGGTAGCCTAGTGGTTAGAGAGTTGGGCCTGTAACCAAAAGGTTGCTAGATCAAATCCCTGAGCTGACAAGGTAGGAATCTGTTGTTCTGCCCCTGAACAAAGCAGTTAACCCACAGTTCCTAGGCCATCATTGTAAAGAAGAATGTGTTCTTAACTGACTTGCCTAGTTAAGTAAATGAATAAAATGTTGTGCACAAATTTGTTTACATCCCTGTTAGTGAGCATTTTTCCTTAGCCAAGATAATCCATCCACCTGACAGGTGGTGAATATCAAGAAGCTAATTAAACAGCATGATTATTACACAGGTGCACCTTGTGCGGGGGACAATAAAAGGCCACTCTAAAATGTGCAGTTTTGTCACACAACACAATGCCACAGATGTCTCAATGCAATTGGCATGTTGACTGCAGGAATGTCCACCAGAGCTGTTGCCAAAGAATTTAATGTTAAATTCTCTATCATAAGCTGCTTCCCACGTTGTTTTAGAGAATTTTGCAGTACGTCGAACCGGCCTCACAACTGCAAACCACATGTCACCACACCAGCCCAGGACCTCCACATCTGGCTTCTTCATCTGCAGGATGGTCTGAGACCAGCCACCCGGACAGCCGATGAAACTGTGGGTTTGCACAACCAAATCATTTCTGCACAAACTGTCAGAAACCGTCTCAGGGAAGCTAATCTGTGTGCTCAACGTCCTTGCCAGAGTATTGACCTGACTGTTGTTCGGTGTCATAACCGACTTCAATGGGCAAATGCTCTACCTCGATGGATGAATCTGGATTTCAACAGTGTCGGGCAGTGTGTAGTTTGGGCGAGCGGTTTGCTGATGTCAACATTGTGAACAGAGTGCCCCATGGTGGCGGTGGCGTACGGTATAGGCATGCATAAACTATGGACAACGAACACAATTGCATTTTATCGATGGCAATTTTAATGCCATGACGAGATCCTGAGGCCCATTGTCGTGCCATTCATTCGCCTCCCTCACCTTATGTTTCAGCATGATAATGTCGCAAGGATCTGTACACAATTCCTGGAAGCTGAACATTTCCCAGTTCTTCCATAGACTGTATACTCACCAGACATGTCACCAATTGAGCATGTTTGGGATGCTCTGGCTTGACGTGTATGACAGCGTCTTCCGGTTCCCACCAATATCCATAAACTTCGCACAGCCATTGAAGAAGAATGCGACAACATTCCACAGGCCACAATCAACAGCCTGATCAACTCTATGTGAAGGAGATGTGTCACGCTGCATGCGGCAAACGGTGGTCACACCAGAAACTGACTAGTTTTCTGATCTAAACCCCTACCTTTTTTAAAAGGTATTTGTAACCATCAGATGCATATCTTTATTCCCAGTCAAGTGAAATTCATAGATTAGGGCCTAATGATTTTATTTCAATTGACTGATTTCCTTATATGAACTGTAACTCAGAAATTGTTGCATGTTGTGTTTATATTTTTGTTCAGTGTACGATTTGTGTGGCAGACTAAAGATCTGTTATATTGAAATATCAATACTTTGTTTCCAGTCACAGAGATAGAATTGTCCAGGTCAGGCCTTGCTGGAAAGTAAACCAGGGGCCAGAATGAAATTCAAACCCCTAAACAACTCTGTCTAACTTCTCTTTCATAGCAGACACCTTATCTGAAGCAGGGTTTCCCAAACTCGGTCCTGGGGCCCCCTCTGGGTGCACGTTTTGGGTTTTGCCCTAGCACTACTCAACTGATTCAAATAATCAAAGCTTGATGAGTTGGTTATTTGAATAAGCTGTGTAGTCCCGGGACCCTGATCTAAAGCAACGTACAGTTCAGTGAATGCATACCTTTTTTGTAAGCTGTGTGGGTATTAGATCAGCCTTTCTTAAAGTATGAGTCGCGACCCAAAATGGGTCGATAGCCTGATAATGGTGGGTTGCGAGGTGTCAGAGTACATTTATAATTATTTCATGAATTACAGGAATTGATTTTGGCCAAGTGCAATTGCACTCTCTGTTCGGTTCGCTCTCTACTTTGCAGCGGTGTTTCTGCTCAGTTTGGCAGCTGCGTGAGAGGAAGATGCCCGTGTGCTTCGCGGTTTAATAAACTTTTTTTTTTTCGACAGTTTTCTTGAAAATCACTTCGCGACACACACGCTGCAGTGCTGTTGTTCAGCAGCAGATGATGCGCTGTCAGCAACTGGCTTGTAATTCCCACTCGTCATCACTCACCGCTGTCATCGAATGGACCCAAGCTAGCCACAAGTTATATTGTCATTAAATGCAAATACAGCGATGAGTTTCTCTCTCTTGGTTTCATACAAACTTTGAGAAATAACGAGGAGCGTCCACAGTGTATTTTGTGCAGGGAAGTGCTTAGTAATGAGTCTCTCAAAACGAACAAATTAAAACGACAGGTCCTGATCAAACATCCACAGCATGACGGTAAACCCAGGGAATTATTTTAGAACAGGGCCGAATACTTCAGGAAGCAGTGCTTTGACAGTGGAAAAGTAAGTCAGCTAGCAAGGTATTGTTGTAATTGTATAACAGGTGATGATAAGCAGAAATAAGGGAGTACTACTCTCATAGTAGTCGATGTGAGTTTCTCTTCAAACAACCCCCTGGCCTTTTACACAGCTAATAGCTAACATTAGCCAAAGCAAGCTATCTAGCTAACGTTACTGATAGTGCAACCCTGGTAACAGTACAGATGAAGATGGGGAAAAAACGGTTGCTGTTGAAATACAAGCAAACATTTTTATTCTGAACTGGAATACACTGATAGACGCAAGATGCTTTTTGAGGCTGAGAAACTGACTGAGAAAGCAGTAGATGTTCTGATCCTGTTTGGCACCACATACCTGTGCGAGTCAGGGTTCTCAACTGTCAAAAACTGAGCCAAGAATAGACCTGCTTGTTGAAAACGTCAACCAGTCACACACCAACCATTAGGACTGTGTGTGTGTGTGTGTGTGTGTGTGTTTTATGGTCTACATCTGTGTGATGTGATCAATCAGTTTATTCCAGTGATTTATTGTATTTTAACAGCAACAGGTCCAACCTAGACACATGTAAGAGTGTTTTAATGGGGAAAAATAAACATGAATAGCTATGTATATGGGTATTTCATTTAATTGTTCTTGTCTATGTTGCATTTGTTATTGGGCATAAGGGGAATGAAATGTACCGATATTTACATATAGTTGCGTGTTTTTGTAAGCTTGGGTCCCCGGAAACCACAGAATTTTTCATTTGGGTCCCAGGCAGAAAAAGTTGAACCTGTATTAGATACACCCAAGAATTGAACCCACAGCATTTGCCAACTGAGCTACACAGAGCTACACAAGCGTCCACCATGAGGTAGAAATTTCTGCCTTTCACGTGGTGACCGGGAAAAGGCTTATGTGGGTAAACTGAGATGTCAGATTCATGTAAGTGGATGGATTGATTGAAGGATAGATAATGAAACTAAGTTAGGGATTTGGTTGGAATTACTATCATCTTTCTCACTGCAGTTCAACAGGTTCAGCAGATAAATATCTGACTCATCAACTAGGCTACATAAATGGAGGATCATCTCACTCCCCTCCACCCATGTTGACACCCGCTGTCCTTAAATCACATAACCCACACGCTCACGCTTCAGAGGGAAGTGTCGCCTTATTCGCAGATGTTGCCCCAGTTTACAAGCAATCTCTTTAAAAAACCCTCTCCTCTCCAGCCCCCTCCTCGTCATAGATGTGAAGATATGGCGTTCATGTTTTCTCTTTATTTTATTATGGCCAAATTGCCATATTTGGTCAAAATGGATGCTTTGTTGTAGATTGTTGTGTCAGAGATACTTGTATAATGGTAGCCTACTTGCTGAACGTTTCAGGGCTATATTGCTCAACTCCATTACGCTATCTAGAATCCAGTTCCGAAGTTACTACACAACAACATGCAAATAGACTGTTGTTGCTGGTGTACTTACAGCCTTAATACACAGGTAGAACAACTTTAGGTTAAGTGTTACCACACTTTCTCTGTCTCATGTTCACAGGTGTAAGGGGCCAAAATGCAGTACTTCTTTTGTCTCCTACTGTTGATGAAGGTTTACTCCAAGTCTCACGGCACCCATGCGAGAAAGGCTGCGACTGTCGCGAGGAACTGAAACTCACCGCTTGCACTAACGCCCTCTTTACCCAACCACATCCCTCCTTACACGCAACACCTGGACCTATCTATGAACCTCCTAACCTTTATTCCGAAGAGTTCCTTCCAAATGGAACGCAAACTGGGGGTTCTGCTTATGAAGGACAGCAACATCAGCGCTGTGGCTGACGGGGCCTTCACCCAGCTAGAGTTCTTTCAGAAGTTGGACCTGGGTTGTAACAGGTAGTGGAGAGTTTTTCCTGGGCTCTTGTTTCTGTTTTGCTCTTTGAGGTCTTGGCCGGGTTATTGTAAAGCACTTTGTGGCATCTGTTCATGTCAAAGGGGCTTGATCAATTAAATTTGATGGTTGGATGGATAGATTCATTGATTGATGTATCGATTGATTAAACAGGATCTCGTCCCTGAGCGAGAGCTTCTCCCTGGGCCTGAACGCTCTTGAGAGAGCTGCAGCTGAGCTACAACCACCTGCATACCCTGGACAGCAGGAGCTTCATGCACCTGGATGGCCTACAGAGGCTCAACCTTACTGGCAACGCCATCCATAACATCCAGGTGAGGTTGTTTTTACTTTTGTTGAACAACATCAAATAAGGTGACACAGGACTTCTACAATTCTATTCTGTTCTATTTTACTATATTATATTGTGTTTTATTTTATTCTGTTGTATTGTGTTTTGTTTTATTCTATTGTGTTCTGTTCTATTCCATCCAGGTGAGGTCCTTTGGTTCCATGTCCACCTTGCGGCAGCTCCACCTGGAGGACAACCATCTCGTCTCCCTAAACAATGGGGTGTTCTCCATGCTGAAGTCCCTGGAGGTCCTCAACCTGCAGGGAACCAGATCAACAAGACCCAAGAGGGTGTCTTCACCCCCATGATTTCCCTGGCCCTGCTCAACCTGGCCCACAACCAGATGAGCACCATCTACTTCAAGACCTTCCTAAGCATCCACATGTATAGTACCCATATCCTGTTGGAAGGAAACCCCTGGAACTGCAATCGTGACCTACAGAAAGTGTTCCATAAGCTTAGAAGTGTTCAAAGGCTGTTCTTGGATGATTACTATAATCTTAGCTGTAATGCTCCGACAGAACTAGCGAACTACAGGTTGATGGATATGGATACGGAGCTGTGTATCGCACCCTAGATGGTTATTGTGCTGATTATCACGATCACCGTGGTGATAACAGTGTTGGGGGCCATGGTCATGGCAGAGAGGAAGAGAAAGAAGAAGAAGAAGAAGAGGGAAGGCGTTGGACAGAGCAGGGCAACTTGTCTAACTAAGATCACTAGGGATTGACTTCTTCTCGGCAACACAATCCTTTTAATACACTTGCACAGTAACATGAAGAAAATATCTCTCAGAGACAGTTAGAAACATTGCCATATTTTAAAGGACATTTAGTAGGCTATTGTATAATTTCACAATTATTTATTGTACACAAATGTATTCACTCAATATGTAGACTTTTTGCATTTGTAATAATACCAGAATTTGTAATGTTCTATTAGATACTTTGATATACAATATAAATATAAATTAAACGAAATTGAAAGGTGCACAAGCTGCATTGTATTCTATCTATTTCCTTTATTATGTAGGAAATATACATTTTATAGATGTTATAGATTTTAGAAACAACAACAATTGCACATATTGCCTTTAC
This sequence comes from Salmo salar, assembly GCF_965601325.2. NCBI lineage: Eukaryota > Metazoa > Chordata > Actinopteri > Salmoniformes > Salmonidae > Salmo > Salmo salar. The sequence continues at coordinate 66,861,561 of NC_138306.1, forward strand.
AGTTCGTTATAAACATGCTCTTATGCATTTACAGTAGTTGGTGTATGTTGAAGGGCAGCTGGACAATATTTGGGAGGTTGGGTTCACTTTAACAGATAGCAGAGACGTCACACGAAACCCATCCTCTGGGCGTATCGAGTTCGGAGTTCCCATCTGAGCGAAATGGCCTGAACGAAGGTGTGGTTATAGGTCGGAAGTATTTGCATGAGCGTTAAAGGATATTACTTACGGTGTATCATTCATCTGTATCATGCGTGCATAGGAAAACGACGAAATAAACTGTATTGTAGGCAATGCAGGAAGCGTTCGATTTACGACTGGGAGACACAACTGCCACCGCCGAACCTGCGTAGTCATAGTTGAAAAGAATAGGAATACGGACCGGTGACTTTGGCAGGTAAGCTTGATGAGAAAACGGGCGTCCAAGCTCATATTTCCATGTTAAAGAGAAACTGCGCTAATTTTGTAATTTTATTGCGAATCTACAATATTTTGATGTAAGTGCTCTGTTTAGCACTGCTTAAAGTAAACGTTGTACTTTTTATGTCTTCAATTTGGTGTTAAGTGTTCATTATTTGACTGTGAAACATGCATTTCGTTCATACTACCGCATTGGACGGTGAAATTTATTTTCTCACCGGTTTCACCGGTTCTTCTGATATGACATACACACTCACGAGCAACATGAGTTCTTAGGTTGTAACAATGTTACTATATTTCTTACACCCCTTGTGCAACTTGTGGGTAGCCGAATCTTTATTATACCCATGCTAAACATATTTACTGTATAACATAGTGTTTCAATATGCTTTGTGTTGTAATCACGACAGATATATATAGTTAAGCAAATTTTACTATGCATGTTGTTAACCAGCACATCAAGTACACGAAGTCGGTAAGAAACAAGTGGTTTCCGTTTCCTGTGTAACATCAAAATAAGTAACATGAATATTGCTACACGTTCTCTTTTTTTTCTAACAACAAAGGCAGACTCCACCTAACTTTGGTATGTAGTCCAATCATTTTGATTGTGAACTGAATGTTTGTTTGTCTCTCACTGTCTATTTGCACACACACACAGTACCAGTCAAAAGTTTGGATATACCTACTCATTCAAGGTTTTTCTTTATTTTTACTGTGTTTTACATTGTATAATAATAGTGAAGACATCAAAGCTATGAAATAACACATGGAATCATGTAGTAACCAAAAAAGTGTTAAACAAATCAAAATATATTGGAGATTCTTCAGAGTAGCCACTCTTTGCCTTGATGACAGCTTTGCACACTCTTGGCATTCTCTCAACCAGTTTCACCTGGAATGCTTTTCCGACAGTCTTGAAGGAGTTCCCACATGTGCTGAGCACTTGTTGGCTGCTTTTCCTTCACTCTGCGATCCAACTCATCCCAAACCATCTCAATTGGCTTGAGGTTGGGTCATCTGATCAGGTCAGCACTCCATCACTCTCCTTCTTGGTCAAATAGCCCTTACACAGCCTGGTGGTGTGTTGGGTCATTGTCCTGTTGAAAACAAATGATAGTCCCAATAAGCGCAAACCAGATGGGATGGCATATTGCTGCAGAATGCTGTGGTAGCCATGCTGGTTAAGTGTGCCTTGAATTCTAAATAAATAACCGACAGTGTCACCAGCAAAGTACCATCACACCTCCTCCATGCTTCACGGTGGGAACCACACATGCGGAGATATGGACTTGGTCTTTTACCAAATAGGACTATCTTCCCTATACCACACCTACCTTGTCACAACACAACTGATTGGCTCAAATGCATTAAGAAGGAAAGAAATTCCACAAATTAACTTTTAACAAGGCACAGGTTAATTGAAATGCATTCCAGGTGACTACCTCATGAAGCTGGTTGAGAGAATGCCAAGCGTGTGCAAAGCTGTCATCAAGGCAAAGGGTGGCTACTTTGAAGAATCTCAAATATAAAATATATTTTTTGGTTACTACATGATTCCAAATGTGTAATTTCATAGTTTTAATGTCTTATGCTACAATGTAGAAAATAGTACAAAATAACGAAAAACCCTGGAGTGAGTGGGTGTGTCAACTTTTGACTGGCACTATATATATATATATATATATATAATGTGTGTGTGGTGTGTATGTATTTATTTATTTATTACTTTCTTTGATTTACATTCAGTCTTTCAGTTGTATACAGTAGGTCTTCGGATGGCCCTACCTGTGTGTGGCTCAACTCTCATGCTGTCATCTCATTGCAACTCTGTGAGATCCTTAGCAGAGGTATTGTAGTACTTTGCCTGTCTCTGCTGACTTTCTTTGAACTTCTCTGCTGACCATTAATTTTGTCATTCCTGGTCTCAGCAGATTTTCAATCATTCGCACTATTGTCTTTGTACGTCTTTCCATCAGTGCCATTGCAGGGCTGCTGTCTGTTGCTTGTGACGGGGTATTTCTGTGATCCAGCAGGACTAGGTATGGGTCAGCACCTGCTCTCTTTGCTTTTGCCATCAGTCGTTCGGCTGTTTTCGCTGCCAATTCCAATTTCCCATTACTTTGCGAGTATACTGGAGACAATGTTTAGTGTTTAAAGTCCCAGGCCTTGCTGAAACTTCTGAACTTGCCTGAAGAGTACTGGGGGCCATTGTCTGAATATAGGATGTCAGGTATGCCAAAGTGTGTCTTCAGTTTTGAAATGGCCGCTTTTGACTGCGTGTTCTCCAAATAGTCCACCTTCCAGAAGTTTGAGTTTTCAATCAACTGTGACCATGTAGTCTCTGTTGTTGAACTTGAACAGGTCCATATTTTTGTCCCAGGGAAGCTTTGGTGCTTCGTGTGGTCTCAGCGTCTCTTTCTGCTGCTTCACACCCCATGCAGTGCAGGTGCTACATTGTTCCATGCATGTTCTCAGCTGTGCATTCATGCCCGGTCAGTAGACACGCTCGCAAGCTCTTCTCAGACATCCCTCGATTTCTATGTGTGAGGAAGGGATTCTTTGAGGGCAGCAAGCACAATGACTCGCTCACCTCTGAAGGTAACTCCACTTTGCACACTCAACTCATCTTTGTTGTGAAAATACATTGCTACTTTCAAGGGTACATGTTCTTTCACTTCTGGCCACCCCTGCAGGATCACATTCTTCAGTGTCTGGAGCTTCAGTGGCTCTCTGGATGGCCTTTAGTCTCTCGCTTGACACAGGCAGGTAGTGTATCATGTTGATTGATTCCACAGGGCATCTGTTCTCTTGTTCTGAGAGGCACACCCTGCTTAGGGTGTTGGCCAGCACCACATGTTTTCCAGGAACCTATCTGAGACTGACCACAGGGGTCTGTGCAATGGTATCAGCTGATTTTTCTTGAAAGCCAGCTCGAGTCTTTCTGACCACTCCCACAGTGAGTCCTTGTGTGTTAGGTGTCACAGCGGCTTGCGGTGCTCCGTGGCATGGCTGCAGAACTTGCATAGGTCGTTTACCATGCCCAGGAGGCGCTGCACCCCCTGCACATCTTGTAGGCCTAGGCATCTGTCTGATGGCTGTCGCTTTTCCCGGGTCCACTTTCAAACCCCTCTGATGTTAGCAGGTGACCAATGTAGGGCACTTCCTTCAGCCTGAGCTGCAGCTTCTCTGGATTCAGCTTGATATTGAGCTTCCTGCATCTGTCCAGGAGCATTCACAGGTTCTTGTCATCGTCCCGATTTTGCAGCTTCATTGTTGTCTCCTTTCTCCCATAATCAGGATGCCATCTGCAGTGATATTTATTTATTTATTTTTTGACTCCTCGGCAGACCTTCCATTCCCTGTTTCAACTTCCTCTGAAAGATCTCTGGGGATGAACTGATTCCGATTTGGCATGCGCAGCCACCTGTAGCGTCCCATGGCAGTAGAGAACGTGGTGAGATAGCTGGATTCCTCATCCAGTTCCACATGTCAGTTGTTTCATCACAAACAGAGAACACACGTGCTCTGTTCAGGTCTGGCACCACGTCTTCAATAGTGGTTAATGGCTCCACTTGAGCGCCTTGAAAGGTTTTGGATCGATACACACTCATATTTTTCCAGATGGTTTTTGCACTGCGATCAGGCTGCCAATCCAGTCTGTGCTTTTTTTTTCTTTCCCCCAACTGCTTTTTATCATCCTTTTCTATAGACCACCAAGCTCCTCTCTGAGTGGTTTATGTAGTGCTGCTGGACAGGCTCCACTCACTTGTCCACTCCCGGCTTCAGTTTGCCGGGTAAGCATCCATCTCCATGGAATACATCAGCTTGCTCCTGTTTTATTTGCTCTTTAGTCCAGGACCCTGTTTTCTTGACGGCCAGGATGCTGTGATGCTGCACAGTAAGCAACTCCATTGCCTGGATAGCCTTGCTGCCTACAATGGGCCTGTGCACATTCTTGTTGACTACGATGAACTCACCTCTGTAGGTTTTCTTATTGCGTGGATTGATCACTTTTTTTTAACGTGTGCACTTCCCCAGTGGCGTCGGGCTACTCTTGTTATACATCACCAATACCTGACTGCAGGGCTCTAGGTGACTGTCTTTTGTGAGGTTTGCAGGGATAACATTACAACTAGCACCACAATCTAGCTGAAATCTGACTGACATTTTGTTGACCAGCATGGTTGCAAAGAGAGCTGCATTGGGGTATTTTTCTTCTTCCTGTACCATGTTTATGCTCTCTGACTTTGGCCTGTGTGATGCAGAGAACATCCTCACTGCTCTCAGATTCAGCTGACGCATTTCACATTGCAAGTTCAGTGAGATATTTGTCTAAACTCTCATCTTGGCCCTGACTCCGCATGACAAAAATGTTTATCTCTCAATTGTTTCATTTTTCGTGGGATCACAAAATGCATCTAGTGCTGCAATTACTTCCTCAACAAAGAGATTGTCTCTTGTACTGCCCACACCAAGGGTCTCACAAATCTCTCTGCCTTTTTCCCCAATTAGATATACAGTAGCTTCACTTTAGTCATCAGGTTTTTCTCCCATTGCAAGAGCTATGTACAAATTAAATTCCTCTTTCCATCTTTTCCAGGTAAGTGCTAAATTACAATCGTCAAAGTCAATTTCTTTTCACTGGATTTTCCATGGCGATTTATTTGTAGAATGGAATGTTAGCTACTCACAAATCTGCTTATGGCCAGTTAGCTTTTAGTATAGTCATTCTATAATCAGCTAGCATTGACGTTCGGCGCGATGACTAGCTTGTAAAAGCAGACCTTTTCCAAACTGGCGCCTGGGATGTATTATTATTTGTATTTTTTCACTGCCACAATGTTTCAATGTGCTTTGTGTTGTAGTCCCAACAGACAAAGATATATCAGGACTCTGTCTTTCAAAGATGATTCGTAAAAATCCAAATAACTTCACAGATCTTCATTGTAAAGGGTTTAAACACTGTTTTCCATGCTTGTTCAATGAACCATAAACAATTAATGAACATGCATCTGTGGAACGGTTGTTAATATTCCAACCGGACAATTCCTTTGTCTTCAAAAAATAAAAGGACACGGCTAACTCTCATGTGAGCGCGCGCCACTAAGCTCATGTCATTTTCTCAGTCATCTGATTCCAATGGCTCTTATTCTCCACCCCATTCACAGTGGAAGCATGAAACAACGTTCTAAAGACTGTTGACATCTAGTGGAAGCCTTAGGAATTGGAAAATGACCCCACAGACACTGTGTATTAGGGAATCACTTGAAAAACTACAAACCTCAGATTTCCACACTTCCTGGTTGGATCTTTTTCTCAGGTTTTTGCCTGCCATATGAGTTCTGTTATACACAGACAGCATTCAAACAGTTTTAGAAACTTCAGAGTGTTTTCTATGCATATTATTAGTAGATTTGGATATCTTAGCTTCTGGGACTGAGTAGCAGGCAGTTTACTCTGGGCACCTTCTTCATCCGGATGTCAAAATACTGCCCCCTACCCTAGAGAAGTTAAGACACTAACAGCTTACAGACGGTAGGCAATTAAGGACACAGTTATGAAAACTTAGGACACTAAAGAGGCCTTTCTACTGACTCTGAAAAACACCAAAAGAAAGATGCCCAGGGTCCCTGCTCATCTACGTGAACGTGCCTTAGACATGCTGCAAGGAGGCATGAGGACTGCAGATGTGGCCAGGGCAATAAATTGCCATTTCCGTACTGTGAGACGCCTAAGACAGCGCTACAGGGAGACAGGACGGACAGCTGATCGTCCTCGCAGTGGCAGACCACGTGTAACAACACCTGCACAGGATCGCTACATCCGAACATCACACCTGCGAGACAGGTACAGGATGGCAACAACAACTGCCCGAGTTACACCAGGAATGCACAATCCCTCCATCAGTGCTCAGACTGTCCGCAATAGGCTGAGAGAGGCTGGGCTGAGGGCTTGTAGGCCTGTTGTAAGGCAAGTCCTCACCAGACATCACCGGCAACAAAGTCGCCTATGGGCACAAACCCACCTGTCGCTGGACCAGACAGGACTGGCAAAAGTGCTCTTCACTGACGAGTCGCGGTTTTGTCTCACCAGGGGTGATGGTCGGATTTGCGTTTATCGTCAAAGTAATGAGCGTTACACCAAGGCCTGTACTCTGGAGCGGGATCGATTTGGAGATGGAGGGTCCGTCATGGTCTGGGGCGGTGTGTCACAGCATCATCGGACTGAGCTTGCCTTCTCTGTGGCTCAGTTGGTAGAGCATGGTGTTTGCAACGCCAGGGTTCTGGGTTCGATTCCCACGGGGGGCCAGTACAAAAAAAATGCATGAAATGAAATGTATGCATTCACTATTGTAAGTCGCTCTGGATAAGAGCGTCTGCTAAATGACTAAAATGTCAAATGTAAAACATTGCAGGCAATCTCAACGCTGTGCGTTACAGGGAAGACATCCTCCTCCCTCATGTGGTACCCTTCCTGCAGGCTTTTCCTGACATGACCCTCAAGCATGACAATGCCACCAGCCATACTGCTCGTTCTGTGCATAATGTCCTGCAAGACAGGAATGTCAGTGTTCTGCCATGGCCAGCGACGAGCCCGAATCTCAATCCCATTAAGCACGTCTGGGACCTGTTGGATTGGAGGGTGAGGGCTAGGGCCATTCCCCCCAGAAATGTCAGGGAACTTGCAGGTGTCTTGGTGGAAGAGTGGGGTAACGTCTCACAGCAAGAACTGGCAAATCTGGTGCAGTCCATGAGGAGTTGAACTACAGTACTTAATGCAGCTGGTGGCCACGCCAGATACTGACTGTTACTTTTGATTTTGACCCGCCCTTTGTTCAGGGACACATTATTCAATTTCTGTTAGTCACGCGTCTGTGGAACATGTTCAGTTTGTCTGTTGTTGAATCTTATGTTCATACATATATTTACACATGTTAAGTTTGCTGAAGATAAACGCAGTTGACAGTGAGAGGATGTTTCTTTTTTGCTGATTTTAGTTAAGCAAACTTTACTTTGCATATTGTTAACCAGCACATCAAATACATGAAGTCGGTAAGTAACAAGTGGGTTCTGTTTCCTGTGTAACATCAATATGAGTAACATCAATATTGCTACACATAGACTGTATGGTTATGATAATCAATGTAGCCTATTGTTTAGGTTACAGTAAAAATGAATCGAACTTCCTGTCTTCCAGAGATGGCCGCAGACGACAAAGTGGTCATCCTATCGGATGATGAAGAAGATCAAAAGAGGAAGTACGTCCTGGACGAACCCTTCAACACTCTTTCCCTGGAGCTTCAGACCGACCGAGAGCCAGGACCCACTCCTGCAGCAGCAGACACACGGTCTGCTCCAGAGACACCCATGGCCTCACCACTGAAAGACCTAGGCTGCTTTGAGAGGATGTGCCTTAGAGTCAACTCCCAGCTCCTCATCTCCAAGATCTTCTACTTCTTCTTCTATGCAGCATACGGTTCACTGCACCCACTCCTAGCCGTCTACTACAAACAGCTAGGGATGTCACCAAGCCGTAGTGGACTGTTGGTTGGGATCCGGTACTTTATAGAGTTCTGCAGTGCGCCATTCTGGGGAGTGGTGGCCGATCGTTTTAAGAAAGGAAAGCCGTTGTTGCTGTTCTCTGTGCTTTGTTGGTTGGTGTTCAACTGTGGCATCGGCTTTGTCAAACCAGCTGCCATGATCTGTAAGGAGAAGGTGGACATCCCCACAATGGCCCCACCAATACTGCCCTTGACGACTATGACACCAATTAACGGCTCGCTACCGGACGCTTCCACCAATCACACGAGGAGAAGTCGTCGGGATTTGTTTCAAAGTTACTTTCCTAGCTTCCCTTTTGTTTTGAATGGCCTTGATTCTGGCTATAGCTTACGCCACAGGCATAGGAGAGGTGCTGATAGCAATACCACTCAATCCGCTGGGGTGCCTTACGAGCAGAGTAATGCTACAACCACAGCTACGACAACAGCCACTCACACCCCCACCGGTGCCCAACCCAGAGTGGTGTCTGATGAGCAAGCCAATACCACTCAGCTTTTACCGAATACCACAACTATGCCACTGACCACTAAAACCCCTACCCATGCCCCCACCACCACCAATTCCACATTGATGCCTCACAAGCAGGGCAATTCCACTCAAGCTACTCCAAATACTACAACAACAAATATGGCAACCACTACCACCACCCCTGCCCCCACCCAACCTAAAGAGTACATCATTGAGTACAACGAAGATCAGGTCGAGAGCATTTTTCTCCTGATCCTCTTGGTCATCATCGTGGGGGAGTTTTTCAGCGCGCCGGCGGTCACCATTGTGGACACAGTGACGTTACAGTACCTGGGGAAGCACCGGGACCGTTACGGCCTGCAGAGAATGTGGGGGTCCCTTGGCTGGGGCGTGACCATGCTGCTAGTGGGTATCTGGATAGACCACACCCACATTACGCTGTTCATCGACGGCGTGGTCGGCTGTATCCTGCCCGAGTACAAGAACTACCAGGTAATGTATGACATTGAAAATGTGACAAATAATATCAAATCAAATGTATTTAAATAGCCCTTCTTACATCAGCTGATACCTCAAAGTGCTGTACAGAAACCCAGCCTAAAACCCCAAACAGCAAGCAATGCAGGTGTAGAAGCACGGTGGCTAGGAAAAACTCCCTAGAAAGGACAAAACCTAGGAAGAAACCTAGAGAGGAACCAGGCTATTAGGGGTGGCTGTGCCGGGGTGGAGATTATAACAGAACATGGCCAAGATGTTCAAATGTTCATAAATGAACAGCATGGTCAAATAATAATAATCATAGTAGTTGTCGAGGGTGCAACAAGTCAGCAACTCAAGAGTAAGTGTCAGTTGGCTTTTTCAAAGCCGATCTTTGAGAGTATCTCTACCGCTCCTGCTGTCTCTAGAGAGTTGAAAACAGCAGGTCTGGGACAGGTAGCACGTCCGGTGAACAGTTCAGGGTTCCAGCAGGTCTGGGACAGCAGGTCTGGGACAGGTAGCATGTCCAGTGAACAGGTCAGGGTTCCATAGCCGCAGGCAGAACAGTTGAAACTGGAGCAGCAGCACGGCCAGGTGGACTGGGGACAGCAAGGAGTCATCATGCCAGGTAGTCCTGAGGCATGGTCCTAGTGCTCAGGTCCTCCGAGAGCGAGAAAGAGAGAATTAGAGAGAGCATATTTAAATTCACACAGGACACCGGGTAAGACGAGAGAAATATTCCAGATGTAACAGACTGACCCTAGCCCCCCGACACATAAACTACTGCAGCATAAATACTGGAGGCTGAGACAGGAGGGGTCAGGAGACACTGTGACCCCATCCGATGATACCCCCGGACAGGGCCAAACAGGCAGGATATAACCCCACCCACTTTGCCAAAGCACAGACCCCACACCACTGGAGGTATATCTCCAACCACCAACTTACCATCCTGAGACAAGGCCGAGTATAGCCCACAAAGATCTCCGCCACGGCACAACCCAAGGGGGGGGGGGCAACCCAGACAGGAAGACCACGTCAGTGACTCAACCCACTCAAGTGACGCACCCCTCCTAGGGACGGCATGGAAGAACACCAGTAAGCCAGTGACTCAGCCCCTGTAATAAGGTTAGAGGCAGAGAATCCCAGTGGAGAGAGGGGAACCGGCTAGGCAGAGACAGCAAGGGCCTTTCGTTGCTCCAGCCTTTCCATTCACCTTCACACTCCTGGGCCAGACTACACTTAATCATAGGACCTACTGAAGAGATGAGTCTTCAGTAAAGACTTCAAGGTTGAGACTGAGTCTGCGTCTCTCACATGGGTAGGCAGACCATTCCATAAAAATTGAGCTCTATAGGAGAAAGCCCTGCCTCCAGCTGTTTGCTTAGAAATTCTAGGGACAATTAGGAGGCCTGCGTCTTGTGACCGTAGCGTACGTGTAGGTATGTACGACAGGACCAAATCGGAAAGATAATATGGCCCAGGAGGCCTGTAAAGAGTTGCTATAAAAAATAATAAGCAATGGGTCGCTAATGGCAACATAGTTGATACGTAAATAAAAAATGTAGTTAATTTGTTCATTTCTTCACTCGTTCCTTCCCCAGGTGGCCTTCATAGTGTTTGGAGTGATGATGGGTCTGGCCCTGGTGGTAGCAACACAATTCTACTTCGACAGGTAATAGGGGCAGACCCAATTTAAACTGTTTGAAACCCCACCTTTTTTAGCTTTTCCTTAAATCAATGATTTTATTGTTATTTTAGACTTTTTGTTTTATGTTCTTTTATTCATCACTTTCATAGAATTGCTGTTTGTTTTTAATATCTTCTATTTGATTTATTTTACTGTAAAGTGTGTGGCGATTTTAAATTGCCTTTAAATTAAGTTTGATTTGATTTGACAGTGGGGACTACAGACAGGAGGTGCCTCAGAGGCCCCATGAGGTAGAGATACCACAGGTAAATCAACTGGAAAATGAAAACTCACACTAAGTGGAAATAGTCTTTCTAATTTCTTTAGCCGAAGTAAATACTGCTTTAAATAGAAAATTGTTATTTTATTCGTTTTACACCATTTTTTTCACACAGGTAGATGGGAATGTGGCATCTCCAGAGGAGAGCTCCACCTCGGACCAGACCCCCATCACCCCAGAGTCCACCACCACCGAACAGCCTTTCTATTACAGTGACCTCCTCAGGCTGCTGTGTAGTGTTCAGTACAGCACGGTGCTGTTTGTTGCCTGGTTCATGGGCTTCGGTTACGGCTTTGTGTTCACCTTCCTGTATTGGCATCTAGAAGACCTGAAGGGGACCACCACGCTGTTTGGAGTGTGTTCGGTTCTGAGTCATGTGTCGGAGCTGGCTGCTTACTTCACCAGTCATAAGTTTATCGAGCTGGTGGGACACATCAGGTAAGGATGGGGTTGTTGGTGTTCTTGTTTTTGGGAGGGTGGCGGAGGAAGGGATATCACATTATCCATCTCTTTTAACCAAATCTTTTACCAAAAACAGCAGCAGCAACAACAACCAAAGCACACCGAATTTTCTGAAACTGAGGATTTCCACGTTTGCTATCCCGTTTCACCTCAACTAGACATGCTGCATGTAAACAATCGTGTTCGTTTAGAGTGCCTCTTGCTTGAACGTCACACAGACCTTGTGCGTATACTATAGTCAGACAGACAGACCTAGCACAGAGCAGGGACATTTGAGGGTGTTATGTTTAAGGAGAGAGGCCCATCCATCTGGCAGCTCTGTGCGACCTATGTCATTTTGACCCACCATTTAAAAGCATTCTTCTCTAACATCATGGGTGGTTATAACCCTGCAAGAAATACAGTTACCTATTAGTGCAAAGGTCTCAAGAAGAATTTTTTTGCTTTTTGCCTCACCAGTTCAATGGGCACTGTGCACAAAGAGTAATACTAACTATACCTAGTAGGGCATCTCTTAAAACCAGGGGTGATTTGATGTCACACTTTTTCTCCATCCCTAGCAAACACAGCTGATTAATCAAATTGCATTCTAAACTGAAGATCACGATTAGGTGATTATTGGAGTCAGGTGTGTTAGCTGGAGCAAAACTGTGATGCCAATCAGGCCCTCGAGGACTGGAATTGCCCACCCCTGCTTTAAACCTTGGATGAGTATTCTGCGATGGAATCCTAATTAACGCAACAAAAGACGCTCTAAGTCTGAAAAGCCTATACATTCCATACATCACCCTATTTGATCTGTTTTGCTTCTTCTTAATAACTTTTGCTCGGAGTACCTAACCTCTGAAAATCTCATCACTAATTTCTTTCTTTCCTCCCTGTTTTCCTAACTTAGGGTCTTGTACATTGGCTTGGCATGTAACACAGCACGCTACCTGTACATTTCTTACTTGGAGAATGCATGGATAGTTCTGCCTATGGAGGTCTTACAAGGTAAGAGAGATCAGGTCCGGCATTGACATTACTTCCTGTTGACATCTGACTGAGGAAAGGTTCAAATCTGATTCTGTAGTTAAGGGCTGTATTATTGAGCCTCAGAAAAGTACATCTTAGGACAGGAATCTGTTATTTCAAGCAATCGCTGCCTTATAAAACACCTTTTAATGTTAATATAGGAATGTTAATATTGATTTGAATTGAAAAGGCCTTTACAGTATCACAACAAACTGTCATATTAAAAGACAGTATCAACAAAAGGAAATTCAATAAGGATATCCTGGTAATGTCATATGACTAGTGAATAGGCACCATGTTATCCCTGTTTGTCGATCTGTGGTTACAGATGAGATTATTTAAGAGCAGGTTGGATGGGTCTTGTCAAACACTGGACAGGAGAATATATTGTTCCACTCCCTCTTTCAGACACCTTGGGTACACAATAACCAATAGGACAGAGGTAGGCAACTAGATCCAGAGTGGGCCGAATTTTGTTGAAGAGAATGGTCGGTCCCAGAAAATAACTATAATAATTTCTACACTCCAAATTGACCACAACTAAGCCCAAAAAGAGATTGTATTTTGAGACGCAATCATATATTAGATTTTTTTGGGATGTGGGAACACTTGGGAACAGACTTCCTAAATGAAACACATTTGTAGTTGAATTCCTGGTGATTTTACACTTCTTTTTTTGGTATAATGGTCTGGGGTTGTTTTTCATGGTTCAGGCTAGGCCCCTTAGTTCCAGTGAAGGGAATTCTTAACGCTACAGCATAAAATGACATTCTAGATGATTCTGTGCTTCCAACTTTGTGGCATCAGTTTGGGAAAGGCACTTTCCTATTTCAGCATGACAATGCCCCCCCCCCAGAAATGGTTTGTCGAGATCGGTGTGGAAGAATTTGACTGGCCTGCACAGAGCCCTGACCTCAACCCCTTTGAACACCTCTGGGATGAATTGGAACGCGGACTGAGAGCCAGGCCTAATCGTCCAACATTAGTGCCTGACCTCAGTAATGCTCTTGTGGCTGAATGGAAGCAAGTACCCGCAGCAATGTTCCAACATCTAGTGGAAAGCCTTCCCAGAAGAGTGGCGGCTGTTATAACAGCAAAGGGGAACCAACTCCATATTAATGCCCATGATTTTGGAATGAGATGTTTGACGAGCAGGTGTCCACATACTTTTGGTTAGGTAGTGTATATAATGATTGTTTGTATTTTTTTTTACTAAACACGTTGGGGGGGGGGGGGGGGGGGCAAAGAAATAGCCTGTTGCCGACCCGTGCTCTAGGACAGAGGTCCCGACTTATAAAGTGAATGTACTCATCCATGATTCTTGCAAGGAATGTAACTGTGGCGTTGTGTTTTGAATGGTGGCGGATAAAATGTCCTATAGGCCTACGCCTCATGACAATTTTTCTAGTAATAACTGGTAATGCGCTCAATAAATAAGTAAGAATAAGCTCGTTATTACTGGTCATAAGTGATGGGCACTGTTTGCTTTGGTGCTATAGCTTCTTCCTGAGCTTTATGTCTTAGAGAAGTGTTTTGCAACTCCAGCCCACAAAGCAAAGTAAGATGACCATCCTGTTACTTCAGCATAAGAATGTGTGTGTATATACAGTTGAAGTTTACATACACCTTATCCAAATGCATTTAAACTCAGTTTTTCACAATTCCTGACATTTAATCCTCGTAAACATTCACTGTCTTAGGTCAGTTAGGATCACCACTTTATTTTAAGAATGTGAAATGTCAGAATAATAGTAGAGAATTATTTATTTAAGCTTGTATTTCTTTCATCACATTCATGCACTCAATTAGTATTTGGTAGCATTGTCTTTAAATTGTTTAACTTGGGTCAAACGTTTCGGGTAGCCTTCCACAAGCTTCCCACAATAAGTTGGTGGAATTTTGGCCCATTCCTCCTGACATAGCTGGTGTAACTGAGTCAGGTTTGTAGGCCTCCTTGCTCGCACACGCTTTTTCAGTTCTGCCCACAAATGTTCTATAGGCTTGAGGTCAGGGCTTTGTGATGTCCACTCCAATACCTTGACTTTGTTGTCCTTAAGCCATTTTTGTCACAACTTTGGAAGTATGCTTGGGGTCATTGTCCATTTGGAAGACCCATTTGTGACCAAGCTTTAACTTCCTGACTGATGTCTTGAGATGTTGCTTCAATATATCCACATAATTGTTCTTCCTCATGGTGCCATCTATTTTGTGAAGTGCACCAGTCCCTCCTGCAGCAAAGCACCTCCACAACATGATGCTGCCATCCCCGTGCTTCATGGTTGGGATGATGTTCTTCGGCTTGCAAGCCTCCCCCTTTTTCCTCCAAACATAACGATGGTGATTATGGCCAAACAGTTATATTTTTGTTTCATCAGACCAGAGGACATTTCTCCAAAAAGTACGATCTTTGTCCCCATGTGCAGTTGCAAACCGTAGTCTGGCTTTTTTATGGCTGTTTTGGAGCAGTGGCTTCTTCCTTGCTGAGCTGCCTTTCAGGTTATGTCGATTTATAGGACTTGTTTTACTGTGGATATTGATACTTTTGTACCTGTTTCCTCCAGCATCTTCACAAGGTCCTTTGCTGTTGTTCTGGGATAGATTTGCACTTTTCGCACCACAGTACGTTCATCTCTAGGAGACCAGAACGCATCTCCTTCCTGAGCGGTATGACGGCTGCGTGGTCCCATGGTGTTTATACTTGCGTACTATTGTTTGTACAGATGAACGTGGTACCTTCAGGCGTTTGGGAATTGCTCCCAAGGATGAACCAGACTTGTGGAGGTCTACAATTCTTTTTTCCTGAGGTCTTGGCTGATTTTTATTTTGAGTTTCCCATGATTTCAAGCAAAGAGGCACTGAGTTTGTAGGTAAGCCTTGAAATACATCCACAGGTACACCTCCAATTGACTCAAATGACAATTGACTCAAATGACTTAAATAAAGTAGAGGTGAGGTTTCCTGTTAGATTGTTTTTTTTCAATTTGTGCTAATACTACAAGACGGACTGCTTTTTTCTTCTGTAACATTTTACATTTAGCAGACACTCTTAACCCTAATTGCTCCTGTAAGTCGCTCTGGATAAGTGCCTTGCTCAAGGGCACATCAACAGTTTTTTCACCATAGTCGGCTCGGGGATTGAATCCCGCGACCTTTCGGTTACTGGCCCAACACTCTTAACCGCTAGGCTACCTGCCGCACCTACTTTGAAGAAGCATTTTTATCCTATAGGCTGTGTAATGTTTACCACTTCCATCAATGTTTGTCCTCTGACATCATTTACATTTTAGTCATTTAGCAGACGCTCTTATCCAGAGTGACTTACAGTCGTGAGTGCATATATTTTTGTACTGTTCCCCCATGGGAATCAAACCTACAACCCTCGCTTTGCAAGCGCCATGCTCTACCTCTGAGCCACACACAATATTTCACTTTTCTAACCTTTTGTTTTTTCTGTCTGTCTCTTTGTACTGTAGGTGTGACCCATGCGTCGGTTTGGGCAGCCTGTATCTCCTACCTGAGTGCCGCGGTGCCCCCAGCTCTGAGGACCTCTGCCCAGGGTATCCTCCAGGGTCTACACCTGGGGCTGGGACGGGGCTGTGGGGCCATGGTGGGGGGCGTCTTCGTCAACTATTTTGGTACGGATGCGACAACAACGGCCCCTTTTGACAGTCCCATTTGAGTAGTGAAATTTAGCAACTCCTGCCATACAGCCATGTTTTTATATTTTAACATGATTTTGAGAACCAATGAGTTCTGGTTTATTACATATTTATAAACTACATATCCACTAATAAACTATGTATAAACCTATTAAATGACACCTTAATATAAAGTGTTACCACTATGTTTTTTCTGTATCTGTAAAGTGTATCTTTCTTTTTCCAGGAGCTGCAGAGACGTTCAGAGGGATTGGAATGGCTTCCCTGGTTATACTCCTCATATTCTCCTTCATTCAATGTCTGACCGGACAGAATGAGGATAAGGGTGAGGGAGGGGCGAGCACCTCAGTTCATATTTTTTACAGACCCTGCATCAGTGCACTCTTAGAGGAATTTGTTCTGTATAGAATGGTTTAATGGATTGCTTCATATATTGCACTAAAAACAAAATATTTATATAACTGCAAACCACCCTTATTTTTAAGAGTACCATACAAGAATAACCTCAATTTGTATTCCCCTCGATAGAGGACAGGATGCTAGCAGAGAACATTCCGGTTCCTTCCAGTCCAGTTCCCATCGCTACCATAGACTTGATGCAAAGCCAGGTCAGAACTCTCCAAATTGTTGTACTCATATGCTGCTTCTTTCAGCAAACCAATTTCCCATTGTGGGACAATGATGTGTACTACTACTAATTACTACTACAACTACCAGGTTGGTGTGATGGTGCCCCGCCCTGACCCTAGACCCCCGGCTAAGAAGACTAAGCACCAGGAGGAGCAGGAGGATGTTAACAAACCGGCCTGGGTGCTGAGTGGCTCCCCCTGGGTCACCATAGCCTTCGCTGTCTGCCAGATCAGAGAGATGTACTGCATGGCCAAGAGTAGTCTACCCTCAGAGACACAGCCACTGCAGGTAGGATGATGAACGATAGTCCTTTTTTTTTTAAAGATGTGTCAAATCTCAATGAGAACTCTTGTCCTCAGATTTGCGACTCAAACGTTTTTAAGAATTAAGCCAATTCATGTCATTTTTTTTATAACCTTTTTTGAAATATTTTATTTCAATGGGATTTATTTTTCTATTTTTATATCGTATGATTAACAGTGACTATGTGAACGATTTCTCCCCACGCCTTCATGTGAACTAAAGAAAGGTGAGACTGTGTGTGCACTGTAGAGGTGAATTCGACACTGTCTTTGTGACGTGGTGAATGTGGTCAAATGTCCCATGTTCCTGTGTTTGGTCTACTAGTTTAGTGCATGGTTTGGTTATGTCTTTAGTGTATCCAAAACATTTTTGTCACGATGGATTAGCCAATGATGTTATATTATCTTGTCTGTTGCCAGGAGCAAAATGATCAGACCTCTTCTGAATACCAGGCAGTGGAGACTGAACACGGCACAGTGCAACAGGAGTCGCCACACCACCATAACGGTTCCCCAAGCAGCGTATCTAGCAAGGCCCACCCCGCAGAGCACCCCGAATCCCAGCCCTCTCCCCTACCAGACCAGGGGAACTCTGTGGCGCACCCTGCCTTTTTACCTGGTAATTTTGAGGCTTCACATCAACTGTCTAGTACAAACCCTTTCCGGCAGTAGATTAAAGGCTTGAGTTGAGTTTCGAGACGGATCAGGTACTTACATTGTCGCGGGTCTCCATTGGGTGCCTGAGACATGTACAGGAGGGAAGGGGTAAGGAGCATTGAGCGCTACTCCACATCGATGACTGTGCTGTAAAAAAAGTACCGAATGATATGCTTTCTGTGTGTGTGCCATCTGACGCGGTGTAAATAGGATTTGATCGAGAAAGGGTCAAAAGGGATTGTTGCCTTCTAGAATGTAATGTATTTATTTCCTCTGTGTCTTCCTGCACGAGCTTCTGACAATCATGTTATTATTTTGACTCTTGGGATGAAATGATATGTATACACAATAAAAATGTATTTGTAGCTAAATCTTTAACTTTCACTGCTTTTCTGGCGTCTCAATGATATTATAGCGGTCTATTCCGGCATGTTTTTAAAAGCCCAAGAGTAGACACTTGGTGGCAGTAGTGTACCGTATTGAAGTACTAACCCTAAGCGTGCGTGTTGTGTGAAGGTTGAGGTCAGGGTGTGCTTGCTGTTGCTGCTGATGGGAGTGTGTGGGAGGACAGTAATGGTGTTCTCTTCAGAAACTACACCACAATGCCATCTGCAACATCCCTTGTCTCGGCAGAGAATATAAGCTAATATTGATGTTGAAGATGGAAGAAAAAAAAAAATGAAAAAAAGATTTAATTAATTGGACTTATTGTTTCCCCCGAATCGTCTTTGTTTTGAACACAGAAATTAATATAATTCATTATTAGTGTACTCTAAATAGTGATTACACTACAACAGTCTCAAGAGACAACACTGACCATGGCAGCTGTCTTATCCAATAGTGTTAAGCATGTTGTCTACATCTAAGGAATGAATCATTTGACCTTAAGATTTCTCCATCAGCTGCACTCCATGAATCAGTTCTTTTGAAGGTACTCCATGAATCAGTTCGTTTGAAGGTACTCCATGAATCAGTTCGTTTGAAGGTACTCCATGAATCAGTTCGTTTGAAGGTACTCCATGAATCAGTTCGTTTGAAGGTACTCTATGAATCAGTTCGTTTGAAGGTACTCCATGAATCAGTTCGTTTGAAGGTACTCTATGAATCAGTTCATTTGAAAGTCTAATAAAAAATTATATTCCCATGTTCCTCAACGATCTTATTGAGGTAAACACCAGTATAATATTTGTTTACTCTTGACCACATGGACTCGCACATACATTAGTCTGCTGCAATGCCTTGTGGGTACGTATGATGTTGCTGAAAGTGTTGAGTCATGGACTGGTCCTATTTATGCCTGTAGTGTGGACACTCTGACATGATAGGACCAAACAGCTGCCATGTTCAGTAGGGCATCATGGGACTGTTGCAGTACTGTAGCAGCATCCTTTATTTACACAGTACACTGATAATGCTGCACTGATGAAATAGCTACACAATAGTCATGCTGATCATTGGAATGATAGGTATGATATTGTGTAGGCCTAGGTGATCTTTTAAAAACACTCCAGGATAGTACAACGTGCTACAGCGGAGAGGCAGGGAATTGATTATTGGAATGTTCAGACTGTTGGTTTCTCTCTGGCTGTACCATCGAGGCCCCCTCACTCCGCAGAAGCTACACTGCCTTTCCAATCCAAACTGCCTCAACTCCTAGCCTTTCATCTGAAGCCAAGTAGAGAGATTCAATATCTGTCTCTACCATCAATTTTAAATGTGGTGTTTGTTTCTTTTGCTTTTTATGCGTTTTGAGATTATTTTGTTTAATGAAAAGCACCGTGCAAGTTAAATTAATATTTGTATTATGTGTTTTGTGTATATTGTAGGCCTAGGAACTTTTGACAACATCTAGTAAATTAAAATGCCTGATTATGATTTCCAACCAAACTGATGCAGTTCTACACATGAGAGCGCATACAGTCACCAGGATCATGTTAACTTGGTGCAAAACGTTTTTACAACAGAGTGAAAGCGGTAGCCTAGGCCTACGAGCTGAATGTCTCAAATTGGAGCACAGATTGTTGTTTTCCGTTGCAAACAGTTTTGCTACGGTGTCTGTGTGCCCTACTAAGCATGACCCAGGATGTCCTGCAGAGTGAGAAAAAGTGCCCTGTGTGACACAGTGAGAGGCTTTGTCTCTACCGTCATCAATACAACCATACATAACGCCCACAGGGCCAGCCTCTCCGTGGGCTGATCAGTACAGCCCACAGCAGCCCCAGCCTTAGCCTGCAGGAGGCACAGCAGGGGAGCTCAGAGCCATGGTTACTCCCACCAATACCCTGTTGGGCAGCAAAGCCGTAGGATCCAAGGAGCAAGAGCAGTGTGGAAGAGTAGAATGACTTCACAACCGTTTAGGCCTAAGTACTGTAGTGGTTCATTGAGGTCTAAGCAGTTGATCTTTGACTTAACATTTCAGCACTTAGTATGTCAGTTTCTTATCAAGTGCAGAGAGAGAGAGAGAAACAGACCCATCCCTTTGGTTAAGTACATATGATAAGTACTGTAAAGTACATGTGAGACAAACTAAGTTGCTGAGGTTTTGTGATTGAGTCAGGGACTTGTTTTTGCGGGTGGGCGTGTGAGTGGGGGGATCCTAATCCCTAGCGTCTGCTGTTGTTTTTCATGCCTGTTGGGTTGAGATCAAAAACTTAACGGCAATAATCATGCAAAATTGTCTGGCTTTCGCTTCAAAGAGAATACCAACATTAGTTTTACTCATTTTCTTGTTTGTTTAGTTTGTTTCATCACTTCTACTAGTTTTTATAAAGGGAACTGGGTTATCTTTTGATAGACTGAGAATACAATACAATGTCTCTGAAATAAATGATCATATTAAACTGTCATTTAAGAGCACATGAGTCTAGACTTGGCATCTGCCTGAGGCGATAGTTAGAAATATGTGCAAAGCCATAGGATCCAAGGAGCAAGAGCAGTGTGGAAGAGTAGAATGACTTCACAATCTGCGTTAGCAGATTGAGCTCCAACACCATCAGAGCTGGTGTACAGTGGGGAAGATGTCCGAAGACCGGCAGAAGTGGAGAGCCTTTGTTGCTGCCCTATGAGCCAGCCCAGTCGTGATGGGGATAAGTGAGTGAGTACATTGGAAGATAATTTGACACACATTAGCTGGGCTAGGCAGTGGGCGTTAAGGGGGTCTCTGGAACCTGCGCGATCGTAGGCCCACCCACGTGGGTAAAACCCCCGGGGTTTAGAAATGTAATCTCGTTTCATTATGACTCTGAGAAGCCCACTACGGACCCTGAGTGTGGGTCGATCATTCCTAGCCTGCCTCTGTATTCGTCATTGGGTACTAGTTTGGCGTATCTGTTTTGTATAGACAGATTGCTGTTTACTGGGAAAATTCACTGAATTTTCAGCTGCTGCATTTATGAACATATAGATGCACAATCAACATAGTGACATTGATCTAAAAATGGCCTGAAGATTTTTGTAGTAATACTACCACATCATTTCTAAGATGGTAGTACTTGTTATTATTTTTTCAGACAATCCCCACCCACACAAAAAACACCCACACACACACTTCCGCCCACACACACAGCACACTCTGCCGCCCACATACACACTTCCACCCACACATGTTGACAAAGACATAAGATGCTCATGGCATTGAACACAAAAACACACACAAAGTAATGTGTTATACATTACATACTGCTTAGGGTTCACCTACAAATGTTCTTTTTCACTTAATAACAGAATATTGAAAGTAAGCTATTCACTATCTAATGTAATAGTGTGTAATGCATAATGTGTTAACACCTACAAAGGTGTTCATGTCTGTCAATATTGTATTGATCATATTCTAATTGATGTGTTATTCATGTCCAGCATCTTAACCATTTTGAGACCAGGAAGCTTCCTTTGGTGTGTGTGTGGGGGGGTGTTATCACAGGGTAAGGCGAGGGGATGACAAGCGCACACGTGCGTGGGTGTCGGTGAAATGTGTTTGTAATTGGTACAACAGTGAAAATGTACAGAACACTTTTAAAAAAGAACACGTATATAAATCTGAAATACAGTACCGATAAAACAATTAGAGGCAAATGGAAAATATATATGTTATCTCATCTCTAAAAGTGGACATATTCAATGGAAAATATATAGCCTATATGTAGCCCTGTAATAGGGTGCATGGCAGAAATGCCGGGTGTATTCGGAGGGTGTGTGTGTGGCCCTGTGGCCTCTGATGTAAGGCCCCCCAATCGTGTGTGTGTGTGTGTGTGTGTGTGTGTGTGTGTGTGCGTGCGTGGGCTCTGGCAGGTCAGGGCCGTCCACAGACAGGATTAAAGGAGTGGGTGTGCTGCTGGAAACTATCTGGGCTGAATTTACCTGTTCCCTGTTACCCTGGCCCTGCCTGGCTGTATGGAAAACACATTAAAACCACACAACAGCTGCTCCTATACTCTGTCTGTGTCCCGAATGGCTACCTATTCCCTATGCCCCATAGGGTTCTGGTCAAAAGTAGTGCGCTATATAGGGAATAGGGTGCCATTTGGGACGCATACTCTGACTCAATTACCTATCCTCATCATTAATCTTCTTCATAAAATATAACGTAGTAAACTATTGTAAATAGTAGCTTGTCAGTTATGTTCTCTGTTCTCTGGTCTCATAGCTTCACAAGGATGGGAAATACAGTATATACTCCTCTACTCAATTATCCTGATAATTCATCTTCTTGGTAAATAGATACTCATAATTATAATTTTTCATTAAAAAAATTAGCAGCTGAAAAAAGTAGCTCTGCAAATATAGATAGTAGGTAGTAGGTGTATCATGCTTCTGAGTCTCTTTTCTCATGAGTACAAGAAATGTGCGCTGAGAGTTTGTTCAGTAGCAGTGTGTGTAGATTCTATATATTCTAGATCAATTTTTCAGGATAAAAACAAAGCCTCATCATCTCCCTAAGGCAGTACTGTGTGCTGTGGCTGCACGGCCTACTTGCCAGAAATAGCTCATTGATACAGAAGCAGATTGAGTTAATATAACAGTAAGCAGGAAGCTTTCTGTTGTCTCTAGAGAGAGCAAGCCTTCCTCCTTTCTATAATTTGTGATAATAATGTGAAAATAAGAGTTTATATTCACATGACAGTGAAGGACACAGAATGAACATCTCATTCTGTGAGTTGATTATGTGTATTGTAGACAGTCCACGCCCAAAGTGAAATGGGCAATGCACAAGTCTGAGAGTATATTTGGAAAGGAGGAAAGGGGCTGGTGCCAGCCAAAGATTTGTGTGGGTGTGTGTAAGTCCTTAGAGAAATGTTTGTGGTTCCCATGCACACATAGGACAAAGTCCCCCTTCTCTCTCTGCCTATATTCCCACTTACTGCCTCAATTCTGAGAGTAATCTGATGGGTAAAACACAAGGAGTCACTAAATGGCAAGAAACTCAAAATAAATGTTTGCATAGAAACATCAATTTGCATATACTAATGTGTTTTATCCAAAGAGTGAAGGAGTAAAAACAAATGTAAATCAAGAAATGAAATGATCAAAGAACGTAATTACATCATTGATGATATGAGCCAATCCTTAGTCTATCTGAAATGTCAACACTTCTGTACAGTCATATAGCCTATAGGGCGTTTTAGGGTCTACTCTAATCTCAACTCACACGGTCCCAGTTGACCGGCGCTGCCTGCCTCTGCCACTGCTGAGATGTGGTGCTTGGTATTCCATGCAGAAGCCTCCCACGCCCCTGTCCGCCCACGCCAGGATTTGCGTCACGCAGGCGCGTGGGAGTGAGCACTGTAGCAACCGCGGAATATCCCAATTTCAATAGCCGAGGAGGAGGGGGGTAGGGTAGCAAGCAGGCAGCTCACACTCATCTAGTCTAGAGACGTTCAACACAATCGTATTTCTATTCAAGGAGGCGAAGGAGGGAAGGCAAACGTTGTCAAAAAACGCGAGGACTTTTTAGGCCAGAGAGCGCGCTTATTAGGAAATTAGAGAGCGTCTTTTGGATCTACCGATTTTTGTGCAGTTTCTTCAGTTACAGTTTATGGCAGTTCAGGCTATACTGTAGCTGATACATTGAAACAACTAGATAAAGGAAACGAACGGGGACCAACGTTCACCAGGTATGTAGCAATTAAAATACATAGTTGGAAGATGTTATTGGGCTATGACAATAATGTAACAAGTTGTAGCCTTGATACAATGTTGCAGCACTGTTCTATTATTGCCGACAATGGTATTTTTTAACTCATCTTCCTGATGTGGATTTACTTGCAAGACCGGTTTTGAGTGACATTTAGTCTGGTGCTGGGTTACTGCATTTTGCATTTACCTTTTTTCGTTGTGTGTTTCGAAACGAAATTTCTTTTATTTTCTTTTATTTTCTATTTAGCTAGATTGATTTGTGCAAGTATTCCATGATCGTATTGTCTTGATTCGCCTGTGTGACTGTGATGTCTTGTGTGCCTCTTGATTTGCTCTGGTCTGTGGAAGGTTGAGTTTGATCAGGTTGCTTTGCATTTTGCCCAGAGGATCTGACAGCAAGTAGTTGAAGGTCTGCAAGTGCAGACCTGTCATGAACTGAGGAATAGTGGATTAGCAGGTGGTGTTTGTGCAGTTGTTTGCGAACAGTCTCTGAATTCACATTGATGATAAATAATCAAATGATTTTATTCACCTAACTAAAGGTAATTCAGCAATATCTAATTATTTGTGACATAGTCCTCTAACTTGCAAGAAATGGGTAGCTAACAATCCCTTGGCTAAAGCGAGTGGGGCCTATGTGTGTGTGAGAGAGATAGAGGCCACCTACGCATGCTGCAAAGGAGGATTGTGGCATGTGGTCCCATCAGCAACTAAGGACTCTAACTGCTAACCGCCCCTCTTCCTTCTGCAGCCCTAGTACTGCAGAACTTACAAAGGAAACTCAGACAAAGTGGAGGGAGTGCCTCTTCCTCTCTCAGTCAGCCAGCCAGTCAGTCACACACAAACACAAACACAAAGACACACACACCCCCACTCCCCAAAACACACGCATTCACACACACATACACCAACACTCTCTTGTCAGGCAGAACCTCTTGCCCATCCCGTCTTGTGTTCTCTCTCCCATCCCGTCTTGTGTTCTCTCTCCCAGGCATGGCGGCGGCGTTGCCCAGAACTCTGGGGGAGCTGCAGCTCTACCGAATCCTCCAGAGGGCCAACCTGCTGTACTACTATGAGGCCTTCATCCAGCAGGGAGGAGATGACGTGCAGCAGCTCTGTGAGGCCGGGGAGGAGGAGTTCCTAGAGATTATGGCTCTGGTGGGCATGGCCAGCAAGCCCCTGCACGTCCGGAGGCTCCAGAAATCCCTGCGAGACTGGGTCACCAATCCAACGTTGTTTAATCAGCCCCTGACATCTGTACCGGTGTGTAGTATACCAGTCTATAAGTTACCCGAGGGGTCCCCCACGCCAGTCAGCGCGGAGCGAGGGGGTAACAACAGCACCCGTGGCGAGACCCATGTCAAGGTACCGAAAATCATGGCTGCGACATGTCTGGATCCAGGAAAGCTGGACGTGGCCAGGGACAGAGTGTCAGGAGGGTCTCCACTGCAGAGCGGCAGCGAGGGGCGCTTCTGGTCAGGTCACAGCAACGACAGCGAACAGAGCCTCTCTCCGTCCGACCGGGGGTCTCCGTCGTCCCCCCGAGAGGGTCTGGAGGCACTTGACGCTGCAGCTTTGCAGTCTGTCCTGGAGTGTGTGGACCGGATAACCCCGGCCCTGGCCAAGAGCGACCCCACGGAGGTCAAAGAGCAGCTGAAGACCAATAAGAAACTTGCCAAGATGATTAGCCACATCTTTGATATGAGTGATGATGATCCAAGGAGAGAGGAGGAGATCAGGAAGTATAGCGCCATCTACGGACGCTTCGACTCGAAGAGGAGGGACGGCAAACAACTGACGCTTCATGAGGTAGGGATAAGAGATGGGATCCTTTTGCAGTGCTAGGCTAGTCTGCTCAGTGGCAGGGCAATACAATATAAAGTGACAAACCTCAGTTCCACAAAAAAGGGTAGAAAACTACAAAAGGTAAATCACCTGAAGAAAATGTGCGCGCTTGCTTAAGCTGTCTAAAAGTAGATCGGTAGTAGCAGAGTTCACTGACAGAATTGTGTATCTACAGTTATAGTTGACAACATGACTTATTAACATCTGTTTTCTGTCTTTCAGCTGACGGTGAACGAAGCAGCAGCCCAGCTGTGTATGAGAGACATGGTACTACTGACCCGTAGAGACGAGCTGTTTGGTCTGGCCAGGCAGATCTCCAGAGAGGTCACCTACAAATACACCTACAGGACCAGCAAGTAAGAGCCACTCTCCTCCACTGCACCTCACGCAACCTTGCTTGTTAGAGTTAACAATGCTAAGGGAAGTTGGGAAGCATGGGTGACTTATTTACTTGCTAAATACATTTTCTCCTCCTGGTTATTACTATGTAACTAATTACTGTAATGTGTTACATTTTACAGACATATTTTTAAGTTATGTAAATGATCATATGTTATGATTAATGTCATGTTCAGACTAAGCTTTCCATATCTTTCAATGTTTCTCTGCATACAAACGGAATTTATTTTCTTCTCCACACTAGGTCTCGCTGCGGCGACAGAGATGAGCCGTCTCCTAAAAGAATAAAAACAGAGGAGAACCTCTTTGACATCCAGGAGGCTCTGCAGGCCATCCACATGAGACAGAGCATACTGAGGGAACAGCTAGCCTGCGCCAAGTCCAAAGGAGAGGAGGTAGTTGGGAGAAACCTTCAGGTAACATGCCTGAAAAGTGGATTATAAAATGTGAACGTGGGCCTCCCGATTGGCGCAGCCGTCTAAGGCACTGCATCACAGTGCTAGAGGCGTCATTACAGACCTGGGTTCGATCCCGGGCTGTATCACAACAGGCCGTGATCGGGAGTCCCATAGGGCGGCGCACAATTGGCCCAGCGTCGTCCTGGTTAGGGGAGGGCTTTACTTGGCTCATCGCGCTCTAGCGACTCCTTGCAGCGGGCCGGGCGCCTGCAGGCTGACCTCGGTCGTCAGGTGAACGGTGTTTCCTCCAACACATTGGTGCGGCTGGCTTCCATTGGGGAGAAAACGGGGTTATATATTTTTTTAAATAAAGTAAACATTACAGGAGACGTGTTTATTTTACATGGTCATTTCTGAAGGCATGTTTTTTGACAAGAGTAGGTGCACTTGCTAACGAACTGTAAATGTATTGTGTTTTAACAGGTGCAGTTGGACCGTCTGTTAGCCAGACAGATGGAGATCCTCCATGATGCTGCAGTACAGGAGAGGTTACACGCTCTGGATTGGAGGATACCTGCAGGGGCTTTGAAGTACCACAGTGAGGCTCCAGGCACCAACGGCACGTCGGTAGACAAAGGCACAGAGCACCAAGGTAATGGTACTGTCTGTCTTCTGCATCTCTCTTTGGAGTGTGCTCGTACATGAGTGCTATCCTCACGCTCCAAATTCACAGCTCTGTTAATCACCATTTCCAGCCTTCAAATCTTATTTTATAAGTCAGGGAATCATGTTGTATCTGGGTTTTTTTCTTCACACATGTCAAAGTCAGGAGGAATCATAACTGTGTTAAGCCGTTAGCCAACCCTCAGGGACTCATCCCATCTTCATCCTTTTCTCTCTCGCACGGCCCATACTCCTGACAGCTCATTATATTCATGTTACCCATAATTATCCTCTCTCTGCACCTGTCATTAACTCTCCCACCACTGTTTACTTCCCCCGCCATGTTGCTGCCCAGGGGCGTCTCTCTCTCTCTCTCTTTCTTTCTCGATCTCGCTCTCTTTCTCGCTCTCTCATATCTCCCTCTCTCTCTCGCTCTCTTTTTCTCTCTCTTTGTCTCTCTCTCTCTGTCTCTCTCTCTTTCATCCTGTCTCTCCTTCATAAGCTATTAAAAGCACCTTATTCAAGTTGAATGAGAAGAAGAGTATAAAATATTTTTGGGCACCGAGTGGCATATAAACTCGGGCCCACAGCAAAGATTTTGAGAGACAGAATGTTAATGTCATTTTTTTGTATCATCTAAGCAGCTTCTTGTATGATGCTGTAACAGCAGTGCCATTGGAATTGATCGTGTGATATGGCAGCGTGTATCTCAATGGATTATCCATGCCCTAATGTTTGTCTGTGTTTATGTGTATTTTCAGACGAGCGACCAATGAATTTGCGGGTGGCAAGTAAGAGTGTGGCGGAGGGGGAGCTTCCCCTGGGGAAGCAGCTAGCCAATGAGCTCAAACGTTACCATAACAACCATAACACAGATGAGGCCAAAGCACCAGCAACAGGTACAGCACCACTCAGGCAAATGTATGTTCACTCTTGAGTCACGTATGTATTAACATACATACATACATACATACATACATACATACATACATACATACATACATACATACATACATACATACATACATACATACATACATACACACTACAAACAGTGAGTATTAGTAATGGTCTGTTGCATGCACACACCTGCCTACATTCAAGCTACAGTATGAGTGAAAAGGTATATGATCAGAAAACACATTGCATGTTTTATTCTGATGATATTTTCTTTGTGTTTTACCTTAGAAAATGGATCCTCGCATCAAGCGGCCAAGCGCACTGACAGGAAGACCATTAAATCAGAACCAGAGGATTCCACATAGTGCCTCCCACCCTTCGTCTGTTTCCCCATCCGGTTTTAGTCATCAGTTACACTTTTTACAGTAAGCGTCTATCTCAGTCAAATCAATGGATACTAAAGCAAGCACAGCCACAGTAGAGCCTTAAGAAACCAACGTTGCCTCAAAAAAAGCATTTATTTTCTTTAATTTTGTCTAAGGTTTTTGCCAAAGCGTCAAGACTAGAGCATAGGTTCAGTCACGGGGAAAACTGAACATGGATGTCCTTTCACAGGATACCTTTCATGCTGTATAGGTCTTTATGTATTTATTGATTGATGTACATGATGTTATTTAAGAATGATGGGTAGGGAAAGTAGCCTTGTACCACCATCCTGACCTCCTGAGCTTACATTCTGTTTCGCTACATGAATTTGAATGAAGTTAAGTGAAACAAGAGCGCAGAGGTCAGGATGGTGGATCAGGCTATATGAAAAAGACAACGGGGAAAAAATGGTATTCTTTTTACCCCCAAAGCTATTTTTGGCTTGTCGTGTTCGATCGGTGGGTGACTGATGTACTCTAAAGAGTACAGTAGGATTCTGTTTTAATCAGAGGTGAAAAGAGAGAGCTATCTGTATAGGAGGAGTTATAGTTTTGCTTCCTGCTAATGTATGTATTTATGAGTGGTACTGTAAATTAATCTGAGGCTGCAGAATTTTTTGTGTATAGATCTCCAGTTAGAGTTCAGATCAGTGTTATGGGATAGGTTGGCCCGGGGACGGACTGGGACCAAAAATCAGCCCTGGCATTTTTTTTCTTTGAGGCCCCCACACCGGCCCATTTCTATCATCAAGGCCCCCATACCGGCCCGTTTCTTTCTCCCTTGAGGCCCCCATTATTAGCCAGATCATGATAATTGTGCACAAAAAAAAACTGTTTAGACAGGCCCACTAGGCAAAACATTTACCAGCCCATCTGGCATTTGCCCGAAATGACAGATGGCAAGTCTGCCCCTGGATTGGCCTAGACATGGAATGGGGCCTACAGTATGTCAATCAAATCGAGTTTCCCTGATAAGTCTGTCAAACACATGATCTTGTACTGTAAGAACACACATTTGAACCTCAACACAACATTATTTGAGTTACCCATTTTATTGAGTAGGGCCCCTGGTTTGTTATTAAGGCCGGGTATTGCCAGGGACCTCACGATACGATATCACGACACTTAGATGCCGATTCGATATGTATTGTGATTTGATACTGCAATTTTATTGCGATTCAATGTTCCAAACATATTGCTCACAGTGTCTGCTACAGAGGGTCGAGAGAGTCATGAAAAAAGGTGTTTTGATCAGTCATGTGAATAAAAGTCCCAAAAGGATGTTGGCTCACCATTTTAAAAGAAGATGGATAACAAGTTTTTGCGCATGTACAGCTAACAAGCACAAAAATAATATTGCGATATATTGTCAAAAATAATATCCCGATATTTAACTGTATCGATTTCTTCCCCTGTCAAAATCTGTTATATTGTTGCACTCCAGAAAGTTGTGTTTTAATACATACGTCAGTGTAGGACCGACAGGGCCAATTCGGCCTGTAGTATTCCAATAATATTTGCCTAATCCCAAAAGCAGGGTTTTGTCAGTGTAGTGTTGGTGTCAATCTCTATACAGTGTTTATGTGTGTAGAGCAAAAACCGAATAACTGTTGTTAGAGAAAACAAGTGAAAGTGTCTGGTATCATAAGATGTTAATGTTACTTAGCCTAGTAGTCTTAGATCCTACCAATGTTTCACCTGTGACCACCAATGTATAATTCCAGATGTTTCGTATGTTAGAATTAGCTCTCAGATGGTTGTTTAATGTTGTGTTTCCAATGTGTAAATCTGTCTTGCTCTAGAGTCTGTTGGTCTTTTTCGGGGTCACCGCAGTCACAACAGTTTTGTAATAATAGTCTCTCTAGCTCAATAAGACTGCAACAAATGCAATACTTTTGTAAGTGCTGTTTAAGTACTAAGTACATACCTTCTGGGCCCACTGTCTGTTCTGTTCTGTGCTAGGTGGCTTCTCCTGTCTTCTGTACTGGTTTGGTTTAATCAGTGTCGTGTAATGTTCACAGACCAACGCATGTCCAGCAGTGTGATAGATAGTCGAAATGTTAAGAGTACATTGATTCGTGTTCTTGTCACTGTTATCGTAAGTCATCGAGTTAGCCTAGGCTTGCCTACACAGTAGATATGCACCTGTTTTTAAACACTAATATATTTTATTTGTTATACAGCACATAAACATTATTAAACTTTATTTTTTATGGTGGTTGTTATTCTTATTCATGATATAATATATGTCTGATACAGAAAGAAGGAACATTTATATTTTCTATGTTAAAATATTTTATATTCATCTATTATTATTATGTCCTGCGATAAAATAACAACATTTACATTTTTTTTGTTATTATGTATTTTTTACAGCTAGACAGCTAAAATGTTCCATGGCAGAGAACCTATACTGGTATTTATAGGTATAATGAGTGCTGACAGACAGACTGAATGTGGCCCAGTCACAACACTTTCTCTTCTTAAAAAAGAATGGAATGATGAACCGCTGTCTGGGGTAAAGCATTTGCATCAGCGTTATATTAAAACATTCTGAAACTGCCCGATGACTCACTCTGCTCACAATGACGCAGGTCCTTTTCATACTTCACATCTCTCTCTCTCTCTCTTTCGCCTTCTCTCTCTCTCTCCATCTCTCACACACACATACTCCCTCGCTCTCTCTCCTCCCTCTCTGCTTCTCTCATCTCTTTCTCTCACACACACACACACACAGATTTTCTCCTGAGATCAGGTCAACTCATCACTGAACACCCACACGTGTAGCTCCCTCCCATCCTCTCAGTCTCAGCCCTATGTGATGGCCTCCCTGCCAATGCAAGTCACTGATGTGTTGCCATGGCAATAGTGATTGTAGGCGGCGGCACTACAGGCAGTGGGAGGGAGCTCAGCCCGGCTGCTAAACTGCGTGGGTGTGATCTGGTGAACGCGCCATCACCCCCGTTTTAACAAAGCATGAAACTAACTGTGCTTGAACAGAGGTGGGTATCAAGTGAATTACCCCCTCATCTTCTCCAATAGTGCAACTAATAAAGGATTGATTAGTTAATTCTTTGTTTGTTTTTATTTTAACTGTTTTCATCAGAGTGTAAAGTCCAGCAGGTTGCTTTGTTTAAAGGGATAGTTCACCCAAATTACAGAATGACACATTTGTTTCCTTACCCTGTAATCAGTCAATGGACGAGGTGTGCTTTGGTTTTATTTCAGCATTGTTTCCCAAACTAGGGGTCGTGGCCCAATGTGGGGTCACCTCATTTGAAAATTAGGGTCGCGGGAGAAACGCTGAAATAAAATTGAGCTTGGTTCATAGAACCGGGGTTACGCTAAAAGTGATTGTAATAAACAGAGAGATTTCTGTTTTCTTCTTACAAATGTGTCTCTATCTTTTGAACCGTTTACGCTACAAAATACTATTCTGTTTCCCTCTACAATGCCCAAAAACCATGCAGGACTCATTAGAACAGAGTGGACAAGACCAGGCACTAAATCAGACTGGGGGGGAATGATCTGATGATCTTCTGAACTTCCCAATACCGTTCTGATGCATTTCAT
This sequence comes from Salmo salar, assembly GCF_965601325.2. Lineage (NCBI taxonomy): Eukaryota > Metazoa > Chordata > Actinopteri > Salmoniformes > Salmonidae > Salmo > Salmo salar. The sequence continues at coordinate 66,893,520 of NC_138306.1, forward strand.
TCACTTCAAGCCATACTTCCTTCAGATTCAAATACTGTCAAAAGTACTGTCAGAATGATTTGTCAGGTGGAAATACTGTCAAAAGTACCGTCAGACTGACTAATAGACTGTCATAGCCCCAATGAAAAAGTAAACATTGGCTGTTGATTACATCACTTTTTTCACATGGTGGGATTGCAATTTTTTTTAAATATCAATATTGAGTCGCGGTCCAAATTTTTGGAAACCCCAATATAACCACCAATATGTAATTTTGTAATTTGGGTAAACTATCCCATGGCCTAATAGATTTTTTATTTTCTGCATGTATTCAATTGTCAGTGCTGACCTGTGCTCGTCCTACTTGGCACCACCATCACAGTTTTTTTTGTGTATTTTTGTTTATTTTTATGTTTCTATGAGAGAGCTTTGAGTTTGTGTATAGGCTGTGTAGAAGCTGGCATTTACGCTATTTCACTCATTAGCTGCAATATACATGTTGACCAGAAGGTGTCAGAATACAATCAAAAATGCTTTCATGAGCGAGATGAAAATTACAGTTAATAGAAAATAATTTCAAAAGATGTGTTTTAAACTTTTAGAAAGGTACATTATTCCTCTCCTCTCTTAGCAATAGGCGGGAGTAATGCTTTGGGATGGTAGGTTTACAGCTGCCTGTACTATCAAAGACGGGAAAGGTTTGAGAAAGATTGACCCATTTTATGCTCAGATTCAGTTAACTTCAGTGAAAAGCAGCTTGACTTTCTCTACAAACAAATGGAAAATGAACTGGGCCTACATTGTTTATTCTGGTCATTGTACAAATGTGTTATACGGTGAACACTATACAAATAATTCCGACTGAATTGTTCTTAACTGCAGTATAATTTTACTATTCATGTAAGCATTGTTATAATGGATATTAGTATTGACCGTGACCTTCACCCCCCTTTGATGTCATCGCCCAGGGCAGTAAAACCGGACACTTTCTCATGTTAAGTTGGCTACATCGCTCTCAGTATTCTACCGTTTGCACATGGCTGATGTACACCTTTATTTTCTAGTTGCAAGTAAATGCAATTAAAATTGAAACTTTAGTTTAATGCCACATGGGCAGACAGACATTACAGCAGAGAACTGACTACAGTTTACAGTACAACAAGTGAAGTCGGTAATGCGGAATTTTCTTTTATTATTATGCATATGGAAACTCTTTGGCATGGCATCTAAGTAATCTGTTTCATTGTAAATAATATGCTAAAGGATTTATTTAGACGGCTACCCATTTGAGTGGTGTTATTTATTTGAGTGTGTATGGCTATTTATCACTGCACACGTCAATAAAACATCACAGGAATTTCTTGGGGAAATGCAATTACCGGTAGTCTACAATTCAATAACAAATGATGCTGGTGTGTGTAGGCTACACGCCAACTGCCTACAAATAACCTAACGTAGCCAATCATAAAATAAACTCCTGAACCCTTATAGATTCCCCACATTCTGGTCTTGACGAGAAGAACAAAAACACTGTCGGGGGAGTTTCTCTTCTGCACTGTTCTACCAATCCAGTAAATGTGGAGGAGGAGTTAAGATACAGTGTTCCTTTATTAATATTCCGGATGGAAACAACTTCAAAGCGCAACCTAGCAAATAGTCCGGCACAGTAGACGCGTCACAATACCCATAAAATCTAGCGGTAAAACCCGGTAATGGTCTCAATCGTTTTTTCCCCATTCATTTTTGCGTCTGGGATTTTAGAACTACTTCATATAAGGTCTGTGTTTCGTGTAGGTTTACCCAGGCGTGACGTTTTGATGGCCATGTAATTCTCTATCGGACAAGGTGAGTATTGTCAATATAGTCACCTCAATTTACTATAAAAATTCAAAATGCTAATTACCAACAGAGAAGACCTCAGCAAGACTACAAATTCCTGCAGGAATCTTCTGCACATCTCAAGCTGGCACTGTCAGCTACCATTCACCAGCACGATCAGAGACCTTTGTGCCCATCTATGAATGTATGTCCCCTTTCTCTGTCTTAGCCACTGACTAAACTTTAGTTAGCAGAGCATTATATTAAAACAATCATTTTGTTTTACTTAGCCAAGATAATTGTTTGTACAGTATGTCGACTTTGAGCCAAGATAATTGTTTGTACAGTATGTCGACTTTGGTGTCTATTTCAGAGAGCATTACAAGGTGGAGAAGATCACTAGAAGTCTGGCCATGTGGAGAAGTGCAGCTATAGTGAGGGGCAATTTACCAGTTTGGTCAGGGCCAGCATGAGGGATAAACGTTTATCCTGAGTCGGTGAGTGTAGCTATTAAGTTAAGTTTGAGCATCTTAGCAATACAATGTGTCTTATACAGCTGTTAACATTCTATAAGGAAAGAGCCACTTAATCAATTATATAATCATTAACCAGATTATCCGGGATACCAGACTTCGATGACTGATAACTCAGTTCTCGAATGTTGTCATTGATGAGAATGAATCTAAAAATGTTTTGACATTCAGAATTGACTTTGTTTAGACATCCAGTCTGTATTGTAGTTTCATGACCAGAGACAAATCTTTAAAGGCAAAGTCATTATTTATTAGGAGTGGTACATGCATTCACACAGCCTTTTTATAGGATTGTTTCCACTATATAATTGATATGTCAAGTGATACAATCCCAAGTTAACAATTAAAAGATTATGGAAAAACTGCACTTAAAGGTAAGATCTGTTCTGAGCGTGGTACCGGATATACGTCATCAGATACGTCATCAGAGCGCGCAACAACATTGTACTGTCTACACTCGGTTTGTTGTTTATATTAAAACATTTTCATGAAATCGATTTTAATCCGAACTAAAGTTTTTTGTTGCTAAGGATTCCACGACGCGGTTAGCCTTTACGGCTGGGACTGCAAGTTCGTGTTCTTTTTTTTGCGTGGATTCCGCAAGTGCTAGCTGGCTGTACTACAGACACCTGTTGTAGTAGTCGTCGTCGTGGGAAAGACTCATTGTTATCTTTTCGTAAAACAACTGGTTGCAGTAAAGAGCCAACCTGGATACTAAGGAGATCCTGTGGGAAAACGACGAGTACCAACAGCTTTATGCTATGGAGGAACAACATACTCCATCATGGAAAGATCTGACCACCTCACAACGTAACTTTAACCCGACAAAAAAAAGAAAAACAGATTCATCTACAGACACGGACGATTTACTTACCATTGAGGTATGGCTAGTGCTCTGGTTGGAATTCATGCAACACTGGAAAAGTTGTGTGAGGAGGTGGCAGGGCTGAGGGGGAGCTTGGAGTTCAGCCAGAGTGAAATTCTCACGCTCCAAAGAGAAAACGAGACACTCACAGCCAAGGTAAAAATCCACGATTCCAACATGGATTGTCTACTCAGGGAAAACAGGGTGACGAAGGAGTCGCTACTAGACATACAAAGTTGTAGCATGTGTGAATACATTTTTTTCTGGGATTCCTGAGGACGCATCCAATAATCCAGAGGGCGCGATCAGAGAATTCATGCAGTCCGCCTTGAAACTTCCAATAGAGACTATAAACAAGGTGGCTTTCCACTGAGTACACAGACTTGGAGCTCGGAGCGACAAGACCAAGGGTCCCCGACCGATCATCGCAAAATTCGAACACCACCAACAAAAGGAGCTGATCAAATGCAGAGGAAGGGAGCTTAAAGGGACCAAAGTCTGTCTCAATGACCAATTTCCAAGGGAGATAAACGAACGTCGTAAGAGACTGTATCCGGTACAAAGACAACGAAGGGAGAATGGTAAGCGTGTCTTTATTATTGTGGACAAACTCCTTATAGATGGACAGCTATTCCGAGACAGCTCCATAACACCTCGGCTGTACTAAATTCTACAGGGACTTCAGGTTACGAAAAAAAAGAAAGTATGGGAACTGTAAAAATATCTGAACATTTTGAAGTGGATATGAACACACACTTACTCAATTACATGCTTGCTTACACATACGGACTTATACATACACACACACACCTGATCTCACTCTCTTCTCTCACTCTATTTCTCTCTGTTCTCTTCTCTCTCTCTATTGTCAAGAACTGTTTTATAATTTAATGTGTTTATTGTTTTATCTTTTTTATGTATTTGTCTACAAGCGTATATATGTTTACAACAAGCCGTCTCTAGAGTCTCTTTCATGATCATGTGAAACGTCAATTGCTATGGAAATGCAGGGATGTGTTTTTCAATTATGTTAAAGGTAATTATGATGTAACTATGATGGTGATACGATATGGATTACAATTATCATCATGAATATCAAGGCTGTACGCACTACATGTTACACACATAGACACTCAACCATGCAAATTGGCAGTTATAATTTATTTCGACTAGAGGTCGACCGATTATGATTTTTTCAACGCCAATACCGATTTATTGGAGGACCAAAAAGTGTCGATTTTTCTACATACATACTGCTCAAAAAAATAAAGGGAACACTTAAACAACACATCCTGAATGAAAGAAATAATCTTATTAAATACTTTTTCCTTTACATAGTTGAATGTGCTGACAACAAAATCACACAAAAATAATCAATGGAAATCCAATTTATCAACCCATGGAGGTCTGGATTTGGAGTCACACTCAAAATTAAAGTGGAAAACCACACTACAGGCTGATCCAACTTTGATGTAATGTCCTTAAAACAAGTCAAAATGAGGCTCAGTAGTGTGTGTGTGGCCTCCACGTGCCTGTATGACCTCCCTACAATGCCTGGGCATGCTCCTGATGAGGTGGCGGATGGTCTCCTGAGGGATCTCCTCCCAGACCTGGACTAAAGCATCCGCCAACTCCTGGACAGTCTGTGGTGCAACGTGGCGTTGGTGGATGAAGCGAGACATGATGTCCCAGATGTGCTCAATTGGATTCAGGTCTGGGGAACGGGCGGGCCAGTCCATAGCATCAATGCCTTACTCTTGCAGGAACTGCTGACACACTCCAGCCACATGAGGTCTAGCATTGTCTTGCATTAGGAGGACCCCAGGGCCAACCGCACCAGCATATGGTCTCACAAGGTGTCTGAGGATCTCATCTCGGTACCTAATGGCAGTCAGGCTACCTCTGGCGAGCACATGGAGGGCTGTGCGGCGCCCCAAAGAAATGCCACCCCACACCATGACTGACCCACCGCCAAACCGGTCATGCTGGAGGATGTTGCAGGCAGCAGAACGTTCTCCACGGCGTCTCCAGACTCTGTCACGTCTGTCACGTGCTCAGTGTGAACCTGCTTTCATCTGTGAAGAGCACAGGGCGCCAGTGGCGAATTTGCCAATCTTGGTGTTTTCTGGCAAATGCCAAACGTCCTGCACGGTGTTGGGCTGTCAGCTCAACCCCCACCTGTGGACGTCGGGCCCTCATACCACCCTCATGGAGTCTGTTTCTGACCGTTTGAGCAGACACATGCACATTTGTGGCCTGCTGGAGGTCATTTTGCATGGCTCTGGCAGTGCTTCTCCTGCTCCTCCTTGCACAAAGGCGGAGGTAGCAGTCCTGCTGCTGGGTTGTTGCCCTCCTACGGCCTCCTCCACGTCTCCTGATGTACTGGCCTGTCTCCTGGTAGCTCTGGACACTTCGCTGACAGACACAGCAAACATTCTTGCCACAGCTCGCATTGATGTGCCATCCTGGATGAGCTGCACTACCTGAGCCACTTGTGTGGGTTGTAGAATCCGTCTCATGCTACCACTAGAGTGAAAGCACCGCCAGCATTCAAAAGTGACCAAAACATCAACCAGGAAGCATAGGAACTGAGAAGTGGTCTGTGGTCCCCACCTGCAGAACCACTCCTTTATTGGGGGTGTCTTGCTAATTGCCTATAATTTCCACCTGTTGTCTATTCCATTTCCACAACAGCATGTGAAATGTATTGTCAATCAGTGTTGCTTCCTAAGTGGACAGTTTGATTTCACAGAAGTGTGATTGACTTGGAGTTACATTGTGTTGTTTAAGTGTTCCCTTTATTTTTTTGAGCTATATATATATTTGTAATAATGACAATTACAACAATACTGAATGAACACTTATTTTAACTTAATATAATACATCAATAAAATACATTTGTTCTCAAATAAATGATGAAACATGTTCAATTTGGTTTAAATAATGCAAAAACAAAGTGTTGGAGAAGAAAGTAAAAGTGCAATATGTGCCATGTAAAAAAAGCTAACGTTTAAGTTCCTTGCTCAGAACATGAGAACATATGAAAGCTGGTGTTTCCTTTTAACGTGATTCTTCAATATTCCCAGGTAAGATGTTTTAGGTTGTAGTTATTATAGGACTATTTCTCTCTATACCATTTGTATTTCATATACCTTTGACTATTGGATGTTCTAATTGGTACTTTAGTATTGCCAGCCTAATCTCGGGAGTTGATAGGCTTGAAGTCATAAACAGCACAATGCTTGAAGCACAGCGAAGAGCTGCTGGCAAATGCAGGAAAGTGCTGTTTGAATGAATGCTTAGGACCCTGCTGCTGCCTACCACCACTCAGTCAGTCTGCTCTATCAAATCATTGTCTTAATTATAATATAATAACACACAGAAATATGAGCCTTAGGTCATTAATATGGTCAAATCCAGAAACTATCATTTGGAAAACAAAACGTTTTTGTTCTTTCAGTGAAATACCGAACCGTTCCGTATTTTATCTAACGAATGGCATCCCTAAGTCTAAATATTGCTGTTACATTGCACAACCTTCAATGTTACATCATAATTATGTACAGTTCTGGGAAAGTAATTACGGTCTTTGTTAGGAAGAAATGGTCTTCACACAGTTCGCAACAAGCCAGGCGGCCCAAACTGCTGCATATACCCTGACTCTGCTTGCACAGAACACAAGAGAAGTGACACAATTTCCCTAGTTAAAAGAAATGAATGTTAGCAGGCAATATTAACTAAATATGCAGGTTTAAAAAATGTTTTACATGTGTATTGCTTTTAAGAAAGGCATTGATTTTTATGGTTAGGTACACACTGGTGCAACGACAGTGCTTCTTTCGCGAATGGTTTGTTTAATCACCCGTTTGGCGAAGTAGGCTGTGATTCAATGATAAATTAATGGGCACCGCATCGATTATATGTAACGCAGGACTTGCTAGATAAACTAGTAATATCATCAACCATGTGTAGTTAACTAGTGATTATGTTAAGATTGCTTGATTGTTTTTTTATAAGGTAAGTTTAATGCTAGCTTGCACCTTACCTTGACTCCTAGATGCACTCACATAACAGGTAGTCAGCCTGCCACGGAGTCTCCTCGTGGAGTGCAATGTAATCGGCCATAATCGGTGTCCAAAAATGCTGATTACCGATATTGTTTTGAAAACTTGAAATCGGCCATTCCGATTAAACGGTCGACCTCTAATTTGGACATAACACATTTTAGTCTTACTCTTATACAGATATCGTACACACTCACTATATCACATCCAATATCATACACATCAACCTACTCAGATTTGCTACACACATAATATCTTGCAGTAACTTTACAAGCACTAATTATGGTAAATTTAGACTGAGAATAGTATCTAGTTATGGTAAGGGGTGAAATAAGTATAGCCAGTTATTGTAATATGGATATATATATGGATATATATATATATATATATATATATATATATATACACACACACACTGTTTACAGAAAACTCACTCTACATCCTTCGATGAAGTTGCGTGGAAAAAAGGAATGGGGTGGTGAAATAATTTTCTGTCATGGACAAAGGAACTCAAAGGGTGTGATGATATTAATTAACAAACATTTCGATCTGAATGTGCAAATAGTAAGGAATGATTCGCAAGGAAGGTGGATCCTTTTGAATATGAAAGTGGACGAAAAAGAGATTTGGCTCATTAATCTATATGGTCCAAATCAGGATGATCCACACTTCTTTGAAAACATTTATACCAATTTATTGAACTTACAGGCAACAAAGGATCTAATAATTATGGTAGGAGACTATAACACAGCGTTAAGTACCTCTGGACCGTAAAGGTAATCACTCTACAAACTATCATCACCGTGCCCTTAAGGAAATCACAAATATTATGGACACATTAGAAATAGTGAATATTTGGAGACCAAAAAACCCCGACCTAGTGAGATATACATGGAGGAGACTTAATCAAGCTAGTCGTCTTGACTACTTTCTTGTCTCTTTCTCTCTTGCATCAAAGGTTACAGTTTTAATAGGAGACAGAATGCGATCGGATCATCATCTAATGATCATAATTTCACATAACGCTTATAGATTTTCCACGTGGACGGGGATATTGGAAATTTAATCAAAGTTTACTTGAGGACAACTTATTTTTAACTAAGACAAAATTATTTTATAACTGAATTTTTCCAGTATAATATAAGTTCAGCAAATCCCCTTATTGTTTGGGATACCTTTTAAATGTACCTTCAGGGGTCATTCAATTCAATATTCATCAATAATAAAAAAGCAGTTTCTGGCTAAAGTGACAAGACTAACAAGGGAAATGCATGAACTAATAGTACAGGTAGATAGCAATAAAAATTATACTACAGAGATACAAAATAAGTTAGAGGAAAACAAAAAGAACTTGAGGAACTTATTCAAATCAAAGTTTTATTTGTCACGTGCGCCGAATACAACAGGTGTAGACCTTACAGTGAAATTCTTACTTACAGGCTCTAACCAATAGTGCAAAAAAGGTATTAGGTGAACAATTGGTAAGTAAAGAAATAAAAACAACAGTAAAAAGAGAGTGAAAAAGAACAGTAGCGAGGCTATAAAAGTAGCGAGGCTACATACAGACACCAGTTAGTTGGGCTGATTTGAGGTAGTATGTACATGTAGATATGTCACGTCCTGACCAGCAGATGGAGCTGTTGTAGTAGTTTGGGGGTCAGGACGTGGCAGTCTTGTGTGTGTGTGTGTGTGTTTGAATGTTCTGTGTGTCTTGTGACTCCTGATCAGGAACAGCTGGGGATTGTTGTTCCTGATTGGGAGTCATATATGTAGGAGTATGTTTGTCACTGGGGTTTGTGGGTGGTTGTTTTTGCACTGCGTTTATAGCCTGCAGAACTGTCACTGTTGTCACCTTTTTTGTGTTGTTAAGTGGATGCTTTACTCCTTATTTTTAATTAAATATGAGTATTCACATACCTGCTGTGCCTTGGTCCATTTATGAAGACAGCCGTTACAGAACCACCCACCAAAGGACCAAGCAGCAGAAGAGGAGGAAGCCACAGGAGAGAAAAAGGGAGGAATGGACATGGGAGGACGTCCTGGACGGCAAGGGAGCCTACACCTGGGAAGAGATCCTGGTCGGAAGGGATCGCCTCCCATGGGAACAGGTGGAGGCACTCAGGAGAGTGGAGGCAGCTGGACAGAGGAACCAACATGAATGTTAATGCGGAACACGGCTGGCGAGGAAGCCGGAGAGGCACCCCCAATAAAAAATGTTGGGGGGGCACACGGGTAGCTTGGCCAGGCCAGGGAAGAGCCGTAAGCCAGCTACCTGTGACTACAGGGAGGTGCATATGAGGTGGAGGGCGCCATGTTACGCTGAGGTACGTACCATCTCGCCTATACGGATGCACAGCCCAGTTCGCCCAGTACCAGCGCCCCGCAGGTGCCAGGGCAAGGTGAGCATCGAGCCGGAAGGGGTGATGCCAACCCTGCAATCAAGACCGCCAGCGCGCCCTTTCGGTCCGGTGTTTCCCGCTAGACGCACTAGCATGGAGGTGCGTGTCTCCAGGCTGGCACATCCAATACCAGCCCCACGCATCAGGAGTCTAGTGTGTCAGCCCAGCCTCGCCAGTCAACAGTCACCAGAGCTGCCCGCCAGTCAACAGTCACCAGAGCTGCCCGCCAGTCAACAGTCACCAGAGCTCCCCGCCAGTCAACAGAGCTGCCCGCCAGTCAACAGTCGCCAGAGCTGCCCGCTAGTCGTAAGTCGCCAGAGCTGCCCGCCAGTCGTAAGTCGCCAGAGCTGCCCGCCAGTCGTAAGTCGCCAGAGCTGCCGGCCAGTCGTAAGTCGCCAGAGCTGCCGGCCAGTCGTAAGTCGCCAGAGCTGCCGGCCAGTCGTAAGTCGCCAGAGCTGCCGGCCAGTCGTAAGTCGCCAGAGCTGCCCGCCAGACTGCCCGGTTCTGCCAGAGCGGCCAGACTGCCCTGAAATGCCAGAGCGGCCAGACTGCCCTGAAATGCCAGAGCGGCCAGACTGCCCTGAACTGCCAGAGCGGCCCTCCTGCCCTCCGGCCCAGCCCGAGTGGCCCTCCTGCCCTCCGGCCCAGCCCGAGCGGTCCGTCTGCCAGGGTCAGCCCGAGTGGCCCGTCTGCCCGGCGCAGCTATCGGCGCCATCAAAGTGGGCGACGCCGAAGGTGGAGCGAGGTCCACGTCCTGCACCTGAGCCACCTCCAGGATAGGTGGGTTGGGGAGGGAGGGTGTAGCACAGTGCCGTCGGTGACGGCAGCCACCCTCCCTTCCCTCCCTTATTGTTTAAGGGTTAGTGTTTATGGGTTTTGTTGGGGATTTTGTTTGTTGGTGGGTTTTTTTGTGGTTAGGTGCATTCCGGGGTCTGCACCTTGAGGGGGGGGGGGGGGGGGGGTACTGTCACGTCCTGACCAGCAGATGGAGCTGTTGTAGTAGTTTGGGGGTCAGGACGTGGCAGTTCTTAACTCTACAGCATACAATGACATTGTAGACTATTCTGTGCTTCCAACTTTGTTGCAACAGTTTGGGGACGGCCCTTTCCAGTTTCAGCATGACAATGCCCCCATGCACAAAGTGAGGTCCATACAGAAATGGTTTGTCAAGATCGGTGTGGAAGAATTTGACTGGCCTGCACAGAGCCCTGACCTCAACTCCATCAAACAACTTTGGGATGAATTGGAACGCCGGCTGCGAGCCAGGCCTAATCGTCCAACATCAGTGCCCGACCTCAGTAATGCTCTTGTAGAGCCCTGACCTTAACTCCATCTAACACGTTTAGGGATGAATTGGAACACTGACCTCACTAATACTCTTGTAGCTGAATGGAAGCAAGTCCCTGCAGCAATTTTCCAACATCTAGTGGAAAGCCTTCCCAGAAGAGTGGAGGCAGTTATAACAGCAAAGGGGGGACCAACTCTATATTAATGCTATATTAATGTTTGACGAGCAGGTGTCCACATATTTCTGGTGATTCCCTTCACTGGAACTAAGGGGCCTAGCCCGAAATATGGAGAAAAAATTGCCCCAGATCATTATTCCTCCTCCCCTAAACTTTACACTATGCATTGGGGCAAGTAGCGTTCTCCTGGCATCCGCCAAACCCAAATTAGCTCGTTGGACTGCCAGATGGTGAAGCGTGATTCATCACTCCAGAGAACGCCTTTCCACTGCTCCAGAGTCCAATGGCGGCGAGCTTTACACCAGTTCAGCTGACGGTTGGCATTGCGCATGGTGATCTTAGGCTTGTGTGCGGCTGCTCGGCCATGGAAACCCATTTCATGAAGCTCCCGACGAACAGTTATTGTGCAGACGCTGCTTCCAGAGGCAATTTGGAACTCTGTAGTGAGTGTTGCAACCGAGGGCAGGCGATTTTTACACACTTCAGCACTCGGCGGACCCGTTCTGTGTGTTTGTGTGGCCTACCACTTCACGGCTGAGCCGTTGTTGCTCCTAAACGTTTCCACTTAACAATAACAGAACTTATAGTTGACCAGGGCAGCTCTAGCAGGGCAGAAATTTGACTAACTGACTTGTTGGAAAGGTGGCATCCTATGATGGTGCCATATTGAACGTCACTGCTCTCTTCAGTAAGGCCATTCTACTGACAATGTTTGTCTATTGAGATTGGGTGACTGTGTGCTCGATTTTATACACCTGTCAGCTTGGGTGTGGCTGAAATAGCCAAATCCACTAATTTGAAGGGGTGCCCACATACTTTTGTGTATATATAGTGTACCTACAGTGCATTTGGAAAGTATTCAGACCCCTTGACTTTTTCCACATTTTGTTACATTACAGCCTTAATCTAAAATAGATGAAGAAAAACATTTCCTCCATCTACACACAATACCCCATAATGAATGGGAACAGGTTGACATTTTTGCACATTTATTAAAAATAAAAACAGAAATCCTTATTTACATAAGTATTCAGACCCTATGCTATGAGACTCAATTTAGCTCAGATGCAACCTGTTTCCATTGATCATCCTTGAGATGTTTCTACAACTTGGGAGTCCACCTGTGGTGAATTCAATTGATTGAACATCATTCAAAAAGGAACACATCTGTCTATATACATTTACATTTAAGTCATTTAGCAGACGCTCTTATCCAGAGCGACTTACAAATTGGTGGATTCACCTTATGATATCCAGTGGAACAACCACTTACAATAGTGCATCTAAATCTTTTAAGGGGGGGGGTTAGAAGGATTACTTTATCCTATCCTAGGTATTCCTTAAAGAGGTGGGGTTTCAGGTGTCTCCGGAAGGTGGTGATTGACTCCGCTGTCCTGGCGTCGTGAGGGAGCTTGTTCCACCATTGGGGTGCCAGAGCAGCGAACAGTTTTGACTTGGCTGAGCGGGAACTGTGCTTCCTCAGAGGTAGGGAGGCGAGCAGGCCAGAGGTGGATGAACGCAGTGCCCTTGTTTGGGTGTAGGGCCTGATCAGAGCCTGAAGGTACGGAGGTGCCGTTCCCCTCACAGCTCCGTAGGCAAGCACCATGGTCTTGTAGCGGATGCGAGCTTCAACAGGAAGCCAGTGGAGAGAGCGGAGGAGCGGGGTGACGTGAGAGAACTTGGGGAGGTTGAACACCAGACGGGCTGCGGCGTTCTGGATGAGTTGTAGGGGTTTAATGGCACAGGCAGGGAGCCCAGCCAACAGCGAGTTGCAGTAATCCAGACGGGAGATGACAAGTGCCTGGATTAGGACCTACGCCGCTTCCTGTGTGAGGCAGGGTCGTACTCTGCGAATGTTGTAGAGCATGAACCTACAGGATCGGGTCACCGCCTTGATGTTAGTAGAGAACGACAGGGTGTTGTCCAGGGTCACGCCAAGGTTCTTAGCACTCTGGGAGGAGGACACAATGGAGTTGTCAACCGTGATGGCGAGATCATGGAACGGGCAGTCCTTCCCCGGGAGGAAGAGCAGCTCCGTCTTGCCGAGGTTCAGCTTGAGGTGGTGATCCGTCATCCACACTGATATGTCTGCCAGACATGCAGAGATGCGATTCGCCACCTGGTTATCAGAAGGGGGAAAGGAGAAGACTAATTGTGTGTCGTCTGCATAGCAATGATAGGAGAGACCATGTGAGGATATGACAGAGCCAAGTGACTTGGTGTATAGCGAGAATAGGAGAGGGCCTAGAACAGAGCCCTGGGGGACACCAGTGGTGAGAGCACGTGGTGCGGAGACAGATTCTCGCCACGCCACCTGGTAGGAGCGACCTGTCAGCTAGGACGCAATCCAAGCGTGGGCCGCACCGGAGATGCCCAACTCGGAGAGGGTGGAGAGGAGGTTCTGATGGTTCACCGTATCAAAGGCAGCAGATAGGTCTAGGAGGATGAGAGCAGAGGAGAGAGAGTTAGCTTTAGCAGTGCGGAGAGCCTCCGTGACACAGAAGAGCAGTCTCAGTTGAATGACCAGTCTTGAAACCTGACTGATTTGGATCAAGAAGGTCATTCTGAGAGAGATAGCAGGAGAGCTGGCCAAGGACGGCACGCTCAAGAGTTTGAGAGAAAAGAAAGAAGGGATACTGGTCTGTAGTTGTTGACTTCGGAGGGATCGAGTGTGTATATATTGCCAGTAACAATAACTCAAAGTTGTGTATTTGTGACATTTTTGGAGACCGAGTAGATGGACAAAACCTTGCCGTAACATTATTTGAGTTAGCCCTTGGTGAGACAGTTGACAAAGCTGTTTCTTGACTACTGTTAAAGGTGCAAGACAATACTGTTAAAGCTGCAAGACATGGACATTATTGCATATAGAGTTTTTTTTCATTGCTAGTGTCGACTGGAAAACCAGAGGCATAAGGCAGATAACTAATTAAACACTTAATAGATTTGTCACGTCTATGCCGTAGCAATCCGTATGCACAATTAACCATCACAAATTATTTTATTAAGGATATACCCCTTACTGTACACTTGGGACATGTGATAGAGGCAACAGTTATTGTCCTCATTTTCAAGAAACAGGTTACAATTGTTTTCAACTCGTTCTCCTTGAAAATGGTTTCCGACATAAGCTTGGCAGAACTTCACTAAAGGGCAAGAACATTTATGTATTGTAATTCTATTTGCAGAATACCTTATTGAACATGTGGCTGGTAACAAATTGTCACTGTAAACTTGACTGAACACAGTTCAGCAACAATGGATAAGTCTGCCCTCTTTCTCATTGGTACAGTTAGAAATATTGGTAGTATTGTTAGGGACAAAGTGATGTTCCTCCTCGGCTTCTCTAAGCTATGGGGACAGGTCATCAGCCAGAACCGCCTATGAAAAAGGACCACAAAATGAATGATCAGTGCACTAGTCCCAATTCAAATACTTAAAAAAAAAAAAAAAAATCACGATATCTATGCTCCGGTTTAGCGCATGTTTTCACATCCAACCATTCACTCAATTTACCCAAGTATGGTCTTATGGTAGTCGAATAGGCGTTATAGCACAGGTAGGGATGACATTTTACACACTGCTGCTCTTCAGGGCCAAGAATGAGGAACACTGAACTAGTGCACCCTTTGGGAGGAAGAGTGAAGAATCAGGACACAAGCCTTACAAACAGAAACTTGACCCTCAACAAATGTCACTCTGGTGGAGGATGGGACTACAATAATATAATCAAATTTGAACTCTACCGTGAACATTACCATGCCGTAGAGTAGCACTTAAACATTGAATTTAAACTTACTACTATTAGCCCATAGCAACGGATTTAATAACAGATTCATACACGTAAAAAAAATACATCAAAAGGAAGTATATTTAGAAGTGTCGGTCCTATATCTGAGAGATGTAAGAGGGGTCATATTAGTGTGTAGCCCGACTCATTCGAAATAGATACTTTTTCATTAGGAAACTGATTTTCTGGATGTCTCCTGGTCTGATACAGTGGGGGGGAAAAGTATTTAGTCAGCCACCAATTCTGCAAGTTCTCCCACTTAAAAAGTTGAGAGAGGCCTGTAATTTTCATCATAGGTACACTTCAACTATGACAGACAAAATGCGAGAAACAAAATCCAGAAAAATCACATTGTATGATTTTTAATGAATTTGCAAATTATGGTGGAAAATAAGTATTTGGTCAATACCAAAAGTCTATCTCAATACTTTGTTATATACCCTTTGTTGGCAATGACACAGGTCAAACGTTTTCTGTAAGTCTTCACAAGGTTTTCACACTCTGTTGCAGGTATTTTGGCCCATTCCGCCATGCAGATCTCCTCTAGAGCAGTGATGTTTTGGGGCTGTCGCTGGGCACTTTCAACTCCCTCAAAAGATTTTCTATGGGGTTGAGATCTGGAGACTGGCTAGGCCACTCCAGGACCTTGAAATTCTTCTTACGAAGCCACTCCTTCGTTGCCCGGGCGGTGTGTTTGGGATCATTGTCATGCTGAAAGACCCAGCCACATTTCATCTTCAATGCCCTTGCTGATGGAAAGAGGTTTTCACTCAAAATCTCACGATACATGGCCCCATTCATTCTTTCTTTTACACGGATCAGTCGTCCTGGTCCCTTTGCAGAAAAACAGCCCCAAAGCATGATGTTTCCACCCCCATGTTTCACAGTAGGTATGGTGTTCTTTGGATGCAACTCAGTATTCTTTGTCCTCCAAACACGACGAGTTGAGTTTTTACCAAAAAGTTATATTTTGTTTTCATCTGACCATATGACATTCTCCCAATCCTCTTCTGGATCATCCAAATGCTCTCTAGAAAACTTCAGACGGGCCTGGACATGTACTGGCTTAAGCAGGGGGACACGTCTGGTACTGCAGGATTTGAGTCCCTGGCGGCGTAGTGTGTTACTGATGGTAGGCTTTGTTACTTTGGTCCCAGCTCTCTGCAGGTCATTCACTAGGTCCCCCCGTGTGTTTCTGGGATTTTTGCTCACCGTTCTTGTGATCATTTTGACCCCACGGGGTGAGATCTTGCGTGGAGCCCCAGATCAAGGGAGATTATCAGTGGTCTTGTATGTCTTCCATTTCCTAATAATTGCTCCCACAGTTGATTTCTTCAAACCAAGCTGCTTACCTATTGCAGATTCAGTCTTCCCAGCCTGGTGCAGGTCTACAATTTGGTTTCTGGTGTCCTTTGACAGCTCTTTGGTCTTGGCCATAGTGGAGTTTGGAGTGTGACTGTTTGAGGTTGTGGAGAGGTGTCTTTTATACTGATAACAAGTTCAAACAGGTGCCATTAATACAGGTAATGAGTGGAGGACAGAGGAGCCTCTTAAAGAAGAAGTTACAGGTCTGTGAGAGCCAGAAATCTTGCTTGTTTGTAGGTGACCAAATACTTATTGTCCACCATAATTTGCAAATAAATTCATTAAAAATCCTACAATGTGATTTTCTGGATTTTTTTTCTCATTTTGTCTGTCATAGTTGACGTGTACCTATGATGAAAATTACAGGCCTCTCTCATCTTTTTAAGTGGGAGAACTTGCACAATTGGTGGCTGACTAAATACTTTTTTCCCCCCACTGTAAATACTGCTTTAGCTTTGCCACCTTCCACTGCAGATGCGGAAGGCCGACATGAGCGGATACGGTGGATTGAGACAGCAGCCCATGCAACAACAAAAAAAATCTCTAGGTTAAACAGACGGTTTTTGATGGGGATTTTTGTATTATGCTAATTAGATTTCCACTCGGACATTGACTCTCTAGGGGGTTAAGAAATAAATAATTTGTGCGGGCTGGAAAAGTCCCCCCCATGCAGAGGTTGAAAACCAAATGGCCAATAACCTATCCTACTAAGCCTATCGTAAAAGTGTCAAGAAAATGTAAAGTTATGACCCAGTAGCCTATTTCCCAAATATTTTAATAGCCTAAGAAGTTGTCCAAAATGTGCCGCATTCAAAAAGAACAAGAATGAAGGTCAGTCTATTGGCCTAGGTATAGGCTATTCTCAATCACAGCTTTATGAGAGATGGAACAAACAATATGACCGTTAAGAAAGGAAGATGAGGCAAATAAAGCTATTATTAACCGGTTCTGAAGACGGTAGACTTGCTTCTATCCAGCCCATGATTTATAACCTAACTCAGTACGGTAAGAAAGCCTGTTGCTAATCAGTTGACTGTCATTTCTTCATGTGCGCGCCACAAAAACGCACACATATACCTGACCTGGCCATGCTGAAACTCCACCAGAAAGATTAGAAAAGATTTGCCTTCACTTAGCCTCTGCCCAGGCTTTCAACAACATTATTTTTTTCGCATTGATTCGTCCAGATGTAGCATGTGATTTTGCGCTATAGCCTGACAGTGGTTGTAGCAGAGGTATTTATAATAGGGGGCGATACCATCGTTTAGAAAAGTTTTGAGTATATAATCACAATGGGATAAAGGTTGACATCGCCCAACCCTAGTTTTACCACCTTGTGATGTATTATGCTATCTGTATATGCCAAGTGCCTATACTTTGTTGTACTGTTTATTTTCTATTCCTTTCCAACCACTTGCCCAGTGATTTCCAGAATGATCTCTACTACGACGCCAAAGTAGGACTGTCTCGGCAAGCGTTGGCGGAGATCTGGAAGCTTCTGGAGGGAATGGACAGCTGTAGAATGGGTGATCTGGACGATGCCCTCAGCCAGATCCTGGTGGATCTCAAAGCACATGAACTCGAGGCCTCGAGATGGCACTCACTTTGAGGACACCATAGGTGTAGAGATCGACACAGTCATGAAGGTGATAATGTGTACCAGAGGGGACTGTGATGCTCAAAATCAAGTGGATTTACCGCCACACACACCACATGTGGTTTGCCTAAAGGACTTGATGACTGACAGTTTGTAAAGTAGGCTACACGGGCAGGGAGGATGAAATTAAAATAACTTCTTTTTCTGTGAGGTAACGTCTTTTCTGGACTTATGTAACAGTATAGCTTCTGTCCCTCTCCTCGCCCCAACCTGGGCTTGAACCAGGGACCCTCTGCACACATCAACAACTGACACCCACGAAGCATCGTGACACAAAAGCCACAGCCACAACTACTTCAGGTCTCAGAGTGAGTGACGTCACCCGATTGAAACGCTATTAGCGCGCACCACCGCTAACTAACTAGCCATTTCACATGGGTTACACTCACCCCCCTTTTGACCTCCTCCTTTTCCGCAGCAACCAGTGATCCGGGTCAACAGCATCAATGTAACAGTATATCTTCCGTCCCTCTCCTCGCCCCAACCTGGTCTTGAACCGGGGACCCTCTGCACACATCAACAACTGACACCCACAAAGCATCGTTACCCATCACGCCACAAAAGCCACGGCCCTTGCAGAGCAAGGGGAACAAACACTTCAGGTCTCAGAGCAAGTGACGTCACCCGATTGAAACGCTATTAGCGCGCACCACCACTAACTAACTAGCCATTTCACATCGGTTACACTTACAAGTTCATACTTGTAAGAAAACATAGTAACTCGTAGGCTAGGACTAGCCTACACACAAACTAAAGGACATATAAAAACAAAACTGCTCTCAATGGTGCTGGCTGGCATGTCTGATCTCTGCTTGAGATCACTCATGCTGCCAAACACACCCTCGTAAAACTGACCATCCTACCGATCCTCCAGTTCGGTGATGTCATCAATAAAATAGCCTCCAACACTCTACTCAACAAACTGGATACAGTCTATCACAGTGCCATCCGTTTTGTCACCAAAGCCCCATATACTACCCACCATTGCGACCTGTACGCTCTCGTTGGTTGGCCCTCGCTTCATACTCGTCGCCAAACCCACTGGCTACAAGTTATCTACAAGTCTCTGCTAGGTAAAGCCCCGCCTTATCTCAGCTCACTGGTCACCATAGCAGCACCCACTCGTAGAATGCGCTCCAGCAGGTATATCTCACTGGTCACCCCAAAAGCCAATTCCTCCTTTGGCCGCCTCTCCTTCCAGTTCTCTGCTGCCAATGACTGGAACGAACTGCAAAAATCTCTGAAGCTGGAGACTCATATCTCCCTCACTAGCTTTAAGCACCAGCTGTCAGAGCAGCTCACAGATCACTGCACCCATCTGTAAACAGCCCTTCTATCTACCTACCTCATCCCCATACTGTATTTATTTATTTATCTTGCTCCTTTGCACCCCAGTATCTCTACTTGCACATTCATCTTCTGCACATCTACCATTCCAGTATTTAATTGCTATATTGTAATTACCTTGCCACCATGGCCTATTTATTGCCTTAACTTACCTCATTTGCACTCACTGTATATAGACTTTTTGTTTTCTTTTGTTCTACTGTATTATTGACTGTATGTTTTGTTTATTCCATGTGTAACTCTGTGTTGTTGTATGTGTCGAATTGCTACGCTTTATCTTGGCCAGGTCGCAGTTGCAAATGAGAACTTGTTCTCAACTAGCCTACCTGGTTAAATAAAGGTGAAATAAATAAATAAATTGAGGAAGCGAGTCCGATCTGGTCCACCGACAGACTGAGATGCGTATGAAGCTAACGGGCACCTTTGTGTTCATCAATATGACTTAACCACTCCAATTCAGAGCACAGTCATTTACTGTACACTCAAGACAAGACAGACCTGACACATTTCTCATTGTCATCGCAGTTATTTAAGGAGTGACTGCCCCTAAAAAGCAACTTCTCGTTTTGAAAATGGCCTATGTGGCATCAATATGAGCCAGAAACATTTATTATTGTGTCAACATTGACTACAAAATGTAAATAGAATAATTTTGGTCATAAAGTAATTCTCATCCAAAACAGATTTGCAAGATGGGAAAGAATGGAATGTCACGGAATGAAGGGTACTGTAACAGTTTTCCGTGGGTTGGGTTTATTATAATCCTGCCCACAGCTGGCAGTACCCAAGTAATCATCATTTAGGAGCGCAGCTGCATGCGGTCTGATCCTAATGCCCATGGTCAATTTGGTTTGACATTCGACATCCCTATGTGGCTAGTTGGAGACATCCGTAAATTTCACAATGTACATGGGACAATATTCTAAAAGGTCAGTAGCCAAATTTTTACGACTTAACCTCAAACCATCTAGAAATTCGGATACAAATATTTAATGTATGTAATGAGACAGATGTGCAACATGAAAATATTGTCCAAGAGATGGGCTATCCAAAGTCAAACCACATTTGCCACGGTCGCACACCAGCCGGCTGAAGCTAAAAGACAAAATGATTTGGTTAACTCTTCCCACCTGCAAACACAAGAGACACCCACATCAAACCAAACCCCGAAACCAAATCATGTTTGAATTCAGTCATGGCCGATAGCATTTGTTAATGAACCAAATCTGGCTCTTCTCTAAAGCAGGGTTTCCCAAACTCTGTCCTGGGTGCATTTTTTTTTTTTGACCTAGCACTACTCAACTGATTCAAATAACCAACTCATCAAGCTTTGATTATTTGAATCTGCTTGTGTAGATCTAATGTAACATCCAAAACGGCCTCCAGGACAGAGTTTGGGAAACCCTGCTCTAAAGGACCTTCTCTCTCTTCCAGGTGTTTGTGTGCGTTTTAATTATAGTGGTCATCATCTGCAGCAAGCTGTGGTCTACAGTCTCCTGGTTTGTCCAGTTCAAGCGAATCTTCACCACCTGCTTTCTCATCGGTCTGGTGTGGATTTGCTTCTTTCTCTACGAGGTAAATTATCAATACACCCTTCCATGCATTCTGTAAAATGTCCACATGCTAATAGCCCCTTACTGTCTGATGTTCTATGTCTAGTAGTAAATCAATTATAATTATTTGAAGGTACAAAATTACTTATTTACAGCCAGAGTGGCCAGTCTGGCTACTTTCAGTGTACGGTCTGCCTGATTCAGGATTGGTTCATGTTCTCAGAGGTAAAAAATGTAGGCTAAACGCTACAACAATTCATGTCTTTGCAAGTAACATTTTGGGGGGATTTATGAACAGGTAAGGAAGCGCTAAGCTATTTCAGCTATTTATGATATGCCATAGTCTATTAAAAAATCAAAGCCAACTAAATAAATTTTAAGGAACACCAACAAGGAATATCTTGAGAAACAGAATGTCTTATCAGGAGAGTTGGACTATGACAGGTTTTTTTTTTGTGAGTGATTGATTGATAGATGAGGGATAATGGCAGTTGTGGAACCAACTGTGGTCCCAGGAACGGCAGCACTGCCGCTAAACCAGCCTCTGACCCAGGAATGGTACAACGCTAAATCCATCATATGTGTCATTGTAATTTTATTGTCCTGTCAGATTGCCTTTGCTGTCGATGCGAAATGCACCGGGAGAAAGAAAATTGACTGGTGGGATAACTTAAACGGTGAGATGATGGAGAGAGAAAATGAACACCTGAGCTTGGCATAACAAAAATGTGAGAATACATTTGATTTGATGCATCGTTCTTCTATAATGATTGGTGCATGAAGAGGGAATAAAATTCCAAAATGGTGTTTAGCATGTGTTATCCACTGCTGGCCTGCTCTACAGGCACCATCGCATGAGCCTGAAGCCAGACTGGCCAAAGTTGTTTATAAAAATGAATTCAAAAGCATTCATTTTAAGTTTAATTTGTATATCTAAGTCCGTCACAGCCTATATACGCAATTTATAGACTATAATGATTTAATACAACCAGCCTATTGTGTCGCAATGTATTTATTTGTAGGCTATAGGGCTATAGCCTTGAAATAATATAGCCTAAATAATACATTTTTATTCCTTTCTGGCTCCTGACCTAGTTAGTGTTTTATATGCTATTTAATGACATTTAGCCTATTTGAAATTATGTTCGCTTGTTACATTCACCTTTTGATGTTATTTCAAATACTTTTCATTCAAACACATGGTTTGGTTTCAATACTTAAAAAACAATTGGTAGGTTCAGGTAGTCACAAAATAGATTGGGGTCGGTTAAATTGTGTTTCATAGAATGGAGCGAATTTGGAGCAGCAGTTTTTGTCATAGCGGAGCAAACCGCTCTCTTTGCGATGAGCGCGATTTCCAACCATTCAACTCGCTCAGATACTTTGGTCGGAGACCATTAAGACCTGCGCACATTTTTTTGTATAATTATCAGTAGTAATCATCTTGTTAGGGCTGATGGCTTGTAATGACTATTGTATATCTTTACAGGTTTATATCATTATGTCCTCTTAGTATGAATAGATGTTTTTTATATAACCTTGGAGATTGAAAGTAGTGTTCAGTCTAAGCTCTCTGTGTAGTGGAATTGGAATTATTTAGTGAACTGTAGGAATGCGTACTCCCAACAACTCAAGACCTCTCTCCACTGGTAAGAAGTCCTGTAATATCCACGGAGGAGCACGACTGTTAGGTTCTAGATTTCTGGTACAAAATCCAAGCAGACAGCAACAAGGCTCAAACTAGATTTGTTACTCCCAACTGGGTGCTTCAGCCAAGAACATGCATTCAGTGCAGTGCCCATTTTATACCCTTAGTTCTCACCCCTTTCCTTCCACAAAGATGTTTCAGTACTTTTCCATCATCCAGTATTTCTCTGTGCTGCTCCTTGCATATCACAGGACTTGGTATCAGTCAAGCCAGGGCTTGAGTTATTGGGAGTACCCATTCCTGCAGTCCACAAACATTTCACTTCTCATACAAAGAGCATAAACTTAACACTACTTTAAATCCCAAAGGATATATAAAAAAAACATATATTCATACTAAGATAATATAGTGATATAAACCAGTAAAGATTGAAATTTACATGTCTATCAGCCCTTACCCATAATTATTACTACTGCTAATTATGCAAGAAAATGTGCCCCGGTCTTAATGGTCTCCAACAGCATAAACATTTTGTTACTGTTTGCAGTAAGCTTACTGTGGAAATGCATATTGGTTTCTTGTCATGAAGCCTACTGTATTGGACTCCTTCCTGCCTTACCTCCAGATTGGTACAGATGTGCCATGACTCTCCAGGAAGATCTCTGTAAGATGTACTACGTAGTCCTCAAGGTCAACAATCCTTCTCGTACCCCAAGCTAAGGTAACCTGGGGTTGGGGACAATTCCATTTCAATTCAGCCATACAGGAAGTAAGTGCAGAGCCTTTGGTCTAGCGGTAATGCTCTAGGCACATAAACTACTCCCTACCGGAGACCAGGGATCATACTCCAACCCTTATATGCCTCCCATCTCTCTGTATCCGTCTCTAATTCTACCTGTCCAAATAAAGTAAACAATACGTGAATCCTTCCTGCATTGACTGCACTGAAATGGAGTTGCCCGCAACCCTGTTGATGACCAATAACCTGTGATGACCAATAACCTGTGTAACATTCAGCCTATTTCCAATAGGACTCAGTGTGACAGTGTATTATTATATCTGTATCTGAAGGCAATCACTGACCATCACCAACCTCTTCACGGAAACCCAGAAGCACTTTGGCCAGAGGATCAGCGAGTTGCTCGTAGCCCTCAAGGACCTACCGGTCACACGGCAGATCCCTGTGCTTTCCATCCTGGTGCGCGCGCACACACTTGAAACGCTGTCACAAGGGCTGGGGTAAATTCCATTTCAAATAAAACAATTCAGAAAGCGAATTTGTGTTGAAAAATGCTTAAGAAAATAAATGGCCCTGTTCAATGCTTAGCGAGAATTTCAATGTACTTTTGTGTTGAAATGGAATTGAACCCATACCTGACTATCACACAGCAGTCATAGTAACTGTTTCCAGTTTTAGCCAGTTTCCTGCATATCACTGAAGCCACATATTCCTCATCTTCCTCAGGTGTTTATGTACTGTAGCTGGCACGGCATTAGGGGCTGCTGCGCTCTGAGAGGTACAACTCACTGGCAGGGGGGGGGGCCCTCAATGCTCCCCTCCCAGATACGTGGAGACCCTGAGGAACGACGACTGGCTGTTTAGCAACGTCCAGGAAGAGATACAACTGGTTCTCGTTGTAGCTGGAGCCACAACTGAAGGCAATGACTCACAAGAAGCTAAACCCTCTCAAGCTAAAGCCAAACCCAATGAGTCGGACGTGATGTCTGAATCTAAGGTGGCTACTGACGGGGAGTCTAACCAGCTCATCAACTACACAAGGGAGTAATGTAAGTGGTTTGTGTTGATCTCGGCTGAGTTACGGATGCAAAGGTGTTCCCCTATGAACCTGGGGGCTTATAAAAAGTAGCCTGTCATTCTAGGTTTTTAGCTGCTACACTGGAAGTGTATACCAGAGGTAAGGCCAGCAGAGAGCAATCCACTCTATCAAGTGGTCTCGGCCGCAAGCTGTACAACAAATCCTTAAAACTAGAACTAAACATTTCTGTAGCAGTGGAGGAAAAGGTTTTGGGGGTGCAGGGACCCCCCCCCCCCCACATGAGAAGTTGTATGTAGAAGGACTGAAGTTCAGCTGGTGACTTTTTAAAAGGACATTCTACTCCAAAATATATTAAAATAATCTAAAATCTAATTTCCACATCCAGAAATGAGCCCAATTACATATTGGTAAAATTATTTTGGACCAAGCATATAGCCTATGCATGGTCTTTCTTATCAGGTATGCTATAAGCATTATCACCTGTAGCCCAGCTGATGCAGCATAGTGGCTATAAATAAATAGGCTGATGCATTGGGTTGCCTATCTGCATCTACCATGGGCATAACCATTAGCTAGATCTGAAATGTGATCTTTTAACTAGTTAACATTAATCAATACATGCTATGTCCTAGAGAAAAAATTGCATAAACACAGTGAATATAATGTAGGCCTACCCGTTAGGATAACTTGAGGTAAAACGGCACATGGGGTAACACGCCCCCTCCTGTTCTTCTCACAGAAACCACTTCATGTCACCATGCTCCTCGGAGCCAAATGCTGATGACGGGTAGCACTTTGCTGGGCAGGTGGCATTGAAACCCCCTTGCTAGGCGAAAGGCGTTCCAATGATGGGCCTTAAGGTTATTATAGCTGGTAGTAGATGGTTGTCAAACTGGGAAAAACGGTCATTCAGACCAGCCTTCCTGATTTGAACTTTTGTAAACTACACTATGGATATTGGAAAATGACCTATGTTTATGAAAATACAGTCATTGTTTTTAAATGCCAACCACAGCACCTTACATGCATTAAAGGGATGATTCAGATTCTACATCAATTGGGTAATTGCTGGTCCTGTAATTTTTTGTTGTAATCTTTAAAAAAAAAAAAAAAAAAAAAAAAATTATGCGACTGTCCTCTTTTGCTTTTGTTTGCCTGCCTGGTCATGGTCAACGTGCATGTACCCTCAACACGTGATTATGTATCTTGTGCGCAGTGATCTGGGCGGGAGTGGCAATGTTTTGAGATAATGTGAATGATCTGTGAGGTATTACAATATACATATCCATACTAATTTACACTGTACAAAATATTATGAACACCAGCTCTTTCCATGACAGACTGACCAGGTGAATCCAGGTGAAAGCTATGACCCTTTATTGATGTCACTTGTTAAATCCACTTCAATCAGTGTAGACGAAGGGGAGGAGTAAAGTTAAAGGGGTTGCGCAACTCAATATTAGGAAGGTTTTCTTAATGTTTTGAATGCAGTGTATTTGAGAAGTATTTAGACACCTTCCATTTTTCCACGTTTTGTTACGTTACAGCTTCATTCTAAAATTGATTAAATTATTTTTTCCCCTCATTAATCTACACACAATACCCCAAAATGACAAAGTGAAAACAGGTTTTTAGAGATGTTTACTAATTTTATTTAAAAGTACCTCTGGCAGTCTCTATGGGGGTGCTACAGGGTTCAATTCTTGGGCCGACTCTTTTCTCTGTATACATCAATGATGCCGCTCCTGCTGCTGGTGAGTCTCTGATCCACCTCTACGCAGACACCATTCTGTATACTTCTGGCCCTTCTTTGGACACTGTTAACTACCCTCCAGACGAGCTTCAATACCATACAACTCTCCTTCCGTGGCCTCCAACTGCTCTCAAATACAAGTAAAAACTAAATGCATGCTCTTCAACCGATCGCTGCCTGCACCTGCCTGCCCGTCCAGCATCACTACTCTGGACGGTTCTGACTTAGAATATGTGGACAACTACAAATACCTAGGTGTCTGGTTAGACTGTAAACTCTCCTTCCAGACTCACATCAAACATCTCCAATCCAAAGTTAAATCTAGAATTGGCTTCCTATTTCGCAACAAAGCATCTTAAGCTCATGCTGCCAAACATACCCTCGTAAAACTGACCATCCTACCGATCCTCGACTTCGGCGACGTCATTTACAAAATAGCCTCCAATACCCTACTCAATAAATTGGATGCAGTCTATCTCAGTGCCATCCATTTTGTCACCAAAGCCCCATATACAACCCACCACTGCGATCTGTACGCTCTCGTTGGCTGGCCCTCGCTTCATACTCGTCGCCAAACCCACTGGCTCCAGGTCATCTACAAGACCCTGCTAGGTAAAGTTCCCCCTTATCTCAGCTCGCTGGTCACCATAGCAGCACCCACCTGTAGCACGCGCTCCAGCAGGTATATCTCTCTGGTCACCCCCAAAGCCAATTCCTCTTTCGGCCGCCTCTCCTTACAGTTCTCTGCTGCCAATTATTGGAACGAACTACAAAAATCTCAAACTGGAAACACTTATCTCCCTCACTAGCTTTAAGCGCCAGCTGTCAGAGCAGCTCACAGATTACTGCACCTGTACATAGCCCAACTATAATTTAGCCCAAACAAATACATCTTCCCCTACTGTATTTATTTATTTTGCTCATTTGCACCCCATTATTTGTACTTTGCACTTTCTTCCACAGCAAATCTACCATTCCAGTGTTTTACTTGCTATATTATATACACTGCTCAAAAAAATAAAGGGAACACTTAAACAACACATCCTAGATCTGAATGAAAGAAATAATCTTCTTAAATACTTTTTTCTTTACATAGTTGAATGTGCTGACAACAAAATCACACAAAAATAATCAATGGAAATCCAATTTATCAACCCATGGAGGTCTGGATTTGGAGTCACACTCAAAATTAAAGTGGAAAACCACACTACAGGCTGATCCAACTTTGATGTAATGTCCTTAAAACAAGTCAAAAGGAGGCTCAGTAGTGTGTGTGGCCTCCACATGCCTGTATGACCTCCCTACAACGCCTGGGCATGCTCCTGATGAGGTGGTGGATGGTCTCCTGAGGGATCTCCTCCCAGACCTGGACTAAAGCATCCGCCAACTCCTGGACAGTCTGTGGTGCAACGTGGCGTTGGTGGATGGAGCGAGACATGATGTCCCAGATGTGCTCAATTGGATTCAGGTCTGGGGAACGGGCGGGCCAGTCCATAGCATCAATGCCTTCCTCTTGCAGGAACTGCTGACACACTCCAGCCACATGAGGTCTAGCATTGTCTTGCATTAGGAGGAACCCAGGGCCAACCGCACCAGCATATGGTCTCACAAGGGGTCTGAGGATCTCATCTCGGTACCTAATGACAGTCAGGCTACATCTGGCGAGCACATGGAGGGCTGTGTGGCCCCCCAAAGAAATGCCACCCCACACCATGACTGACCCACCGCCAAACCGGTCATGCTGGAGGATGTTGCAGGCAGCAGAACGTTCTCCACGGCGTCTCCAGACTCTGTCACGTCTGTCACATGTGCTCAGTGTGAACCTGCTTTCATCTGTGAAGAGCACAGGGCGCCAGTGGCGAATTTGCCAATCTTGGTGTTCTCTGGCAAATGCCAAACGTCCTGCACGGTGTTGGGCTGTAAGCACAACCCCCACCTGTGGACCTCGCACCCTCATACCACCCTCGTGGAGTCTATTTCTGACCGTTTGAGCAGACACATGCACATTTGTGGCCTGCTGGAGGTTATTTTGCAGGGCTCTGGCAGTGCTCCTCCTGCTCCTCCTTGCACAAAGGCGGAGGTAGCGGTCCTGCTGCTGTGTTGTTGCCCTCCTACGGCCTCCTCCACGTCTCCTGATGTACTGGCCTGTCTCCTGGTAGCGCCTCCATGCTCTGGACACTACACTGACAGACACAGCAAACCTTCTTGCCACAGCTCGCATTGATGTGCCATCCTGGATGAGCTGCACTACCTGAGCCACTTGTGTGGGTTGTAGACTCCTTCTCATGCTACCACTAGAGTGAAAGCACCGCCAGCATTCAAAAGTGACCAAAACATCAGCCAGGAAGCATAGGAACTGAGAAGTGGTCTGTGGTCACCCCCTGCAGAACCACTCCTTTATTGGGGGTGTCTTGCTTATTGCCTATAATTTCCACCTGTTGTCTATTCCATTTGCACAACAGCATGTGAAATTTATTGTCAATCAGTGTTGCTTCCTAAGTGGACAGTTTGATTTCACAGAAGTGTGATTGACTTGGAGTTACATTGTGTTGTTTAAGTGTTCCCTTTATTTTTTTTGAGCAGTATATATAGAAAGGGACACACCTGTCTATATAATGTCCCACAGTTGACACTGCATGTCAGAGCAAAAACCAAGCCGTGAGGTCAAAGGAGTTGTCCGTAGAGCTCCGAGACAGGATTGTGTTGAGGCACAGATCTGGGGAAGGGTAGCAAAACATTCCTGCAGCATTGAAGGTCCCCAAGAACACAGTGGCCTCCCTCACTCTTAAATGGAAGATGTTTGGAACCACCAAGACTCTTCCTAAAGCTGGCAGCCCAGCCAAACTGAGCAATCTTGGGAGAAGGACCTTGGTCAGGGAGGTGACCAAGAACCCGATGGTCACTGACAGAGCTCCAGAGTTCCTCTGGGGCGATGGCAGAACCTTCCAGAAGGACAACCATCTCGACAGCACTCCACCAATCAGGCCTTTATTGTAGTGGCCAGACGGATGCCACTCCTCAGTAAAAGGCACAAGACAGCCAGCTTGGAGTTTGCCAAAAGGCACCTAAAGGACTCTGACCATGAGAAACAAGATTCTCTTGTCTGATGAAACCAAGATTGAACTCTTTTCCCTGAATGCCAAGCGTCACGCCTGGAGGAAACCTGGCACCATCCCTACGGTGAAGCATGGTGGCAGCATCATGTTGTGGGGATGTTTTTCAGCGGCAGGGACTGGGAGACTAGTGAGGATCGAGGGAAAGATTAACGGAGCAAAGTACAGTACAGAGATCCTTGATGAAAACCTGCTCAGGACTTCAGACTGGGGTGAAGTTTCACCTTCCAAAAGGACAATGACCCTAAGCACACAGCCAAGACAACGCAGGAGTGGCTTCAGGACAAGTCTCTGAATATCCTTGACTGGACCAGCCAGAGCCCAGACTTGAACCCGATCAAACATCTCTTGAGACCTGAAAAATAGCTGTGCAGTGACACTCCCCATCCTACCTGACAAAGCTTGAGGATCTGCAGAGAAGAATGGGAGAAACTCCCCAAATACAGGTGTGCCAAGCTGGTAGCATCATACCCAAGAAGATTCTAGGCTGTAATCTCTGCCAAAGGTGCTTCAACAAACTACTGAGTAAAGGCTCAGAATACTTATGTAATATTAGTTTTTCAAACTGTTTTTGCTTTGTCGTTATGGGGTGTTGGGTTTTGATTGAGGAAAATAGATTATTTTAGAATAAGGCTGTAACGTAAAAAATATTGGAAAAAGTCAAAGGGTCTGAATACTTTTCGAATGCGCTGTGGCTTCTCATAAATTGGGATGGTTTATTTCAAAATATTGCTCTTTGCTTACTGTTTGCAGATGCTGGAGAAGTCATCAGAAGATTTCATCCATCTCAGGGCAGCATGGTGAAACTGATGGTGTCTGTACAAGAGACTGAACCAACGTCGCAAGCACTATAGACGATGTTCTTGTCATTGACAGCAGTGCGAAATCTCAAATCTGTGAGTTGGATGCCTTAAGCCATTTTTGAAGATGCAATTTATCAAGAGAATAAAGAATACTTTTTATTTCATTTTTTGAAAATGTTTATCAGTTTACAATGTAGGCCGTAGTGATTTTTATCTGTAAAAAAAGCAGTTTGTTTACCTGTCTTACATTTTTTGGGGGGGGGGGGGGGAGAAAGACCAGCTTTAATATTGTGTGTAGATGGTAGCTTCCAATGTAATCATCTGCATCATTTCCAATCCCCCGTGTGCGTGCGTGCATACATACATACATACATACATACATAGTTCCAGTGCTTGTCTTATCTCCAATATATCTTACATGTAAAATAAACCTGGCTGATTTAGGATGAGTAATATCTGACAATACTTTTTTTAATTCTATGCGCTATGCATTGGGAGTTTCTCCCATTCTTCTCTGCAGATCCTCTCAAGCTCTGTCAGGTTTGATGGGGAGCATTGCTGCACAGCTATTTTCAGGTCTCTCCAGAGATGTTAGAATAAGGCTGTAACAAAATGTTGAAAATGCCAAGGGGTCTGAATACTTTCCGAATGCGCTAAGTCCCATGACATTATTTTGTAGTAAGAAGAATATTATTGAACTTAGCTGAATAAAATAGAATGGGAAAAATATGTTGCGTGTTAAAGTGATCACTTGATACAGGGTCCTATATCCTAGATTTCTAGTTATTTGGCAACTTTAGTTGTCAATAATACATACCTTAATGTCGTAGAAATCAAAACATATATGGGCTGCGTGATGGAACTTTAGACTCTTGATGATTTGAGGAAGCTTGTGCGCTGTTCCTTGCTTCAGGCTGCACAGCTGTTGTCTCATGAAGTGATCATATTTTCAAGACGTCATCCATATGCACTCGAATAGAGGCTGCATGCTTTCCTGTCGGAACGTTTTTCAATGATGCTTAGCAGGCTACTTAAGGTTTATAGTGGATGTGCTTAATGAATATGAGAAGCTGAGAAATAAATATAACACTTTCACGCCACGTATCGACCAGTGTTTGAGGAGCATGCTCTCCTTGCGCGGCAGGTGATATTCTGCCCAAACGCTGTATGCCATGGGCTCTCCAACCCTGTTCCTGCAACTACCTAGTGCTTAATATGGGGAACAAAGTGAAATCTGTTCTGGAACATCGACTGTAACGTTTTCTCAAACATATTTCCCTAAACTGTTGACCGCCCCTTTGCACGCTCAAAAAATGAATAGAGGAGATGGAAACACATGGTGGTGAGATATTCTGTATAGCTAAGGGTAATGTCACCCAATTTAATCATGAAAATATAAAAAATGCTCTATTACTATGCTATTCAAAATCAAATTCACTACAATTGTAGGCTACCTGTAAGCCACCCTTGCACAATCAATGAACCAAAAGCATTGCCTAGGGCTATACGTTCTCTCCCAGACTTGTGGATAGAAATTTTGGACGTTAGGTCATCTTAGGTAATTTTCCAAGCCTATGAGTATGCATAAGATCTAATATGCATTTTGGTGTTTTCAATTAATCATAACTTTAGAAAGTGCTGTCCATTTTGTTGTGTTAAACTTTGAAATAACATCCACAAAGACCATGTTTTACACTCAGTTTCAACCTGCTGTTGAACTTTCTTCAAATTGATCATCACAGTGAGGTGAGTTTTAAAAGCATGATACTGTTTTGATAAGTGTTTGAAGTAATTTTCGATTGTGTTGACGTCAGAGTGGTTAGAGAGACAATAGAGCCCTGTGTACCAGGCCATTAGGACCTAAAGACTGTTAGCAAGTTAGGTACTACCAAAGCATGTCCAGAGTGCATTTGAAGAGATTACCGTGACTCAAAAGCCACATGGAATTTTACTGCCGACATGACTCATGACTGCCGGTGTGGCAGTGAAAAGGTCACCGCAACAGCCCAAAGGGTGTTCCCACATGCCAAAATGCAAGTCTTCCATTAGGAAATGCCATAGAACAGTGCGAAAGAGGTAGCCATACCTCTACCTTCCGGCCTGTAACCCTTGATATTATATTTTGCAATACAAGAGCCTCCACTATCCAAAGATGGCCATTAATGAGGTAGGGGGCCTCCCTTTGCAGGGAGGTGCCCAAAAACGCAGGGGTCATTGCCACTCACAGGCGTTAAAGTTTTCAGTCACTGTGACTGATGCTGGACACATGGTGGAGACGCTCTACTATATGGTAAGAGCAGCGAGTGTAACTATAAGCTTCAGGGCACGACAACACAGCTGCCGCTGACCTTAGACGTAGGGTTTGGGTGCCAAGGTAACGAGGAGGACCCCAGGGCAAACTGAAGGCACAAACGGTGGACACGAATGGCGCACGCTGCCCACTCACTCGCTTTGCAGGCATTGGGTAGATGGGCAAAAACGGGCTAGAAAGAGAAATATTACATCTCCCTGCTTTCCAGCGGCACAAAGGCAACCAGATGAAAGCCCCAAGCACCATAGACTGTCCCATGTTACAGGCTAAAGGCTTGGAGACTGATTTTTGCGTAAGCAATGCGCACCCTCAAAACGACACGAGGTTGTTACCCTACTGTAACTGTCAAGGCCTTTGTAACAGGTGAGATATAGTAGCAGTTAATCCAATGTACCATTGGATTTGTCTATTTCTTCTGCATCCGTAGATCGACCATCCATTTGTGTGATTAACGGGGGCTAGGCTAGATCGGCAGCTCGGGGCCAGGTCTTTTTACAAAATCTACTGTCTAGTCCGAATGGTTTGAGCTACAAACTATTGCAAGCTATATGTGAAAAGCTGAGACTCTCTCAAAAACGCACGTTTTGCTCTATGACGCTCACAACCTACACAAGAGTCATTAGATGGTAAGGGGTTCTTCTACATGGAAGATCATAGGACATCCCTTGACATAGTGTTGATAATACTGTAATAAGCTCACCGTTTCTATCACAAACTCAACTCTCTACACTGATTAGTTGGATATTCATTTCCCAGTGAGCAAACAATTTCTGCACTTATTTCTGCTTTGTCTGACCTTATTTTGTTATTGATATTTGTCAAAAGCCATGAATGAAAATGTTTTTCAAATTGTTTTATGTTCTACTTGTAGCCCTGATTGTCCTGAAAGGTAAATGGTAAAACACTTAATTGTGAGGCTAAATGTAAGGGCTGGACATGCAGATAAATGAAAGTCTGTTAATTGAAAAGCCTATTTTTACTCAGGTCTCAGGACTGAAAGGGTTAAAGGAAGAAGGAAACATGCTGGTAACCCAGATGTCCTAATCCTACAACATAGATAAATTATGTGTCTGGTCTGTCTTGGCCCTATCCCGGAGGGGAGGGCTAACAAGAGCAAACGTTTCCTTAGTGAGTCATTCCCAAAGGGAAAGTAGACAAGTGCCCGACTGCATGAACCAAGCGCATATAGGAACGGGATAAGGAAAAAACACCAGAGCGTGGTGGACTTGGTGTACCAGTCTGGGGCTCAGGTGCTCAGCAAACGACCAGAAAGTACAAGTAATGGAATACTGTCCTAAAGCTCGACTTTCCAATATTAATATAACCAAGTTGCTATAAGATTTCCCCCAAAAGATCCTGAGAAACCCTGTGTGTTACGGCAATCTCTGAAGTGAATCCTGGAAACCTGTCTCCCCGTTTATCGTATGAAAACTGATAATTGTGTCAGGTTTCTTCCCTGCCTCGACCCACATAGATTGATGATTCTTCCTGGTTGTAGTACCGAGGAGGTTCCCATGTGACCCTGTTAAACTGTGTTGCTAACGCAATAGACATTTAGAGGGACTAATGCCTTAAAGCAAGGGAAATGGGTAAGCCATGGTCATGGCAAATGGCAATGTCATCCAGCTCTAAGTCAGAAGAGACCAGAGGGAGAGCAGACATGCTGACTGTCCTCCTGGCTTAAAACCTGAAAAGGTGGAGAGGGGATAGCCGAAGGGGGGATGGAGTACACATCCCTCATTTTCCCATGTTAGCGAAGACACAAAAAAGCGCTGCTACTCAGGGAATCCAACGGGGAGTGCCTCCCCAATGATGCGGAGGGACGGCTTACATTAAACCCGAGCGAGAGAGAGGATAGGGCAAGGACCCGGAGGCTTTGCCCGTTATCCTCCTCTGACGCATAGGGCTGTGCCCAAATGTCGGCTGACCGTAGCAAAGGACTGTTTAACTCCAGGTTTGCCTTGGTTCAGGGGCTTGGCCTTGGCCTGAGTCACCATCAGTCTTGGGTCCCCAAAGCCAGCTTGTTGCCCCCTCCCTGCTGTGAGGCTAGAGAAAGTTGCAGTGACCAATGGGCTGCCATGGGGCCCCGGTTCACGGGGAAGGCAGAAGTTGAAGGCTTCTTTCTTACATTTACATTTTAGTCATTTAGCAGACGCTCTTATCCAGAGCGACTTACAGTAGTGAATGCATACATTTCATACAATTTCATAGATTTTTTTTGCTTGCCCCCCATGGGAATCGAACCCACAACCCTGGTGTTGCAAACACCATGCTCTACCAACTGAGCTACAGGGAAGGCTGTATTCTTCTTCTTTCAATATATTGTCTGATCGTATCAGGACATGTTTGAGAACCTGCAAAAAGTGTTAGGTAAACTCTCTGGGCTAGGTAAATTCTCTGAAGTTCTATTACGTTGATGTGTTCTTTCCTCCAGCGGGGGGCCCCACTCTTCAAGTACAGACCTGTATTGCCACACTACTCCCCAGCCTGTTAGCGAAGCATCGGTTGTGACTACTTCCCGCCTTGCTAAAATTGATCAGAGAGGAATACCTGTAGTCAAGTAGTTTCTCTTCCTCCATGGCCGTGGAGTAGACTAGCACACCCTTGTCACTCAGATTTTGGTGTCTCGAGTCCAAGCGGAGGTCGTTGAACCACACTGTAGTGGTCTTAAAGACAGGAGGCCAAACAGTGTCACTGCGGAGGCCACTGCGAGCATGCCCATAATTTGTTGCAATTTTCATACTTTCACCAAAACGTTCAACTGGAATTGTTGCAGAAGAAGAAGAATGCTGTCCGCCTGATGAGGGGTTATACATGCCCTCATAATATGGGAGTTCAGAGTCATGCCAATAAAGGTGGCCTTCTGGCCTGGTGTTTAGTTGCTTTTTTTCATTGTTCATGGTAAGACACTTTGCATTGACATGGGTCATTGTGTGAGTGCTATGCTCTCGGCCGCACACTTGCGAGAGGGGGCATAGATTGAGTCAGTCATCAAGGTAAGGAAGGTCACTTGTAGATGGAGGAAGCTCAGGGCTGCAATCACACATCTTGTGAAGACACAAGGAGCCAGGGAGAGGCCAAAGGGTAATACCGCAAACTGGTATGCCTGGCCTTGGAAGGCAAACCGCAAAAAACTTCTGTGTTCCAGTAAGACCGGAACTTGAAACTAAGAGTCCTTTAAGTCCAGGGACGTGAACCATTCCCCCGCAGCTACGGTCTGTAGAATGTCTACCATCCACAACATGTGAAAGAGATGAAATTTTAGGAAAACATTGAACAGTTTTAAATCCAGAACTGGACGGGAGCCTCAGTCTTTCTTCAGAACCCGGAAATAGGTTTAGTAAAAGCCATCTTGCTGTTACGATGCTTTTACTCTTGTGATTGCGTTCTTCTCCAGGAGAGATGTAATCTCCTGGCTGAGGGTGCAGGCTTTCAGGGGGTCTGTGACTGAAGTAATTCTGACCCCTAAGAATGGTGGGGGTCTGCGTCGGAACTGCAGCCTGTACCCTTGTGAGAGGGTCATCACCACCCATGGGTCTGAGGAGTGAGATGCCCAGTAGGTCAGGTGCTGCTGTGTAAATTGTCCGAAGGCCAACCACCGCCATTCAGTTTCTGCCCCCGCATCTGATTGTGGGGGTGGCTGCATCACCATCTGCAGCAATGTTCACGTGCGCCTGTCTTCCCATGACTCTGTGATGCCTGGTTTCTGGGTTCCACAGCCACGTAGTCTGACTCAGCTGTTGGACATGGGGGCTTGGGCGAGCCAGACCTGGTGACGAGTCACAACTAGGGTGGATATCAGTCTGCCTAGCTCTCTGGACATGAACGCAAACACTTGAAGAGCCTTCCCTGTAGCTCAGTTGGTAGAGCATGGTGTTTGCAACGCCAGGGTTGTGGGTTCGATTCCCACGGGGGGCCAGCACAAAAAGAAAAAAAATGTATGAAATGTATGCATTCACTACTGTAAGTCGCTCTGGATAAGAGCGTCTGCTAAATGACTAAAATGTAAATGTAAGAGATGCATCATTCAGGTTGCAGAGGTCCAGGACTGTGTGCTCCAGCCGGAACATCTTGTTCTGTGCTAGCATGAGCATTGAGAGAGAATTCCCCATGTGGCCCACTTTGTTGTAGGCCTGTGACAGTAGTTCATCAGTGGCCCTGCACTGAGGTCTGGGGTAGCGGGAGTCATCCTTCAGGGCTTCATCTGGGGAGAGCATCAGCTCTGCTATGCATATATCCACCTTAGGGATATGGTCCAGCCCATGTTGTTTTGCGCCGAACATGGCGGATAGCCTCCTTCTTTCCTTGCCGTGGTGGGCGAGGGCACACAGGTCGGCCCAGCATCGCTGAAGCTCCGTAAGAAAACCTGGTGAAGGTGGCAGTGGCACACAGAATGCTGTAGCTCCCGGGGCCTTCTTAAATAACAGGTTAGCTGCAGGGGCTATGGCTTGCTACACGCAGAACAGGGCGCCATCGGTATCGTAGGCTTTCCCTCTTTTGGTGGCCCTGGGTGGGTCCCGGTGAACAAAGCCGGATGCTGGTAAATTATCTGTGAAAACCAGGTCCTCAACTCTGGCCAGCCGCTCTTCCCTCACCTTCACAGGCAGGATGGCGCAGTTAATGCAGGGGTCAGAGAGGGCCTCTTGCAGGCTGCCAACACCTAGGCAGGCAGGGCACAGGTCATGGCCATCTTTTTCTTGTTGTTCATCTCCACAAGTGGAGTAGCCATGTATGCCCAGCATCATGTTGGTGTGATGTTCTCTCAACTCAGAATGTGAAGAAGAAAAAAAAGAATACCAGTCAAAAGTTTGGACACACCTAGGCATTCAAGGGTTTTTCTTTATTTTTACTATTTTCTACATTGTAGCATAGTAGTGACGACATCAAAATAATGAAATAACACATATATAACACATTATAAAAAATATATAATATATTTTTTACAAAATTTGTACTTCACATTTTCAAACAGTACATTTATATTTTCCAATGGCGCTATACATTTCGGCGAGGTTTTTTTCTCACCTGAGTAGCCTCATTTCACTGCCAAAATAAAATTAAACCATCTAGTGTTCAGCGAAATAACAACACAATGTCAAATGCAGGTATCTTAGTCAAATAACATCCAATCAAATTAACCGTTACTCTCGCGGGAAACCTTCACTCTTGCGCATACATTTAGAAACGAAACATGACAATTTGAAAAATAAGCCACGGGAGTTTTTTTGGCGAGAATAAAGACGGCTTTCGAGTAGTAAGACAACAAATACCATTAATAAGAAGGGGCTAGAAGCGTCTTATATGGTGAGCTACCGAGTGGCTAGGACAGGCAAGCCCCATACTATTGTGGAGGACTTAATTGTTCCTGCTTTCGCGGATATGGCTGAGACATTGCTGGGGGAAAAGGCTAAGGACATTGCTGGAGGAAAAGGCTTCATCAAACAACACCGTTTCATGACGCATCAGTGACATGGCAGGAGATGTTTTGAAACAATTACTGTTTTGCATACAAGCCAGTGAATTTTATGCGTTACAGCTGGATGAGTTAACAGACGTGGCGGGCCTTGCACAGCTCCTGGTATATGTCCGTTACGTTTATGGGGGGTCAATTAAGGAAGACATCCTCTTCTGCAAACCACTGGAAACCAGGACAACATGAGAGGATATTTTTAAAGTACTGGACAGCTTTGTGACATCAAATGGACTTTGGTGGTCTTGATGTGTTGGTATCTGTACTGATGGCGCAAAAGCCATGACAGGGACACATAGTGGAGTGGTAATGCGCGTGCAAGCAGTTGCTCCCGATGCCACTTGGGTACACTGCAGCATCCACCGAGAGGCTCCTGCTGCCAAGGGAATGCCTGACAGCTTGAAAGACGTTTTGGACACCACAGTGAAAATGGTTAGCTTTGTTAAAGCAAGGACCCTGAACTCTTGTGCATTTTCTGCATTATGCAATAATATGGGCAGCAACCATGTCACGCTTTTACAACATACAGAAGTGCACTGGTTATCAAGATGTTACGTTCTGACCTGTAAAGGTGTTATTTGTTAGTGTTTGGTCAGGACGTGGCAGGGGGTATTTGTTTTATGTGGTTCAGGGTGGTTTTGTGTATGTGTCCCGGTAGAGGGGTATTTGATTTATTAGTCCAGGGTTTTGGTTATTGTTCTATGTTAGTTTATTTCTATGTTCAGTCTCGTCGTTTGTATTTCTATGTTTAGCTAATTGGTGTTGGGGCCTTCAGTTGGAGGCAGCTGTCTATCGTTGCCTCTGAAGGTCCTATAATTATGGGTGTGTTTGTATTGTGGATTGTGGGTAGTTGTATTCTGTTTTGTGCTTGTCACCTGACAGAACTGTTAGTGTTGTTTCTGTTAATTGTATACGTGTTTATTTTGTTTCTCCTTCTTATATATTAAAAAGAGAGGATGAGTGTACACTTCCCTGTTGCGTCTTGGTCCTCCACACACGACACTCGTTACACAAGAGGCAAAGTATTGACAAGTTTTTTTTTAATTGAGAGACGAGCTTAAACTTTTCTTTACTGACCATAATTTTCACTTGTCTGACCGCTTGCATGATGACAAGTTTCTCACACGACTGGCCTATCTGGGTGATGTTTTTTTCTCACTTGATTGATCTGAATCTAGGATTACAGGGTCTCTCTGCAACTATATTCCATGTGCTGGACAAAATTGAGGCTATGATTAAGAACTTGGCGCTCTTTTCAGTCTGCATTAACAAGGACAACACACAGGTCTTTCCATCATTATATGATTTTTTGTGTGCAAATGAACTCAAGCTTACGGACAATGTCAAATGTGATATAGCGAAGCACCTGAGTGAGCTGGGTGTGCAATTACGCAGGTACTTTCCCGAAACGGACGATACAAACAACTGGATTCATTATCCCTTTCATGCCCTGCCTCCAGTCCACTTACCGATATCTGAACAAGAGAGCCTCATTGAAATTGCAACAAGCGGATCTGTGAAAATTGAATTTAATCAGAAGCCACTGACAGATTTCTGGATAGGGCTGCACTGAGTTTCTTGCCTTGGCAAACTGAGCTGTTAAGACACTGATGCCCTTTGCAACCACATACCTATGTGAGAGTGGATTCTCGGTCCTCACTAGCATGAAAACTAAATACAGGCACAGACTGTGTGTGGGAAATGATTTAAGACTGGGACTCTCCAATACAACCCAACATTGCAGGGTTATGTGCATCCTTTCAAGCACACCCTTCTCATTAACCTGTGGTGAGTTATTCACAATTTTTGATGAACAAATAAGGTTTTATATGTAAGATGGCTAAATAAAGAGCAACATTATTGTTATTTTATTATTTGTGCCGTGGTCCTATTAGAGCACTTTGTCACATCCCACGAGCCAGGTTGTGACAAAAACTCACACTCATTCTTAAGTTTAATAAATGTATCGTATAGTGTTTTCCCAGGCTTACAATGATTGGTAAAAACAACATTTGAGAGTGCGCTGACCCTGGTGCTAGAGAGGGTACGCAGCTGGAGGTTTAATGTTCGAAGGGGTATGGGATAATAAAACGTTTGGGAACCACTGCTTTAAGACATGAAGGTCAGTCAATCTGGAACATTTCAAGAACTTTGAAAGTTTCTTCAAGTGCAGTTGCAGAAACCATCAAGCTCTATGATTAAACTGGCTCTCATGAGGACCGCCACAGGAAAGGAAGACCCAGAGTTAACTCTGCTGCAGAGGATAAGTTCATTAGAGTTACCAGCCTCGGATATCGGCAATTAACTGCACCTCAGATTGCAGCCCAAATAAATGCTTCACAGAGCTCAAGTAACATCAACTGTTGAGAGGAGACTGCGTGAATCAGGCTTACATTGTCGAATTGCTGCTGCTAAAGGACACCAATAAGAAGAGACTTGCTTTGGCCAAGAAACACAAGCAATGGCCATTAGACTGGTGGAAATCTGTCCTTTGGTCTGACGAGTCCAAATTTGAGATTTTGTGAGACGCAGTGTAGGTGAACGGATGATCTCTTCATTTGTGGTTCCCAATGTGAAACATGGAGGAAGAGGTGTGATGGTATGGGGTTGCTTTGTCGGTGACACTGTCAGTGATTTATTTAGAATTCAAGGCACACTGAACCAGCATGGCTACCACAGCATTCTGCAGTGACGCGCCATCCCATGTGGTTTGCGCTTAGTGGGATCATTTGTCTTTCAACAGGACAATGACCCAAAACACACCTCTAGGCTGTGTAAGGGCTATTTGACCAAGAAGGAAAAAGATGGAGTCCTGCATCAGATGACCTGGTTCCACAATCACCCAATCTCAATTGAGATGGTTTAGGGTGAGTTGGACCCCAGAGTGAATGAAAAGCAGCCAACAAGTTCTCAGCATATGTGGGAACTCTTTCAAGACTGTTGAAAAATCATTCCAGGTGACTACCTAGTGAAGCTGGTTGAGAGAATGGCAAAGGATGGTTACATTGAACAGTCAAAAATATAAAATATATTTAGATTTGTTTAACACTTTTTTGCTTACTACATGATTCCATACAGTGGGGGGGGAAAGTATTTGATCCCCTGCTGATTTTGTACATTTTTTACATTTTACATTTAGCAGACGCTCTAATCCAGAGCGGCTTAGAGTAGTGAATGAATTCATTTCATGCATTTTTTTTTTGTACTGGCCCCCCGTGGGAATCGAACCCACAACCCTGGCGTTGCAAACACCATGCTCTACCAACTGAGCCACAGGGAAGACTACGTTTTCCCACTGATAAAGAAAGGATCAGTCTATAATTTTAATGGTAGGTTTATTTGAACAGTGAGAGACAGAATAACAACAAAAAAATCCTGAAAAACGCATGTCAAAAATGTTATAAATTGATTTGGCCCATTCCTCCTGACAGAGCTGGTGTAACTGAGTCAGGTTTGTAGGCCTTGCTCGCACACGCTTTTTCAGTTCTGACCACACATTTTCTATAGGATTGAGGTCAGAGCTTTGTGATGGCCACTCCAATACCTTGACTTTGTTGTCCTTAAGCCATTTTGCCACAACTTTGGAAGTATGCTTGGGGTCATTGTCCATTTGGAAGACCCATTTGCGAACAAGCTTTAACTTCCTGATGTCTTAAGATGTTGCTTCAATATATCCACATCATTTTCCTGCCTCATGATGCAATCTATTTTGTGACGTGCACCAGTCCCTCCTGCAGCAAAGCACCCCCAAACAACATGATGCTGCCACCCCCGTGCTTCACGGTTGGGATGGTGTTCTTCGGCTTGCAAGCCTCCCCCTTTTCCCTCCAAACATAATGATGGTGATTATGGCCAAACAGTTCTGTTTTTTGTTTCATCAGACGAGGACATTTCTCCAAAACGTACGATCTTTGTCCCCATGTGCAGTTCAAACCGTAGTCTGGCTTTTTATGGTGGTTTTGGAGCAGTGGCTTCTTCCTTGCTGAGCAGCCTTTCAGGTTATGTCGATATAGGACTCGTTTTACTATGGATATAGATACTTTTGTACCTGTTTCCACCAATATCTTCACAAGGTCCTTTGCTGTTGTTCTGGGATTGATTTGCACTTTTCGCACCACAGTACATTCATCTCTAGGAGACAGAACGCGTCTCCTTCCTGAGCGGTATGACGGCTGCGTGGTCCCATGGTGTTTATACTTACTTACTATTGTTTGGAAAGATGAACGTGGTACCTTCAGGCGTTTGGAAATTGCTCCCAAGGATGAACCAGACTTGTGGAGGTCCACAATTCTTTTTTGAGGTCTTGGCTGATTTATTTTGATTTTCCCATGATGTCAAGCAAAGAGGCACTGAGTTTGAAGGTAGGCCTTGAAATACATTCACAAGTACACCTCCAATTTGACTCAAATTATGTCAGTTAGCTTATTAGAAGCTTCTAAAGCCATGACATAATTTTCTGGAATTTCCCAAGCTGTTTAAAGGCACAGTCAATTTAGTGTATGTAAACTTCTAACCCACTGGAATTGTGATACAGTGAATTATAAGTGAAATAATCTGTCTGGAAAAATTTGTTGGAAAAATTACTTGTGTCATACACAAAGTAGATGTCCTAACCAACTTGCCAAAACTATAGTTGGTTAACAAGAAATATGTGGAGTGGTTGAAAAACGAGTTTTAATGACTCCAACCTAAGTGTATTTAAACTTCCGACTTCAACTGTAGGTTATGACTAGATGATGGTTAGTTTATTTAAGTGTTTTGAAACTTTGCATGTTCCCTTGAACATCCTGCTTCAGAGAATCTTCATAGTCATTTCCTATTTCGTATTTTTATATGTGGACCTGACAGAAACAATGGAACATTTTCTATGTTTTGACAATTGAATGTTCAATATTTTGCCTTTGGAAATCAATAAAAAATCTCTAATCATTGTAATGTCATTATTTCATAATGTTTTTAATGTAAAATAAATAAATAAATAATCTAAAACCGTGTTTTTTTTTTTTTTTATCGAACCAAAACCAAAGCGACATCAAAAAGCACTAATTGCTCAGCACTAGATATCTGTCACATCAGAGAGGAAGAGGAAGAGAGAGCCCAACTCGCTGGAAAATCTGTCTCCCTCCAGCAGGTGGCGTTTTTCCAA
This sequence comes from Salmo salar, assembly GCF_965601325.2. NCBI lineage: Eukaryota > Metazoa > Chordata > Actinopteri > Salmoniformes > Salmonidae > Salmo > Salmo salar. Next base: position 66,936,378 of record NC_138306.1, read on the forward strand.
AGAAAGGATAGGCGGGAGCTAGACAGCCAGCCATGCCAATTTGTGGACAACGACTCCCATTGTCAGGGCGGTGGAGAGACATGTGTCTTGTCAATATATTCATAATCTTCGGTCACATTCACGCCGTACATTTGAAGCCATGACGCACGAATTAGCATGAATGACAGCCAACAAGACCAGCCAATCTGAGGATGATTTACGTGCTAACAGGAGCCAATAGGAGTAGATTTGGGCGTGAATGAGATGTTTTTGTCCAGTAGAAAACATTTAAGAATCGTGACTCCCTGACTGGACCATACTTCACGACTAAGACCCAACGCATTTGGGATATATTGCTTCATATTTATTCAATATCTAGCTAGCTGAGTTGTAAACTGTTCCACTATTTAGCTTGATAGGATTGAAATGCTACATTTTCGGTCTTCGGTAGTGCTCAAGAAGTTGTTTCAATCCAACCTGAAGCGCCCTTTGACAGGTATAGCCAGGAGGACATCACCATCAGTCGCGTATTGCTTTAGCAGCGGCTGTACAGATGTCAGATCTGTGCCCAAAGTAAAGTGTCTCCAGCATGCGGTTGGATGGAGAGCTACGCCATACACTACCAACGGCCACGGAACTCGGAAGCTCTCCACCAAGAGCGATGACGGTTCGGCGTCACCGCCAACGGACACCAAAAATGACACCGCCACCAGCAATGAAACCGCCACCAAGGAGGCAGCTGCCGAAAAGTGAGTACCGTTAGCTATCCGGTACAGCTGATAAAGCTATGGAATTATACTTACCGTTTGGGAGGTTCTTTACGTTCTGGACTGAGTCTAGCAAGCTAGATTGGTTTCTAATGAGCTGCAATAAATTATGCAGTCCTTATTTGTCTAGAGATGTTGTTAACCTGACCTGTGTGTCCTGACAGTTTCAGAACTGAAGAGTCAAAGAGACCCATATTACATCAGTCCTGCACACCTGTGCTGGCCTCATACAGCGTCTTTGCTTTTGGTGTTGATACAGCTAGGAGAATGCATGCAGGCCTCACACCTCATAAAATTCATCACGCAGGTTATGTATTCAATTAATTTAGAAGGTTATGCATTCATTTGAGATGTTATGAAATGATATTGCCTATGAAACAGCACCGTTATAATATTATTATAACAGTAATAGCCTATAATAGCATGAATTTAGAACAGTGCATATCTGCCATGAATAATTGTAAAGCCAGGTACGCTCCTTCAGGCCTTAGCATTTATCAGAAAGGGGTTTTCGTTTTTCCATCAATGACACCCGGAGGTCGGTCATCAAGCTGTGTTTTTATTGTTTGCTGCAACTCTAGAGGAAGCTCTCCATCTGTTCTCTCTGTTATGAGTGTCATTCTACTTGAATACTGAACGGCCTCTCTCATTCTATAGTTTCTTGCAGGCTATATAGCATGGTAACAATGGCATGATAATAACAATTGTTGGGTGTTTCAACAACTTGTATGTTCTGGACACATCGCTACATTGGAAATCTCCATTTGAGTTGGCGTATCTTGAGTATATTATCAGATAGTGAGTATTTGTTCTCGTCGTGTTAGGCCAGCTGATAAGGTAGGCTATTTATTTACTGCCCTCCTCTGCCAAAGGCAACTGTCCAATATTAGTGCTGTCCATGGTGGCAGGGACCACTTTGCTATTTAAAAAGACCGGTGTTAAGGGTAGGCTATTGAATGACCATTATGAGCAAATGATTTGATCAAATCTCCTCTCAGCCAATCTTGCAGACTTCAGAATCCTGGAAGTCTATTACCATGGAGACAGTCTCAGATCTGCCACGGCAGACTGGGCAGAATGGTGCTTGCTGCATCAGAATGGGTAGAATGGTATTTTGGATCTAGTGTGACAGTCAGTGGGGATTTGGGTATGGGGATGGATGTCATCTAGGGGGCTACCATTTTGTCATTATAATGGATGTGGCTTCACATAGGCTACAGTGTATTATCCTGACGACCGTCTCTTTGACAATGGATCAGTTGCCTAGCATTTAGGCCTAGCTTTAATATGCTTGGTGGGATCTTAGGAATGGAGGGATCTTACACCCAATTTAGATGTGAAATCATTAGGCCATACCAACTAGTCTGATTGGGGTAATGTCAGTTTATTGCATAATTTCTCACTGCAAAAACATGACTCGCCTAACAATTCCCTGCTGCCAAAGCCTTCCCATCCCCTTGTGCAGCTGTCACACGTGGGAATTGCTACTATTGCCCAAGTCGGTGGATTTAATTTGAGCATCATATCATTGTCACCAATAACTCTTTGACCCTGGGAGAGCTGGTGCAGCGAACTGTAATACTGTAGCCCCAGAGAGTCCCTCTTATGAGAAAAACAAAATAGTCACATGATAATGGGGACAGGAACTCCTGAGTTTACTCATGCATTTTACTGCAGATAGGTGTAGAGTCGGCCTAGGCTATTAATGCTGGCAGGAATAGGCTCGCTCTCCCTGTCACATCCAGTCAATTTGCTTTTTCACAGAAAACAAATGCATCTACTGGTAATGATATGCCTCATTGCCCACAGCTTAGCAGGCACCCTTCTTGTTTTATCCATAGTCAATTTGCTTTCGCTGGTGTCAAACCAGCTTTAGTACATTATTGACAACAACGACATCCCCCGTCAGCTTAGGTTCAGTCACAGAAACACAAACATTAGGCCTAGTCAGTCCAAATGGGTCCTCTGGTGGAAGGTAGCCAAGGTAGGCCTATAGCTTTGTGCCTAGAGCAGAATTATCAACACACAGTCTGGTCAATTTAAAGGTTTTTCCTTTTCTGGTTTTGCCCTGGGTTGCATTGTGTTAGCGTGCTGTGCATTGTGCATTGTGCAGCTGCAGCATATTGTGAGTGAATAGAGATTGAGTCCTTCCGACTCTGCCCTGACTCAGATTGAGTTTTGTGGTTCCCTCCTGTCAACAGATTATGATTAATGCACTTCGGACCAATTTACCAGTGACATCTTGGAGGTAGTGAAACCAGGCTGATAAATTGGCTCGAATAAAAATGGTAGCCAAGATGACTCCATCAAGTTGGTTAATGTTTGTGTCAGGCGCAAACATATTCACCAGAGCTCTGCCTTGAAGTTGCTAGCATTTAGGCCTATAACCATGTTATTACTGTCATCTCAAGAATTACAGGCTATCCCACACATGAATTAAATAATTATATTTTGCAAATATTCTTATTTTAATTTGGTCACAGTTGTAGTAGTCACGCTGCCTTGTTTTTGCTTATTGAACTCAATTGAACTCCAGTGTATAAGGCTTGACAGCTTCCCCAAGTATTAATGAGGATCAGTGACACCAAGTCATAGCCTCTGGTCTCCAGAAACTATGGCCAGGGATACCAAGCTCTCTTTGCAGGAGAGCCCCAAAAGTGGGGCAGGCAGCGTGCTGTTGGAGGCCGAGGGCTAGGCTATATGGCGGGCTCCGTGCAGGGCTTCTGATGAGGCACACTCTCTACATGCTGCACACAGTTGACCTCACAAAGCTGCATGGAGATACAGGTCGAGGCAGTGGAAGGGGGAGGGAGGGAGGGAGCGAGGGAGGGAGGGAGGCCAGCTAAGGCTGGGTGAGAATTAATTAACGGAGCATCATCAGCACCAATCCAGATGTTTCACACCTCCTAATAGCCTGTCTGTTTGGACTTCCTACTATCCTGGGGTGAGGGAAAGGGCTTGGAGACATGAAGAGAGGGTGATGTTCATATGGGCTGTTTGGAACACAACACATGTCCTCAGTTTATTGTTTTGTTTTACACTGTGCTTTGCTGGAAGGGTATAATGATACTTTTTTTCAAGTTCTGCCATGCCATGGTTTTCACTGTTGTTCTGCAGTGTGTGATGTGTCCTAAATATTGAACGTGTTAATCCATGAATCTGTGTGTCTTGTCAGTAGGTCTATCTGCTTGATGATGATGATGATGATGCACTACGTCACTGAGTTTGTTCTAATGCCACTCACTTTACTCTGCGTATTTTCTCTCCTTTTTCGTTTGATCCGCTTGCTTTGCCTTGGTGTGTAAGTATATGTCTCAATTTATACATTCATTCTCGTGTATATGTACTGTGGTGTTTCCAGGCTAAGCCTTGCCGCTGCTGAGTGCTCTCTCTTCAATTCTCTACCTCGAAGTGTCCTCAGCCTCTACAAGCGACCGTGCTTGACTTCCCCAGCCGTCCCACTGACCTGTTTGTTCCAGCGTCCCTCTCCGGCAGGCATCCAGAAATGACTCCAGAAATGGACCAAGGACCACAATCAAATAGGCCTTATCAAACCATTTGTCATGGAAATGATAAAGGATCATAATCATTTAAGAGTAGGACTCAAAACAAACAAATACGGCTTAAACAACCCCCAAACTGGAAGAGATCCTTGTAAACAACAACAAACTGAAAGATACAGTGCAGTGTCCGGAGTCTGAGTCATTCCTGGGTAGCTGATGAAGCGATTTGACCCTCTACCTCTACCAAAGTCCTTTTATCACTTTTAAACGTTGTGACGTCTTCTTAATCGCTAGGGCAGGCTACGGAGCTGGGTTACTATAGCTCTATTGCCTGTCTGTCCCATGATGCATTGCGGGACTGACTGAGCCTGAGCTCCCACCCACCTCCCTCAGAGATCCTATTTGGTGTATGGTGGATCATGATGAAATACATACACCTCGTTTAGGCCTAACTACAGTATTCCACCTATCTATCTACCTCCAACATACTGTACTAACTCTCCTCTCCCAGAGTGAGTGGAACGGATTTGGAACTGCTATGCATAATACCAGTCAGTAAATAGGCTAATGACTCACTTCAAGCCCCCGAGCATTAGCTCAAACTTGACACTATAATTTGTAACTGATATGCATGTATTTAAATTGACATAAAACCAACAAAGTCTACCTTATTTATGATTGAAGATCCATGCAAACAAGATATTGTCTATCATAAATTCTCTAAACTCTCCTTGAACTGTCAGACTGGTGTTTTGGAAGCAGTGTTCAAACCCTTTCCTTAAAGCTGGGGCTGTAACGTGAAAATACTCACCACCTCTCCTCTACAGTATTATAGCTAGTTAATCCTGGCCCCCTGCTGCTGTTCCCCATTGCCTTTAGAGAACCCTGGCTGTTCCTCACTCTGTGTGTGTGTGTGTGTGTGTGTGTGTGTGTGTGTGTGTGTGTGTGTGTGTGTGTGTGTGTGTGTGTGTGTGTGTGTGTGTGTGTGTGTGTGTGTGTGTGTGTGTGTGTGTGTGTGTGTGGTGTGTGTGTGTGTCAGGAGAAGGCAGGCAGGCATCCTGCCCAGTCTGGAGGATCTGCTCTTCTACACCATCGCCGGGGGCGCAGAAAAAATCCCGGCTCACAAATTCACCACAGTGAGTGTCAGGCCAGAGCCAAGCAGGCAGCCACATGGTTGTATGGCAATGGTGCCTGCTGTGTCATGGTTACTGCCACAGCCTTATACTGTATATCTGAATATAAGGCTTGTTACTACTCTGGCTGTACCAGGAAGCAATAGCTCACTCATGTATGGCCCCTTGCTTGCGGTGACATTAATAGAATTACATTCTTGTTAGATTAGAATTCATTCTATTTCGATGGTGAAATGTTGATCTCCCGCTATCTGTCATGGAAGTGCAGTTTATTCAATAGGCCTTATTAGTCTTGACATTTACATTGGATCCTTCAAGAAATATAGCGTTATATTGCATTAAACTGTCAAGTTATAACCTTGTTTATAAGCATAACAGACATAATAAATGTGTTGTAAACATGTAATTAACGTGATAATCGTCAGCCCCCTGACACGAGCCATGCTTTCTTGCAGGCGCTGAAAGCCACTGGGCTCCGGACCGGAGACCCCCGGCTGAAGGAATGTATGGAGAACCTGAAAGTCATCATGAAGACCACGTCAGACGGAAACCTGGACCGACACCTCTTCAAGAAGTAAGACCGTCTAGAACTGGGATGTAGAACAGACGCTAGAAGTAATGTTTATCTAGACTTCTTCAAGAAGTTCTAGAGCTGGGTTCTATAACAAGTTAGTTCCAGAACACTCTAGACACTAGACCTACAATAGAAGGCTTTAGTGGTCTTTTGATATGTCAAGCACCGGTCATCATTTAGTCATTTGTGTGCCTCCTTTATTTGAACACAGTTCATGTAGGCCATAACTTATTCAGGTTCCTTAGAAGTATTTGCTCAATGCATTTCAAGTCATGAATTATTCATAATAGTTCAGGCTTTATAAGGAAGCATGTCATAGCCTAGTCCTTTCAGATTGTCAAGGTCATATCAATCCCATTCATTTTAAAATATCCTTGTTACAAAAATAATGAATAGCAATTTGTCAAGAGACTCATCTCTACGATCACAAGAACTGTCCTTTCCAGATCAGCTGATATTTGCTTTAAAAAGATTGTTCCTGTTTACAACCCTAGGACATGCCATGTGACATAGCACACATAGCCCAGTGACCGCTTGAGAAACCACTCTGTAGGCAAGCCACCCTGCAGGATACAGATCATAAGACAACACACTAGGAGCTACACAAACATGCTAGGAGGAGCTGCAGTAGCTTTGACTGGAAGCCATCTGAGAGGCAACTATTTATAGGCAAGAAAAGCCTATACAGTAAACACAGCAGTGGGCGCATACAGTAGCAGAGATAGGACAGGGTAAAAAGATATCTGATATTATACAGTAGCAGGGATAGGACAGGGTAAATAGATATCTGATTTTATACAGTAGCAGGGATAGGACAGGGTAAATAGATATCTGATTTCATACAGTAGCAGAGATAGGACAGGGTAAATAGATATCTGATTTCATACAGTAGCAGGGATAGGACAGGGTAAATAGATATCTGATTTCATACAGTAGCAGAGATAGGACAGGGTAAATAGATATCTGATTTTATACAGTAGCAGAGATAGGACAGGGTAAATAGATATCTGATTTCATACAGTAGCAGGGATAGGACAGGGTAAATAGATATCTGATTTCATACAGTAGCAGGGATAGGACAGGGTAAATAGATATCTGATTTTATACAGTAGCAGGGATAGGACAGGGTAAATAGATATCTGATTTTATACAGTAGCAGAGATAGGACAGGGTAAATTGATATCTGATTTTATACAGTAGCAGGGATAGGACAGGGTAAATAGATATCTGATTTTATACAGTAGCAGAGATAGGACAGGGTAAATAGATATCTGATTTTATACAGTAGCAGGGATAGGACAGGGTAAATGGATATCTGATGTCATATAACATCTTATACAAATCTATGAGCTAATTCCTCACAGTTATCTATTCCCTGTATCATATGTACAAAAACAAATGTAGTAATATATTCCATTTAGCAGACGCTTTGATCCAAAGCGACTTGCATGCATAGAGTTTCTTATTGGTGGCCCCAGCGGGTATTGACCCGTGACCCTGGCGTTGCTAGTGCCATCCTCTTCCAACTGAAGCACACAGGACTCCTCCGTGTGTTACACTAGTCATAAGGAGACTTTGGTACCTAACATATACTCCACTGTCTCCTTTTCTCACCCAGGTGTGTCCAGAGCAACATCGTGTTGCTCACCCAGGCCTTCAGGAAGAAGTTTGTTATCCCCGACTTTGTGTCCTTCGCCTCCGAAATCGACGCGCTCTATGAGAATGCCAAAAACCTGGGAGGGGGACAGGTGGGTGAGGGAGAGGCCCTGGGGTCAGTGAGACGGCATGGTGATGGTGGTGATGATCATTTCCTGATTAAATGCCCATGGGGAATGGTAAGTGTTGATATGTTGCCTTCTGTTTTGTTGCGTAGGTGGCTGACTACATTCCCCAGCTGGCAAGGTTCAGCCCGGACCTCTGGGCCGTGTCCATATGCACTGTGGATGGACAAAGGTACAACAGCTATAATCATGTTTAACATGCAGTAAACATGTAGTAGCCTACATTTGTGTTTCTACAGTTAAGATGGAACACTTTCCATTTGGACGTACAGTATAGTGTTCCTGTCAAACTGCTTACAGCTGCATTGTGACAATGGCATACACTGTAAAGTAGCTAATTATTTACCCTACATAATGAGACGTTCATTCGTATTGTTTACATTTTCCTTTGCTTATTGCCTTTATCTCCTGGTCCTCTCTCTCCATCCCTTCCTCTCTCTCTCCATCCCCTTCTCCTATCCCTTCTTTAGACACACAGCGGGTGACACCAAAGTCCCGTTCTGCCTGCAGTCGTGTGTAAAGCCTCTGAAGTATGCCATCGCCGTGAACGACCACGGGACAGAGTATGTGCACCGTTTCATCGGCAAAGAGCCCAGCGGTCTGCGCTTCAACAAACTATTCCTCAACGAGGAAGGTGAGGGTCACACGTATAAAGATATATAATACTAGAATGGCTGGTGTCGTAAAACCTACAGAGCTCCAGAATGAGATTCTGTAATTCTATGGTCGCAGGCAGCACCAGTTTGTCTGGAGCCCCTCTGCTCGCTGTTTGGCTGTTCATTTCAGACGCAGAACTGACAACAGAGGTGTTAGTTACAATGTAGTGCTGCTCAGGTGGTCCTATTTTACTTCAAACCAAAAGATTTTGTCCTTTCATAGAATCATTTATATCTTGTATACATACATTGGACAAGGCAGTTGTCCGGGTTGATTGAGAGAAAGTAGTCCCTCTGGGTGGGTTGTGTGATTCAATGCAAGGTGATCCAGCCTGTGGTGCAGTCTGTTGCCATGGTACTGTTATGTAATCTTAATGAGAGGTGTTGGTGCAGCCGGATAGAACTCATTGCTCTGATTGTTGTGTTGGTTGGCAAATGATGCTATCTGAGCTCTGTAGATTGTGCACTCTCTCCCATTGGTCATGTTATCTAATCCGTTTATGCAAACTGCTAGCAGTGGTAGAAATGTCGTTTCTTCCAGTTTTTTTGTGTGTGATTGCATAAGAAGATTAAAGGGTTTAGGGGAAGGGAAGGGAAGGGAAGGGGAAGTGGCATAACACAAGAGACCTACAGTACAGCTAGTACTGAGCTGTGAGTTCATGGCTATGTACCTCAATATCACTAGTATGGTCTTTAGACTACAAAAGCCAGCTGTGGTCTCTTCAGCATTCATTCATTATCCATCTGATTTGTTATTCTGCTAATTTCATCACTTCAAATTCAAAGTTAAATCAACGTTACATGATCTTTGGGCATATTTGACTCTAACATTTCCTGTGTTGAGTAGTGTGTGGTGATTGTGAAGAAAATGTAACCTTGCTGTGTATGAACATATACTCTGTCCACTGCATTTGTAAACGTGTTGTAATGTAATATACACTGATTTCCACAGATAAACCACATAACCCTATGGTTAACGCCGGCGCTATTGTGTGCACGTCCCTCCTAAAGGTAAATAACATTTGAAATTCAGATCATAATGTATGTTTTTTTGGAGGGGGAAACATTTGTTCAAAAAAAGAAACGTCGAACCATGCCTTTGTTCAGTACAGTGGGTAGTTGTACCAATACTAGGTTACATAATACATTAAGTCAATTCTGTACGTGCCTTGTTACCTCTGGAGTGACAAAGTTGCATTGAATTACATTTTAAATACATGAAATAACAGGGAGAGGGTAAATAACACTTCATTGTTTTAGCCAGATTACCAGCTTGCGCTGTACTGTATATGGAGAAGTTAAGACTATAGATCATCCTGCTGAAAGGGGATTTGTTTGGTGAAAGCATCAGTGAGCTGCCTGCCTCTCAGTTATGCACATAGCCCGTACAGTACACACAAGGCTGACTTTGTGTGAGACAGCACTAGCTTGTCAGACAACGTGCCTCAGATTGGTCTAACCAGCCCAGCCATATAGATAAAGCCATACATTGAATCATGGGTAAAACTGCTTTGGTATATGAATGAAAGATCAATATGTGGGTGTGTTCTGTGCGTCCATCGCCCGCTTAAATCTCATGTCTTTGACCAGGCAGAGGCAAAGCTAACCTGGCTGGCTATTGGCTGAGAGGAGTAAAACATCTTTGCTATTGGCTATTAGTCAGGAAGTGATGTTAGAAATAGCTTACTGTACGGGAGCAATGCACCCTCTGCTGCTGAAACTGTAATCAATTATCTGTGTGTTTATTATGAGATATTGTAGGGTAAAACGCGTTCACCTCCAACGCATTGTAGGTGCCTCGCTGAAGACTAAAACCAAGAGGTGACACATACATGTACGTTTCGTGCATAAGTCTTCTGTAGTGTTGTTACTACATGACCCAGCACCAGCCCATTTATCATATCGACGTGAGGAACTACGTTTGTTTCATACTAAACTTTCAACAGTCACATACCGTGAACTAAGCTTCGGATACAAACTCTGTCCAAATGACTTCTCTTTCACCTTCATTGTATTGAGAGAAATACTACTTTTAGATTTTCTTTCTTCTTTCTCTGCAGAAACGAGGTTTCATCTCCAATAATTAGTGGCTGCAACCTACTGCAGATACTTTTTCTCTTACTGTATGTAGCCAAAGCCCATATCTATAGCTCCAGGGGCTAATTCAACAGTACAACTGTCTGTCTTAGATGAAGACAGTTGTGGGCACTAGTTTACCACCTTCAAAACAAGACTAGCACTCTGTTCCATATTTCCACGTAACATGGCACAGGGACCCAGATAGATGAGGCCTGGCTACTCCTCAATCTCAACTGCAGCCAAGCCAAGTTACTGCATGAAGCCTTGGGTTTTTCTGTCTGGTTTGATTTGGGGTTGAACTCTGATGGAAAGGTGCCGTATGATTATCCTGTCTAAGAGTTTATAGGAGTAACACCTATAAGGAATAACAACTCTATAGTAATTAGTGTTAACGATTTATTTGATTGATACTTGTATCAGACTGTACACTATGTACTCAATATGGTACATAGTACAGTACACAAAATATTACACCTAGTAATATACAGATGTAGGATCTTAATTTGAGCCAGTCTGCTACAGCAGGAAAATAATCCTGCAGCGACAGGAAATGTGAATTATTATGTGAATTTTAATTAATGGCCATTTTTTGTAGGGGTTGATACATTTTTTGTTCTGGCAAATCAAGTCTTGACATTTTAAAGTGGAGATTACGAACCTTAGACACCTTTTTAAACCTTTAATACACTCCAAGTTTGCATTTTTCCTGCTGTGAGTGATAAAAGTAAGATCCTACATCTGTAGCCTATTAGTAATTTGGTTATTTGGATGGCAGTCATTTGACTTGACAGGGTAATGATGTGGTATCTTTCTACTTAAATCTTCATTATAACCTTAAACCAATCACTGTATAGGTTGCTAATGGTGAGCTCAATAATCAATCCACTGATTGGATGCCCGCACATTCTAATAATAATCTAATGTATTTAGTAATATAGACCAGATCTGTCTCTCAAAATGTGGTTCCTGTATGGTAAATCGGGGACTAAACTATGGGAACGTTTTAATGTGTTTTTGAAGCCTCGTTTGTGGTTTATTTGTTATTGCATATCTTACAGCATTAAGATCTGTGGGAAATTATGACCACTGCCACAGGTCAATGACGTTGGTAATTTCTTTACTTAAATTATTTTCCCTATTGAACAACATATTGGATTTGTTATAATAAGCTACAGTTGTAGTAGTTGTTATTTGTCACCTGCATTTTACAAACGGTTTACAAACTGCTTATAACCTGGATAATAAACAGAAAGGCAACAAAAAAAACATGCTTTTCAAAATCATGATAGTACAAACATGCCATTTTGTTTTTAGATGATCGATTATTTGTGTTTTATTGTTTGAATGTATTTAACTGGTTTATTTGCACTATTTGTATTATTAGAGTTAAATATAAAGTTTCCTTTCTGTAGTACCTCCTCTCTTCTCCTCAGCTTACACTACATATCCCAGAAGTCAGTGTGTTCCACAATATTAAGGGAGGACATCACTAATTAATCTGCACATATAGATCCATAACCTTCTACAACACACAGGATCAGCCACACACTAGCAAACATCACATCACTAACTTTCAACAGACACTCAGACACCCCTACAGTACATAGGCTACTTGCACTACTACAGATTAACTTCACGTATACCTGTCTATGCAGAATTGCAGATATAAGGAATTGCATTTACCTGTGGTGCGATTTATCCCCATAACGGTCTGGTAGAATGGCCTACACATTGTTTTTGCTGATTGTCTTTTGGTAGATTATTTTCTAATTTGAAAACCCTTGACTCTTTAATTAGTGATTCATTTCATCTCCTTCATCTCCATCTAGCTACTTGCCCAGTAATCCTAAATATTTTTAATATTAGGACTAAACTTATTTTCTTTAGGGTACATACTGTTTTTTTGTAATAATTATTGCTAGATTTTGCAATCATATTGGTCATTTGATCTAGGAATAATTTGAATTCGTCATAAGGTATTCCCGCTAGCTAGGCAATATACAATATACTGTAAATGTAATTTGATATACAGTATGTAGTCATTCATACTTATGTGATCGTCTGTTTCTCTTTTAGCAAGGGGCAAGCAACGCTGAGAAATTTGATTATGTAAGTAACGCTACCCAGTTATTTTATGTTTAGCCCGACGCTGCGCTGACTGAGATGATCGTCTTTGTAATGATGGGTACACTTTGTTAAGATGGGTACACTTTGTTATGCTGGGTACACTTTGTTATGCTGGGTACACTTTGTTATGATGGGTACACTTTGTGACCTGTTGGACTTTGTGTTGCAGGTCATGAACTTCATGAACAAGCTGGCAGGAAACGAGTATGTGGGTTTCAGCAATGCCACGTGAGTTGTCAAGACGAAGACCTGGGGTTGTGGTTTGGTTCAGCACCTTGGCTCACCACCATTGGCCAGGTGCCATGCCTTAGTTATTCATCAGGGTTGTTTTCACCACTAGCATTTTTAGAAGGATTATCAGTTTCGGTCAGTACTTTATTCTGCTTTAGAATAACACCACAAAAACAACGACCATAGAGATACATCTTGATCTGGACAGCATCAAAAACCATAGGGGAAGTAGGGGTGCTGAATTCATACAATTCACAAAAGTAGTGTACTGGGCCTTTACTAGTCCTGTGTTAGCAGACCGATATAGCCAGCGTTTTTTTTGTTTGTTGTTGTTGCACCGCCGCCCCCACCCCCAAACGACTTCCCGCGGCTATGTCAACAACACAAATAGATTTACTAGTTTGGGAAGTAGAATTGGAACCAAATTGGAATTGAACTTAGTTGAAACCCAACTCCGAATGTTCCCATTAACTAACAACACAACACTCTCTGCACCCAGATTCCAGTCAGAGAGGGAGTCTGGAGATCGGAACTTTGCGATCGGCTACTACCTGAAGGAGAAGAAGGTTGGCGACAGCTGAAACAAGCGCACACATTTTACATCAATCAAATGTACCTTTCCTAGATCACTGAAGACATTTTTACTAGGCATTGTCTGACTGTCAAATCAAATCACTGTTGTTTCTTTCTAGTGCTTTCCAGAGGGGACAGACATGACCTCCATTTTAGACCTCTACTTCCAGGTGAGTATTTGTATTTGGCAGCAGCTACTCTTCCTGGGGTCCAAACACGTTAAGGCACTTACATCACACATAAAGCAAAAGATAGAACAGTAATCATATAACATTATTACACCACTACATATGTACAATACAAAATGTCTAATACCACCATGCAACAATATTATAATGTACGTGTGTGCCAGCGTTTGTGCGTATGCGGGTCTGTACCTGTGTGTGTGTCTCTTCACAGTCCCTGCTGTTCCATAAGGTGTCTTTTTATCCGTTTTTTAAATCTGATTCTACTGCTTGCATCAGTTACCTGATGTGGACTAGAGTTCCATGTAGTCATGGCTCTATGTAGTACTGTGTGCCTCCCATAGTCTGTTCTGGACTTGGGGGTTGTGAAGAGCCCTCTGGTGGCATGTCTTGTGGGGTATGCATAGGTGTCAGAGCTGTGCGCTAGTAGTTTAAACAGACACCTCGGTGCATTCAGCTTGTCAACACTTCTTACAAAAACAAGTAGTGATGAAGTCAATCTCTCCTCCACTTTGAGCCATGAGAGATTTACATGCATATTATTGATGTTAGCTTTCTGTGTACATTTAAAGGCCAGCCGTGCTGCCCTGTTCTGAGCCAATTGTAATTTTCTTAAATCCCTTTTTGTGGCACCTGACCACACGACTGAAAAGTAGTCCAGGTGCCTGTAGGACCTGCCTTGTTGATAATGTTATTAAGTAGGCAGATTAGCACTTTATTATGGACAGACTTCTCCCCATCTTAGCTAATGTCGTATCAACATGTTTTGACTATGAAAGTTTACAATCCAGGGTAACTCCAAGCAGTTTAGTCACCTCAACTTTCTCAGTTTCCACATTACTCGTAACAAGATTTAGGGTTTAGTGAATGATTTGTCCCAAATACAATGCTTATAGTTTTTGAAATATTTAGGTCTAACTTATTCCTTGCAACCCATTCTGAAACTAACTGCAGCTCTTTGTTAAGTGTTGCAGTGATTACACTCGCTTTAGTAGCTGACGTGTATAGTGTTGAGTCATCTGTATACATAGACACACTGGTTGTGATGACAGTGTATGTATATATGGTGAATTGGTGTGGGAATCGAGTGAGCATTTTTTTTCTGAACATGGTTCAAGTTTGAAGCTGTATCATTTCAATGGGCTTAGTGGAGAAACATCCTGTTTGTGTTTTTCTCTCTCTGTCAGCTGTTATTCCCGATGGTATATTAACAGTTTTCTATTCTACTCTAGCTGTGCTCCATCGAGGTGACCTGTGAAAGCGCAAGCGTCATGGCGGCCACCCTGGCCAACGGCGGCTTCTGTCCAATCACAGGCGAGCGCGTGCTGGGCCCGGAGGCGGTACGGAACACCCTGAGCCTCATGCACTCGTGCGGCATGTACGACTTCTCGGGACAGTTTGCTTTCCACGTGAGTCTCTCAAGTTCCTTCCTTCAATACTTGTATTTGTTGATTTGACAGGGACCATGTACAATAGACTTTGCACCAGATTTGAGTTACAATTCTCATTTCTAGTCCCCTTATTTTCCTAGCCCCCCCCCCAGTTTAGCATTGTTTCCTACTGTCTGTTTGGCCTGCTGCTCTTTGTCGTTGTTCCCACTGTGTCTCCAATCTGCTACTGTTTATGCATTACACATTACACTGCAGTAAGTCTTCCAACTCCATTATGTTTTGTCCATCGACTGCTGTTCATTTATTGCTGTAATGTTTTGACACTGTTGTCTGCACTCCCTTTTAACCTCTTCCTCTATGCTGTCTGGCAGGTTGGACTTCCAGCTAAGTCAGGCGTGGCAGGGGGCATCTTGCTGGTGGTGCCCAACGTCATGGGTATCATGTGCTGGTCCCCGCCACTGGACAAGCTGGGTAACAGTGTACGAGGAATCCAGTTCTGCACGGTACGAGAAACTGACAGTTTTCACTCTGTTGTCGCTCTGTCAGTGATCTAATTGATTGATTGATTGATTGATTGATTGATTGATTAGAAAAGCAGCAGAAAGACTGACAGGGATTGCTCTGTTCCAGGATCTGGTTTCCCTTTGCAACTTCCACAACTACGACAACCTGAAGCACTTTGTCAAGAAGCTGGATCCTCGCAGGGAGGGCGGAGACCAGAGGGTGAGTCGAGTTTTACTGGGAGCCTCTCGCTCCTTCTCCTCTCTTTTTCTACTTCCCTATGTTCACCAAGGTGCCTCCATGTACATGTAGTCGATGTATTCCCTTGAAAAGGCTGTCGTTGGACTGTGTTTTTTTTAAAGCAACAGTGCCATCCACTGGAAGATACTGATAGTGCTAAAGGAAAGTGGTTGACATGCAAACTGACGCCAACTGCCTCTCTGTTGTCTTTCAGGTGAAGTCGGTCATCAATCTTCTCTTTGCTGCGTACACTGGCGATGTGTCTGCACTGAGGAGGTACACAGCACTGCATCATCTCCATGTTGGCCAATAAGGCCTTGAAAATAAGCTATGAAAGGAAATATGTCATGTTTTGACATCTTTGGAGAGTAAATTCCAAATCTGTCCCAGTGTTAGACAGAGACCTTGTAAGGTTTCCCTGTGTGTCTACATGGGGAATAGAGGTGGTGTGTGCTATTTTGGCTGCTGTACTATACTCATCACTGTCCTTCTGTGGAATGTGTCCAGGTTTGCTCTGTCTTCCATGGACATGGAGCAGAGGGACTATGACTCCAGGACAGCCCTCCATGTGGCTGCAGCAGAAGGACATGTGGAGGTGGTCAAGTTCCTGTTGGAGGCATGCAGGGTCAACCCTGTTCCCAAAGACAGGTGAGCTTAGATTCAATGGCCCAAAAGACCACCCAGTGTCTGTCAATGTAGCTAAGATCCAACGTCTCCAATGGACAGGAAGACATATTTTCAACCAGTGTCTTGTCTGTAACCAGTTTTCCATCCCACTTTTTTATGAGAGTACATGTCGGATAAGAAATGTCACAACAGGCCGAATGAAAATAGCAAATTTGTCAGTAAGCTTTCCAAATGTCAACAAACCAAATACAAGATGGGAAACTTGGAGTCACACAAGGATATTTTGTGTGGTCCTCCTGTTACGACTTGGGAAAGCATGCAGTTTATTAGGCTACAGGTGAAATAAGTTATAATGAACTTCACAGGGTGGTAAAAGGGAATGGTGAAAAGCTTGACCTACATATATATATTACCTCAATTACCTCGACTAACCGCGCATTGACTCTGTACTGGTACCCCCTGTATATAGACTTGCTATTGTTATTTTACTGCTGCACTTTAATTATTGGTACTTTATTATAAAAAAATGTTTTGTATTTTTCTTAAAATTGCATTGTTGGTTAAGGGCTTGTAAGTAAGCGTTTCACTGTAAAGTCTACATCTGTAGTATTCAGCGCATGTGACAAATAACATTTGATTTGATACTCCTTTCCAATAAATATCCAGGGTCTTATTCTGGTGACATGATGATCAGTGCTTGGCTGCCATTTGACAAAAAAATGATCTTGCTTTTTTTTAAATGTCCATAGTAGTCTCATCATGTAGGCTATACCCACACTGTATCTGCAAAAAGAGTGGGCACATTGGCTATATAACGCAACATATTTACTAACAAAACCATCAGTAGAGTTGAAAATGCGCTGGAAACCGGTTGAACTTGTATTTGTTTATTCGATACATGGGAATTTAACAGCAAAAGTCATTTTTATGTCCACTACGTCACCACGCACAGCCTTTTATCTGCAACAAGTACATTTCATGGAAACACATTATTTTTGCAGATTTGAGAATATTTGTATGAAAATCTGTCGCCAATTGGATGGAAACCTAGCTAATGTAAAACGTGTCCATTTAAGAGCAGTGTTTACAATGTCTCTTGTCTGTTCCATCAAGGTGGGGTAACACACCGATGGAAGAGGCAGTTCACTTTGGACACCACGACGTTGTGACCATGCTCCAGGACTACAACAACAAGTACAGTCCACCAGGGGGCGCCACTGAGGACACAGAGAAGGAGATAGCGGAGAAGAACATTGACGGCCTACTATGAGCCAACTAATACTCTTGTCTATCCATAGAAATAAAATAACTAGAACGGACGTTCCCATTGAAATTATATATACACGCGATCTGAGAGGCTTGTTTCTTTCCAGTCATTCTATTTCTATGGCCCCATTAACTATCTGGAAGACTTACTGTAAGTGTGTGGTCCATTTGTCACGTCAGTGGTAGGTCACGTATACTGTTGATAATACTGTATTGTTGATTTTGTATAAAAGTATTGTATTTCTGTCATTTGAAAGACGACAATGTGTTTTAAAATATATATATATATATACATATATATATTGACCTTTGACTTTTTCCCAGATGTTTTTAGTTTTTCGGGTTGCTGTTTCCTTTCGCTTCGCTTTATAATGTCATAGTGCTCACTGCGCAACTCTCCCTCAGTGTGTGTCGGCACTATGTGGAATGTATTTTCTACATTTAAGTGCACAAAACATTTGTCTTTATGTACAACAGTGTGTAAAACCTGTACGTATGCATAAGATAACGTGTACATTTATGTAATGTGTGTATATCCCTGAAATTAATATAATATCAGAGGTAGATGGATTCAGTGTAAATACTATTTTATCTGTAGTGAAATCGAGTGACTCTCACTGGCACAGCTTTTGAAGGAAATGGGTAAAGTCCACACTCTGCATTAGGCTTAAGTTTGTCTCTATTGATGAGGCAGAATGCATGACATAAACTATTCCACATGTTCACACATCTAGGTAGCCTGGTTGCAAATCTGTTTGTGCTGTATATGACACTGGCTATACAGTTGGCTATTCAGGCCAGACAGATCTGGGAACAGGTTATCTATGATTTAAGACCTCTGGTCTTTTGATTTAGGCCCAGGAGCTTCATATGAATTGAAAGTATGGCATTATTTGGAATGAGTTTGGTTTTGTTGGTTTGCTATTCGATAGCTAGACATTTTTGCATATTCTTCTCCAAAATAACAGAAAATATTTTTTTAATTGATTGTTCGATAATCTTATTTTAATTTAGAGTAGAAAGGGGGTTATTTATTTAGGTGTCAGCCAAAGCTTTTCTGTACGTTTGCTCCACCTGATAATAAAGTCTAGTTGGTGACTTAGAAAAAGAGAGGATATCGCACGCGAGCCACCTCAGGAGCAATACAATACAATTCAACCAGCAGCCATGTGCTCTTTACAGACAGGTTTCCCACCTATGCTAAGTAAAATTTTAGGGCAAAACATAAAACCCTTCGAAACATTGATTTATCACTTCATGGATACAGCAGTGTCAATGGTGTTACTATTATGATTTGTCACACAAGTTTATTTATTTGTCAGATATATTTTTTTACATTGATTTTATCATCAGTTATAGACAGTACATTACACTTTAATGAATGTTTTTAGTTCAGAACAACTCCACAAAGGTGGACTTTAAATCTCGCCATACTCACCCAAATGCCTCTTTTGGGTAGAGATAAAATAGTTATCCTTATGGGCCTATATGAAAGCAGAACACTAAGACAATCCTACACACAACTAATGGAGCACTTTTTATGCAGAGATACGCATATTGATTGTTTAACTGTTTAGAGTGTAAAAGTGTAAAATAGCATAAGGGTTTACTTGAAAAGTCAGGTTAGTTTGGTGAGAACTAGTCTGTATTTGTTTGTGTCATTGACTATGGGAGGGACAGCGACTACATATCTGGTAATGACAGAGGACATTGCCATCAAAATCTCAAGCCCTACACTATTGTGCTAAAAGTACTAAGGCAACTTGTGATTTGATGAATGGATATATTTTTATTGAATAACTCATCTCAAGTGTTCAGCGTTGCTTTCATTGGATTTGACTTGACTTGGTCTTCCCAGTCCCTGTTGCACAAGAAGCCTCGTGTGTATGAGTGTTTGTTGTTCACCTGTGTAGGTGCAGGTCATCTTCAACATTAGCTAATTATTTTGAATGTACCACAGGTGTATACTGATGTCATCCGTTTGTTTGTTTTCATTCAAGTATATCTGCTTCAGCTGTGTGTTGCAGGCAATGGAGAAATATATCTTTATTTATTGTTTGATCATTGAAATAAATATCTTTAAATATGGATATCTCCCTTTACTCCCACTCTATATTCTTGAATATAGGCATGAATGTTACAAATGATCACCAAATTAACACCAAAGTATGGATTGTTTCCAGCACAGTGAGTACTACATGATTATTCCTCCTGTAATTGTACTTACAGCGGCAGTTTATAATTTCATATATTTAAAACTTGTGTGTGAGAGAATTGTATTGTCTGAAGAGATAGCCTCGAATTGTACACAGCGTCTCCTCTCACTCTATCTTGCTCATTGCATGTGGCTGTGACCTCACACCGATTGGCAGTACACCCAGAACATTGATCTGGGTTTCAAGGTCCCAGCTTTGAGGGTAGAAGCCTCGTCAGTCACATGCAGGAACCAGCGTTAATAATGAATCATGTAAATCATGCTTATATGACTTGTTTGTGTAGCTGTACATAATGACTGAAAGGGAACACCCTTTTCAGAGAGTTTTCACCAAGCTCGGAATGAGTTTGTGAACCTCAAAGAGAATACGTTAGACGGTTTGTGTTCAAAGTAATTGATGACCTATTTTATGTGTCACGTGGTTATGCCCATTTATGTACATCCGGTCCTGATGTTCTCACTCTATCGAGTGAGTGCTTATGTAACCTGATAGTGCTTCTGTTTAGGGTAAAGCATATGTTTGCACTAAAGCTGTCCTGGTGATTGATGTGTAGTGACCTTGTTGAACTGAGGAATGTGTTTTAACATTCGAAAGAGTAGGGCAATGTTGTAGTGAGCTTATGTCTCTGCTGTTTAGTGATCTTGTATATGAATGTCACATCCTGACCAGTAAAGGGGTTATTTGTTATTATAGTTTGGTCAGGACGTGGCAGGGGTATTTGTTTTATATGGTTTTGAATGTGTGTTTATGTAGAGGGGCGTTTGATTTATGTATTCCGGGGTTTTGGTTTAGTTCTATATTGTATATTTCTATGTCGATTCTAGGGTGTTTATTTCTATGTTTAGGTATTGGATTGGGGCCTTCAATTGGAGGCAGCTGTTTATCGTTGCCTATAATTAGGAGTATGTTTGTTTTGGGTATTGTGGGAGGTTGTTCTTTGCACTGCTGTATTTAGCCTGCAAGACTGTTAGTTAGTTCGTTTCTTGTTTTGTTTATTAAGTGTTCGCAAATAAAGTTAAGATGAGCACTCGACCCGCTGCACCTTGGTCCATTTACTACGACGACCGTTACAGAACCTCCCACCAACCACGGACCAAGCAGCGGGCCCAGGAGGAGGAAGGATCCTGGGCCAGGGAGAAAAGGGAGTGGAGGACATCTTGGACATGGGAGGAGATAATGGCAGGGGACAAGACCCTGCCATGGAGACAGGTGGAGACAGCAAGAGAGGAATGGCGAATGTGGAATGAAAACCGGGACTGTTACAGGGGTACACGGTTGGCATTTAAGCCTGAGAGGCAGCCCCAGGAATTTATTTGGGGGGGGCACACGGGTAGTTTGGCTGGGCCAGGATTAAGCCGCAAGCCTACTCCCCGTGCTTATTGGTCAGGTCCCGTGCTTTGGAGTGATGCGCACGGCGTCGAGGCCAAGTATTCACAGGCCGGTGTGCGTGGTGCCAGCACCCCGCATTTGCCAGGGGGAAGCGGGCATCCAGCCAGTAAGGGCGGAGCCAGTACTGCGCTCGAGACCGCCAGTGCGCCTTCACGGTCCAGTGTATCCTGTTCCTGCTCCTCGCACTAGCCTTCGGTGCGTGTCTCCAGTCTGATACCTCCAGTACCAGCCCCACGCACCAGGCCTCCAGTGCGTCAGCCCAGTCCAGTACGTCCTGTTCCCGCTCCTCGCACTAGCCTTGGGGTGCATGTCTCCAGTCTGATACCTCCAGTACCAGCCCCACGCACTAAGCTTCCAGTGCATCAGCCCAGTCCAGTGTATCCTGTTCCCGCTCCTCGCACTAGCCTTGGGGTGCGTGTCTCCAGTCTGATACCTCCAGTACCAGCACCACGCACCAGGCTTCCAGTGCGTCAGCCCAGTCCAGTACGTCCTGTTCCCGCTCCTCGCACTAGCCTTGGGGTGCGTGTCTCCAGTCTGATACCTCCAGTACCAGCCCCACGCACCAGGTCTCCAGTGCGTCAGCCCAGTCCCGAGCTTCCAACGACAGTACCTCGTCCAGAGTGTCCGGCAACAGTGCCTCGTCCAGAACTTCCGGAAACAGTGCCTCGTCCAGAACTTCCGGCAACAGTGCCTCATCCAGAACTTCCGGCAACAGTGCCTCGTCCAGAGTGTCCGGCAACAGTGCCTCGTCCAGAGCTTCTGGCAACAGTGCCCCGTAGAGAGACAGCCCACTGTCCGGAACCAAGAGAGACGGCCCACTGTCCGGAACCAAGAGAGATGGCCCACTGTCCGGAACCGAGTGAGAGGGCCTCCAGTCCGGAACCGAGTGAGACGGCCTACAGTCCAGAACCGAGTGAGACGGCCTACAGTCCGGAACCGAGTGAGACAGCCTACAGTCCGGAACCGAGTGAGACGGCCTACAGTCCGGAACCGAGTGAGTCGCCCTACAGTCCGGAGCTCCCAGAGTCACCCTACAGGCCGGAGCTCCCAGAGTACAGTCCAGGGTCTACAGTGACATGCTTCAGGCCAAGGTATTCAGTAGGGGTGGACTGGTCATGTGGGGGACTAAGGCCTGAGCCTGAGCCACCTCCACTGTAGGAGGTTTGGGGAGGGAGGGGTGTAGCACGGGAGCCGTCGGTAATGGCAGCCACCCTCCCTTCCCTCCCTTTAGTTTAAGGGGTTTCTTTTGTAGATATTTTTGTTGTTAAGTGTGTCTGCACCTTTGGGGGGGGGGGGGGGGGGGGGTGTACTGTCACGTCCTGACCAGTAAAGGGGTTATTTGTTATTATAGTTTGGTCAGGACGTGGCAGGGGGTATTTGTTTTATATGGTTTTGAGTGTGTGTTTATGTAGAGGGGCGTTTGATTTATGTATTCCGGGGTTTTGGTTTAGTTCTATATTGTATATTTCTATGTCGATTCTAGGGTGTTTATTTTTATGTTTAGGTATTGGGATTGGGGCCTTCAATTGGAGGCAGCTGTTTATCGTTGCCTCTGATTGAAGGTCCTATAATTAGGAGTATGTTTGTTTTGGGTATTGTGGGAGGTTGTTCTTTGCACTGCTGTATTTAGCCTGCAAGACTGTTAGTTAGTTTGTTTCTTGTTTTGTTTATTAAGTGTTCGCAAATAAAGTTAAGATGAGCACTCGACCCGCTGCGCCTTGGTCCATTTACTACGACGACCGTTACAATGAAACAGTAATTTCGGGGGGGGGGGGGGTATTGATCAGTATAAGTAAAGAGCTGTGAACACTACGAGCGACAAGAAACCTTGAGAGATAAACCACAGAAGACTTTAAAGAAGAAAGAAATAAAACATGGCCAATTATCGGTGTATCGTGTCCACAATGGCAAAACCATCGAAGCCATTCTTTGTGAGGCCCCTGATTGTTTTAATGGTGGGGTGGATATCAGTGACGGACATATGGGTTACATTTTCCAACCGGACGATTCAACGGTCAAGATTTTCACAAACGGCTGCCTCAACACCCATTTTCAACCAAAAACAGAGTTTTTCTCCTGCGTTGCGGATGAGAGAATGGCTTAAGATAAGACTTGCTCTATGTCAGATCAAACAGGCCCTCCGTGGAACATCCCTGCCTGGGTATGCATTGGAAGAGGAAGTCTGCGGGCGAGATGATTTGAAAGCCATAAGAATCTCTTCAGTGGCATATAGTACGGACTCCAAAGTGACAATTTTAAGTTGTGCCGAATTCAATAGTGTAAATGCCACCAAATCAGTTAGTTCGTATGTATTTTCAAAAGCCTGCACAGAGGTCAACTATTTCGTGCCTGTCTTTAGCTTTAGGTGGGGAGATTACTTTAAAGTCCTTGAAATGATCAAACGTGGAAACTCTTTTCCAGCATCGTGAACATTTGCGTCGATGGGCGCTTCTGTCTTCAAGACAGAACATGGGCCTAAAGGCAAGACGGTTGATATATCATGGAGAAAAAAAACATATGAAACCTGGAAGGCACTGGAGATCAAGGGGGGAAGAGACAGTGTCTGAACCGGTCTCATCTTGACGATTGGGATTTAGAGATGGATGGTGGTGGTGGTTTACAATAGATAATTCCCAATGCCTTTTTCTCTAAGAAAATAATTACTAATAAAACATGTATATGTAGGATTGTTCAATAATAATGTGTAATATGTATGCATTTCAGTACTGAAGATTTAAGAAATGTAATTTACATTGAATGAAATATCAGGCTCTCTCTCAGGCTATGAAAAAGATATGACATTGACTCCTTAGTGCTGAACTTTACCCCGTCTATAGCCACCCTGGTTATTATATGACCCTGATGGTCATCTACGAAGGTTGGAACATCTTGAACAACAATAAGGGGCACATGTACTCTTAAATGTCCACTCAGCACAGCCCTCTGAGCATGGTTCCTCCCTAGTTTTAATCCTAGGTTTATGACTTCTAGGGTGTGTTTCCTAGATGCTGTGCTTCGGCATATGCATTGATGGGTCTTAGAATGTATTCGTCGCATGTGACAAATACAGTTTGATTTGATTTGAAACACACCTCCAGGCTGTGTAAGGGCTATTTGACCAAGAAGGAGAGTGATGGAGTGTTGCATCAGATGACCTGGCCCCCACAATCACCTGACCTCAACCCAATTGAGACGGTTTGCGATGAGTTGGACTGCAGTGTGATGGAAAACCAGCCAACAAGTGCTCAGCATATGTGGGAACTCCTTCAAGACTGTTGGAAAAGCATTCCTCATGAAGCTAGTTGAGAGAATGCCAAGAGTGAGCAAAGCTGTCATCAAGGCAAAGGAGGGTTACTTTGAAGAATCTCAAATATAAAATATATTTCAAAAATATAAAATATATTTTTTTGGTTAATACGACTCCATAATTTTGATGTCTTCACTATTGTACTACAATGTAGAAAATAGTAAAAATAAAGAAAAACCCTTGAATGAGTAGGCGTGTCCAAAATATTGACTGGTGCTGTATATAATTCATTTAAATGATCATTGCATTTTTTTATTCACAGTACAATGTCATGGTCAAATGTCACTGTTAACCTCATCGTGACCAATCATGACCCCTCTTACACTTCTCTTGAACTTCAGCTTGAAACACATCTCTACAATCAGCAGCTTCTCGTGTTCCAGCTGTTTCGGTGTCAGCCCGTTCATTTCATGTTCTAAAGTGGGAGAAGGAAAAATATTCACTTACTGACTATACTTGAAACACAGACCTGTAAATAGATGATCTATTACAGGTTGAGAATAAAACACCTCACCTCTGTTTTTAAGAGTATTTAGCTTAATGTCATTCTTGTCTTGAAGGTATTCCAGAGACTTTATATTCTGATTCCGCTTCCTAGGGTTAGGTTCTTATTTGTCAGAGTAAATAACTCATAGACTCTAGAGAAGCTTTAACCAAGTTTAATTCTGCCCAAAGGGTCTGTACAGCTGTAATTCAGACAACCCAACATTTCTCCCATCACAGATATATCCCACTTAAGACACTCCTCCTTCTCTCCAATCCTTACATCTTATGGTTTTACAGGAAAAGAGTAACAGGATACTAAACCCTTATTACTCCCTTCAGGGGATCTGACCTCACCTCCTGACCTCAACCCCTCCTTCACCTAATCTACAGATGTCCATCTGTCTCCCTATATCAATCCTTTGAGCTCCTCCCGTCCACCCAGCACATTCCACAGCCGCTCTGTCTTTCTACAGATCTCACTCCTTAATATACTATGCGTCTGATCTATCATGTCTTTAATATCTCAATGTTCAAAATGTCGAATCCAACAGTCCCTGCTCTTGAACAAGAGTATCCTAATGTTCAATTTATATAAACTTGGAAAATACTAATAAATGGATCAACAATGATAATAAAACATGGATAAGATTTTTTTTTTAAAGATGATTAAACATGAATTAAACAAACTAACAAACGGAACAAACAATGAACAAACATTTACTGCGAGGTTTACAAATTCAGAGACTTATGGCCTCTGTACTATGATCACACAATGTGATTTCCATCTATCGTCACACAACAAAATGCCATTCCAGGTGAATCTGCTGTCTTGTTCTATGTCAGATGGAGCAGCTTTAAGTTTCTCCACTTCCCCTTCTGGTTCCTAAGAGAGTAATAGCACAAGACTTGGAAAGCAACAACAAAAACATAAAATAACAGTATTAACAATGTGATAAGCTATACATAATTATACATGCATGAAAACCAAAGTCTGAGACCCTGACAATTCCCACTCTCTCTTCACCTGACTCTATGCCTCCCGGATACTTTCCTGCTGGGTTCCACAAAAATGAAAGCTCTAAAAAGCTTCCTCATGCTTTCACCCAGTCTTCCCCTTTAGGCCCCAAGTCATGTCACTAGCAAGTGAGATAAACGTGCTGGATCAGATAGATGGCAAACCTGACATGCATGAACATGTACTGCAAATCACTGATGGAATTGTTCCACCAGGAAACAATCAACATATAGTATATGATGGAAATGATCACTCACCTGAACCTTGTTTGTCATGTCTTTGACTTTGTTGTTCAGCTTTTGTTTCTCCAGAACCAATGCTAGTCTGTGTGTTTTTGTCACATTCGCCGTAATGAGCGGACCAAGGCACAGCGTGAGTTGAGTTCCACATACTTTATTATCCAGTAAAACAACCAAAAAAACAATAAACAAAATACGAACGTGAAAGCCGTAGTGCACAAAACACTAACACAAACAATATCCCACAAACGCAGGTGGGAAAAAGGGCTACCTAAATATGATCCCCAATTAGAGGTAACGATTACCAGCTGCCTCTAATTGGGAACCATACAAACCACCAACATAGAAATACAAATGCTAGAAACCCCCCTAGTCACGCTCTGACCTATACACCATAGGGAACCCAGAGGGCTCTCTATGGTTAGGGCGTGACAGTACCCCCCCAAAGGTGCGGATTCCGACCGCAAAAACCTGAACCTAGATGGGGAGGGTCAGGGTGGGCAAATAGCGTCGTGGCGGCTCCGGTGCAGGACGTAGCCCCCACTCAGACCGCGGATCTGGCCCTGAAGCCGGGCTGAACGCCATGCCCGGACTGAGCACCGGAGCAGAGGAAGGCTCCGGCCATGGAGCAGGACTGGACGCCGTGCCTGGACGCCGTGCCTGGACTGGGCACCGGCGCAGAGGAAGGATCCGGCCATGGAGCGGGACTGGACGCCGTGCCTGGACTGGGCACCGGCGCAGAGGAAGGATCCGGCCATGGAGCGGGACTGGACGCCGTGCCTGGACTGGGCACCGGCGCAGAGGAAGGATCCGGCCATGGAGCGGGACTGGACGCCGTGCCTGGACTGAGCACCGGAGCAGAGGAAGGCTCCGGCCATGGAGCAGGACTGGACACGGTGCCTGGACTGGGCACCGGTGCAGAAGAAGGCTCCGGACATAGAACAGGACTAGACGCCATGCCTGGACTGGGCACCGGCGCAGAGGAAGGCTCCGGCCATAGAGCGGGACTGGACGCCGTGCCTGGACTGGGCACCGGCGCAGAGGAAGGCTCCGGCCATGGCACTGGCACAGGAAGCTCCGGGCCGTGGAACTGTCACAGGAAGCTCCGGGCCGTTGACCGTCGCTGGAAGCTCCAGCCCGTTGACCGTCGCTGGAGGCTTCGGGCCGTGGACCGTCACTGGAGGCTCCGGGCCATGGACCGTCGCAGGAAGCTCCGGGCCATTGACCGTCACTGGAAGCTCCGGGCCGTTGACCGTCGCTGGAGCCTCCGGGCCGTTGACCGTCACTGGAAGCTCCGGGCCGTTGACCGTCGCTGGAGCCTCCGGGCCATTGACCGTCGCTGGAGGCTCCGGGCCATTGACCGTCGCTGGAAGCTCCGGATTGTGTACTGTCACTGGAAGCTCCGGACTGTGAACCATCGCTGGAAGCTCTGGACTGTGAACCGTCGCTGGAGTCTCCGGATCGTACACACGCACTGGTGGACGAGTGCGGGGAGCCGGCACAGGATGTACCGGGCTGGTGAGGCGCACTGGAGGCCTGGTGTGTGGAGCCGGCACAGGTGGCACCGGACTGATGACACGCTCTTCAGGGCGAGTGCGAGGAACCGTCACAGGTGGCACCGGAATGGGGAGGCGCACTGAAGGCCTGGTGCGTGGAGCCGGCACAGGTGGCACCGGACTGATGACACGCTCTTCAGGGCGAGTGTGAGGAACCAGCACAGGTGACACCGGACTGGGGAGGCGCACTGAAGGCCTGGTGTGTGGAGCCGGCACAGGTGGCACCGGACTGATGACACGCTCTTCAGGGCGAGTACAAGGAACCGGCACAGGACGTACCGGGCTGAGGAGGCGCACTGGAGGCCTGGTGCGTGGAGCCGGCACGGGTGGCACCGGACTGATGACACGCTCTTCAGGGCGAGTGCGAGGAACCAACACAGGTGGCACCGGACTGTGGAGGCGCACTGGAGACCTGGTGCGTGGAGCCGGTACAGATGGCACCGGACTGATGACACGACTGATAACTAACATTTCTCTCCTTTCTCTCTCTTCCAACAGCTCCATCGCCTCCCCAATCGGTCTCTGGCTCTCTCCTCGGCTCGACCGACAGCCCCTTGTGCCCCCCCACAAAGAAATATTGGGGTTTCTGTGGCAGCAAACTGAAGACACGCTCTTCATGGCGAGTGTGGGGAGCCGGCACAGAACGTACCGGACTGGGGAGGCGTACTGGAGGCCTGGTGCGTGGAGCCGACACAGGTGGCACCGGACTGAAGACACGCTCTTCAGCACGCCTGCGCTGCAGCATACTCCTTGCCAACACCTCTCTCCGGTATCCCTCATTAAACTCCTCTATCGATTGCCAGGCGGTCTCTGGCTCTCTTCTCTGCTCAGCCGACCACCCCGTGTGCCCCCCCCCCCCAAAACAATCTTGGGGTTTCTGTGGCCCCGGACCCTGGCGTCGTCGCTGTCCTTCCATCTTCCTTGGTGATTCCCTCCAAGGAAGGGTCTCGCATCCTCCTAGGATTTCCTCCAATGTCCAAAACTCCTTTACCTCCATAACACACTGCTTGGTCCTGCATTGGTGGGATATTCTGTCACGTTCGTCGTAATGAGCGGACCAAGGCGCAGCGTGAGTTCCACATACTTTATTATCCAGTGAAACAACCAAAAAAACAATAAACATAATACGAACGTGAAAGCCGTAGTGCACAAAAAACACTAACACAAACAATATCCCACAAACGCAGGTGGGAAAAAGGGCTACCTAAATATGATCCCCAATTAGAGGTAACAATTACCAGCTGCCTCTAATTGGGAACCATACAAACCACCAACATAGAAATACAAACGCTAGAAACCCCCCTAGTCATGCTCTGACCTATACACCATAGAGAACCCAGAGGGCTCTCTATGGTTAGAGCGTGACAGTTTTCTCTGTCGGTCTGAGAAGAAAATACTGTTCATTTAACTCCACAGTTAAAGCATGTAAACGCTCCAATATACAGTTATGTATCACCTACAATATCTGACAGCATGGATAGAGAAAGACGTGTGGGGATTTTGTTAATTACAATGTATGTCAATAAAAGTCAATGTAGGGCACCTCTATGCTTTTGGCAGCAGCCAGAATCCTCTGGTCCTCCTTCAGGTTTCTGGAGATGATCAGGGCCATGTGAACAGGGTCCTCCTGAAAGCGGTCCTGTGAAAGTGTATACTTTATTACTACAAACCCCAAAAACATTTACTGACACTAGGGTCATCAATTCCAAATCAACAACTCATTCAAAATCCTTAAAAGGGGAAATTAGCAGCAGAATGGATCACTTCTAATTGAGAATTCCTGTAACATACAAGCAATAAAGTATGGAAGGCCACTGGCAATAAGGCCTGAGCTCATACTACACCTGGAGGTTTCTTTTAACTTGCGGACTTTTAAGTTGTGTTGTCACAGGAGATCTTTCTCCAGGGCGAAGCGGCTGTGTTGGTCATCAAGCTGGGCTAGGAGATCGTGGAAGCGGACAGTGGCCAGGGATACTTCAACAGCCACATTATCCCTATGGATTGGATCAGTGACATACTGTATATCAATATCAGAACAGCAACATTATCTCTAGATATGGATTCACAGGAGAATTAAGATTGAAAGAGATTAAATACAATAAAATAAAGATATAATAGAACAGAGTAGAGTATTGTAGAATATCGGTCAAATAGAATAGATCTTTGTATATCCATTTTACAGCAGCCTCTCTGCAGTCTTCATCCCTGCTTGCTTACCAGTCGACGCTCTCAATCCACTTGCTGAGGTACCGTCTGATGTCCAAGGGGAAGGAGTCATCGTAGAGCTGGTGGACCTGCTCCTGGTATTTAGGGTCCAGTAGTTTCAGCTGGCACCACTGGGCCATCTAGACCAGTGAGCAATAACAGTAAAGGTATTATGAAAATGTACAGTTGAAGTCGGAAGTTTACATACACCTTAGCCAAATACATTTAAACTCAGTTTTTCCACAATTCCCGACATTTAATCCTAGTAAAAATGCCCTGTCTTAGGTCAGTTAGGATCACCACTTTATTTTAAGAATGTGAAATGTCAGAATAATAGAGAGAATTATTTATTTCAGCTTTTATTTCTAACATCATATTCCCAGCGGGTCAGAAGTTTACATACACTCAATTAGTATTTGGTAGCATTGCCTTTAAATTGTTTAACTTGGGTCAAACGTTTCGGGAAGCCTTCAACAAGTTTCCCACAATAAGTTGGGGGAATTTTGGCCCATTCCTCCTGACAGAGCTGGTGTAACTGAGTCAGGTTTGTAGGCATCCTTGCTCGCACACACTTTTTCAGTTCTGCCCACAAATGTTCTATAGGGTTGAGGTCAGGGCCTTGTGATGGCCACTCCAATACCTTGACTTTGTTGTCCTTAAGCCATTTTCCCACAACTTTGGAAGTATGCTTGGGGTCATTGTCCATTTGGAAGACCCATTTGCGACCAAGCTTTAACTTCCTGACTGATGTCTTGAGATGTTGCTTCAATATGTCCACATAATTTTCCTCCTCATGATGCCATCTATTTTGTGAAGTGCACCAGTCCCTCCTGCAGCAAAGCACCCCCACAACATGATGCTGCCACCCCCGTGCTTCACGGTTGGGATGGTGTTCTTTGGCTTGCAAGCCTCCCCCTTTTTCCTCCAAACATAACGATGGTCATTATGGCCAAACAGTTCTATTTTTGTTTCATCAGACAAGAGGACATTTCTCCAAAAAGTACGATCTTTGTCCCCATGTGCAGTTGCAAACCGTAGTCTGGCATTTTTATGGCGGTTTTGGAGCAGTGGCTTCTTCCTTGCTGAGCGGCCTTTAAGGTTATGTCGATATAGGACTCGTTTTACTGTGGATATAGATACTTTTGTACCTGTTTCCTCCAGCATCTTCACAAGGTCCTTTGCTGTTGTTCTGGGATTGATTTGCACTTTTCGCACCAAAGTATGTTCGTCTCTAGGAGACAGAATGCGTCTCCTTCCTGAGCGGTATGACGGCTGCGTGGTCCCATGGTGTTTACACTTGCGTACTATTGTTTGTACAGATGAACGTGGTACCTTCAGGCGTTTGGAAATTGCTCCCAAGGATGAACCAGACTTGTGGAGGTCTAAAAATAAATTCTGAGGTCTTGGCTGCTTTCTTTTGATTTTCCCATGATGTCAAGCAAAGAGGCACTGAGTTTGAAGGTAGGCCTAGAAATACATCCACATGTACACCTCCAATTGACTCAAATGATGTCAATTACCCTATCAGAAGCTAGTAAAGCCATGACATAATTTTCTGGAATTTACCAAGCTGTTTAAAGGCACAGTCAACTTAGTGTATGTAAACTTCTGACTCACTGGAATTGTAATTCAGTGAATTATAAGTGAAATAATCTGTCTAAACAATTGTTGGAAAAATTACTTGTGTCATGCACAAAGTAGATGTCCTAACCGACTTGCCAAAACTGTAATTGGTAACAAGAAATTTGTGGAGTGGTTGAAAAACGAGTTTTAATGACTCCAACCTAAGTGTATGTAAACTTCTGACTTCAACTGTATATACAGGGAGTACCAGTACCAGATTAATGTGCAGAGGTACAATGTATTTCAGGTAGATATGTACATGAAGGCAGGGTAAAGTGACTAGGCATCAGAATAGATAATAATGTTTGTGTGTTTGTGTTGTTTTAGTATGTGTGTGTGTACGTATGTAGTGAATGTTTATGTGTATGGGTTTTGTGTGGGAGTGTCAATGTATTGTGTGTAAGTGAGTGTGTATATGGTGTGTATATATAGTCAAGTGAGTGTGCATAGGGTCAATGCAAGATTGGGTCAGTGCAGATCGTTTGGGTGTCATTCATTGACTATTTAAATCAAATAAAATTGTATTTGTCACATGCGCCGAATACAACAGGTTTAGACCTAACAATGAAATGCTTACCTACAAGCCCTTAACCAACAATCCAGTTTTAAGAAAATACCTAAAAAAATAAGAAATAAAAGTAACAAATAATTAAACAGCAGCAGCAAAATAACAATAGCAAGGCTGTATATAGGGGGTACAGAGTCAATGTGCGGGAGCACCGGTTAGTTGAGGTAATTTAGTTAATATTTACATGTAGATAGTTATTAAAGTGACTTATGCATAGATAATATCAGAGGGGACATACAATGGTTCCAGACACTGCCATACACCTTCTCCCAATGCCAAAGGAGGGAGTGACTTGCGCACAGACATTGTGGAGACAAGTAATTGGTTCCCCATTAATCACGCCATCCCTTCACATGGTTTAACAGATACATTCACATTTGAAGACAATGTTCCATCCTGTCCTCTTCCCTTTCTGATATTCTGCATAGCACCAGGGACATGTAAAAGACAAGCCTGACCTCTCCCCTCTCTGGGCCCCAAGTGACTGAGCCCTAGCTAAGGGAAAAGTCCAACTGCCAACATTCATTATCCAAAGGAATACATTCTAATGACAAGTATCTCACATAAGCATAGTATGCAAATAAAACATCTTAATTATCTATGTTACCCAACTAATTCTGATTCATCCGCCACAATCTGTGGATCTGTTGGGACGGTATGCAAATTGGAGTGGGTCTAGGGTGTCTAGGATGATGGTGTTGATGTGTGTCATGTCCAGCCTTTCAAAGCACTTCAGAATTACACATGTGAGTGCTACAGGGCAATAGTAATTTAGGCAGGTTAGCTTAGATCTTTTGGGAACAGGGACAATGGTGGTCGGCTTGAAACATGTTTGGATTACAGACTGGCATAGCCGCGGTAAGTAGGGGTGCTGCAACACCCCCTAAAAAAGCTGAATGAAAAAAATATATATATACTTTGTTATTACACCCGCCCCCCCGGTTGGCAATTTTTTTTTAAATAAATACAAATACAAATAAAAAAATCGCAGCACCACCCCCAAACTACTTCCTGCAGCTATGCAGACTGAGACAAGGAGAGTTTGAAAATGTCAGTGAAAATACTTGCCAGCTGGTCTGCGCATGCTTTGAGAAAGCACCCTGGTATTCTGTCTGGTCCGGCTGCCTTGTTGATTGATAACCTGTTAAACGTTTTGCTCACATCGGCCATGGAGAGAAAGATCACACAGTCATCTGGAAAAACAGGGGCTTCCACACAAGGCACAGTCTTATATTCCTCGAAAACAGGCATTTAGCTCGTTTGGGAGTTCTGCATTGCTGGGCAACTCACAGCTGGGTTTCCCTTTGTAATCCATTATGTCTGCAAGGTCTGCCACATACGAGGAGCGTCGGAGCCAGTGTAATAGGATTCCACCTCCCTCCTTGTCCTTTTACATGTTTGATGTCTTGTCGGAGGTCGTAGCATGCTTTCTTGTATGCGTCCATGTATGTGTCCCGTTCCTTGTAGGTGGTAGCTCTAGCATTTAGCCCAGCGCGGATATTGCCTGTAATCCATGGTTTTTGGTTTGGATAGGCTATGTTAGTATAGTCACTGTGGGGATGACCATTGTCTATGCGCTTATTGCTATATCGATATTCTGAGGATTTTGTTATTATTATTAGAACGACAGATTTGTACCTTGTCAGCTCGGGGATTCAATCTAGCAACCTTTCGGTTACTGGCCCAACGCTCTAAAGCCCCTGGGCCCAAGCCCGTAGGGGGCACGAAAGGCAAAACAGAACAAAAAAAAACATAGGAGCCCACTCTCAATGTTCAAAATACACCAGAGAGCATAATTTCCCCACAGAGGATCACTCGTTTCTAAAGAATAACTGTGGATTAAGTTTGCTCAAAAGCACATACACGTAACTGCCAAAATAAAGGAAACACCAACATAAAGGATCTTAATAGGGTGTTGGGCCACCACGAGCTACCAGAACAGCTTCAATGCGCCTTGGCATATATTCTACAAGTGGACCTAAACCATGCCAGGAAGATGCACCCCACACCAAAACAAATTGTTTCTATGCCTCATTTACTCAAGTGTTTCCTTTATTTTGGTAGTTACCGGTATTCCAACAGTTGCAATTTGAGAAGCATGCTAGCCTAATACAGAACAGCTTTTTGCATTGCCATATAACCTATAGAAGGGTTTTGGAACCTCTTACCATGGCGATTTGACTGTTAAACTCATGGGTACGCTAGTAATGGCTGCCAGTCCTGACTTGAATGGGAACTGTCATCTATGGATTATATTTATATGGTTTGTTGCCGCTGTCAGTTTGCCTTTTACAAATTTCTAAATACAATTGCGGGAAAAACTTATTTTTCTCTCACAAATCCCAACAGCAGCACTGTATAGGCCTACTTACAGTATCTTCATCATTAGGTGAGTCAGTGTGCCACTGGAAAGTTTATTTAGTAGCCTACTGTAACCTATAATATATATACTGAACAAAAATATGAATGCAACGTGTAAAGTGTTGGTCGCATTTATCATGAGCTGCAAAAAAAGATCCCAAAAATTGTCCATACATTTTCCAAAAAGCTTATTTCTCTC
Source organism: Salmo salar (assembly GCF_965601325.2). NCBI lineage: Eukaryota > Metazoa > Chordata > Actinopteri > Salmoniformes > Salmonidae > Salmo > Salmo salar. The sequence goes on from NC_138306.1 coordinate 66,971,155, forward strand.
AAAAACTGAAGAGTATTTCTGTCTTTAGTAAAGCCCTTTTGTGTGGAAAAACTCATTCAGATTGGCTGGACCTGGCTCCCCAGTATGTGGACCTGGCTCCCAAGTGTGTGGGCCTATGCCCACCCATGGCTGCGCCCCAGCCCAATCATGAGAAGTTCATAGTTTAGGGCCTAATTTATTTATTTAAATTGACAGATTTTTTTACATTGACAGATTAACTGAAACTCAGTAAAATCTTTGAAAATGTTGCGTTTATATTTTTGTTCATTATATATATTTCCTCCAAATATTGTACAATATGTGTTCTCGCTTCATTAGGCTGGGCTATTCTTTGAATTCAGACCAAATCGTTTTTATTGATCTCAGTTCGTCAGTGTCAAAGTAGACATATATATATAAACTATGACTTATAAATAGGGCCCTGCCCATTTCCAAGTTTCACCAGAGGCTCTAGCTACTTTCACTTTCCCTGAAAACACGTGGTAACACTTGGCTGTTCTGATGGGTGTTCTCCTTTCTGCTTCTGAACGGCAGCAGATAATAAAGCATTTGCTTTAGATGGTTTGCTCATGTTTTGGGGAAATTTGCGACGCGTCAACAAATACAAACACGTAATCTATCTTTGATTACAGTTAGTGAAACTGAATGTTACCATTGTCTTCTAATATCCACGAAATTACTTGAAATAGACTGCGAAGGATATCATGGGAGGATGTTTATCTGTCGGAACAGCCCTGTCCGGTTTTGTCTGGCAGCAAACTCTGCGTCTTGATTGGCTATCGAAAAAGAGTCTGAGTAACCTTGATCATATGCGAAACTCCTATTGGAGAAGACATTCTTCTGTATGTGGGTATCGTCATCAGGCTGTTACTCTACAGATAGAACTATAAGATTAGTTTTAAAATATATATTCGGTTACGCTGTTTGATGTTGTAAGTGACCTGACTGTACTTTTGCAGCGGATCTGCAACAGGAAACCATCATTTCTTCAAGTCTTTCGTTCGTGATTTGTTGTCCATAGTCAAACTAAAAGGTAAGGCGATCTATAATTTATTAGTGTTGATGACAGCCTCTATATCAGCTCATTAGAAAGGAGAAAGTAATCAACTACTTCAAAGCACTTGCAGTCTGTGTTTGGAAACGAGGAAGGACCTTTTGTGTTGTGAACGGGGAAATGAGGTGGTGGCCTGAAGCTGAAAAACCTGAAGTTGCTCGATCCCCGTCGAGGGAGGAGCTGATGTTTTGTATATGGCCGTAAAGCATGCTTATGGTGACAATACAATGTGTTGGCACCTTCCATTCATGCACATTTTCGCATAAAAAAACGGCTAAACTTGGAATCAATCACAACTCCCGTACATACCCCTCGTGATGAAGGCAGCCAATGGCCTGCTTCTATCTTCGATGTAAACACAGTCTCTTTCAGCACTATGGTGTTGAAGGTTGAGCTGCATAATGTTGGATGCATTGGAATATAATATTTAGGTGGTTTAAATGATTAACTTTCCCACTAAACTTCTAAAAGTTGACGGTGCCAAAATCTAGCGTGAGACATGTTTCCGGTAATGTTCGTTTCATGCATATACATTTGAACAAAGCACATCATCACAAATAGTGTTTCACCATTTATTGACTATGGAGACAAGTAGCGAAGGTGGCTTAGGGATTATTTGAAGTATCTAAATATAGTGTAACCTACCAATCAATGTAGTCTATAGTAAGTACCGTGGAGGGAACAATCTTACAATGTTGCAGTCTATACACGAGAGCTTTACCATCTATGCCAGAAGCCCGAGCCTCTGCTAGAGACTAGAACTGTCGTCAACGCATGATTCGGTATTCCCCCTTCTCTCTAGGAGCATTTGTGTGCCCAGGCCCCATAGGCGTATCAAAGTTCGCACCCTGGTCACTAATGTAGCTAACCGATGTAGAGAGAGACAAGTACCTTAGCAGAATGCAATCTAAAGCGTGTGTGGTCTAGAGAGGAGAGCTCGACCATCTATGGCAAAAGCCTGGGCTGCTGACGACAACAATATAATTCTCCCCACTGCATGTTACAATAGTAAAATTATCTGTTTTGTCATGTGTTAAACTGATTCTACATTGAATTTAGTCTTCGAAATGTTCAAACAACCATGTGTATCTGTAGTTGGTGTTCTTCAACTCCAAAATGTACTAGACTGTCCAAGACAAAATCCACAAAGAAAAGACAACAGGCAAATGCATATGTGGTCTCAATGTCTAAATAGTGACAGCAGGGCTAGTTCAAACTGCAGTAGCAGGGTTCTGCTCACAGGTCCGTGAATCAGCCCATGCTTGGTGATTTAGCACTTGTTGATCTCTGGGAGCAGGACACATGAGAGCTGAATAGATAAAGTGAGAGACCAGAATGAATGAAATAAATCATCACAGCAAAGGAATGTATTTTATGAGCTAGAAAATGAACATTCTGACAGTCTGCGGCAGGGTGCTCTGCAATCATCCTAGTCCAGCTATTGACTGGGATAATGTGGCATTTCGTATTTGTCAGTATGAATTAAATTAGTGGGTCCTGCCTTGATGACTGTATTAGATGTACACTACTTGTCCAATAGATTTTTGTGGTCTTAAATTATTACTTTGAATTATTACTCCCGGAATGACATGCTAGCTAGGGATAAACCTACAGTATCTGCTCCTGCTAGCTAGCAACATATCTTCTTATTAGCAAGCTAGCTACATTACTAAGGTTGCTGTGTTCTAGGTTGGGAGTTGTTTTACAGCTTGCATTGACGGTATCATGCTTCTCTAACTAAATAGTTCAAAATAAATAGACTTGATACCTGATAGCAGTTTGTCGGACGAAGATTGCTCTCGAGATGTCACCAGCTGTCTACTACCTTAGATACGGACACCGTGACTGGCAGATGTGATCAGCAGAGAGAGTACCATGAATAGTACACACGTTTTGAATTTAGTACTCTAGCGAACATAAAAGTATGTATTTAAATGTTTGTGTTCAGATGAAATAAATACACACTATGTAAAAACCAGCTCCTCCCTCGACAGAGATCGATCTCGAAAACTTAAGCAGATCCTGTCGCTTGCTACGGGCCATCACCTAAAGGGGTCCGGAAGGACCTTTACCTAGAACAGCAAGCTGATACAGGCCATATTGTAACCAAATACACTTTTCAAATCTAACGGTTATTGCTACCAGGTGCATTGATCCACGTTATAGTAGTTCCTGTCTCAAGACAATATGAATATCTTCATTTATTTCATTGGCTCATTTCATAACTCACTGTTACTCCTCCTTGATCAGATGGCCCAGTGGTGCCAGCTGCAGCTACTGGAGTCTAAATACCTGGAGCAGGTCGACCAGCTCTACGATGACTCCTTCCCCATGGACATCAGACAGTACCTCAGCAAGTGGATTGAGAGCATCGACTGGTAAGCAGTGATGGGAGGAGAGAGTGCTGTATTTAATAGATAAAGATTCTATTCTACTATATTCGGATCTATGCCATTCTATTTTAGTGTTGCTGAGAAGCTGCTGTATAATGGATAAATAAAGCTCTAATCTCTCTACTGTTATCTATTCATATCCTTCATCCGATCTCTTCCCCTGTGATTGAAACACTGTAGGGAAAATGTGGCTGTTCAGGACTCCTTAGCAACAGTACGTTTCCATGACCTCCTAGCCCAGCTGGATGATCAACACAGCCGCTTCGCCCTGGAAAACAACTTCCTGCTACAACACAACATCCGCAAGATCAAGAGAAACCTCCAGGTGTAGTATGAGCTCAGTCACGTCTGTGCCAGTGGCCTTCCATACTGTATTGCTTGTATGTTACAGTAATCTATAATAACTTTTTTTAAAATTTTTATTCTGGTTATGACCCCAGTGTCTGAATGGTTTTTGCGATTTATAGTAAAAAATGTACATGCTTTCACAGGACCACTTTCAGGAGGACCCTGTTCACATGGCCATGATCATCTCCAGAAACCTGAAGGAGGAGCAGAAGATTCTGGCTGCTGCCAAAAGCATAGAGGTGCCCTACATTGACTTTCATTGACATACATTGTAATTAACAAAATCCCCACACGTCTTTCTCTATCCATGCAGTCAGATATATTAGGTGATACATAACTGTATATTGGAGCGTTAACATGCTTTAACTGTGGAGTTAAATGAACAGTATTTTCTTGTCAGACCGACAGAGAAAACACACAGACTAGCATGGTTCTGGAGAAACAAAAGCTGGACAACAAAGTCAAAGACATGAAAAACAAGGTTCAGGTGAGTGATCATTTCCATCATATACTATATGTTGATTCCATCAGTGATTTGCAGTACGTGTTCATGCATATCAGGTTTGCCATCTATCTGATCCAGCACGTTTATCTCACTTGCTAGGAAGCGGATCAGAATGTGAAGTCTCTGGAATACCTTCAAGACGAGCATGATTTTAAGGAAAATACTCTTAAGAACAGAGGTGAGGGTTTTATTCTCTATCTGTAGTAGATCATCTATTTACAGGAATCTGTGTTTCAAGTATAGTCAGTAAGTGAATGTTTTTCCTTCTCCCACTTTAGAACATGAAATGAACGGGCTGACACAGAAACAGCTGGAACACGAGAAGTTGCAGATTGCAGAGATGTGTTTCAAGCTGAAGTTCAAGAGAGGGGTAAGAGGGGTCAGGATAAGGTTAAATAGGGACGTTTTATCATGACGTTGTACTGTGAATATTAAACTATTTGTTTACGCCTCAAGCACCATTAAAACGACGTGTATTTTAGTCATTCAGAACATATGAGTTGAGACTAAGGGGTCTTTCACACCAAATTGGTTTGGTGCGTTTTTTTCCAAACTCTGGTGCGTTTACACCCTTAGTTCTTGGTTCTTTGGACTGGTGTGAACATTATATCCGCACTTGGGAGGGCACTAACCAATGCACAGGGGTTCACTCAAAAAGGGTGGTCTCGGTCCAATTCAATTCGTACACTGTTGCGGTTCGCTGCAGGTGAGAATGCAGTCAGCCAAAACACAGAAAAAGAGGTTGCGCATTATTTTTGGTTCGTTTGACAGCATTTTATTTAATGCACGCAGCATCATCACTTGAGATCTCTGAAACATTTTGTGAGTAGCAGCGCATCCAATGCAGGTTAGGGGAGCCCGGGGGCTATACCGGGGTTATAGCTGAATATAGCCTATTCACGTTGCAGTTTGAGCGGCTATGGTGCTCCGTTTCCTCCCACATGTTGTTGGAAGACCAAAGCGAAAGTAATATGAAGATCGGGACACACAAGTGATGCTTTATAATAATCATAGATGGATTTAACGTGAGCATTTAAACAAATGACTTTTATGGACACATGGTTTTGTTGAGGAATTTTTTGTTCGTTTGACATTTGGAAATGTGAAACCAATCGGATCAAATAGGGGGAAAAGACAATGTAACAAATAGAGTAGAACCATATCTCAAAACTATATGTGAAAACGCCCTTAGAGTCTATTATCCAGTGATAACCAGCCTGCTCACGTTGAAGAGTAGATAATAACTGTTCTTTGTGTGCATGGACTTGCATGAACTTTACTTAATTTCCTCCACAGGAAGTGGTTGGCCAGTTGGCGGAGGTGCTCAACATTGCCGAGGCGGTCCAGTCAGACCTGATCTCAGAGGAGCTGGCGGAGTGGAAGAAGAGGCAGCAGATCTCCTGTATTGGAGGACCACCCAACGCATGTCTGGACCAACTGCAGAACTGGTGAGGAGACTAGTTCATTCTTTTGGGCATCTCTTGTCTGATCAAGCAAAAATATGAATTTAGGAACCCAACAAATAAAGTATTCTTCTTATTCTGCTTCATCTTCTTCTTCCCCTGTAGGTTCACAGCGGTGGCGGAAAGCCTGCAGCAGGTGAGGCAGCAGCTGAAGGAGCTCCAGGAACTAGAGCAGAAGTACACATACGACAACGACCCAATCAAACAGCAGAAAGGCTTCCTGGAGGGGCGGGCCCTGTCACTGTTCCGGAACCTCCTAGAACAGTGAGTGACACCACATTTGTATTCCAATGTTAAAGGCCCATTCTGTGTTTTTCGCTGGTGTTTTTGATTATTTTATAGTTTTTTGGTTTTGTTTGTCTCCCCAATTTTGTGGTATCCAATTGGTAGTTTACAGTCTTGTCCCGTTGCTGCAACTCCCGTACGGACTCGGGAGAGGCTAAGGTCGAGAGCCATGCGTCCTCTGAAACACGACCTTGCCAAGGCGCACTGCTTTTTGACACACTGCTCGCTTAACCCAGAAGCCAGCCCCACCAATGTGTTGGAGGAAACACCGTACAACTGGCAATGGCAGTCAGCGTGCATGCTCCCCGCCGCAACAAGGAATCGCTAGACAGTGATGGGAAAAGGACATCCCGGCAGGCCAAACCCTCCCCTAACCCGGAGGACACTGGGCCAATTGTGCGCCGCCGCATGGGTCTCTGTGACACAGCCCGGGATCGAACCCGGGTCTATAGTGGCGCCTCTAGCACTGCGATGCAGTGCCTTAGACCGCTGAAAGTATTCAGACCCCTTGACTTTTTCCACATTTATGGAAAACACCAGTCTCAACGTCAACAGTGAAGAGGCAACTCCGGATTCTGGCCTTCTAGGCAGAGTTCCTCTGTCCAGTGTCTGTGTTCTTTTGCCCATCTTAAACTTTTATTTTTATTGGCCAGTCTGAGATATGTCTATTTCTTTGCAAATCTGCCTAGAAGGCCAGCTTCCCGGAGTCGCCTCTTCACTGTTGACGTTGAGACTGGTGTTTTACGGGTACTATTTAATTAAGTTGCCAGTTGAGGACTTGTGAGGTGTCTTTTTCTCAAGCTAGACACTGTAATGTACTTGTCCTCTTGCTCAGTTGTGCACCGGGGCCTCCCACTTCTCTTTCTATTCTGGTTAGAGCAAGTTTGCACTGTTCTGTGAAGGGAGTAGTACACAGCGTTGTACAAGCTCTTCAGTTTCTTGGCAATTTCTCGCATTGGAATAGCCTTCATTTCTCAGAACAAGAATAGACTGACGAGTTTCAGAAGAAAGTTCTTTGTTTCTGGCCATTTTGAGCCTGTAATCGAACCCACAAATGCTGATGCTCCAGATACTCAACTAGTCTAAAGAAGGCCAGTTTTATTGCTTCTTTAATTAGAACAACAGTTTTCAGCTGTGCTAACATAATTGCAAAATGGTTTTCGAATGAGAAATTAGCCTTTTAAAATGATAAACTTGGATTAGCTAAGACAACGTGCCATTGGAATACAGGAGTGATGGTTGCTGATAATGGGCTTCTGTATACCTATGTAGATATTCCATAACAGAACCTGCCGTTTCCAGCTACAATAGACATTTATAACATTAACAATGTCTGCACTGTATTTCTGATCAATTTGATGTTATTTTAATGGACAAAAAATGTGCTTTTCTTTAAAAAACAAGGACATTTCTAAGTGACCCCAAACTGTTGAACGGTTGTGTATATATATACTGTATATTCTACCTATTTGTTCTTGAAGAATATCTAAATGCTTCTATACAGTATATCCCCTCTAAATTCCTTGTGTCTATGGTGTTTCTCAGTTCCTTGGTGGTGGAGAGACAGCCCTGTATGCCCACACATCCACAGAGACCTCTGGTGCTGAAGACACAGGTGCAGTTCACTGTCAAGCTCAGGTAAGCACAACACAACAGCACCTCCCGTCAGTAGTTCCTATGAATCCGTCCAGACCTGGTTGAATTTTGATTTGTATTTTCTCTCTAGATTTCTTGTGAAGCTCCAGGAATTCAATTATCAACTCAAAGTGAAAGCTTTGTTTGACAAGTAAGTGGATGAGTGTGGTAGAATATATGTGTTTGTGCATTGTTGTGCCCTGCTCTTGAATTTGTGATGTGAATACATAACTAAAGAAGGAATGCACATTGCATTTTCTCTCCAGGGATGTTACAGAAAAGAAAGGGTTTCGTAAGTTCAACATATTGGGTACCAACACAAAAGTTATGAATATGGAGGAGTCAAATGGAAGCTTGGCTGCAGAGTTTCGCCATTTGGTAAGCTGGCACAATTTACAAATAGCATACAGGGCATTACATCTGAATAAGTTGTCCCGATTGTCCATTTGGACCTGCACTGTCATCACTCCTTACAGTTTATTCTCTGGTCTCAACACAGCAACTGAAAGAGCAGAAAGTAGCCGGCAACAGAACAAATGAGGTGAGAGACTACCTGGGTTATATGACTGTCCTATAATGACAAGGTAACCAGTTACAGTCAATTCACTCCGATAGATATGAGAAGTACTAAGTACAGCGTGGTACTGAGTCCTAGGGTGCGTCACAATAATATCTCTTTTCTACTACTTCCCACATATCTAAAAGCATTGAATTGGTATGGTTCGGAGGGAGTGTCCTTCATATTTCTTATACCAGTCATTTCCTTTCAAATCAGGGAAGTGAACAAGTGCAGACAATTGGGACATTGCCCTAATGTGTTACTGTCTGAACATGTTATTCCAGGGGCCTCTCATTGTGACAGAGGAGCTACACTGCATCTGCTTTGAATCTGAACTCAACCAGTCAGGTCTTGAGCTCAAGCTAGAGGTAAGTGGTCTGAAATATAGTTTAGAAAGGAAACGCCAAGTAGAAAACGTTTTTGTTTTTTTACAATTTATTTAAGAATGAATAATGCAAGTCGTGGCGATATAGGCTCTGCTCCTTCAGGGTAGCTCACTGCCCATGCAAAGTGTCATTATATAAAATGACCTACAAGCAGGAAAACAGAACCTAACAGGTAGAGGCTGGGGTGATGGTGGGAGTAAAGAAGCAAACGGATACTAGCAGTAGCAGCAAGTGGCAGCAGGATGTGTTAGCAGAATCAGTCACCTTAAATAGAACGCCAAATAAGGTAAAGGGGATCGTTACTAGCATCTAATTGGTGCCATCTCAGCTGATGCTGAAGCGGGCACTCGGGTTCCTTTTCTGAACTGGCTTCACTTTATTTCAGAAAACAAACACCACATAGAAATATGTTTAACCATTTATTAAATAATTAATATTTCAAGTCTTGGCGATATAGGCTCTGTTACATCAGGGGAGCTCACTGCCCAAGCAAAGCGTCAATATATAAAATTACCTACAAGCTATACCAATCCCCCAAAACAGCAGAACCATACACCAGACGACTATGTGTCGCTACTGCAGAAAGTGCCATTGAGACATGATCAAATAGACCTGCTAGGTCATCCTACCATTACAAGACTATACTATGTGTGAATATGAACCATGTGTAGAATGCGCTGTGTAACGTATGTCCACCACAGGTGGACTCCAATCAAGTTGTAGAAACATCTCAAGGAGGATCAATGGAGACAGGATGCACCTGAGCTCAATTTCGAGTCTCATAGCAAAGCGTCTGAATACTTCTGTAAATAAGGGATGTTGTGTTATGTTTAATATTATTTAATTTGACTTTCTCTGGCCTCTGGTCCTTCTTAGACCATCTCACTGCCCATCGTGGTCATCTCCAACGTCAGCCAGTTGCCCAGTGGCTGGGCCTCCATCCTGTGGTACAACATGCTGACCAGCGAGCCCAAGGTAGTACAGTGCATTCATTCAATTGAACCTTTATTTATACATCTTATTTGCATTGAGATCAAATCTCATTGCAAGAGAGACCTTTTCAGAAAGCCCACGCATTAGCCAGTCTAAATCAGATTTTTTTTTAAATTGACAGAACACAAACACACTGCTCTCCTTTTCTGTCTCGCTTGTTTCCCTGGTCTGTCCCAGAACCTGAAGTTCTTCCTGAGCCCTCCTGCAGCGTCCTGGGGTCAGCTGTCTGAGGTGCTGAGCTGGCAGTTCTCCTCTGTCACCAAGAGGGGACTCAATGAAGAGCAGCTTGGCATGCTGGCTGACAAACTACTGGGTGAGTCATGATGGGGGATTGGCTTTTGTTATGTTACCATACTTGTAATAACGTTGTTGGTTGATTTACAAACTCCCGATACTTCATGATGAGGTTAACCTAGATACATTTTCTAACAGGCCAGAAAGCACAGAGGAATCCTGAGGGCCTTGTCCCCTGGACCAAGTTCTGTAAGGTAGGTCATGACTACAATATACAGAATACAACATCTTTACAGTTGTAATATAGAAGGACCTAGTAATCCATCTAGACATCTGAAGACACATTGTCTACTGTAGAGTCTCAGTGAGAAGAGCTTTCCCTTCTGGCTGTGGATCGAAGCTATCCTGGACCTCATCAAGAGACATCTGCTGTCCCTGTGGAACGATGGGTGAGTTAGTTCTTTATCAGTCGGTTGAACATTATCATTATCTAGAGAGTTAGAGTTAGCAGAATGGTGTCTATAGCTTGCCACAACAGACTTCATACTGTTAGAGCTGCAATTTCTCAGCACAAAAGCAAACAACTACACTGTTAAGCTCTAATTAGCTGAGGAACGCTCAATTCGGTTCTCTTATATCGAGGCAGAGTTGTTTTGATAACTGGTTGAGGTATTTGGTAGCAACAACATTGAGTCAACATCAGTCAATTCTTGTAAAAATTGAAAAAGTCTGTGTTTGTATTCGATAAAAGTTTGTATTAAAAGTACGAATTTCAGCACACCGCTGAAGGAATGCAGTTGTATAGGACAAACATAGGTACAGGTAAGCATTTTCAGAATTTACATTTTTACGAGAATCAACTGATGGTTGTTACAATGTTGTTGCTAGAAAATCTTGCGATCAGTTATAAAAACTCACTCCGCCTCGATATAAGAGAACCTAGTTGAGCGTTTCTCTTGCTAGCACTAATGGACTACCAGGGACCACACATGGCTGAATCAGGTACAGTGCATTCGGAAAGTATTCAGGCCCCTTCCCCTTTCTCACATTTTGTTACGTTACAGACTTATTCTAAAATGGATTCAATAAAAGAAAATCCCAATCAATCACAGTTCCCCATAATGACCAGGCGAAAACAGGTTTTTGGAAATGAATTAAAAACAGAAATACCTTCTTTACGTAAGTATTCAGACCCTTTGCTATGAGACTCGAAATTGAGCTTAGGTGCATCCTGTTTCCGTTGATCATCCTTCAGATGTTTCTACAACTTGATTGGAGTCCACCTGTGGTAAATTCGATTGATTGGACATGATTTGGAAAGGCACACACCTGTCTATATAAGGTCCCACAGTTGACAGTGCATGTCAGAGCAAAAACCAAGCCAAGAGGTCGAAGGAATTGTCCGTAAAGCTCCTAGTCAGGATTGTGTTGAGGCACAGATCTGGGGGAAGAGTACCAAAAAATATCTGCAGCATTGAAGGTCCCCAAGAACACAGTGGCCTCCATCATTCTTAAATGGAAGAAGTTTGGAACCCCCAAGACTCTTCCAAGAGCTGGCCGCCCGGCCAAACTGAGCAATCGGGGGAGAAGGGCCTTCGTCAGGAAGGTGACCAAGAACCGGATGGTCACATTGACAGAGCTCCAGAGTTCCTCTGTGGAGATGGGAGAACCTTCCAGAAGGACAACTATCTCTGTAGCACTCCACCAATCAAGCCTTTATGGTAGAGTGGCCAGGTGGAAGCCACTCTTCAGTAAAAGGCACATGACAGTCCGCTTGGAGTTTGCCAAAAGGCAGCTAAAGGACTCGCAGACCATGAGAAACAAGATGGCGCCGGAGAAGATGGCTGCCGTTTTATTGGATCTTAACCATCCGTGCCATTTTGTTTGTTTTTTCACATTGTTTATAAAAGAATGCTATCTAATGTTGCTTCACTTGTCTCTTATGACCGAAAAGAGCTTCTGGAAATCAGAACAGCGATTACTTACCTTGAATTGGACTAATAATTTTTCATTCATGAGTTGGACGAGAAGGATTTACACCAGACACACGAACAGGCACTCATCCCCGTAATTTGCAGGAGAAAGAGACAGAGATTTCGCGGAAGGAGATCGGGGTGCCTTGTGAGGATCAGGCAACGAGTGGCTAATCTGCCTTTGCCATCCATACTGTTAGCCAATGTACAATCTTTGGAAAATAAATGGGACGAAATAAAAGCACGTATATCCTACCAATGGGACATTATAACCTGTAATGTCTTATGTTTCACCGTGTCGTGGTTGAACGACGACATTAATAACATACAGCTCGCAGGTTATACACTCTATCAGCAGGATAGAACAGCAGCATCTGGTAAGACAAGGGTTGGTGGTCTATGTATATTTGTAAACAACAGCTGGTGCACGGTATCTAAATAAGTCTCAAGGTTTTCCTCGCCTGAGGTAGAGTATCTCATGATAAGCTGTAGACCACACTAAACATAGAGGTTAAGAAATGTTGTTTATTCTCTTTTTCTCACCCACACAGTTGCATCCTGGGCTTTGTGAGTAAGGAGAGGGAGAAGGCCCTGCTGACTGGGAAGTGTCCAGGCACGTTCTTGCTGCGCTTCAGTGAGAGTAGCAGAGACGGAGCCATCACATTCACTTGGGTGGAACACGACCAATACGGTGAGTCTGTGTAAACACACACCACACACACAGCGGCCCAGTAGCCAATTACAATTAAAAGGTTGATATATTTCAATGTGTGTGTTTCGCAGATAAGCCTGTATTCCATGCAGTGGAGCCCTACACCAAGAAGGAGCTGTCTGCCGTCTCTCTGCCTGACATCATCCGCACCTACAAGGTGATGGCAGCTGAGAACATCCCAGAGAACCCACTCCGCTTCCTCTACCCAGACATCCCCAAAGACAAGTCCTTCGGAAAGTACTACGCTAGGGCCTCAGAGGGTAAGCAGCCAGTGACCTCTTTGTTTTTCAATCCTCTGTGAATATTATAATAAATAATATATGCCATTTAGCAGACACTTTTTATCCAAAGCGACTTAGTCATACGTGTATACATTTTACGTATGGGTGGTTCCAGAATAAAGAAGCATTACTGAAATCTACTTCCATTGTCCCACAAAGAGTGGCTGAGAATTCTTCTCTCTTCAGTTTGCTCCTCAATCATTCACCTTGGTAGCAATAGTGTTATTTTTGATTTACACAAAGCCCCTGTAAAGACCCGGATGTCTGTTTGGTAGACCATCGGGGTTGTGTTTTATGACCAACCTCTCAATCAATCAATTTTCTCTGTATAGCATTGAACGACCATAGGAGTTGGCTATAGATCACAGACAGATCTGGGACAAGTGGTCTTATATCGCTGGTCCACCATTTTTATTTTTCAGCATCGGAGCCTATGGATGTGGAGAGTTCCAGCAGCACAGGATACATGAAGACAGAACTCATATCAGTGTCAGAAGTGTAAGTCTAGAGTATCCTTCATAATACTCAATATTCATGTCGTTAAAGGTAAAGATGCTATCAGATACTTTTATTTGTATTTGCAATAGTCTGGTTTGAGTATGATCTATAATCTGATTTAACTGTTATTTTCACAATGTGTTTTAGTCACCCCTCTAGACTGCAAGACAACATGATGCCCATGTCGCCAGACGTGTTCGGAGAGTTGAAGAGGAGCGTTGCGCCAGTGTTCCAGTGTTGGACTGGTCCTAAGGAAATTGATGCTGTGGTGAGTAAAACCTCCCCTCTGGTGTTTATTCTATTCAATTGCAGTCAATGCCAAGCAATAAGAATTGAACAATGCATTAATTTGCGAATATGTCCCTTGCATTTCTCGTCCATTATTGTTCTTTATCATACTACTTGCCTCAGGCGTCTGATCTCGGAGAGTTTTTAGCTGAAGAATTTCAGGTATTGTGAATGGTACCGTTTTCTCCGAATAAGCATGTCTTTGCAAGTAATGACAGGCTGTGGGCGATGTTTCAATAGTGCCAAATAATCACTGGCATCTACTGTAGTAACTTATAGTAAGTACCTGCAGTACAATTGTTTTGTGTTTTCAGCATGAGGCTCACGTATGCATGATTGTCTGTAGTCTGCTACATTTCCACTACGCAGCATCCTCTAAAAATGCTTCAATCTCTTGAGATGGGAATGAATGTGCATATTGCAAATTCAATGTCATCATGGTGCCATTTATTTTGTCCCTCTGACCAATGGTAGTTTTGCATCCATAAAGACATTTTGCTCATGTTGACATTTTATCCATCCCTCTGTAGATGTTTGAGAACACACCTGACTTGGACCGCAACTGAGCCAACAGACATGTGGGACCTGATCTTTTAGTTTTATAGTCTCATACTGAAGCCCATTTCATTTGCGTCCTTTACTCTCCTTGAACTTCAGTAGTCACATTCCAGAACAAATACACTTTTTTTTTAACCTAGTCAGTTTAGAAATATACATTACACTTATATATTATTATATGTATTACACAATTAATAATTTGGTGGTAATGTGCATGAACATAAAACACTGGCAATAGGGACTCCTATGTCTTTCCATGCCGATGTTCAACCATATACAGTCCCGTGTGGCTAACTTGCGACGCCAGGGTTGTGGGATCGATTCTCATGGGGGATTAGTAAAAAGTGTGAAAATGTATGCACTCACTACTGTAAGTCACTCTGGATAAGAGCGTCTACTAAATGACCCCAAAAAATGAATAAAGGGAGATATCATCCATCTTTAAAATTATATCTTTATTGTTTGATCATTGAAATAAATACAGTACCAGTCAAAAGTTTGGACATACCTACTCATTCCAGGGTTTTTCTTAATTTTTACTATTTTCTACATTGTACAATAATAGTGAAGACAAACTATGAAATAACACACATGGAATTATGAGGTAACCAAAAAAGTATATTTGGCATTCTCTCAACCAGCTTCATGAGGTAGTCACCTGGAATGCATTTCAATTAACAGGTGTACCTTGTTAATTTGTGGAATTACTTTCCTTAATGCTTTTGAGCCAATCAGTTGTGTTGTGAAAAGGTAGGGGTGGTATACAGAAGATAGCCCTATTTGGTAAAAGACCAAGTCCATGTTATGGCAAGAAAAACTCAAATAGGCAAAGAGAACTCTAACTCTACCTACATGTACATATTACCTCAACTAACCGGTGCCCCAGCACATTAACTCTGTACCGGTACCCCCCTGTATGTAGTCTCGCTATTGTTATTTTACTGCTGCTCTTTAATTACTTTTATTTCTTATTCTTATCTGTATTTTTTAACTGCATTGTTGCTTAGGGGCTCATAAGAAAGCATTTTTGGGGCTCGTAAGTAAGCATTTCAATGTAAGGTAGTATTCGGTGCATGTGACTAATAAAATTTGATTTGATTTGAGAAACGACAGTCCATTACTTTAAGACATGAAGGTAAGTCAATTCAGAAAATTTCAAGGACCTTATATAGACAGGTGTGTGCCTTTCCAAGTCATGTCAAATCAATTGAATTTACCACAGGTGGACTCCAAGTTGTAGCAACGTCTGAAGGATGATCAATGGAAACAGGATGCACCTGAGCTCAATTTCGAGTCTCATAGCAAAGGGTCTGAATACTTATGTAAATACTTTTTTTTCCTTTATTATTTTAAATTTGCAACAATTTCTAAAAAAAACTGTTTTCACCTTGTCATTATAGGGTATTGTGTGCATATTGATGAGGGGAAACAAATTATTTAATACGTTTTAGAATAAAACTAACGTGAAAAAAGTCAAGGGGTCTGAATACCTTCCAAATGCACTGTCGACTTTTTATTTGTATAGAGTCAATTTGAAAGATATGCAATTACAGTAGAAATATACATTCTATAGTACACTCACTTTACTGAACTGGAAACAATTAATAATTTGGTGATAATGTGTATAAACATAAAGCACTTAACTATAGTTTAGTTTAGTTTTTCCACATGTTGTTGTGTTACAGCCTGAATATAAAATGTATTACATTGAGATTTTGTGTCACTGGCTTACACGCAATACTCCAAAATGTCAAAGTGGAATTATGTTTTTAGAAATGTTTACAAATGAATTAAAAATGAAAAGCTGAAGTGTCTTGAGTCAACAAGCATTCAACCACTTTGTTATGGCAAGCCTAAATAAGCTCTGGAGTAAATCTGTGCGTAACAAGTCGCATAATAAGTTGCATAGACTCAATCTGTGTGCAATAATAGTGTTAAACATGAATTTTGAATGACTACCTCATGTCTGTACCCCACACATACAATTATCTGTAAGGTTCCTCAGTCTAGTAGTGAATATTAAACACAGATTCAATCACAACGACCAGGGAGGTTTACCAATACCTGGCAAAGAAGGGCAACCTATTGGTAGATGGGTTAAAAAAAACTATGACATTGAATATCCCTTTGAGCATGGTGCAGTTATTAATTACACTTTGGATAGCGTATCAATACACCCAGTCACTACAAAGATACAGGCGTCCTTCCTAACTTAGTTGCCGGAGAGGAAGGAAACCGCTCAGGGATTTCATCATGAGGCCAATGGTGATTTTAAAACAGAGTTTAATGGCTGTCATAGGAGAAAACTGAGGATGGATCAACAACATTGTAGTTACTCCACTATACTAACCTAAACGACAGTCAAAAGAAGGAAGCCCGTACAGAATAAAAAATATTCTGAAACATGCATAAAATATGGCAAATACATTTTGTTAACTTTATGACCTGAATACAAAGTGTTATGTTTGGGGCAAATCCAACACATCACTGAGTACCACTCTTCATATTTTCAAGCAAGGTGGTGACTGCATCATGTTATTTTTGGACCGTGGAGCTGAGGTATGGACGGGGTTCATGCCCCGTATTCACACCTTGCATCACTTTGTCATTCAGAAGCAAATAATACTACTCTATCATCATAGCTTCATGTGGAAGAGAGAAAAAGAAACATTGTGGTACTATTCTATTTACCGTAATGTGATTTAGAACACTTTGACTGTGATATCTTGGCTTGGTGTAGGCTGCTGCTATACAGTACATTACGCAAGTATTTCTTGAATTCCTAACAAAGCAAAGGAGTACCAGAGGAGTAGTTGATCAAGCATTTATTTATGTGAACCCAGTTTATTTTGTAAAGTGTTATGAGAATTGATGGTTTTGAAAGCCTGGTTTGAGGCTTAGGCAGGCGGTGGGTGATGCTTTAGTAATGTGGTAACTTCTTCACTCTTTTCTCTCTGCAGCATCCAGGACTGCATTAACACTCTCCCTGGCCTCAGTAAGCAGAGCTGATGCTCTCTGTTGAGTCTGCAAAACACAAAACATTCGTGTATAAGTGTAACTATGAAATAAGTGTATAACAATGTAATAAGCCACTGGCTCTCACCAAAACCGAGCCTTTTTTTTGTTTTGATTCATTTTCCAGTATTGATAGATTACCTACATTCTAACCTAGACTACATCATTTTGGAGCGAGAAAGACCTATAGGCTACATTGTAACTCACAGTCACTTTGAAGGACTCATCTGCGATATCCTTGAGGTTAATCACAACATTGTAGTAGGCTCCAAACACTGCTGTTTCCAGGGCTTTAGCTGCTACCTGCAACACCACAAATAATAACCATATAAGGAAGATGTTTTGTAGGCTGTCTACAGTACAATGCATGTCATAGCTCTGGGGCATCGGTCAGAAAACGTTTTGCAGCCAGACTTAATAGAGACACTTATGGGTGTCCTGGCGTTTTGAGATGCTGTTTTACGGTATGCCAGTAAGGTGGTATGTGTAGATAAGCAGCTGGCACGAAACCAAATGTTCCACAGTTGTGTTATTAAAGCATGTCTGTGTCTGCCCTCAAGCAAATAAACGACTACACAGAAGCCACTCGGGTGTGCTTGCAAAGTTGCAATGCTAAGGCCATTGGTTCACGGTTTCAGTCACGGTACCTGGAGGTCAGACTTGCAGGCCACGTTTCCGTAGAGCACCATTTCCTTTAGACAAGGCCACAGCAGGTTGACTCGTTCAGCCAGAGACAGTGGGACCGCCACGGCTTGCTTCAGACCCTCCTGCATGGCATCTTCCCTCCTGGGGCAGGAACAGGGGTAGGGGTAATGGTAAGGCAGGATTAGGTAGGGATAGGGGAAGAGGCAGGTCAGAAGTAAGACCAGGGTAGGGGTAGAAGCAGGATTAGGGGTGGGGATAGGTATAGGAAAGAGGAAGAGTAGAGAAATTAGATTTGGAGCATGACAAGACTACTCCATGACTACAAGTCTACACCTTACGTACTGTTAGATCAAGTGAGCTGACAGTAAATGAACTACAGTAAACCAGTCTTTGGGAAAGCCTGCTTTACATGTTTACAGGGATAGGCCAGGTTGCTTGCCAGGTAAAATGAGGTGACAGGTTAGGGCGGTATACAGGAGAATGTACCGTAATGAGTTTCCATAGATGTCAATCTGAAGTAAAGATGGTTTGAAACAGTTCCTACGTGCTGTGCTGTTTAGAGGTGTGTGTGTGCTTAATTACACATCTACTTTAATGACATGCTTCTCTGACATCTTGGATTCGACAGAACTGCCATATGTTGGTAGCATGGCAATCACCTTTTGACTTCATCTGATGTGTTTCTTGGCATCTTCAATGCAGCCTGAAAACGAGAAAGTTAAACCTTATAAAACAGGAGTAAAAGATTACATTCCACTACATTTTCATAGCAAAGCCACAAGACAGTAAACATCAAGATCTTACCTTAGGTCGAACCTTCAAAGTAAGCATTTACAAAGGAACAAAAACATAGTTTTTATCACTCGCTCTTCACCTGAACTTTTATCATCAGAAGAAATATTCATCATATTTTGTACGACTCTCTGCTTCGCTAAAAGGCAGGGCAGGGTCGCGTCAGGTAGGGTCGCATCGAGCGGCAGGTAGCCAAGCGGTTAGCTCATTGGGGTAGTATCCGAAAGGTCGCTGGTTTGAATGCCCGATCTGACAAGGTGAAAAATCTGTCGATGTGCCCTTGAGCAAGTCCACCTAAACCTAATTTGTTCCAGGGGCTCCGTACTACAATGGCTGACCCTGTAAAACAACACATTTCACTGCACCTATCCGGTGTACGTGACAATAAAATATTTCTTTTTTGTTTCTTTTTTTTCAAGGCGTAAGTTTAGCTAAGTATTTTTTTTTCTTGGCTTGGAATCCAATCTGAATATGCTCTGAAACGGAATAAAGTGAAACAATAGTGAAAAATATTCAGTTAGGATTTCAGTCTAGCTTTTCCCTGTATAGTTCCTGCTTTCCCTTGCCCGGTAAACCCCGACCGAAGGCTTCCATTATATGTTTTCCTCTCACCATGTAGCGACTGAATGCCTTGGAGTCTGCATCCACCATGACCAGCAGTTCATTCATGGCCTGATGGAAGGGAGGGATGAGTCTCCTCATGATGCTGTCCAGGCTGTCAAACTGCCTCTTCCCATAGGTCATCTGACCCACCATGGCTCCCAGAGCAGCCCCCTGAAACGCGCGCACACACACACACACCTTTGACTCCTTGTATTGTACATACTTTATATTGGTTTATTCCTATGTGCTGGGCAAGGTCATAAGGGGAAAATAATCATCTACATGATATTAAACATGGTTGTACCATTGCAGCGACGGCAGCAGAGACTGACCCTCCTCCTGGAGCAGCGGTTCTGGCCCCCACGCTGCGGACAAACTGCTGCAGAGACAGAGACACCAGACGCTTGTCCTCCTCAGTCCTCTCCACCATGTACCTAGAGTCACAACCATAGAAATAGATTTGAATGACTAGAATGGGAAAAGTCCCTTAGACCATGATAATAGTGCACTCATTGGTACTCACTCTATGATTCTCTCTTTGGGGTCGAATGGCCCAAGTGAATCAAGCCCAAGTTTACTGATGACCAGACGGACTTTGTGCTCCTCCTCCACAATGAAGAGCCTGTCCCTCTGGATGTAGAAGTCAGCACAGTCCAGCACAGCTCTTAGAGGCATGATGCCTACAATCTGAGAGCCTACCACTGGCAGGTTCAGGTCCTGGGGAGAAGAAGGAATGAAGGAAGTCAGGAGAGGTGTCAAACTGGCTGAACGTGTTGACATTATTAGTTGTCCTTATGTCACTGGTTCAAACCACCAGTTCAGTGAGAGGGTTTTGTACAATAATGCTGTACTGTTTTCAGCTGTGGTTGTTGTTGTGGTAGTGGTAGCTCCTTACCTTGGCAGCACTGCAGATCTCTTCGTAAACAGTGTGGACAGGTGTCAGCTCAAAGTCCAGGATGTTGGTGGACACCTGGGCTATGTTCGCCTCTTCCAGGTACCAGCCCATTCCCTGCACCTTCTTCAGCAGACCCGGCTACAATACAAATCAATCATGTTACTCTCTTTGGAAGCAGACAAGGCATATGACTGAAAAATAGGCCTTTATTAGTTCAGCATCAGTTATAAAGAAGAGGAAAACAATGATGTCTCACAAAAATGAGAGGAATCTCTTCCGAAGCCAAGGTAGCTGTGTGTCATTCATCTCTGACATTGGGCGATCAAGATGTACAGTAGCGAGCCTACCCTACCTGGTCTTTGCTTCTGCCCTGTTCCCGGATATCTAGTGCAATCCGATGGGCTTGTTCCTTGGTGCTGAGGAGGTTTATGTTGTAGGCAACCAGGAATTTGCGAGCGCCTGCCACTGTAGCTCCCCAGCAGGGCACGAAGTCAGCAGGGCCATAGTCAGGAGCCCACTCTGTCCTCTTCAACTGAGGACAATAGACACATCGGTATAATTTAGTGCTTCCAACCCCTCTTAAACATTGTGTGTTTGAGCTACAGACTTTTTTTTTTTTTTTTTACATTGGATTCGTCTATTTCTTCTGCATCAGCCGATGCCAGCCATTAGCCTGGGAGTTGAACTAGAGCAGTGTTAATGAGACAAGGGCGGATCCAGAAAATGGTTCTTCTCACAAAAAAAACGTCTGTAAAGTAAAGTACCGCTTTTAATTTTTAGCTTATTTTTCACAGATATATGCTCTTTTACAATGAGGGAAATGTTGCCCATAGGGTACGAATACAATGAAGTTAGGTCAAACTCACTTTCTCAGACAAGGCTTCATACTCCCCTGCCCGGACAGAGGGAAGAGATCTCCTGTTCTCCTTCCTCGCTGCTTCTCCATAAAGATACACTGTGTAGAAACGACAATGTGTCTTATTCACCTTTATGTGGCTTCCTGAGAGCAATACCATTATTTTACCAGGTACTGTAAGTTGACTGAGAACACATTCTCATTTACAGCAATGACCTGGGGAATAGTTATGGGAGAGGAGCGGGATGAATGAGCCAATTGTAAGCTGGGGATGATTACCATATGAGAAAGAATACACAGAGTCAAGGTGCACTGCACTGAAATGGACCCTATGGCTTTGTCTACAGCAAAGTAAATGGCCAATATGTTAACTATAGGTCAATAGGTCAGAGAGGAAAACCTACCAGGTACATGCAGCACATCTGTTAAGTGCTGGGCAAAAATGTTGGCACAGTTGACACAGTCCTCCATAGTGACATTCTGGACAGGGATGAAGGGACACACGTCCATGGCGCCCATCCGTGGATGCTCCCCTACAACAAACGTACATATTGTTCCAATAAATACACTAAACAACTTATCAACAGTACTTAGCCACCCTTTATTTGCACTTAAAAGTGAGGTGGGGCGGCAGGTAGCCTAGTGGTTAGAGCTTTGGACTTGTAACCGAAAGGTTGCAAGATCGAATCCCCGAGCTGACAAGGTAAAAATCTGTTGTTCTGCCCCTGAACAAGGCAGTTAACTCACTGTTCCTAGGATGTCATTGAAAATAAGAATTTGTTCTTAACTGACTTGCCTAGTTAAATAAAGAAAATAAAAGGTGGAGAGGAGTCGTGTGGTATCTTTGAACATAACTGTTTGACTACGTCATGTGAGAGTCTCTTTTTAGCTCTCTCTATCTCCTACCTGAGTGTTTGGTCATATCAATGAGTGGGAAGGCAGTGCGTGCAGCGTTCAGTGCACCCTCCACCACAGCCTGTGGCGAGCCTACGAAGGTGTAGACTGTACGGTTGGTGGAGGATCCAGGGTCCACGTCGAGCAGACTGCATCCCTCCGTGCTGGAGATGGCCTCTGCTATGGCATCAATCACCTGGAATGGGAGCACGTCACATTGACTCTTATAACTTGTTTGGTCCACGTACTGTTATTCAGAAAACATTTTGTTGGTATCTCGAGATCATATTCAGGATTGAGATTATACTGTAAAATTGTTTGTAATTGGCATGTTTGTTTGCTTAGGTATTCACAGTCTCCATGAGCCCCCCTTGACTCCAGACACACTGATCACATAAAATATAGAAAAATGTCAATTAAAAATGTTATTGGTAATCAAGATCGACGTTTCAGACAGAAAGTCTTCTTACATGACCGATACAAAGCTATCATGTGTATTGTGTTAATCACACCACAGACTATTACTAACAGCTTCCTTCGGCTGTGCCAATAGGTAACCCACTTTCTGTATCTCCCATGCCCACTCACCTTTTTGTTCCGGCCCTCGGAGAAGTTGGGCACACACTCCACCAGCTTAGCCATGATGCGTAATAATCACAGAGTTGGGTCGTCCGAGAGAAGGACTCAGACCAATTTAAGGCAGAAGTGTATTCCCCCTTTCTCTCTGCTCCACGAGCACACACCAACCCATCCCGTCTGTCTCTTCATCCCCAAACAGGACATTTAAGCAGTCTGTCCCTCTGTAACGCTGGTTGAATCATTAACTTGCTCCACTGTCCTCTTATCTAGGTCAGCTGGCATTGATTCCCAGGCTGCTCTAGTCTAATATTTACCAGGACCTGGCACAGATGGTACCAGCCTCACATGAAACATCCGCAGACACTAATCCCTGATTCCCCCATAGGTTAGGCTTAAATACTGGAGCACCGGATGCGAATAGTGAAGGAATAAATCCAGTATGATCAAAGGAGGTATCCAGGCTGACAGACAGATAGCTGGTGAACTCTCCACTCTAGCTGTTACCTCTGCTTTCTCACCACAGCCATAGTAAACACTCGGCTAAGTCATATTGGATGATATCTCAGGATCAGAGATGAGAATGAGAATTCCAATAGTTATGATTGAATTGTGAAGTAGTGCACAGATCTAGACCCACCGCTGCCTTATCATATTACATTCATTGTGTATTCATGTCTTGTATTTATGGTACACAGAGTTTCTGAACATTTTGGTACCAGTAACACCGTTTCCTGAATAGTACACATAATATGTACCATCACCAATAGGATTTCTTCAATCTGAATCAAAGATCTTCATGTTGGTTATTATTAGCTATGGCCGTAGTAGCTCTATTATAGCCTCTGTGACATTTGTCCCAAAGGATTAAACAGTCTCGAATGGTCAAACATCCTCAGCAATCAGCATTGAGCTAGGTGATCAAAGCATTACTCAGCGAAGTAGCAATCAAGCAGGCCGATTCTTGTTTTTCTTTTTTTCTTTTATTGAACCTTTATTTAACTAATTCTTATTTACAATGACGGCCTGCCAATTTGACAGATCCACATTGACAGATCGACCAGTTTGTATTTATACAAGATGTAGCCAACTACTTTGGTCTTGATACACTGAAGATGCAACCACTGAGGCTATAGGCTGTGCTATCTAGCCCAGTGTTTCTGAAACTTTTTCTGTGCTAGGGACTGTGTTCTAGCCAACTGTTGAAGGATTAACTAACATCAATTAATGAACACCCATCTATGGTTGCATCACATCATCCCCCCCAAAACAAAACAAACACAGTCGGCTGGACTGGTTAATGAGTAATGCCACAGAGGGGATCTGGATGGACTGAGAAGCATTTATAGAACTGGACACTAACAGACAAATCTTTGAGCGCTTATTGGTGCAGTGGAATACTCCTACTACTCCTGTCTCAGCCTCCAGTATTTATGCTGCAGTAGTTTATGTGTCGGGGGGCTAGGGTCAGTCTGTTACATCTGGAGTATTTCTCTTGTCTTATCCGGTGTCCTGTGTGTATTTAAATATGCTCTCTCTAATTCTCTCTTTCTCTCTTTCTGTCTTTCTCTCGGAGGACCTGAGCCCTAGGACCATGCCTCAGGACTACCTGGTATGATGACTCCTTGCTGTCCCCAGTCCACCTGGCCGTGCTGCTGCTCCAGTTTCAACTGTTCTGCCTGCGGCTATGGAACCCTGACCTGTTCACCGGACGTGCTTGTTGCACCCTCGACAACTACTATGATTATTATTATTTGACCATGCTGGTCATTTATGAACATTTTAACATTTTAACATTTTGACCATGTTCTGTTATAATATCCACCCTGCACAGCCAGAAGAGGACTGGCCACCCCTCATAGCCTGGTTCCTCTCTAGGTTTCTTCCTAGGTTTTTGGCCTTTCTAGGGAGTTTTTCCTAGGGAGTTTTTCCTAGCCACCGTGCTTCTTTCACATGCTTTGCTTGCTGTTTGGGGTTTTAGGCTGGGTTTCTGTACAGCACTTTGAGAATATCAGCTGATGTACGAAGGGCTATATAAAAATAAATTTGATTTGAAATTTGATTTACTACCTGGTCCTATTGACATACATTGGTACTGTACATGGCGTTAACTTCACTGCCTATGAATAAAAACAGATAATCGTTTAAATGAAATGAAAAAGTCTAACTCCTTGTTTCACTTTGTGCTCAACCCAATCTTTAGTTGCTCAATGTGTAGGATGTAGATCATCAGAAAAGGGTGTTCATGTTATGTACACACATCACAAATGTGCGTATAATAAAATGGAATATTATCAAAGATTACCACTCTGACATTATTGTTATTACTTTGGTGCTCCCAAGTGGTGCAGTGGTCTAAGACACTGCATCTCAGTGTCAGTGTCAGGTGTCACTACAGACAACCTGGTTTGAATCCAATCTGTTTCACAACCGGCTGTGATTGGGAGTCCATAGGGCAGGGCGCACAATTGCCCCAGCGTCATCTGAGTTTGGCCGGTGTTGGCTGTCATTGCAAATAGGAATTTGTTCTTAACTGACTTGCCTAGATAAATAAATGTTCAATTTAAAAAAAAATCAATGTAGCAAAGGTTTCTATTTAGGCATGTAGCAATGGGATATTATAGCTCAATTGAGAGCATGTGGATCAACGCCCTCGTGTTTTTAATGGACCTCAAAATTCACAAAAACGATAACGCAAAAACGACAACGAATGCCTTCATGAAATACTTCAGTAGATGTCAATTAATCCACAAATACCTATATAATTATACATATATAGCATATATAGTTTTTTCATGAATTGGATCATGTTGGAGAGCATCAAATCCATGACGCAATGTAGGTAAATGGTGAGTGACTGAATTATCTACAAATAATAATGAGTAGTTATTTATGGTGCTAAATTATTTGTAGATCTGTCAGTCGGTTGGCTGCAATGTGCATAATATTGAAGTGGTCAAAAATTGAAAAAGACGGGAAATGGTGACGTCACTTTCCCGGCGTTTCACATGAGGCACGTCTGAGTTGAAAGGTTGAACGCAGTTGCGCTCTCGCGAGCCTCGTTCTCTGTTTTCACAACATAACACCTTTTTAGATTTTACTAGACGTTTTTCGAAAATATCCAAGCGCTGCATAGAATGCTGGCTACAGGAGCAGTAAGTACACGAAATCTGTTGCTAACGTTAGCTAGCTAGGTTAACAATAGCTAGTACAAGGCTTTTGTTTTTGCTAACACAAGGCCAATCCCTGGCCTGAATATGGCCAGCAGTATAGTTGCTAGCTAGCTTTAATGCTAAACTTGTTACAGAGCTGTTTTGAACCCCTCATGTGGCAAACTGTTTGGATAATATTCGCATTTGAATGAGCCAGCTATTAGCTATGGTAGCTAACTACTATTTGTGGGAAAGTTACCGTATCCATGAAAGTAACGTTAATTTACATATTGTTGTTGACTGTTAGTTACCGTTTAGGTAGCCAGCTAGCACTAGCTACCTAGCTAACTTATTCATTCATTAAGTTGGCAAGAAACACATGGTTAACCCTGTTGTAAACGGAATAATTCCAACACAATGTCAGTTTAGCTCACGGTGTCCACCTCTCCTGTAAAACAGGCTGTAACCACGGCTCTGGCCCAAGTGGATAGGGAAAAGATCTACCAGTGGATCAACGAGCTGTCCAGCCCAGAGACCCGCGAGAATGCCCTGCTTGAGCTCAGTAAAAAACGGGAGTCCGTGCCAGATTTGGCTCCAATGCTATGGCACTCCTGTGGAACTATAGCTGCTCTCCTGCAGGTAAGATTGTGGACATCACTCACTGGCTAGTCTCTAGCAGGATGTAGCATGGTTTTCCTTTCTGTGAGTGTGGCTTTAAACTTGATGATGACCCTCTTCTTACTCTTTCATAAATAGGAAATTGTCAACATCTACCCCTCAATAAACCCCCCAACCCTCACCGCTCACCAGTCCAACAGAGTATGCAATGCATTAGCACTTCTGCAGTGTGTAGCCTCTCATCCAGAGACAAGGTGGGTCACTTGATTTTCTATCATCATGATTGAATTGTACAGTGCAATTAACAAAAACAGTCTGTGTTTTCTTCTATATGATGTGAAATGTCTAACTTATTTACTGTTGTCTTTCACAGATCGGCATTTCTGGCAGCACACATTCCTCTATTCCTGTACCCCTTCTTACACACTGTCAGCAAAACACGACCATTTGAGTACCTCCGACTCACCAGCCTAGGAGTCATCGGTAAATATCCTTTATATCATTTTTGTGATTCTATTGCTATGATGCCTTCTCTCTGTCTTTTCTTCTATCTCACTCTCTGATGTTGTCATTGCCTAAGTAATGAAATGATCCAATTACTTTGACAATACAGTATGTGTCATGTATGTTTCTCTATAACTTGTTCCTGTTTGATTGGCAGGTGCCTTGGTCAAAACAGATGAGCAGGAAGTGATCAACTTCCTGTTGACAACAGAAATCATTCCCCTGTGCCTTCGCATAATGGAGTCTGGCAGTGAGCTTTCCAAAACGGTACATATCTCCTACTCTCTATCTCTCTCTCGCTCTCTGTATCGCTCGCTCGCTGTATCTCTCTCTCGCACGCTGTATCTCTCTTTCGCTCTGCTCTGTCTCTCTAAAGATACATGTATTTCAACCCTCATTTTTTTGTTCCACAGGTAGCAACTTTTATACTACAGAAAATACTCCTTGATGACACAGGGCTGGCATACATTTGCCAAACATATGAACGCTTCTCCCATGTGGCCATGATACTTGTAAGTTCAAGGATAACCAATATTCAAAATATTATACTTTTGTAGACATTGGTTGCCTCCTAAATAATTTTTTATACAACTGTCTTTTTCAGGGCAAAATGGTTCTTCAGCTTTCCAAAGAGCCCTCCGCTCGTCTTTTGAAACATGTTGTCCGCTGTTACCTACGCCTGTCAGACAACTCCAGGTATTGAAATCAACTCTTCGACCTGCTGTTGCTTGTCTCATTTAGTCTGTGTTCAATCCTTCAGTGTTTTGAAGCAATTTTCCAGGAATTACTATTAAAAAAACATATTGGGGAAATGATGTTGGGAACTCTGAAAACAGTGGATGTGGTCATGGTCTTATCTTGATAGATAATATATTCTGCTGAAAGTGGCTTACTCACTATCATAACTAACATGACTTTGTTTTTCTCACCTCTGCCCCCACACCAGAGCCCGAGAGGCCCTCCGTCAGTGTCTACCAGACCAGCTTAAAGACACCACGTTTGCCCAGGTCCTGAAGGACGACACCACCACCAAACGCTGGTTGGCACAGCTGGTGAAGAACCTACAGGAAGGCCAAGTCACAGATCCCAGGGGCATCCCTCTGCCCACACAGTAGCTCCCCTTACCTTTTCAGCAGGGTTGCACAATTATGGTAACTTTCCCATGATTCCCACATTTACCAAGACTTTCCTGGGAATTTTCCAAATGAGATTTATTTAAAACCTGGAATTTTGCCAAACATACTGGAATTTTTGCAACCCTACTTACCATGCAGCTGCACTGAGTGACACCCACCAGCAAGGACCCAGCTTCCAGAAACAGGAAAAAGCCACCAGTTTGAATGACGGACGGACTCATAAAGGGGCACTTATTTTGTGAAGAAAGACCGTATTGAATGAAAGCCCTATACTCAGCCTTTTTCTTACAGTATCTTTCATTCAGATCAAACTGCCTGCCCTATCTTCAGAAGTGTATGAATGCGTTTTCACTTGGTCTCAAACTATTAGTTATATCTTTTTTTTTCTCAAGGACATTTGGAGTCTTCACTTCACTAAGTGTTCTGAAATTGAAGTAGACGGCACAATAAAATGTTACACCTTGACATATGCGATATGTGGCATACTTTCTCTTGTGTAATAATTAATTGTAATAACATATTACAAAGTTACTGCTTTGTAGTTACATGGATGTGTTATTGATATACACATCTCAAATAGGCTAGTGTATGGAAATGAACTGAAATCAAGCTGCTTCTTTATTGTGTACATTAGAGGTTGCAAGTAAACGTGTTGGTGTGCTTCAGTGTTGACAGATTAAGGGACCCCCCATTTGATCCTTGGCCCTGTCTATCTATGTGAAACCTGAGCTGCTGCAGTGCATTATTGATGCTCTGGAACCTGAGTGGAGACTCGGTCAGAAAGATAAGTTAATATTCTCAGTGCTCAACTGTAGAGGTAACTCCGGCCTCAACACAACCTTGTTCTCTGTCAGTGGTAAACCATGTGAACTTGGGGTGGCAGGTAGCCTAGTGGTTAGAGCGTTGGGCCAGTAACCAAAAGGTTGCTGGATCGAATCCCCGAGCTGACAAGGTAAAAATCTGTCGTTCTGCCCCTGAACAGTTAACCCACTGTTCCCGGTAGGTTGTCATTGTAAATAAGAATTTGTTCTTAACTGACTTGCCTAGTTAAATAAAGGTAAAAAAAAAAAAAAAACATTGAGTAATGCGTCTTTGCTCTTTAAACTCTCCTCTGACCCACCTTCTAGGCTGGATTATGCATTGTTCTAAAAACACTGACCTGATGTGCCAAGTGTTTTAGGTACTGCATCTTTGATGATGTACTTGGCCCCTGTCTGTTGGTAGCTTGAAGCTTCTTCGTGTGGGTTCACTTGGGCTCATTGCAGCAGGTTTAGTTGTCTTGTCTGTCTGTTTTAAAAGTCCTTAAACAGTGTATACAAAATAAGCACAATGATGTGTGGTATACTGTATATACTGGTATCATGGGGTTAGTCATGACCCCAGTTGTTCAGTTTGGGGCACCTACATAAACTTTCACCTCATTTATGAATGAATAGTGCCTTTTTTATTCATCAAAAGACCTAAAATGTGTAGCTGAAGCTTAAAGTAATAACATCTTGGCTGTTGGCTCAGGTACTTGATCTTTGTACATCTCATTACATTTCAAACTGACTGGCCATTTAACACT
This sequence comes from Salmo salar, assembly GCF_965601325.2. Classification (NCBI taxonomy): domain Eukaryota; kingdom Metazoa; phylum Chordata; class Actinopteri; order Salmoniformes; family Salmonidae; genus Salmo; species Salmo salar. The sequence goes on from NC_138306.1 coordinate 67,000,573, forward strand.
AAAGAGGACCCTTTGAATGGAAAAAAACCGAAACAAAGAGGAGGTTGGATGAATGGAGGGAGGGATAGAGGGTGTGTCAGAGTGTTGTTGGCAACTGTTCACTCAGTAAGGATCAGCTATCCCTGCCTGCCTCTCTCTCAGCGCTCTACAGCGGCATGCAGAGTCAGAGCTGACCCAGCCAGACAGACAGGGCCAGCTCCCCTCCCTGTCTGAAGCTCCAGAACCACAACAGGCACAGCACCCACCTGGACCCAGCTGAGATGCCCCTCCATCGGGTGAGTCAGTAGCTATCCTCTCTCTACCTGCTGTCCCTGTAATATAAGCCTCAATTAGTAACATAATTTAAATGTGTTGCAGGGTTCTTGGTGAGGATGAATTCAATTATTTGTGAGAAATGGTTTTGTTTTAGTTTTTCTGAACCCAGTGAAATGATGTGGTCAGACGGTATGACAGAGAGATTTAGAAGACGTAGAAGAAATGGAATCAGTGGAGAGGATAGTTCGGACAACAAAATGTATGTGTGTGTGTATATATATATATATATATAGTACCAGTCAAAACTTTGGACACACCTACTCATTCAAGGGTTTTATTTTATTTTTACTATTTTCTACATTTTCTACAGGGTAGGCCGTCCTTGTAAATAAGATTTTGTCTTAACTGACTTACTTAGTTAAATATACAGTTGAAGTCGGAAGTTTACATACACCTTAGCCAAATACATTTAAACTCAGTTTTTCACAATTCCTGACATTTAATCCTAGTAAAAATTACCTATTTTAAGAATGTGAAATGTCAGAATAATAATAGAGAGAATGATTTATAAATGTTTCGGATAGCCTTCCACAATAAGTTGGGTGAATTTTGGCCCATTCCTCCTGACAGAGCTGGTGTAACTGAGTCAGGTTTGTAGACCTTGCTCACACATGCTTTCTCAGTTCTGCCCACACATTTTCTATAGGATTGAGGTCAGGGCTTACATTTTACTAATTTAGCAGACGCTCTTATCCAGAGCGACTTACAGTAGTGAAAGCATACATTTTTTTTCTTCGTACTGGTCCCCCGTGGGAATCAAACCCACAACCCTGGCGTTGCAAACACCACGCTCTACCAACTGAGCCACACGGGGCTTTGTAATGGCCACTCCAATACCTTGACTTTGTTGTCCTTAAGCCAGTTTGCCACAAGTTTGGAAGTATGCTTGGGGTCATTGTCGATTTGGAAGACCCATTTGCGACCAAGCTTTAACTTCCTGACAGATGTCTTGAGATGTTGCTTCACTATATCCACACCAGTCCCTTCTGCAGCAAAGCACCCCCACAACATGATGCTGCCACCCCTGTGCTTCACGGTTGGGATGGTGTTCTTCGGCTTGCAAGCCTCCCCCTTTTTCCTCCAAACATAATGATGGTCATTATGGCCAAACAGTTCTATTTTTGTTTCATCAGACCAGAGGACATTTCTCCCAAAATTATGATCTTTGCCCCCATGTGCAGTTGCAAACCGTAGTCTGGCTTTTTTATGGCAGTTTCGGAGCGGTGGCTTCATCCTTGCTGAGCTCCGTTTTAGGTTATGTTGACATAGGACTCGTTTTACTGTGGATATAGATACTTTTGTACCTGTTTCCTCCAGCATCTTCACAAGGTCCTTTGCTGTTGTTCTGGGATTGATTTGCACCACAGCATGCTCATCTCTAGGAGACAAAAGACGTCTCCTTCCTGAACGGTATGGCGGCTGCGAATTGCCATGGTGTTTATACTTGTTTATACTATTGTTTGTACAGATGAACGTGGTACCTTCAGGAGTTTGGAAATTGCTCCCAAGGATTTTTTTCTGAGGTCTTGGCTGATTTCTTTTGATTTTCCCATGATGTCAAGCAAAGAGGCAGTGAGTTTTAAGGTAGGCCTTGAAATACATCCACATGTACACCTCCAATTGACTCAAATTATGTCAATTACCCTATCAGAAGCTTCTAAAGCCATGACATCATTTTCTGGAATTTTCCAAGCTGTTTAAAGGCACAGTCAACTTAGTGTATGTAAACTTCTGACCCACTGGAATTGTGATACAGTGAATTATAAGTGAAATAATCTGTCTGTAAACAATTGTTGGAAAATGACTTGTGTCATGCACAAAGTAGATGTCCTAACCGACTTGCCAAAACTATAGTTTGTTAACAAGGAATTTGTGGAGTGGTTGAACAACAAGTTATAATGACTCCAACCTAAGTGTATGTAAACTTCCGACTTCAACTGTATATATATATATTTTTTAATACATTGTAGAACAGTGAAGACATCAAAACTATGAAATAAAACATGGAATCATGTAGTAACCAAAAAAGTGTTAAACAAATCAAAATATACTTTATATTTGAGATTCTTCAAAGTAGCCACCCTTTGCCTTGATGACAGCTTTGCACACTTATGGCATTCTCTCAACCAGCTTCATGAGGTAGTCACCTGGAATGCATTTCAATTAACAGGTTTGCCTTGTTAAAAGTTCATTTGTGGATTTTTTTTTCCTTAATGTGTTTGAGCCAATCTGTTGTGTTGTGAAAAAGTGTTATACAGAAGAAAGCCCTATTTGGTAAAAGACCAAGGTCCATATTATGGCAAGAACAGCTCAAATAAGGAAAGAGAAACGACAGGTTATTATTACTTTACAACAAATTTAAAGAACTTTGAAAGTTTCTTCAAGTGCAGTCGCAAAAACCATCAAGCGCTATTATGAAACTGGCTCTCATGAGGGCCGTCACAGGAAAGGAAGACCCGGAGTTACCTCTGCTGTAGAGGATAAGTTCATTAGAGTTACCAACCTCAGAAATTGCAGCCCAAATAAATGCTTCACAAATAAATGCTTCACCTCTCAACATGAACCGTTCAGAGGAGACTGCATGAATCAGGCCTTCATGATCGATTTTTTTATTTATTTATTTTTTTTTATTTTTTAGTTATTGAGCAGACACTCTTATCCAGAGCGATTTACAGTAGTGAATGCATACATTTAATTTCATGGATTTTTTATTTTTTGTATTTTTTTTACTGGCCCCCCGTGGGAATCGAACCCACAACCCTGGCGTTGCACACACCATGCTGGCGTTGCAAACACCATGCTCTACCAACTGAGCCACAGTTGCTGAAAAGAAACCACGACTAAAGGACACGAATAAGAAGAAGAGACTTGCTTGGGCCAAGAAACACAGGCAATGGACATTAGACTGGTGGAAATCTCTCCTTTGATCTAATGAGTCCAAATCTGAGATTTTTGGTTCCAACTGTGTGTCTTTGTGAGATGCAGAGTAGGTAAACGGATTATCTTTGCACGTGTGGTTCCCATTGTGAAGCATGGAGGAGGTAGTGTGGGGATGATTTGCTGGTGACAACACGGTCTGTGATTTATTTAGAATTCAAGCCACACTTAACCAGCATGGCTACCAGAGAATTCTGCAGCAATGGGACTATCATTTGTTTTTCAACAGGACAATGACCCAACACACACTGTCTAAGGGCTATTTGACAAAGAAGGAGAGTGATGGAGTGCTTCATCAGATGATCTGGCCTTCACAATCACCCGACCTCAACCCAATTGAGATGGTTTGAGGTCATGCTCAGCATATGTGGGAACTCCTTCAAGACTGTTGGAAAAGCATTCCTCATGAAGCTGGTTGAGAGAATCCCAAGAGTGTGCAAAGCTGTCAAGGCAAAGGGTAGTTACTTTGAAGAATCTCAAATATAATATATATTTTGATTTGTTTAACACTTTTTTGGTTACTACATGATTCCATATGTGTTATTTCATAGTTTTGATGTCGTCTCTATTATTCTACAATGTAGAAAACAGTACAGATTAAGAAAAACCCTTGAATGAGTAGGTGTGTCCAAACTTTTAACTGGTACTGTATATACACACACAGTATGTTATACTTGTGTATAACTGGTGACCGAATGAGAAGAGGACAGGAAGACTTTAAAAAGGTATTAGCAACAGGGGACATGAATAATGAAACTCAATTGCTAAACATACTGCAAATAGAACAGCATAGCATAAGTGATGCTTGAGTGTTGTGATGGCGGGTGTGTTATTGATCACAATAACACAGTTCATTCAAATGAGATTAAGCAAATGGAATAGCTTTACATTAACTTTGTATTGCTTTTGGCTCTGGAAGTTCAAAGGTTTGATAGGTGTGTTAATATGCAAACCAACCATATACTTACTGCACATTGTTCAACGAATGTTTCTCAGTGAGAATGCTATCAGAAGTGTTTCCATTTGTTTTTTTGGTGTGATGATGTTATCAGTCATGAACGTGGCCAGGTGTGAGATCATTTCCTGGGACAGGGATTAAACTCTTGTCCCACCAGACATTATTTTAGATGGGTTTGAGTACCACTGCAAAGGTTGATAAGCGGATTATAAACTATTTTTATTCATTGTTCATCAATCTACCTAGATAGGATTGCTAAAATGAGTGAATGGAATGCCATTCCAAACAATGGCAGAGATGATAAAACAGGTGTGTCTGTTGCCCTCAGAATTCCTCCTCTCAAAACAAGAAGAGGACAAAGTCATAGACTGACTACTCAGTGAAAACATGACACAGCAAAACAGAGTTGGTGCTTTCCACCCGGCTGGTACAGGCTTAATGGAGGAAGTTAGGAGGATGAGGATTGGACAAAGAGGCTGCTGATCCTGGACTTAAAAAGTGCTGTGCTGTGCAGCATTGGGGTGATTCTCATGAAACCAGTTTAAACATGTCTGTAGTAAATTGTTACAAAACCATGTTGCATCTGCAAAAATCATCTATCATTCTGAAGACTAAGATGTCTAGTTTTTGGCAGTTTCTTGTTTTAAATCAATCTATAAAAATGTGCCTGGATTTTGTACACATTCACCCCAAATTCTCGTTACTGATATGCGTCTGGATTAAATTCTTGGGTCATTTTATAAAATTCTACTTTACAAAAACCTTACTTATTTTAATAAAACACAAATAATTATGCTGTAGTTTGTCCATAAATCCTAACAATTGTATACTAGTTGAAGTTTACATGAAACTACACTAATGTTCGAAAGTTTGGGATCAAGATCGGGGTGCTGGCCTTCTAGGCAGAGTTGCAAAGAAAAAGCCATATCACAGACTGGCCAATAAAAATAAAAGATTAAGATGGGCAAAAGAACACAGACACTGGACAGAGGAGCTCTGCCTAGAAGGCCAGCATCCCGAAGTCGCCTCTTCACTGTTGACGTTGAGACTGGTGTTTTGCGGGTATTATTTAATGAAGCTGCCAGTTGAGGACTTGTCAGGCGTCTGTTTCTCAAACTAGACACTCTAATGTACTTGTCCTCTTGCTCAGTTGTGCACAGGGGCCTCCCACTCCTCTTTCTATTCTGGTTAGAGCCAGTTTACGCTTTTCTGTGAAGGGAGTAGTACACAGCGTTGTACAAGCTCTTCAGTTTCTTGGCAATTTCTCACATAGAATAGCCTTAATATCTCAGAACAAGAATAGAATGACGAGTGTATTTGTTTCTGGATATTTTGAGCCTGTAATCGAACCCACAAATGCTGATTCTCCAGATACTCAACTAGTCTAAAGATGGCCAGTTTTATTGCTTCTTTAATTAGAACAACAGTTTTCAGCTGTGCTAACATAATTGCAAAAGGGTTTTCTAATGATCAATTAGCCTTTTAAAATTATAAACTTGGATTAGCTAACACAACGTGCTATTGGTACACAGGAGTGATGGTTGCTGATAATGGGCCTCTGTACGCCTATGTAGATATTCCATAAAAAATCTGCTGTTTCCAGCTACAATAGTCATTTACAAGATTAACAATGTCTACACTGTATTTCTGATCAATTTGATGTTATTTTAATGGGCAATTTTTTTAAATTTTCTTTCAAAAACAAGAACATTTCTAAGTGACCCCCAGCTTTTGAACGGTAGTGTTTGTATAATATTTGTTACACAAAAACAGTGTCTGTGGACATGTCTCATTACCATAACACTTTTTCAAGTTCCTGTATAACTCCAATTTTTAAATAAAGTTTTATTCACCTATGACGCATCATCTACAGGAGTAGTCCTTAGATGAGCAAAAGTTAAGGTAATTTATTCGCTTATATGCCTTCAGAATGAGGTTCTATTTCTCAAACACCCCCTTTACCCCACTTTTCGAAATGGCTTAAAAGCTAAAATTGGGGAAATGTCTGAGAACCATTACCTTGCCAACATGGATGCTTGAATGGGCTTTATTGATGTGGTCATGTTAGCTGTCACCTATTATTTGCAGATTGAGCTAAGGGGCTCTCATTACCAAAACAAAATGTCCCATTACCATGTCATTTTTTGGTCTGTTTCTGTAAAGAGAACCTTCATTTCAGTATAATCAATGGTTGTGCTGGTAACTTTATTTATTTACTAGGATGACTTAAATCTATCCCAAGACAGTTTTTGGTTCATATCTCACATATTTAGATACTTTATAGGCATATTGTGTTATAATGTTTGCCCAAAGGATCCCGTGTGGCTCAGTTGGTAGAGCATGGTGTTTGCAACGCCAGGGTTGTGGGTTCGATTCCCATGGGGGACCAGTACGGAGGGAAAAAAGTATGAAATGTGTGCATTCACTACTGTAAGTCACTCTGGATAAGTGTCTGCTAAATGACTAAAATGTAATTCAATCCAGAAATGTATCTATAATACATTGAACCACAGATATCCTAATACACCAATATTACCTGTAAAGACCTTGGATACATTATTTTTCTTGTTACTTTTGACTTTTGAAAATACATGCATGTATTTTCAGTACTTACAGTGCCGTCAGCAAGTATTCACATCCCTTGACTGTTTCAAAATGTTGCTACAAAGTTGAATGGATTTAATTGTACTTTTTTGTCAACGATCTACAGAAAATACTCATGTCAAAGTGCAAGTATTCAACCCCCTGAGTCAATACATGTTAGAATAACCTCTGGTTGTTGATCATTGCTAGACAACCATTCAGGTCTTGCCATAGATTTTCAAGCAGATTTAACTCAAAACTTAACTTGGCCACTCAGGAACATTCACTGTCTTCTTGGTAAGAAACTCCAGTGTAGATTTGGCCTTGTGTTTGTTTTAGGTTATTGTCCTGCTGAATGGTGAATTAATCTTTTCCTCTAGGATTTTGCCTGTGCTTCGCTCCATTTTGTTTATTTTCTATCCTGAAAAACTCCCCAGTCCTTAACGATTACAAGCATACCCATAACATGATGCAGCCACCGCTATGCTTGAAAATATGGAGTGTGGTTCTCAGTAATGTGATATATTGGATTTGCCCCAAACATAACATTTTGTATTCAGGTCAAAAGGTTAATTGCTTTTCCACATTTTTTTGCACTATTACTTTATTGTCTTGTTGCAAAGAGGATGCATGTTTTGGAATATTTGTATTCTGTACAAGCTTCCTTTTCCCTCTGTCAATGTGGAGTAACTACAATGTTGTTGATCCATCCTAAGTTTTCTCCTATCACAGCTATTAAATTCTCTAACTGTTTTAAAGTCACCATTGGCCTCATGGTGAAATCATGGGGAAATCCTTCCTCGCCGGCAACTGAGTCCGGAAGGATGCCTATAGTGACTGGGCGTATTGCTACACCATCCAAAGTGTAATTAATAACTTCACCATGCTCAAAGGGATATTCAATGTCTGCTTTTTTTATTCCCATCTACCAGTAGGTGCCCTTCTTTGTGAGGCAATGGAAAACCTCCCTGGTCTTTGTTGTTGAATCTGTTTGAAATTCACTGTTCGACTGAGGGACCTTACAGATGTGTGTGGTGTACAGACATGAGGTAGTCATTCAAAATTCGTGTTAAACACTATTATTCCACACAAAGTGAGTCCATCCAAAACTGTTGCGGTAATGACAATTGTTACATTGGTAGTTGTGGAAATTGTTATAAAATGCATAAATACAGAGAAAAGATAATAATTATGATGAAATAGATAAGTAAAGATCCTAATGAAATTCAATTTGATTTGTCGCATCTGCCAAATACAACAACTTACCGTGAAATGCTTACTTACAAGCCCTTAACCAACAATGCCTTTTTAAGAAAATATCAGTGATCATAGATCCAAGAGAATCTCAGTGATATCTTGAGAATTTGTGTGTCAAATGTCAGTTTCGTGAGAATAACCCATAAAATTGGGGTCAGTACCATTTAAATTCAAGAAATGTAATTGAACCCAACAGGTTAAGAGTCAAATCCAAAAACTGCTCTGGCAAAGTCAGGGAGTGATACAAAATATGTATTATTTATTTATATCAAGTCTGCTGTAGTTTGAATATGACATTCTAAGTATTCATTTACACCACTGTGAACTATCATTTGGTTGTAAAATATTACAACTTTGCTTTCATCCCATCTCATCCTAGCACCTATCCTCTCTTCACACGTTCTGATGTCTTACCATACATTTTATTGCCAACCTTTTTTGCTGGGCAGCAGATGGAAAAAGCGTAAAACAACCATCAATGGCTTATACGGGAAGTGACCTGCGTAAGTTTATTCTTGAGACTTAAAGTTGGATACTAAAAATATCAAATATATGCACATTGATCTAAATAAATTGATCAAAACAATACCCACTGGGCACACACTGGTTGAATCAACGTTGTTTCAACGTAATTTGTCACGTGGAATCAACATGAAAATACATTGGATTTGAAAAATGTCATCTAATTTCAACCAGCTTTAAAAACATTGAAATTAGGGTAAAACTTAAACTGAAATACATTGACTTAACCTGATTAACAGGTTGTTACATCAATCTAATTTCAACATAATCATCAGAACTATGTGTACGTTGAAATTGATATTTTTGATTGTTTTTTCAATTGGGTGATTAATATTATGTCTTTATTATTTAATTATGAATTTTAGATTTGATTAGACATATTTTATTTCACCTTGTTTCAATGTTGTAGTAAAATGCTATGTTTGAATCAACGTCATTGTTTAAACCTAAATAAAGAGGTATATTGAAATAACGCGTGAAGACAAAGTCCAACAATTTCTGCCTGAACAGGGACTTCTACTAGTATATGAGGGGTAATGCATTTCAGTGAGAACAAGTCCACCATTCAGATGCCTACCTCTATATACCCTGTTTAGCTTTGGAAACAAGCTGTGTTCGTTTTAGCTGAGCTATCATCTCAACACATTTTGACATTGATCGACTTCCATACTCATTTGTGTTGACTACCTAAATAACGTTAAATAGTTTTTAAAGTAACTCCTCTAACTTTTCTAACACAAGCTGTATGTGAAAGTCAATTCGGAGTGAGGCTGAGTTTATTTATGTAGGCAACATTGACACCTGATTTGCCCAACAAAGGACACTTTGGCTGCATTTACACAGGCAGACCAATTCTGATATTTTATTCTCACTAATTGGTCTTTTTACCAATTAGATTAGCTCTGAAAAAGAGCTGATGTGATTGGTAAAAATACCAATTAGTGGAAACAATATCAGAATTGGGCTGCCTGTGTAAATGCAGCCCATAATTTCAACATGTACCTAGGTATACTTTCATTCATCCATGGTTGATTGGATCTTTGGAAGTAGTTACCATTAGCCCTATAAATAGGATGCCAAATTCATTATATAAAAAATATACTTTTACCTTTGGACATTGTCTTTTATATGAAGGATGGTTGATTGATTTCTAATTTAATCTACAAGTTATTAATATGTTGGATTAATGTTGCCATCTCAACCAAAAACCTAAGTTGAAGAATAGGACTAAATCAAACTTTATGTGAAGTTCATTTAAAGTTTGATTTGATTTAGTGCTATTCTTCAACTTAGATTTTTGGTTGAGATGGAGATGTGAATCCAACATATCCATTGCGTTCACAATTCAATATCCAATTTGTCTACAAATGAATGATTGATATGTTAGGGTTAGGGTTATTTAGGTAGTGTACGCAAATGAGTATGGAAGCTGATCAGTGTCAAAATGTGTTTACATAACAGCTCAGCTGAAACGAACACAGCTTGTTTCCAAAGCTAAGTACAGTACATGAACTCAGGAAAAAAAGAAACGTCCTCTCACTGTCAACTGCGTTTATTTTCAGCAAACTTAACATGTTTAAGTATTTGTATGAACATAACAAGATTCAACAACTGATACATAAACTGAACAAGTTTCACAGACATGTGACTAACAGAAACTGAATAATGTGGCCCTGAACAAAGGGGGGGTCAAAATCAAAAGTAACAGTCAGTATCTGGTGTGGCCACCAGCTGCATTAAGTACTGCAGTGCATCTCCTCCTCATGGACTGCACCAGATTTGCCAGTTCTTGCTGTGAGATGTTACCCCACTCTTCCACCAAGGCACCTGCAAGTTCCTGGACATTTCTGGGGGGAATGGCCCTAGCCCTCACCCTCCAATCCAACAGGTCCCAGATGTGCTCAATGGGATTGAGATCCGGGCTCTTCGCTGGCCATAGCAGAACACTGACATTCCTGTCTTACAGGAAATCACGCACAGAACAAGCAGTATGGCTGGTGGCATTGTCATGCTGGAGGGTCATGTCAGGATGAGCCTGCAGGAAGGGTACCACATGAGGGAGGAGGATGTCTTCCCTGTAACGCACAGCGCTGAGATTACCTGCAATGACAACAAGCTGAGTCCGATGATGCTGTAACACACCGCCCCAGACCCTCCACCTCCAAATCGATCCTGCTCCAGAGTACAGGCCTCGGTGTAACGCTCATTGAAGATAAACGCGAATCCAACCATCACCCCATGTAAGACAAAACTGCGACTTGTCTTGAGAAGAGCACTTTTTGCCTGTCCTGTCTGGTCCAGCAACGGGGGGTGAGGACCTGCCTTACAACAGGCCTACAAGCCCTCAGTCCAGCCTCTCTCAGCCTATTGCGGACAGTCTGAGCACTGATGGAGGGATTGTGCGTTCCTGGTGTAACTCGGGCAGTTGTTGTTGCCATCCTGTACCTGTCCCGCAGGTGTGATGTTCGGATGTACTGATCCTGTGCAGGTGTTGGTACACGTGGTCTGCCACTGCGAGGACGATCAGCTGTCTCCCTGTAGCGCTGTCTTAGGCGTCTCACAGTAGGGACATTGCAATTTATTGCCCTGGCCACATCTGCAGTCCTCATGCTTCCTTGCAGCATGCCTAAGGCACGTTCACGCAGATGAGCAGGGACCCTGGGCATCTTTCTTTTGGTGTTTTTCAGAGTCAGTAGAAAGGCCTCTTTAGTGTCCTAAGTGTTCATAATTGTGACCTTAATTGCCTACCGTCTGTAAGCTGTTAGTGTCTTAACGACCGTTCCACAGGTGCATGTTCATTAATTGTATATGGTTCATTGAACAAGCATGGGAAACAGTGTTTAAACCCTTTACAATGAAGATCTGTGAAGTTGTTTGGATTTATACGAATTATCTTTGAAAGACAGGGTCCTGAAAAAGGGATGTTTCTTTTTTTGCTGAGTTAAGATGTAGCCATCTGGATTGTAGACTTGTTCTCACTGAAGTGCATTTCCCCCTCATATACCAGTAGGAGTCACTGTTCAGGCAGGAATCGTTGGACTGTGCCTTCACATTTTATTTTGATATACCTCGTTATTTAGGTTGATGGCATGATGTTGAAACAATGACGTTGATTCAAAAATACAATTTTACTATCAACATTGAAACAAGGTCAAATAAAATATGTCTATCAAATATGAAATTCAACATAATTTCAACCACCCAATATATATTGAATATAGGATGAAAATGATTTTTTAATGTTTCTACGTTTTCCACGTTGATTCCACATCACAATATGTTGACAAATGACATTCCAACAACGTTGATTGAACCAGTGTATGCCCAGTGTGTAGTGTGTATGAATCTCTGGGTCTGTGCGAGACTGAGGTGGATGTCCCGTTCACTTGGACTGATCCCAGATCTGTACGAGTTGACGAGACAGCACAAACAGATCTGGGACCAGGCTACTGTTGACTGACATTGAGCGGTTGCCATAATGTATGTCAGGACAGGACAGTTATCTGGGCCTTGACTCCTACTCGACTTTGGCCCCTGACTCCTACTTTCCCTAATGTTTCTGATCAGGTATCCAAGGGGATGACAACCTCCAGTCCATGATCGTTGGCACGGTGATGAGGAAGATTAAGTCTCGCACCTGGAAGAAGCAGCGCTACTTCAAGCTGCAGGAGGACTGCATGACCATCTGGTACAAGTCCAAGAAGGCCGGGAACACCCATTCCACATGTGAGTAGTGACATTTACAGTACATGCTTAGACAATGTTTGGGCAACGTTTAGACAACATCACCTACTGACAGACACACATTTTGTCACATTTGACACTTATTATATCATTGTCCACATCAAGATTATGTTCGGCAGCAGGCTATACACTGATTGTACAAAACATGAGTTGCACCCCCCTTCGCCCTCAGAACAGCCTCAATTTGTCGGGGCATGGGCTCTACAAGGTGTCATAATCGTTTCACAGGGATGCTGCCCTATATTGACTCCAGTGCTTCCCACAGTTGTGTCAAGTTGGTTGGATGTCCTTTGGTTTGTGGACCATTCTTGATACACACAGGAAACTGTTGAGCGTGAAAAACCTAGCAATGTTGCAGTTCTTGACACACTCAAACCAGTGCACCTGGCACCTACTACCATACCCCGTTCAAAGGCTCTTAAATCTTTTGTCTTGTTCATTCACCCTCTGAATGACACACACATAATCCATGTCTCAATTGTCTCAAGGCTTAAAAATCCTTCTTTAACCTGTCTCCCCCCTTCATCTACACTGATTGAAGTGGATTTAACAAGTGATACCTGGTCAGTGACACCTGGAATCACCTGGTCAGTCTATGTCATGGAAAAAGCAGGTGTTCCTAATGTTTTGTACACTCCTTTGAGTAATTTTGTCGTTGCAGGGCTCTAGTTTTATCATCACTGAAGTTAGTGATAATACTGGGCTACAGGGTTCACCGTGTACCTAAAGACTTGTCTTATTCCCTTTGGCCACGAGTGGAGCAAAGGGCCTAAAGAAGATAGCTGAATACCTAAAGAGATACCTAAGTAGATAGTATTCAGCTTCTCTTCTCCCTTTCAACAGTCTCTGTGAGTGACGTGGAGACGGTGCGTGAGGGCCACCAGTCAGAGGTTCTGCTAAGCATCGCAGACGAGTTTCCCCCGGGACGCTGCTTCACCTTGGTGTTCCGTGGTCGCCGTGGCAACCTGGACCTGGTGGCAGACTCGGCGGATGAGGCCCAGTCCTGGATCAAAGGCATGAGGAAGCTGATCGAGAACCTGGAGAACATGGCCGAGAGTGAGAAGCTTGACCAGTATCCTTTCTGACAAGCTAAACCAATCAATCAAATGTATTTACAAAGCCCTGTATACTATATCAACAGTTCTTAACAGGAACCTGGGCAAATACAACACATAGTCCTAGCTAGTTTGCTTAATGAAGTTAAGAAGTGCACTATACACGTGTATAGCAGAGTATCGTTTGTGTTATAGCTTCTATAGTTTCGCTGTAGCATGATGACGTTTCCCTTAAGCGACATTTCCAGGTGGATCTGTGAATGGTTTAAGAAGGCTGATAAGAACAACGACGGCAGAATGAACTTCCGGGAGATCAGGGTCCTGCTGAAGATGATGAACGTGGACATGAACGAACATCACGCTCACCGACTCTTCATGGTAAAGGCCCTGAGATCATCTTAATAAGGCCGTATATCTTTGATTCTTGTACATTGCTAGTGTCTGTTGAGGCCTGAAGACCTTTCTCCATTTTATCCACAGACGGCAGACAAGTCTCAGACGGGGACTCTGGAGGATGATGAGTTTGTCCTGTTCTACAAGATGCTGACCCAGAGAGAGGACGTTCTCAGGGTGTTCCAGGACTACTCTGGCGACGGACAGAAGCTGTCTCTGCGGGACCTGGAGGAGTTCCTGAGAGATGAACAACTGGAGGAGGTGGACGGGGTTCAGCAGCTGGCCATGGAGCTCATCGAGCGCTACGAACCCTCTGAGACAGGTAGTACTGACCTCTGACCCTGGCATGATTTGTGGCTATAGCTGAACAATCACACCCTACGAATGATCAGGTCAATAACCATATCATCCGGTCAACATCATGGTCAAGCAGTTCTTGTTATTTCAACCAAGAACAAATATATTTTAATGAACATCGTGATGGTTGTAGTGAAAAATAGAAATATATGGTTTGAACTGATAGCAATTCTTTTTTTTTTGTCTTTGTTTTTGTGTTTCATAGCCAAGATGCTGAAGGCCATGTCTATCGACGGTTTCCTGATGTACCTGGCGTCGGCTGAGGGCTCCATCTTCCACCCCAGACAACAGAGCCTGTACCAGGACATGACCCAGCCCCTCAACCACTACTTCATCTCCTCTTCACACAACACATACCTGATGGAGGACCAGCTTCTAGGACACAGCAGTGTCGAGGGATACATACGGTATGTACTCTACACCAGTGGTGGCTGATGGGAAGGCTTAGTAAGCCGTTCTTGAGAGATGATCTTGATCTCTGTCTTGAGGTGAATTACGACACAACTTTTGGAAGACAGAATCTGAGGGATTGATTGTTGTCCATTCAAATTAATGTACTCTGGGACAAAGTCCAAAAATGCTAACTTGTTTCTTCCTCGTTAGGGCTTTGAAGCGAGGCTGTCGGTGTGTAGAAGTAGACTGTTGGGACGGTCCCAATGGAGAGCCTATCGTCTACCACGGACACACTTTCACCTCCAAGATCCTCTTCAAAGATGTTGTGAATGCACTGAGAAACTATGCCTTCAAGGTATTTATTTAATCCGAAGAAATTGTAATGACAAGATTTAACCTCTTTGTATGGTATGCTTCACAAGTATTCTCTGCACTATCATGACATAATGTTTACATATCAGTACAGAATACAGGGGTGTTTTTAACTATTCAGATCCAATCATTGTTTAGCATTTTCATGGTCCATTTACCAGGCAGTACTTTGCACACAGGAATCCAAGAACTCGCAGTACCTTGTAGTATCAACACACTCCTCACTCAACACCTCATTATATGTGTATGAGTCAGGAGGGGGATCATTCTGTCATGATATCCCAAAGCCACGGCCCTTTCAGAAAGCAGAGCCCTCACACAGTCAACCAGCACATGACCGGCCTGTCAAAGACTTATCCTGTTCTGTGCCAAAACGGTCCTCCGTGCCGCCAGGTTCATGTGTGTCAGGGCTTCAGGGCCCTGGTCAAAAGTAGTGCACTGCATAGGGAATTAGGTGCCATTTGGGATACAGCCACTCATACAGGACAGCCCTGAATGTAGTGGATGGACTACATAGAGGGTGCCGTTTGGGACACACTCTCTGTCTGTCTGCAACTGGATGGTGGCCTGGGCTGCTCCATGCGACCCCTGTCCTGTCTGCCTGAGTGGAGAAGCTGCTGGTGTACAGTGTGGTGGCTAATTTCTGCATTACCAAATGAGGAGTTACAAACACACCAGTCCGAGTTAAAACTACATCTTTAATACTTAATTAAGATACTTTTGCAAAAGTTCTTGACCCCACTAATGCATTCTCTCGAATGAACCAGGAAGGTGATTACAGAATGGCTACAGGGATCTTTTATAGCAACGATACCCCCTTCAACGTACATTGACAAACCACAGATACTTAGTAACAGTTCACAAAGGTTACGTTTTGTATGACAGATATCCATAAAACACATCAGACAGTAACTGCTATGTCAACAGGATTAATGGTATAACCCAGTATCTGGTCTCCTTAGAACCGTCCCTCCCTGGTACGGTATTGAACAGAACTATTTCATCCAATGGCATATATCAATTGTCAACTCTAGATACTCCCATCTCAAGCAAACCCCCTCTTGACCCCACTCCTGGACAGGCTCACTGGGGAGTGAGCCTCTAGGCCATATATTATCACAGGATAAGTGTGAGATCTAAGAGAGGACATACAAGGGTCCATTTACTGCCATAATCCTCCCCACAATAAAGAAAAGGAGGGAGTGACTTGCTCACAGACATTGTGGAGACAAGTCATTGGTTCCCCATTAATCACGCATCCCTTCACATGGTTTAAGAAATAGGTAAAGACACATTCCCATGATGACAAGTCTGACCTCTCCCCTCTCTGGGCCCCAAGTGTCTGAGACCCAGCTAAGGGAGACGTGCAACTGAAAAGACACCAGAGTCCAATGGACACTTTCTAATGACAAGTACCTCAAATAAGCATATTATACTAATAAAACATCTTAATTATCTATGTTACCCAACTAATTCTGATTCCTCCACGACAACAGAGACTGGTAGCAGGTATAGCCTTTCTCCTCACACTGAGAATGCTGCAGTCCAGTGTTGAATTATTCACTCCCCCCTTCCTCCCTTCCCAGGTATCAGAGTACCCGGTCATCCTGTCCACCGAGAACCACTGCGGTGTTGAACAGCAGCGAGTCATGGCCCAACACCTCAACACCATCCTTGGGGACAAGCTGCTGAAAACCACCCTGGATGGAAAGATACCCGTCAGCTTTCCTTCTCCTGAGGTGAGGCAGGCACCAGGAACAGTTGCCAAGTAATCTGCTCTGATCTGACTCTCACCACGTCATGGCAAGGGAAAACATAGCGTGATGGTGGTGGTGATGGGACAGAATTGTCCCACAGAAATAAAATTACTACAACGGACATTACTATTCCAATTCAAGCCAGCATTCTGCAATGGGTGGACCGGCGGCCATATTGAGTTTACCCATGTCAAATTGCTATGGGCTGCAGTCCAAACACGTTATTTTGACCCCCTCAGCTATTGCGCTATCCACTTTCCCTCGGGGGAATCCCAGGTGAAACTGGATGCAGTTTGATTGCCATCTTAAGTGGAAGTCCAATTCACTAACGTTGCCCCCCTCGGCCCTCAATTTAGCTCGAGGGAGCGAATGAACAACTTTGGACCTAGGCTACCTGCCGCCCTCAACAAAACACTTTAGGGTGGAGTCAGTGTACAGTATGTACATTATTAAGCCAGTTTATCTTGTTGATAGAATGCCTCAAAGATAATTGAAGAGCACATTCATTAGAATTCACACAGAATTTCAGATTATGTTTTTATAATCACTGTTTTATCATATTAATATAAGGCTATAAAACAGATTGACCTGCCCAAAAGTGAATTGTACAAAATCTAAATGTATTCCAATACATTACATGTAATCAAAAGAATAATGAATACTCATTTGAGATATGCAAATACTGAATATGTGGCAGAAAGCAAAAATAAATAATGCATATAAATAATGCAGTTTTAACATAGAACCCAGATTAAAGGAAGAGTGGGGGGGGCCCAGGACCGAGTTTGGGAAACCCTGCTGTAGAGTGAGTATAGACTGTCTTGCTTACCTACCTTTCTGTCAGTACCGCCCGGGCCATATGATCTGTGCTTTAAGATGCAACACTGGCACCGTGAACTTTTAAAAAGCCACAATGTTGTTCCCTCATCACTGAATAGAATATGATTGATTGTTCTCTCAGCCTAGTCTTTCGACATTGTATTGGGCGTGACCGGCAGGTCCATGTAGGACAATGAATGCAAAGACTTTATATGCCCTGCATCTCAATGCAAAGACGATGGTCTGTCTGTGCATGATGTATATTTGTTCTGCCTCAGTGATTGTAGAATACTGTGCCCACAATCATCAAGTACGCAGGTGACTCTAAATATCTATTATGTTCCATTATCAATATGCAATAGAGAGATAGGTTGAGAGAGAGGTGCAGTCGAGAGGCTTTCTGAAACATGCCCTGGTACAGAAGCATGATATCTATTCCCTGGTGATGAAACGATCTAGATCCATTGTTCTGATTAACAGGAGCTGAAGGGGAAGATTCTTCTCAAGGGGAAGAAGATCGGAGGTCTGGAGGAGAGTCTGAACGGGCTGGTGGAGCCAGACGACTCCCTGACAGGAGAGGTGAGCGACGAGGACGAGGCGGCTGACATCGATGAGGACAGCCTCCACAGCAACAGCCTCCGACGCACGGCCAAGGTAGGCTACTGGTGTGTCTGTGTGGGTGGGGGTGGGGGGTGGGGGGGTGTGGTGGGGTGCCTGTGTGCGGAATTGTGCATGCGACATTGATGAGGGTAACCTCTGCAGTCACAGCCAAGGTGGCAAGGGAAAACAAACCCACTTTGTCTAGGGTTTGACCTGCGAGACGTTTGTCTGTGTGTCTTGTCTAGGGTTTCAAAGGGAGGGTATATTACTGGACAGTTTAGAAGTTTACCAGTAAACTACCAGAATTTTGGTATCTTTCACCATATTGGGTACTTCAAGTTATCACAGGTGTCTGTAATTATCTCTGTTCCTCTGTGTTGCCTATCACATGTAAAATATAGGAAAATATAGGAAATAATTCAAGATGATAGAATGACAAAGCTGTAAAACATTATCCTACATATAAACCATCAACTTTGTGAATACCATTGGTATTTAACATGAGTGTGAAATATCCTTTATATATTTTTTTGCACACTTTTTGGTATTTTACTATGTCAATATTTGTTGTTAATGTTTTGCCAACCGAACTGGAAAAATAGTTTGCAGAGTTCATTGAAAATAATGCCATTGTTGAATAGATGTTTTTTTTCATTAATTAGTCTATTTTCTCTTGAACCATGTGGTCTATCTACTAGAAACTCAAGGACAATATGGACACAAATAAAAAACAATTTATACTATATATGAATACATTTTTTTTAAAGTTATTCAAGTATAAATTACTAAAGTTACAATAGATTGGCATAGATGTTCTGTTAATTACCAAAATTACTGAGGATTCCGGTAACTTTGGTAAACTACCGGTAGCTTTGCAACCCTAGTCCTGTCACTAAACTCTGGGCCTACCTGGATGTAGTCGTATATATTTCAGTCACTCCGTCACAACTCCATCTCCCGCTCTCATATCCACTTAGCATAAGATGTCACTCACTCACTCCTCCATTGTCCCTCAAATCCATCAGGGCAAAAGTGTATCATCTTAGTCTGAATCTGCTGATGTGTTGACTTAACCAAGTGATAACACTGTTAAAGAACTGATATTGTCCAAGGGTTGCATTCAACTCTGACATCGCTCATGAAAGATATAGGGCTAAAGCCAGCGACTAGACCAAGTGAGCCTCCTAGCGGTGCCATACGAACACCAGAGATAGCCATAGACAGAGAGAGCCGATGGCACCAACACTCTTTCAAGACTGTACTACTGTCTTGAGAGAGAAGACTGACTGACTGGCTGACTGACTGTTGGGTAGAGGTAGAGAGCCCTCTAAAATGAGACACTTATTTGAAGTCAGGGATCACCTATGTAGCTAAACACTGAAGCACCTCTGACCTTATTCTTGGTTCTTTCATGATATCGGTCAATAACAAGTAGTGCCCATTAACAGATTAGATAGGAGTCCATGGGTCTAAGACATCATTTAACATTGATACTCTATGTTTAATGAACGGCATAAATTAGAATGCCATACTAGGGTTGACATGGTTTGATCAATATGGTAATCAGGGGTAAAGCCAGTAGTCTACAGGAGCAGTGAGTTCTGGGATACCCTTGGCCCTGGTGTAACTACTCTGATGATGGCTGTCCTGTCCTAAAGACAGACTGTAGCTCAGAGTCTCTGTTTGTGTTCGGCTCCGGATCTGGTTTCATATAGAGGCAGCCCAGGTGTGCACTAGGACTGGGGAGACCTGGTTGCATCGCTAATTAGTCTGGCCTTGTGCCCGCCTGCATACCTCAACCTTCCGGTCATCGAAGCCTGATTGGCACTGGCAGACCTACTGTGGTTGGCTTCATAGTGAAGTATCACTTGCTCCATATTGGGTTGTCCCGGTCCACTTGCAGCTTTCACCCATGGCTAGCTACACTCCACTCCTCCTCTCGAACTTTACGGGTGCCATATTGTCAAAGCTAGGGTTTTACTGTATATATCCAATCCTCCTAGAGCAGTTTCCCCAAGCCATTGCCCAATGTATATGTAGTTGAGTTGAATGTAGCTTAGTAAGGTCAACACTCCAATTTCCCCGCTGTGGATCAATAGAGTTTATTCAATTCAACTCTCCTTCTTTTCGTCAGAAATCGAAGCAGCGTCTGTCAAAGGAGCTGTCAGACTGCGTGGTTTACTGCAAGAGTGTCCACTTCAGCAGCTTCAAGCACTCCCGCATTCACTCCAAGTTCTACGAGATATCCTCCTTCACAGAGTCCAAAGCCCGCAAACACTTGAGAGAGGCAGGTGGGGCTTGAATCCCTACAGTAACTCATGACATCATCAGTCAGGGTCAACCAGTCACTAACTCACTCACTCAGGACAGTTTGTGTCATTCTGTTTGGACCTCAAAACAGAAGCCAAAAGTTGTTGATTTACTAAAAGGAAATGTTGTCTGATTAGTGAGATTTAGTCAGTTATTCATTCAGTGGCAAGGGCTGAAACAGAGGCAGAACAACTAGAAGACGCAGTGCTTTGTCTGTGTACTGTTCAAATGCATGGTTCCTCAAGCTCATCTCATGTATGGTTAACTGCCTGTCTCTCCCAGGGGAAGAATTTGTGCATCACAATGCCAGGCAGCTGACCAGGGTTTATCCCAGTGGCCTCAGAACAGACTCCTCCAACTTCAACCCACAGGAGATGTGGAACACAGGGACTCAAATAGGTGAGGGCCATTTTAGGTTGTTCTAAGGCAAGAAACAATGATTAAACAAAATATAAATGTCCAATTTCCAAACATGACTTTGTGAAGCTAGTTAAGCTCATATTTCTGTTCATTCGGATCAGTTGGTTAATTTCTCTGTTTTCCTTGCTACCTCAGTTGCGTTGAATTTCCAGACGGCAGGGGTTGAGATGGACCTCAACGATGGACTGTTCAGTCAAAATGGCAGCTGTGGCTATGTCCTCAAACCTGACTTCATGAGGATGTCAGAGAGGAGGTTCGATCCTGAGGTTTCACAGAACCGGGAAGGCTACCAACCCCGCAGTCTCTGCATTCAGGTACAAATAACAAACTGAGACCTACCTAAGACACAACCTGAGCAACAACAGAAAAACTACAGAAACCAAGTGGAATGTTAACCTACCAATCTGACCTCAAACTCTCTCATTGTGTGTGTGTGTATATATTTGTGTGTGTTTTCAAGGTGATCAGTGGACAGCAGCTTCCCAAAGTGAATATCAAGGAGAGCTCCGTTGTGGACCCGTTTGTGAGAGTGGAGATCCATGGACTTCCTCTAGACCAGGCCAAGCAGGAGACCAGATACATAGACAACAATGGTACACACCAATTCCAATCACATAAATGATTATAATGTAACTTTTTACAGAAATGCTGATACATAAAAGCAGTATATTACAGTATTATATTCTATTATTTTATATATTAATGAATTGTGTTTGCTCAGGGTTCAATCCAGTGTGGTATGACACTTTGCGGTTCACCATCCATGCGCCTGAACTGGCCCTGGTACGCTTTGTGGTGGAGGACTACGACAAGGCGGCAAGGAATGATTTTGTCGGACAGTATACCTTGCCTTTCTCATGTATTCAGCAAGGTAAGGCTCATCCATGTATTTAAGCATTTTGTACAAACTCAATATATAACCTCCTAATATGACAGTCATACACTACCGTTCAAAAGTTTGGGGTCACTGAGAAATGTCCTTGTTTTTTAAAGAAAAACACATTCTTTGTCCATTAAAATAACATAAAATTAATCAGAAATACAGTGTAGTCATTGTTAATGTTGTAAATTACTATTGTAGCTGGAAACGGCAGATTTGTAATGGAATATCTACATAGGATTACAGAGGCCCATTATCAGCAACCATCACTCCTGTGTTCTAATGGCACGTTGTGTTAGCTAATCCAAGTTTATCATTTTAAAAGGCTAATTGATCATTAGAAAACCCTTTTGCAATTATGTTAGCACAGCTGAAAACTGTTGTGCTATTAAAGAAGCAATAAAACTGGCCTTCTTTAGACCAGTTGAGTATCTGGAGCATCAGCATTTGTGGGTTCGATTACAGGCTCAAAATGACCAGAAACAAAGAACTTTCTTCTGAAACTCATCAGTCTATTCTTGTTCTGAGAATTGAAGGCTATTCCATGCCAGAAATTGCCATGAAACTGAAGATCTCGTACAACGCTGTGTAGTACTCCCTTCACAGAACAGTGCAAACTGTCTCTAACCAGAATAGAAAGAGTGGGAGGCTCCGGTGCACAACTGAGCAAGAGGACAAGTACATTAGAGTGTCTAGTTTGAGAAACAGACACCTCACAAGTCCTCAACTGGCAGCTTCATTAAATAGGACCCGCAAAACACCAGTCTCAACGTCAACAGTGAAGATGCGACTCCGTGATGCTGGCCTTCTAGGCAGAGTTGCAAAGAAAAAGCCATATCTCAGACTAGCCAATAAAAAGAAAATATTAAAATGGGCAAAAGAACACAGACACTGGACAGAGGAACTTTAGTCTTAGTGGTGTTGCAGACTCTGGGGCCTTTCAGAACAGGTGTATGTATACTGAGATCATGTGACAGATCATGTGACACTTAGATTGCACACAGGTGGACTTTATATAACTAATTATGTGACTTCTGAAGGTAATTGGTTGCAACAGATCTTATTTAGGGGCTTCATAGCAAAGGGGGTGAATACATATGCATTCACCACTTTTCCGTTATTTATTTTATTTCACTTCACTAATTTGGACTATTTTGTGTATGTCCATTACATGAAATCCAAATAAAAATCAATTTAAATGACAGGTTGTAATGAAACAAAATAGGAAAAACGCCAATTGGTGAATACTTTTGCAAGGCACTGTAATGGGCCACTGTACGCCTATTTAGATATTCCATTAAAAATCTGCCGTTTCCAATTTCATGTTATTTTAATGGACAAAATGTTTTGCTTTTCTTTCAAAAACAAGGACATTTCTTAGGGACCCCAAACTTTTGAACGGCAGTGTACGTAATAGCATGTAATACGATGGGATCAATGACCTACTACAGCTGTTTTACTCCCATTTCCAGGATACCGTCACATCCACCTCCTGTCTAAGGACGGAACCAGTATTCCTTCCGCCTCCTTATTTGTACATGTTAGAATCACTAACCTTGTATGAGCTTAATGTTAGAGATTCCAGTCGCTGCTTACCTCTCTGGCATTTACAAGACTTGTAGATGGAACACACTGAAGGTGGAAGACACTGATGGTGAAAGATGCTGAAGGCGGAAGACGTGACTAAAAGAGAACAAACTTTCGTTCATAGTTTTACCAGACAGTTTTGACGTTCAAGATCTAGTTTCACAAACTATGTAATGAATACTTTCTGTAGCTACTTCCTCAAAATAGTATGTAATGTTGTGCATATACTAAGCCAAATGTTTTTTGTAGGTATTAATGTACTTTTAGAAAGTATGATTGGTGTGGTTTTCACTTGTGATCTACAATTCTATATTTATAGTGTGTATTCCCAATCGGATGTATTACTGAAGAACTGGCTCTGGGATGATTCTGTTTTTCCAACTCTATGTCATCAAATGCTAGTCAACTACACAACTGTACTTGAGATTATTTTTTGTTTTGCTGCAATGATATGTAGCTGAGAAATGTGCCACCACCGATCAAGAGTAATGACACATTTGAACATAATTTCAGTCAGTCTTCTTATCCACACCACATTATTTTCTATGAACCAAGTTCCTCAAGAACGTACCATTGATGAGGCTGTTTGGTTAGAGTTGCCTAGGCTTACTGTAGGACACATTTCCTCCCTCTTTTGCCTATTGGCAAGTTTTGGTTTAAAATGGGTTATGATGCCAATGAAAACTAATATACTCCATTCCTCATCTCTCTCTCTAATGCATATTATCATTTCCATGAACAATATTCTGAACAATCTGTTTAGTATAAACAGCAATTATAGCGGAACTCAAAAATGCCTCAATTCGTGTCATCTGTTTTGGATCATTTTATAGATAGAAATATTTGCTGCTGGGTTAATAGTTGTATATTTTTGTACACACACTGTGTGTGTTTGTGATGTATAGCAGGGGTCTCCAACCCTGTTCCTGGAGAGCTACTCTACTGTAGATTTTCGCTCCAATCCCAGTTGTAACTAACAACCAGCTTTATCAAACAGCTAATTATTAGAATCGGGTATGCTAGATTAGGGTTGGAGTGAAAACCTACAGGACGTTAGCTCTCCAGGAACAGGGTTGGTGAGTCCTGATGTATAGCCTATTATATTGTGTTATAGCATATCTATTAACTCTTTTTGTAATATTGTCCAGTTCAGACTTCATATACCTGTATTATTTGTATATGTAATTAGCTATGTATGCATGCACTACAGTAGTTAGTTATTTGCCATATCCATTTGCAAATAAAGATCATTTTCATTTATCTAAGGAGTTCAGAGACTGGTGAGATTAGATCATGGATCTATATATACAAAGATAAAGTACATATGACATTTTATCATCTTAATAATTTAGATATACGGTCTTGATTTACTTCACCCATCTTGTTTTCTTGTAGGCCTATTTTTTTGGCCACTCCATCAGTCACTGCGGGACTTTGTGAGGAGGAGGCGGAACTATAGTTTGCACAAAACTGTTTCCCCCGGTCACATATCACAGGGACGCGCATTTTGTTGTTGTCAAAAGATTTTCCACGTTGTTAGTTAGCTCGAGCATGAGTGTGGCTTCGGAGACAGATTGTATCTTTATTTAACTCAGTAACTAAGAGACAGTATGGTTGGAAAGATAAAGCGGGTCCGCGAAAAGCTTCACCAGGCTGCGGTTAAACTTGACAGTCCGCCGTTCGGTGGCGCAAGATCCACAGATTTAGAAAAGGCACCGATTCCTGTGATTACAAGTGGTTCATTCATCTTCGATGTAAATAAGACAAACAATGCACAGCTGCACATAAAGAAGTATGAAAATGCGAAGGTATTTTATCAACACATAATTTAACGTTCGCTTGCCAACTCCGTCTCTTTTAGATGGTTTAGCTAACGTTATAGCTAAAGCTGTTAGAACAGTTAACGTTAGCTAGCTAACAGTTAGCTATTTCACTAGCTAGCTAGTTGTCAGCTAGTTAGGATCATAATGTATACATTTAGCTGGCTATAGAGAAATTAGTATGAAGTGTGTATTTTTTTTGCATTATATTTATGTTGGGTGTCAATGTGGATGTTCTCTTCCAACAGACCCCACTGAGTTCCTTTCCAAGTGGAATCTTTGCTGGCACACAAATCAGCCCTGAAGCCCTCGTGCAAACTCTGACGTTTGAAGAACCATCCAACGACACTGGTACACCTGCACAGAAAGGTAAATACACTTTGATTGTCAACCAAATATTTAGCTCGTTAATCCGTGGAAATCTGCACGAGAGTACTTGTCTGTGTGTCTCAATAATGAATCATATTCTACTTTCAAGTACATGCATTTAATTTTCGTGACGTTTTAGCTCCCCAAAACGTCCTGGAGACATTGTTTATTACCAGCAAAATCAACCAGGCACATAGTATTTTTCTGTGCACGTTATGTCATTCTCTCCTACCACAAGAGGGCAGAAAATACAAAGGAATCACTCGACAGAAAGTGACTTGTGATGTGATGATGGCAACAGCTCAGTCTATGCAGTATATTGCTTGCCATTGGTATAAAAGGTGTAATGAAGAAAAGTAAGTATGATGGTAACCTATAGATAAGAAACTAACCATCCAAATGATTACTTATATGGAGGCTTATTGGAACCCTATTTCATTGACTTATTCATTCTGACATGTTTTTAACAGTATATATTTTTCCATTGATGTTTCCATGCTACATGCACCTGCCAATCTCTTCCATCTTGAAACCTAGGCTTTTTCGAGTAAGTTTAAGCCCAATGTAAGTCAGTCAGTCAGAGCGGCTACTCCAGCTGCAGTGGCAGAGCTGCAGCAAGAAGCCCATCTTCCTTATTCGACAACAGAGGACTGGTTCTATTTATAGCCTCTCTGCAGCATAAATAGTTCATGCATGAAATCAAGGTTCAGTTCAGTTGCCTAGCTCCCCTGCATCAGTGTTTCTCCCTGACTAGATGAGTCGTGGCACCGCTGACGCACAGAGGAGGCTGGTGCTGCAGGGTGTAGTTTTCTTGGTAGGGTACCTCGCTGCGGCCCCATGGGAAAGCATCAGGTGGTCCTGTCCCTTGTGTATTACAGTGTAATAGTGATGGTGTGTAGTAGTCTGCCCTGACTCTTTGTCAGAAAGACTGTTCGAGAGATGAATTGAGTGTCACTTTTACGGTTTGGATTTCTCATCAAGGTTGTTCCAATGTCTTGTTGTCTCTTGCTTGTTTAGGCTTTTGTCTGTAGTGCATGGTGGGAGAGGTGTTCAGGGGTGCCAGGTCCCTGGCTGGCTCACACAACCTCTGCAGATAGTGCCTGGCTGTTCCCTGTAGCTAGTGAGCAAGTATTTAAATAGCTTCAGTTTCTGCATTCTGCTGTTTCTTTTCTCTTCTTTCTCTCGTCCTCGCTTGCAGACGCACACACACTGCTAATGAGTTCTCACTCTTCAGCCTTTTCTTGCATTGAAGCTAAAAGGGTGTTTAATACGTTGGATGTGTGTGATCTATTAACGACGGGTATATTTAGCTGTGTCTATTGATTAGGCTAACTAATTAAAGCAAGTGCTTTCCTGGCTGCTGACAAATGTATTAAATAAAAAAAGGACAGGGCAATGAGATGCAGTATTCCATCTGTTGCCATGGTGAAATACTTGTCAGTGTGCTCTTGTTTTCCCAAAACAGTGTCAGTAGACAATTATATTGACCTCTTTGTGAAATGGTAGGTAGGTTCTGGAAAGCAAAATCTAATTTGACAGTATGTTAGTGGGAAAATAAAATTGAAGCTATATAAGTAAGGGTTTAATAAGAATGCGTTTTTTAAATCCTGTCCACGGAAATGGTATGAATTGGATTTTTACCATCTCATCTAAGCAGACAGACATTGAGAGCTGTAGGCTCTTCTAGCTGTGAAAGCTGCTGTGATTAAAGCACTGCCTCCTTCCACACATTAACAATGAGGGAACGGAAGGGAGCCGGCATTATAGAGAGCAATTATTTTAGCCGACAGCTTATCATTTCAGCTAAACGCTGTCACGTTGTCGTGTTAATAGGGGTATTTCACCTGAATGATCCCAAATTCACTTTCACTGACTCTACTACATTAATATTACATTTCTTTTGGTTCGTCTTCGCGAGCACCCCGTCCTTGGCGCTGTCTGTCTCTGCCCACAGGGATTAAAGCCCTCTGGTTTCTGTTCAGGCATCTATACAGCTAGCCACTCTACTATGCTGTTAATTATAAAATACTCTGTTCTCTTTGCCAGAGCAGAAAGAAGCAAGCAAATGCTGTGAGTGTGTCATGTCTTTTCATCCGTTGCCTCTTGTAGGCCCCCCTGGGGGCTTGTATCCCAGCAGATATAAAACTCTTATCTGCCACTTTTAATTCGATTGACTTAATTAGTATTATTTTGCACACTTACTGTTGGTGCTTGGCATATTCATTGGCAGCAAATGCACACTTTGTGTGTGCATGTTTGTGTGTGCCTTTTGCCTAGTTAAATAAAAATAAATAATTCCCCATCCTCCTCACTGAATATCTGACTCTGCAGTTGATTTTCTATTAGGCCTATTCAATTGCCTTAGTTCATAGTCTTCACCAGGGCTCTACGCTGACCTTTTTTACAAGGAACCCGTGTGCACCTAAGTTAAACAATTTTAGGAGCACAATTTAAAAATATTTAAGGCAACAAGCTGTTTTCTTTGTAGTAACGGTGCAAGCATGGATCTGCACTCAGTGTATTCTCCAAGGCTACGGTACAGTGAAGTAATCATTGCAACAATTGTCTAGGATATTTTTCTTTCTAGTCACACTGGTGCTCCTAAATTAAAATTCCAGGTCGCAGAGCAAAATATTTAAGCTCATGAGCGAGTAAAACGGTCACACTTCCATGTGTTTACATTTACATTTAAGTCATTTAGCAGACGCTCTTATCCAGAGCGATTTACAAATTGGTGCATTCACCTTATGATATCCAGTGGAACAACCACTTTACAATAGTGCATCTAAATCTTTTAAGGAGGGGGGGGGGGGGGGGGGGGGGGGGTTAGAAGGATTACTTTATCCTATCCTAGGTATTCCTTAAAGAGGTGGGGTTTCAGGTGTCTCCGGAAGGTGGTGATTGACTCCGCTGTCCTGGCGTCGTGAGGGAGCTTGTTCCACCATTGGGGTGCCAGAGCAGCGAACAGTTTTGACTGGGCTGAGCGGGAACTGTGCTTCCTCAGAAGTAGGGGGGCCAGCAGGCCAGAGGTGGATGAACGCAGTGCCCTTGTTTGGGTGTAGGGCCTGATCAGAGCCTGAAGGTATGGAGGTGCCGTTCCCTTCACAGCTCCGTAGGCAATCACCATGGTCTTGTAGCGGATGCGAGCTTCAACTGGAAGCCAGTGGAGAGAGCGGAGGAGCGGGGTGACGTGAGAGAACTTGGGAAGGTTGAACACCAGACGGGCTGCGGCGTTCTGGATGAGTTGTAGGGGTTTAATGGCACAGGCAGGGAGCCCAGCCAACAGCGAGTTGCAGTAATCCAGACGGGAGATGACAAGTGCCTGGATTAGGACCTGCGCCGCTTCCTGTGTGAGGCAGGGTCGTACTCTGCGAATGTGTTCTGTGCTACATTAGTCTTGAGCAGAAAACTCTGTTTCAAAGAGCAGAACTCCTTGCTGCCGTACCACAGCGTGATGTTAAAAGTGATGACTGCGGCAATTGATCATTCAGTGACCACCTCTGTTTTGACAAAGAGCCCTCTCTGCATTTTTTAATTGGGGATATCAGTATCTGAGCTGGGACCCTGTGAAACCACCTCTTCATCTTTTTGTCAGCTCCCGAAAGGCACTACACCTCCTCTCCTCCACCTAACAGAGAGCTGCCTGTCAGTTATGCCAGGGGAAAGCGGAGAGGCTAAGCGGGGGCAAACCCAAGCAGGAAAGGAAATATGGAATTTTCCCAACCACTCACAATAAAGCCTAATCAAGTTTCAAGTTTTTGTCACGTGCACGAGTACAGTGAAATGCCTTTCTTGCTATCTAATCGGTGCTATCTATTTCACTGTGTGCTGAGAACCCGATCCTCTCTGGGGGTACAGGGAGGACCAGGGAGGTGGTAAGTAAGGCTCTCTCCCCACCACAAACAGCCCCAGGTCGGGTTGGGTTTCACCCATCAGCAGTCCAGGACCAGGGCTGTCAGGGACGCGGATGCAGCAGGAGTAGAGATGCCTATCTGGCCCCTGTACCTCTGCTGCTACAGCAGGACAACCCATGTTGTTGACACTGTGGTGGCAGATTAAAGATTGGACCCGGCAGGAAGGAACTAACTGCCCTGTGATGAAAGGTGGCGTGTGTGTCGCTGCTGGAAGAGCTGTATCTGAGCATGGGCTGAAGGTGCACATAGAAATGAAAAGAGAGCGATGAAAATACTTTTTCTTGGTTTGATAGTTAATTTTACACCACCGTGTTTTGGCTTGAGATAAAACTCTGTGATATTGAAGCCGTATCCAACATAGGGTTAGAGATGACACATTTTCTGCAAGGATTTATTAGTTGCCGTGATACACCCCGGGGGTTAAGAATGACCCTGATTTGTGATGTGGTGGCGAGGTCTTGTCCTGACCCGTCTATCGCCATGGCAGCAGCAACAGCAGTGTGGGTGGCTGGGAATTGGTGAGGTCATCCTGTCAGTGAGAAGCGAGTCAGTAACATCAGTAGATCTAGGTTGTGGTTCGGTGTGGCTCAGTTGGTAGAGCATGGTGCTTGGACCGCCAATTATCGTTGGTTCCATTCCCGCTGGGGGCCGCCCATGTGGAAAATATATGCGAACATGACTGTAAGTCATGGGATAAAAGCATCTGCTAAATGGCATATATACAGTATCTGAGGTTAGTCTTCCGAAGTTGTAATAGTGATGGGGGAATTTACCGAAATTTCCAAAACACTACAGTGACGACTGTAGTATTTACTATAGTGTTTTTGTTTTGTCTTTGAAATAGCCGCCACTTCTTTCTCCTTGACGAAACCTACTAGACAAATACTAAACAAGCACATTTTTCAGAACCTATAAGTAGGTAGGACTGAAGTCTGAATGGATAGTTCAGCGCTTCTGCTCTTCTATAACCTGTAGGGAACACAACATACTTGGCATGTAAGTTTCTCAATCATGGGTGCCACAAATTGGGGGCTGGGGAATAGGTGGGGTATATGCAAATTAAATGCTGTTTTAGTATTACTGTTGTTAAAGTGTAGTGTTTTACGGTAGTATTTACTACAGTGTTTTTTTGTGTGGATAATACTGTAATAGTTACTATTGTATTCTATAGTGTACTACACAATTCTATAGTAAGGATTACAGATTCGACGGATACTACAGTGTCTAGTATAGTATTCCACAGTATACTACAAAATGATATAGTAAGTACTACACATGATCAAGGGATACTACAGTGTGGAATATAGGGCGGCAGTTAGCCTAGCGTTTAAGAGCGTTGGCCCAGTAACCAAAATGTTGCTGGTTCGAATACCGAGCCGACTAGGTGAAAAAAATGACGGTGTGCCCTTGAGCAAGGCACTTAACCCAAATCCAGAGCGATTTACAGGAGCAATAAGAGCTTTTGTGTGAAATGGCCTTTTAGAAGTGTTTTGGTGTGCTTATGAATGCACGAGTCCCTTTCCCCCCCACTCCTATCAATTTTAAGCAATTTTTATAAAGTCATACGAAAGTTTTACTATGCGTGAAGTTTCGAATTCATCCTTGATTTACTAAATGTGTCATGTATTTGAAAATAAAATAAATGTAAGTACATTAGATTAATAAAATATTGAATCAGTCTTTTGTTTATTTTTTAATTTAACTAGGCAAGTCAGTTAAGAACAAATTCTTATTTTCAATGACTGCCTAGGAACACTGCCTTGTTCAGGGGCAGAACGACATATTTTTACCTTGTCAGCTCAGGGATTCGATCTTGCAACCTTTCGGTTACTAGTCCAACGCTCTAACCACTAGGCTACCAGCCGCCCCAGTCTTACTTCAGTTGTACAACTGAAATGTGTCTTCCGCATTTAACCCACCCCTCTGAATCAGAGGGGTGGAGATGCCTTAATCAACATCCACGGCTTGAAGGGATGACGATGATGCATTCTTTGCAAGAGGGAATCTAATTTCATTGGTCCTCAACTCACGGCTCAAACACTTCATTCAGGGTAAGTGGAGTTAGCCTGCCCCACAGCAGGTTAATTCTGAAGGATTTGTTGCCATAGAAATGTACCTGGCTAAAAGGTGACCCACTTTCATGTCTCCCGTTAGGCTATCACGAGTTGAACTCAAGAGTGGACCGAAGTTAGTTCACTAACTTCTCTATCTAGATTCGTAGTACACAACTCTGATCTCTTTGTGAACCAGTTGCTGCTGTTATCCAAAGGATGAGCTTTGGTTGGGATCCGTCAGTATTTGCTTCCCGGGTAAAGAAGCAATGAGAGCAGAGTACAATTGTCACTCTACCGATCAATACCTTACATAACTGCTGCTTGCCAGGCCCAATGGTTTTATCCACATTGCTCATCAACTGTGCTGCGGTCATTGAAATGACTGGAATTCTATTTGTTGGCTGACTGTTGTTTAACCTTTCAACCTTGTGGCTGGGACAGCAGGAGATCGATAAGGGACAGAGTAGAAAGCAGACCAATGCAGCAGCACACTCACCCACCATGAGCACTTTTAACCATGTTAGCTGGAGCATGACTCAGATATGGAGGACATTATTTTCCCCTGGGCATAATTTAAATTTGAAATACTATTGTGAAAGGTATTTTTTCCTCCAGTGCGTTTCAATGAAAAAAATGTGTAATCTGAATTGGCTTTACTTTCAAAATGGATTGGAATTTAAATGAAATTGACCCCAACCCTAGTCCATACCATAATATGTTTGTTTGCATAAAGAGAGAAGCTGTAGGATGTTTTTAATAGCAGTGAATAGGCCAGGAGGTGGCAGGGGAATGATAAACAAAACACTATGAATTCCCTCATGTGTGACCGACTCACATTGTCCCACACTGACAGTTTCATTGCCGCAGAATGATATTAGCTACCACCACACAACCCGAACATCCCTGCCAGCTCTCCCTGCCAATAGCGCTGCCCACTCCTCTCCTTTAGTTTTTTTCCTTCCTGCTATTATTAGCGGAGAGTCATTCCCCAAAAAATGGCTTTACTGTATTGTATTATAACTACTTCTTTGCTGCCTTTCCTCCTCACTTTTCTTGATAAGCCATATCCATTTCTAACACATTACAGTACCTATTCAAATCAATTCTACAGCTAGATTCAGAGGTGGACAGGCACGGTACAGATGATGAATAATAATTAGGTGGGTTCTTATATATGTCCTATTTCACGCATGTGTGAATTGGACATTTAAAAGAAAAAAAGTGTATCCGACCTCTCGCTGAGACACCCTCTGATTGTGGGGTCACGGCCAGTAACGTAGTAGCTACACTCAACCCAGTACAGTGATTAGGACCCCAAGGCCAATTCCAGCACACACGTACATTCCCATGTGTTTTTAATGTCTGTCTGTTGTACCAAATGTCTGTTTTCGAAATGCAACTCGAGGACTGTGTTTTCAAAGCTTACATTTCAACTGGAAGTACCTTAAAGCTAGAATCCTTAGTTGCGTCATCCATTTTTGGACTTAATATAATGAATAATATACCCATTGAAGAATATAACTTATCTATGCCTAATGAGCTTAGTTCAACTATCATACCCCATCAGAACCCAAAATACAAGCTTGTTTACTCCAATGTTTGTAAAGAATGTAAATATGAACAAACACTGGATTGCCTCAAAACATGGTTAAAACAAACCAAGTGAAATGATAATGAATGGTCAGCCTTTGCATCCCTAGCTCTGTCTATGAGTTTGAGAGTGGTTACATTTCTCCAGGCCCATCCCTGCGTGTTTTACCAAAACAGAGGTGGGGTGCCACTTTGTTTTTGTTGTTGTTGATTGAACGATTTTAGCTTTAACAGAATACTTTGCTGATGCACCCCATGTCACTGCCTCGTACCACCTGTCTGTAGGCCTCCATGTAGGCTTTATCCAACATCCGTGTTCTATCCTGCTGCCTGCTCATCTAACCTCATCTGCGTCTTTAAATGAGATGCTATTGATCGGGGAGGTGAAGGGAGTGGTGCCCCATTAAACAACATCTCTAGGCTCTCTGTCTCTGCACTGCACAATGCTGTAACCTCAAGTTGCCATTCAATGATTGGAAGTTTCTAATTGAACGCTAATGATACAGTTGAAGTAGGAAGTTTACATACACTTAGGTTGGAGTCATTAAAACTTGTTTTTCAACCACTCCACAGATTTCTTGTTAACAAACTACAGTTTTGGCAAGTCGTTTAGGACATCTACTTTGTTCATGACATGTAATTTTTCCAACAATTGTTTACAGACAGATTATTTCACTTATAATTCAATGTATCACAATTCCAGTGGGTCAGAGGTTTACATACACTAAGTTCACTGTGCCTTTAAACATCTTGGAAAATGATGGCTTTAGAAGCTTCTGATAGGCTAATTGACATAATTTGAGTCAATTGGAGGTGTACCCGTGGATGTATTTCAAGGCCTACCTTCAAACTCAGTGCCTCTTTGCTTGACATCATGGGAAAATCAAAAGAAATCAGCCAAGACCTCAGGAAAAGAATCGTAGATCTCCACAAGTTTGGTTCATCCTTGGGAGCAAATTCCAAACACCTGAAGGTACCACGTTCATCTGTACAAACAATAGTACGCAAGTATAAACACCATGGGACCACACAGCCGTCATACCGCTCAGGAAGGAGACGGGTTCTGTCTCCTAGAGATGAACGTACTTTGGTGTGAAAAGTGCAAATGAATCCCAGAACAACAGCAAAGGACCTTGTGAAGATGCTGGAGGAAACGGGTACAAAAGTATCTATATCCACAGTAAAACAAGTCCTATATCAACATAACCTGAAAGGCCGCTCAGCAAGGAAGAAGCCACTGCTCCAAAACTGCCGTAAAAAAAAGCCAGACTACGGTTTGCAACTGCACATGGGGGCAAAGTTCGTACTTTTTGGAGAAATGTCCTCTGGTCTGATGAAACAAATATGGAACTGTTTGGCCATAATTACCATTGTTATGT
This sequence comes from Salmo salar, assembly GCF_965601325.2. Classification (NCBI taxonomy): domain Eukaryota; kingdom Metazoa; phylum Chordata; class Actinopteri; order Salmoniformes; family Salmonidae; genus Salmo; species Salmo salar. The sequence continues at coordinate 67,034,958 of NC_138306.1, forward strand.
TTGGAGGAAAAAGTGGTAGGATTGCAAGCCGAAGAACACCATCCCAACCGTGAAGCACAGGGGTGGCAGCATCATGTTGTGGGGGTGCTTTGCTGCAGGAGGGACTGGTGCATGTCACAAAATAGATGGCATCATGAGGAGAAAAATGATGTGGATATATTGAAGCAACATCTCAGGACATCAGTCAGGAAGTTAAAGCTTGGTCGCAAATGGGTCTTCCAAGTGGACACTGACCCCAAGCATACTTCCAAAGTTGTGGAAAAATGGCTTAAGGACAACAAAGTCAAGGTATTGGAGTGGCCATCACAAAGCCCTGACCTCAATCCTATAGAACATTTGTTAGCAGAACTGAAAAGGCATGTGCGAGCAAGGATGCCTACAAACCTGACTCAGTTACACCAGCTCTGTCAGGAGGAATGGGCCAAAACTCACACAACTTATTGTGGGAAGCTTGTAGAAGGCTACCCGAAACGTTTGACCCAAGTTAAACAATTTAAAGGCAATGCTACCAAATACTAATTGAGTGTATGTGAACTTCTGACCCACTGGGAATGTGATGAAAGAAAAAAAGCTGAAATGAATAATTCTCTCTACCATTTTTCTGACATTTCACATTCTTAAAATAAAGTGGTGATCCTAACTGACCTAAGACCGGGAATTTTTACTAGGATTAAATGTCAGCAATTGTGAAAAACTGAGTTTAAATGTATTTGGATAAGGTGTATGTAAACTTCCGACTTCAACTCTAGATACTACATCTAAAATGTCATGGTAATGATGATGATGTAATGTGTTTTATCTTAAAGAGCCTGGATGAATAGGTCTAGTTATTGATCCATCATCATGGTTATTGTCATTTGCAGACTAAAACAACATCTACCAAACTAAACAGATCCCCTTGTTTAGTTTGGCAGGTATAATATATTATCACTGAATAGGGAACCACAAAGTGCTGTAGGATCCTCAGAAAATGTTGTCCCAGGTTACGATTCAGAGAAAATCAGTTGTGGCACTGTGTGTTGACATAAGGAAGATGAGAGTAAGAAAAGTCCCTACTAGAGATGCTGTGGCGTGTAGCGTTTGGGTCCCATTGAGTTCCACTCTATCCTCATCTCAGACATGCCAGTCAAGGACTGCTGCATTGCTAATTACAAAGCCAATTCCGTCAGTAGGCTCTGCTAGCTATATATAGGGCCAGGCTGCAACACTGACACTTCATTTTCCCAAAGTCATGGAGCAGCGCATCGATCCTGTTTCTCTCGATTTTGTCAACAGAGAGTAAAATCACGGTTGGGGGATTAAAAAAAATAAAACGCACCACAAAATACTGTCACCTGCCCTTTCAGAAATCAAGGTCGTGTTTTGTGTTCAAAGCAATTCAACCGTTGTGCTGTAGTTCAAATTAGTGATTTGCTTTTCTTTACCAACTCCATCTCATTTTCTCTCTCTAAAATGTATACATTTTTCACTAGACACTCCAGTGATATGGTAGACAGTGTCAATAAGCATACTGTCCAGCATCTGTTATTGTCATTGTGCTACAGGAAGCAACTGCCTGTGTGATAACCTCTGCTCTTATCGCCCAGTGTCAGTGATAACTCTTTCTTTGTCAGGAAGGGCAGAGATGGGAACACACACACACACACACCACTGGGGCTACCCCATGCATAGGGGGGCTCACCGTGGTTTTCCCAATTGCTGAAAACATTCCATCTCAGGACAGGATGTTTTTCTAAAGAGGGAAAATAGATAGTAGGTAGTGTTTTCTGTTCTCAACCCCCTCCCTCTGTCTGTATCTCTCCCCTTTCTCATTTACATCATTTAGCAGACGCTCTTATCCAGAGCGTCTTACGCATACATTTCATTAAAAAAAAATCCCGTACTGGTCCCCCGTGGGAATCGAACCCACAACCCTGGTGTTGCAAACACCATGCTCTACCAACTGAGCCACACGGGACTGTGGACTTTCTCCATGCCTTTGAACCAGGAAAGACAAGCCACATGTCCTGATCTAGCCATATCTTCTTCTGAGGCACTCACAACACTACTGTGATTACTTTCTCCCCTTGAGCTTAAAGTTTTTAGCCATGGTTTGTTTTAAAGATGACATGTTACAGGTTTTTATTTTTCCTGTCAAATCAAGCTCTCGTTGGGGGAAAAAAATAAAATAAATGTACACCCCGAACTCAAATCTATTCAACTGTGAATTATTTATTTGGCAATGGGAACGTTTTACTAGTTCCAATTATCTTGTGGAAAAAGATCTGGCAAATTTCAATTTCCAAAGCATTATAAAAAGTCGTCACTCTTCCTTTATCGTTGATGAATTTAATTGCTTTGAATGTTGATGGATTGAATTGCTTTGAATGTTATTTTCTATTGTTGACGATGACCTCTTCACATACCCACGAGGAGAAGCTGCAGTGTGTGTTTTCTCTAGTGAATGTGTGAAGTACCAGTGCAACATTGCGGATGCACATCCACTCACTCTCTTGTCTGTCTGTCTGTCTGTCTGTCTGTCTGTCTGTCTGTCTGTCTGTCTGTCTGTCTGTCTGTCTGTCTGTCTGTCTGTCTGTCTGTCTGTCTGTCTGTCTGTCTGTCTGTCTGTCTGTCTGTCTGTCTGTCTGTCTGACATTGCGGATGCACATCCACTCACTCTCTGTCTGTCTGTCTGTCTGTCTGTCTGTCTGTCTGTCTGTCTGTCTGTCTGTCTGTCTGTCTGTCTGTCTGTCTGTCTGTCTGTCTGTCTGTCTGTCTGTCTACAGTCCCCGATGAGAAGAAGCAGCAGACGAAGAAAGAGAAGATGAAGGAGAGGCGAGACAGGTGGCTAAACAGTGAGTATTACCACAACTTAACATAGACCTGACTCGTACTGTTTCTATGAGGGATACCCTCCTATTTGACTGGTGTGTGACCCACTGACACCTTTCCTTTGTCAGCAGGAATAAGGCACCTTCGCAGAGAGTGACACATAATCGGGAACTTTATTTGCGGGAACATATGTGACTCATTTGGTTCCGTACAAAGAGAGATGATGAGTGAATATACTGTACTTAATAAACATATCATGATAATGAATGACTAAGCAGATACAAGAGCATTAATAATAATATGGGCTGTATAGTGATAGTGGTACTCACTTCTGCCCACACACCATCACGCATGTCCACTTGGAGAGAGACTGAGGAGGCTCTGAGCAGGCGAGAGGACTGTGTCCGGTTCCATAGCAATCACCAGACCCTATCAACCAATCAGTGGCCTGGTCACAGAGGTCATTAGGAGATTGGGGAGCCAGTTCATGACCCCCTGATCTCTGGCACTGTTTGGGGATTGGTGGAGTGAGCTTCATTAAGTGATAGGACTCATAGACATTTAACATTTTAGTCATTTAGCAGACGCTCTTATCCAGAGCGACTTACAGTAGTGAATGCATACATTTCATTTCATGCATTTATAATTTTTTTTGTACTGGCCCCCCGTGGGAATCGAACCCACAACCCTGGCGTTGCACACACCATGCTGGCGTTGCAAACACCATGCTCTACCAACTGAGCCACAGGGAAGCCACAGGCGGGGGACTCCGTAACGAATTTCTATTTGTCACGTGCTTCGTTAACAACCGGTGTAGGCTAACAGTGAAATGCCTACTTATGGGCCCTTCCCAACAATGCAAATAAAACAGAAATAGAGTAAGAAATTGAAATAAAATAATAACTCAAGTAATAAATACACAATGCGTAACAATAACTTGGCTATATACACAGGGTACCAGTACCGAGTCAATGTGCAGGGGTACGAGGTAGATGTGAACATATAGGTAGGGATAACGTGACTAGGTAACGGGATAGATAATAAACAGTAACAGCAGCGCATGTGATGAGTCAAACGAGTTAGTTCAAAAAAGGGTCAATGCAGATATTCAGGGTAGCTATTGGTTAATTATTTAACTAACTATTTAGCAGTCATAGCTTGGAGGGTAGAAGCTGTTCAGGGTCCTGTTGGTTCCAGACTTGGTGCATCGGTTCCGCTTGCCAAGCGGTAGCAGAGAGAACAGTCTATAAATTGGATAGCTGGAGTCTTTGACAATTTCAGCCTTCATGTTTTTACCTTTCGACACTCCGTAATCCTGACATTGGTGCTCTCTCCCAAAAGCGTTTGAATTTATAAAATGAAGGATTATGCCTTTTGTGTTCAAAAATGTTTGAAAGGCAAGATATAGATGCCTTCAGGACATAACAGCATTAGGTTGGTGCAATGAGGAGCCCCATCCCCACTGATCTCTACTGAGAAGCTGAGGCTTCTGCGCTGTGCCAGTCCAGCCCAGGACAGAGCTAGCTGTGTCTATGTAATTACAACCCCTTTTAAAGCTACAGTCTGGCATTTGTTATCCAGCAAAACAGCAGCCCTCTGAAATAACCATTGAACAGATTCCCAGATCCCTTATTGCGCTTTTAACACCACCACCTACTCTTCTAGAATTGTGATCACTTAGTAACCCAATCTGCTGATCCAATCAATTCTCTGTGTAACACAAGATGTCTCCTCTATGCATATCATTAGGCGCTAATGGTCCTTCTGACTCCGTCTGAAATTAGAGACAGGCTGTGAGCCTCAGACCTCTGCAGTTTTCGGAAATTAACAAGGAGAAAGGAGAAAGAAAAAAAATTGGATAATTGCTTTTCTGTCGTAGACCAACTGTATTCCAGGAAGAGGCAGGGCTGTCTGTATCTGCAGCGTGGCGTCCTCTGGATCTGTACTGATGAAGATGTGCAAAATATGTGTTGACGAATAAGGGTTATTATTCAGACTGTATATTCCAGAGGTGATCTAATGCCCAATGTGTTACTTCATTTAGCCTAAATAAGAGACAGAGGTGGCAATTCAATCAAAGCCGCATTGCACGAGTATCTATCCTACAGTTCTGCACAATCTGGAAATAGCCTAAGGATTAGCCTAAATGACATGAATAGTGAATAATTTTTCAGCAGACATTTTAATACCTTCAACACATCCTGTCTATGATCTGATCGTATCCACTAAAGTCAGAATTCATACTTAAAGCCATAAAGTTTAATGCACCTCAATTTTCAACTGTTCACGAACTGTACGTCTGTACCGTTGACATCTTGTTTGCATATTCCTCCCTGGCTCTGATCACAGTATTTATTAAAGTCTGTGGTGATGTAGGGTTTAGTGTTTTGCTGCTGATACTCCAGTTGATACTCACAGTCAGTTACATGGGCAAGTCTGCACATAAGAAACCATATGGCTCATAGTCATCATAACTCATGGCTGAAATGGATGGGATCAACACCACTCTATGATGAAAGCCATGAGGCCCAAACCACCATGCTTTTAACCATATTTTTTTAATCTCAAGAAAGAGAGATTCTCCTCATACACTATATACTGTATACAAAAGTATGTGGACACCCCTTGAAATTAGTGGATTCGACTATTTCATCCACACCTGTTGCTGACAGGTGTATAAAATCGAGCACACCGCCATGCAATCTCCATAGAGAAACATTGGCAGTAGAATGGCTTTACTGAAGAGCTCAGTGACTTTCAACGTGGCACCGTCATAGGATGCCACCTTTCCAACAAGTCCGTTCGTAAAATTTCTGCCCTGCTAGAACTGCCCCGGTCAACTGTAAATTCTGTTATTGTGAAGTGGCAACGTCTGGGAGCAACAATGGCTCAGCCGTGACATGGTGGGCCACACAAGCTCACAGAACGGGACTGCCGTAGCAAGTAACAAACTGCCTCTGGATCAACGACCGCTCAATAACTTTTCGTCGGGAGCTTCATGAAGTGGGTTTCCATCTGAGCAACCGCACACAAGCCTAAGATCACCATGCGCAATGCCAAGTGTCGGCTGGAGTGGTGTAACGCTCGCCGCCATTGGACTTTGGAGCAGTAGAAACGTGTTCTGAGTAGTGCTGAATCACGCTTCACCATCTGCCAGTCCGACGGACAAATCTAGGTTTGGCGGATGCCAGGAGAACGCTACCTCCAACTACGAGCCAGGCCTAATTGTCCAACCTCAGTGCCGCGACCTCAGTAATGCCCTTGTGATAAATGGAAGCAAGTCCCCGCAGCAATGTTCCAACACCTAGTGGAAAGCCTTCCCAGAAGAGTAGAGGCTGTTTATAGCAGCAAAGGGGGACCAACTCCATATTAATGCCCATGATTTTGGAATGAGATGTTCGTGTAGGTGTCCACATACTTTTGCTCATGTATTGTATCAATGCCACTCTACAAAGGGTTTTAGGTAATCTTGGTAAGGCTACTTATTGTTGCGGAGGTACATCTTTGACATACAATAAATCTCTGCTGCTTGTGCCATGATGGAAACATAGTAACCTCCCTGAACCATCAGACAAGCAAAGTGTCAATACGGGATTAAAATTGAATCCTACTACACCGGCTCTGACGCTCGTCGGATGTGGCAGGGCTTGAAAACTATTACGGACTACAAAGGGAAACCAAGGTGCCTAGTGACGCGAGCTGACCAGGCGAGCGAAATGCCTTTTATGCTTGCATCGAGGCAAGCAACGCTGAAGCATGCACGAGAGCACCAGCTGTTCTGGATGACTGTGTGATAACGCTCTCGGTAGCAGATGTGAGCAAGACCTTTAAACAGGTCAGCAATCACAAAGCTGCGGGGCCAGATGGATTACCTGGACTTTTGCCTGGTAATCCATTACCTGGATATTTTCAAACTCTTCCTGACTGAGTCTGTAATACCTACATGTTTCAGAAGACCACCATAGTCCCTGTGCCCAAGGAAGCGAAGGTAACCTGCCTAAATGATTACCGCCCCGTAGCACTCACGTCGGTAGCCATGAAGTGCTTTGAAAGGCTGGTCATGGCTCACATCAACAGCATCTTACCGGATACCCTAGACCCACTTCAATTCGCATACCGCCCCAACAGATCCACAGGTAACGCAATCTTAATCGCACTCCACACTGCCTTTTCCCACCTGGACAAAAGGAACACCTATGGGAGAATGCTGTTCATTGATTACAGCTCAGCGTTCAACACCATATTGCCCACTAAGCTAAGAACACTGGGACTAAACACTTCCCTCTGCAACTGCATCCTTGACTTCTGACAGGCCCCCCCTACGTGGTAAGGGTAGGCAACAACACGTCGGCCACGCTGATCTTCAACATTGGGGCCCCTCAGGGGTGTGCACTTAGTCCACTCCTGTACTCCCTGTTCACCCACAACTGCATGGCCAAACACGACTCCAACACCATTATTAAGTTTGCAGACGACACAACAGCGGTAGGCCTGATCACCGACAACGATGAGACAGCCTATAGGGAGGAGGTCAGAGAACTGTGGTGCCAGGACAACAACCTCTCCGTCAATGTGAGCAAGACGAAGGAGCTGATCGTGGACTACAGGAAAAGGTGGGTCGAACAGGCCCCCATTAACATAAACGGCTGTACTGTGTGTAAACTTCCGACTTCAACTGTAGGTCCTGGATGGCAGGAACCTTGGCCCCAGTGATGTACTGGGCCATACACACTACCCTCTGTACCGCCTTATGGTCAGATGCCGAGCAGTTGCCATACCAGGCGGTGATGCAACAGGTCAGGATGCTCTCGATGGTGCAGCTGTAGAACTTTTTGAGGATCTGGGGACCCATGCCAAATCTTTTCAGTCTCCTGAGGAGGAAAAGGTTTTGTTGTGCCCTCTTCACAACTGTCTTGGTGTGTTTGGACCATGACAGTTTGTTGGTGATGTGGACACCAAGGAACTTGAAACTCGCGACCCGCTCCACTACAGCAACATCTCAGGACATCAGTCAGGAAGTTAAAGCTTGATCACAAATGGATCTTCCAAATGGACAATGACCCCAAGCATACTTCCAAAGTTGTGGTAAAATGGCTTAAGGACAACAAAGTCAAGGTATTGGAGTGGCCATCACAAAGCCCTGACCTCAATCCTATAGAAAATTTGTGGGCAGAACTGAAAAGGTGTGTGCGAGCAAGGAGGCCTACAAACCTGACTCAGTTACACCAGCTCTGTCAGGAGGAATGGGTCAAAATTCCCCCAACTTATTGTGGGAAGCTTGTGGAAGGCTACCCAAAACATTTGACCGAAGTTAAACAATTTAAAGGCAATGCAACCAAATACTAATTGAGTATATGTAAACTTCTGACCCACTGGGAATGTGATGAAAGAAATAAAAGCTGAAATAAATCATTCTCTCTTATTCTGACATTTCTAGGATTAAATGTAAGGAATTGTGAAAAACTGAGTTTAAATGTATTTGGCTAAGGTGTCTGTAAACTAGTTCAACTGTATATAATTGGCGGTGTCAGAAGAAAGCCCATAAAATTGTCCATAAAGAGTCTCCAGTCACCCAAGTCATAGACTGTTTTCTCTGCTACCGCACGGCAATCGGTACCGGAGTGCCAAGTCTAGGACCAAAAGGCTCCGTAACAGCGTCTACCCCCAAGCCATAGGACTGCTGAACAATTAATCAAATGACCACCGGACTATTACATTGACCCCTTCCCCCCTCCATTTGTTTTGTGCACTGCTGCTACTCGCTGTGTATTATCTATGCATAGTCACTTCACCCCTACCTACATGTACAAATTACCTCAACTAACCTGTCTCCCCGCACACTGAGTCGGTACCGCCTGTATATAGCCTCGTTATTGTGTTACTTTTTATTATTTTTATACTTTTGTTTATTTGGTAAATATTTTAACTCTTCTTGAACTGCACTATTGGTTAAGGGCTTGTAAGTAAGCATTTCACGGAAAGGTCTACACTTGTTGTATTCCGCGCATGTGACAATTACTTTTATTTGATATATATGCTTTTTTTGTGTGATATTTAGAGATCAGCTCCATCAAGCTGGCCAAGGAGCAACAAGTGGCCCAGGCTAAGAGGGCGGCCATGCCCGTTGTGGGTGACATGAGGCCGCTGGCAGACGCCCTACCAGAACTCTGCCAGCTCATCCCCTCCACCACCAAGACCTCCAGAAAGGCCTCCAGAAAGAATAGGGTGTAAGTACACATCCCTGTGGAACACCCCAACAATGCTATGATTTCACACCATTCTCTTTCCCCTCACACCCACTGACTCTTCTTACAGCTGTTGGTTTGTCTAGCAGGCCTTGTTTCATCCATGAAATGGGTCATCGTTTTCTTTACCACCATGTTATGTCATAGTTTACGTTTTTGGCACTCTGTCGTCTCCTCACACTGTCCAACCCTTTCTCTGCCTTTGTCAAGTTGAGTTTATCCAAGGGAATTTCAATCCTCTGTTTTAGGTCTTTCTTAGCATTTTTGTCACAGGAATACATGAGCTCATAATATCCCAGTGGTTGGTCTCAGGGGCCCCTGGTCGAAGGGGCCTGCCCAGCAGCAGTGCTTCAGGACCCTGTCTCTGGGGTTAATGAGCCATGTTACAGGACAGACCTGGATGTAAATTCCCATATATTTTCCACACTGTACATTATGACAGAATCAGAGTGCCACAGCACACAATACTACCCTACCTCTACAGTATGGCCTTCAGCACAGAATTAGTCAGACGTTAGTAAGACATTTTGAGGTGTAGAGGACAGATTTGGCTTCTGTGGCAGGGTTGCAGATATTAAGGAAGCAATTGACTTCCGTTCAAAACAGGAAGAAGGAAGAGAATTGGGGTGTATTCATTAGTTGGATTCCATTGCAAAACATTTGGTCAAAACATTTTGCAACAGAAACCGTTTACTCGAAACGGAAAACGTTATGCAACAAAACCTTTCTATTAGACAAATGCAGGTAGGCCCCTCCCCGTTTCATTTGGTTCCTAGTGTAAACGGTAAACACACCAAACATTTTGCAATGGAATTCGACTAATGACTACACCAATGGGTGAGATTATGCCGTAAAATGCACTAAATAAGAGGGGAAGGAATCGCCTCCAACGGCAATCCTGCAAGTAAATGAAGTCTGGTATTGTTCTGAGGACATTTCAATTGTGCTTTCTAACATTCCTCTTTGGTTTCTGGATGCTTCCAGGGTTATTTATTGCAGTCAAATTCAGCTCAGGAAAGCCTCAGTGGAGCTTGTTTATTGTGATGGGCAGTTTTTAATTTTCACTCAGTCATAAATGTCTGTATGACTTAATGCCTTGGAGCCAATGCCTTGCTTTAGTTTTTTTTATGTGCTACTGCAGCTCTGTCTCTCTTTCTTTCTCTCCGGTCTGTTTCTATCCGTATCCCTCGCTCTCTCTTCAGCTTAAAGATAAAGTAAACCAAGATGGCGAGCTCAGCTGAGCACCCATAGTTACAGTTAGGAGGTAGGCTTATCAGACTCAAAAAAGCAATGCACCACATAGGTCGTATAAAAGGGCCCTTTAGACTGTTCCAATACATGTAATTAACCGTTTGGTTCTTACAAAGCCTTCCATCAGAGTCCATGGAGACATGGTTGCTAGGCAGTGGTGAGGTTAGCTCACTTCTCACAAGTTCGTTCTTCCAGGAGTCCGAAGTAGCAGGCACTATAGAGAAGGTCAAGAACAAGTCTTGGAGAAAAGTTATTTGTTGATGAAAGGCAGTCTTTTGATGAAGACCAGGAGCTGGATGTAGAGTATTGCTTTTGTACCCGTTTTTGATATGCCTGTTGTATATTCATACAAGGAAATCATGTAAGGCCTAATACTGGTCTCTCAGGCTGACATATGGATGTATTTGAAGTGTGAAACAGGGATCCTAACATAAGCCTAGGCCAGAGATGTCAGCGATGACTGTAAGTGTGTGTGACGTGTGAACAAGACAGACTCATGACCACCGGCTGTGTATCCTCCCTGACTGAAGTTAGAATTTTGGAATTCTCCAGAGTGGATAAAAACAGTATCAGGCAGATCATGTTAAAGGAATGGAACATTTGTTCTTTTTCCATTCCGATGATTTGTTTGACTTAATGTCAGATTAATATTCCTTCAATTCCACCTTTTAGCAAAATCCTAAAACGTCTTTGTTATGTTTTTTTTAATGGAATAAGGGGAACTGTACCTGAACTTTCACCCCCAGAGGAAGGTTGTTCTTCTTGACACTGACAGACACCCCTAGAAGAAGATGGGGGTTGTCTGGTTCCTTATACAACTCAACCAGTGTAAGAGTGCAGATGGCACCTACCTATACATGCTGGCCTACCCATGACAACTTGGACCCTCTTGCCGTGTATGTGGTAGATAGAATGTTTGTTAGGAAAAAGATGTGTATGTACACTGGGGAATGAAATGATTGACACCCTTGATAAAGATGAGCAAAAATGACTGTATAAAATAAATAATTAAAGACATTTTGTTTAACAAGTAAGGTGTCTCCCGAGTGGCGCAGCGGTCTAAGGCACTGCATTGCTTGAGGCGTCACTACAGGCCCGGGTTCGATCCCAGGCTGTGTCACAGGGGCGGCGCACAATTGGCCCAGTGTCGTCCGGGTTGGGGACAGTTTGGCTGGGGGTGGGGTTTTACTTTACTTTACTCATCGTGCTCTAGCGAATCTTTTTGGCGGGCTGGGCGCCTGCAGGCTGATGTTGGTCATCAGTTGAACGGTGTTTCCTCCAACACGTTGGTGCAGCTAGTTTCCCGGGTTAAGCGGGCTTGTGTTAAGGAGTGCGGTTTGGCGGGTAATGTTTCGGAGGAGGCATGACTCGACCTTCGCCTCTCCCGAGTCCGCAGGTGAATTGCAGCGATGAGACAAGATCGTAATTGAAATTAGGAGAAAAGGGGGGTAAAATAAAAAGAAATGACAAGTAATCATTTTTTTCGCAAGAAGGTAGGGGTCAAAATGATTGACACTCCTTTTTTCAATACCTTTCAATACCCCACATTGCGAGAATAACGGCACTGAACCTTTTTCTAAAATGTTTTATGAGTTGGAGAACACATTGGGAGGGATCTTAGACCATTCCTCCATACAGAATCCTTCCAGATGTTTGATATCTTTTGTTTGCGCTTATGGACTGACCTCTTCAATTCAAACTACAAGATTTCAATGGGTGTCAAGTCCGGAGACTGAGATGGCCTTTGCAAAATGTTGATTTTTGTGGTCAATTAATCATTTCTTTGTGGATTTTGATGTGTGCTTGGGGTTATTGTCATGCTGGAAGAACCACTTGCAGCCAATTTTCAACCTCCTGGCAGAGGCAACCAGGTTTTTGGCTAAAATGTCCTGGTACTGGGTAAAGGGCGTGATGCCGTTGACCTTAACAAGGGCCACAGGACCAGTGGAACCAGAAATAGCCCCGTAATATCAAAGATCCGACACCATATTTAACAGTAGGTATGGGGTTATTTTCTGCTCATGGATTCTCATTTCGAAGTCAAACCTACCACGGGTGTGCGTGGCCCAAGAGCTCTATTTTCATGCCATCCAGCAAATGTAGACGGCTAGAGTTTGCTAAACGGCGGTTAGCCGAGGTTTGAAATGAGAACGCATGAGCAGAAAAGAGCCCCATACCAACTGTATAATATGGAGGTGGATCTTTGATGTTATAGGGATGTTGTCTTCCACTGGTCCTGGGGTATTACTTGTTAAACAAAATCTATTTCTCTGTGCAATTGTATTAGTATAAAATAAATAATTTCCCCATTTTTTTTTTAAGCATGCAATAATAGATCGATATTTGAATTATTTACCTCGCACAAGCCTTGTGAGCATAAAACTTGTGTGGCCTCCCTCGTGACGGCGAAGATAATTTTTCCCATTTTAAGTTCATTTCCTGCAATTCAAACATTTTGACATGGGGCGGAGATAAGATTATGCAATTTTACAGGGAATTTCATGCAATTCTACACATTTTGCCATAGGTTGGAAGCAAATGTTTGCCGTTTTTAATATCGTCACTGATGATGAATGGGTCCCAACCCGGTCGGTAATTCGACCATGCTTACTACAAGTTTAGATAGCTGGCCGCTAGACTAATTTACCAATCAAATTTTTTGGGGGGGCTGACTTGGACTGCTGATGCACAACCAAATTTGGAAATTGTACCTTGTGTATTCTATTATTCTAACTCTCAACAATAAGTTGAGACCCCCACTGAGTTTTCTTTGTTTAAATTGGTCCGCAGGCCTACAAAAGGGGTACGGCCCATGGGCCACCAGTTGCCCATCCCCCGCTATAAACCAAAGCCTTCAGGCATTATTGACTAACTAGCTATTCAGCCAACACATTCTCTCTTCAGTTGCCAAAGATATCAAGTTTTCAGTAGTGTTCCATCTGTGTTATTATGGGCAGAGTTGATATTTATGATAATATTTGATTAATTCCCGAGTTCAACTCTTAGCTGTCCTTGGTGGACCTTTTAGACTAGACTGTGTGTTTACTGTAACTCCACAAGGCTGTTTTCACCTTTGACCCTTTGGCTTCCCCACTGTCTCCAAGCTAGCTGCAGTTCCCATGACCCCTCTGCTGAAAAACACATTTCTTTGGATTGAAATAGTTTTAATTCGCAAGCAAGTCCGTGTCTACCCTTTTCACTCTAGTCTGTCAAACTTGTCACAACTCGCGAAGGCATATGTTTTGTCCAGTCATGCCCTTGTTGTGTCTTTGCTGATGTGTTTGGTAAACTCAACATCCATTTTGCCATAGAAAACAAGGTTTTTCTGTACATCCCAACTTGGCATGGTTAATTGTTGGAAAAGGCCAAAATGGATAATTGGTGGATCAGCTCAGTTGGCCGGCCTCCATCTCTGTCTGTTATTAATAAATGAAGTACTCGTCTGTCTGGCCCCAATCCTAAATAACTAAACACTTACAGGAAAGTCCTAACTATGGCACTGCCTGGAACGATTGCACATTGATAGCAAATTCTGGTCCTAACTGCCTTTTTTCTTTTTTACCTGTATCTTGTTTTTAACCATAATCATTCCATATGAAATCAATCACTTTTTGACCATCTTTATCACTTTGTCTCTCCCTCTCAGGCCAGTGAAGAAGAAGCCAGAACCAACAGACTTCAGCCTGATGAAGCCAGCACAAAAACGCAAACTCCTGTAAGACCTCACATTAACCTGTACCTGACCATGGCCAAACCACCACTGATGATCACATGTCTAACTTATTATTCTCCATGAGAAAATGACATGGAGCTGAAATGAAAATGTTATCCTGCTGATTATCAGAGCAACCAAGATAATAAACCGCCCATCTGCTATTTACTTTTACCGTTATTATTACTCTTTTTAAAAATGATTACCTTACGACCTACGTGGTTTGTTTTGATCTCAGGGAGAGTGAGACCAGCCGGTTTAGTGAAGCTGTGAAGAACCTGGCACACAGCAAGACTAACCCTCTGGCAGCTATTGGTGAGCATCTGAGGAAGAGACTGAAGCAGGAAGAGGAGCAGGGGCCTAGCTAACCTGTTCGACTGGAGACGCCATTTGGATCTGCAGTTGAGCATCCCCCCCCCCCCCCCCCCACACACACCCAGAGACAGGGGTCGTGTTTGAGATCGACTACGTTACAGTCGGCAACTGCAGACTAGCTGACTGATCTAGAAATAACCTTGCATACTAAATAACTACTTATTATAATTTGTAGATCAGTCATAAATTGATGCTTTCGAACAAGGCCATGACACAAGAAAGCCCCTGCCTTTTATTTAAGGGAAACCCTGATGCCTTCATCACTGTTCCCTGTGCCCAATCTACCAAACCTGCCAAAATCAATGAGATCTTTTGATTGAAGTGGTTTTGGTCATTGTGCACTATACCAGTAAAACACTGGAGGACTTACAGGTTGTCTGAGTAACGGCACTGTTTACAACACCTAATTAGATCATGCCCCCAGTTCTGGAGAAGTTGAAAATGAATAGTTACTTTTGTGGATGAGGAAACTGATGTTGTAAATGTTGAGAATAGATCTGTCATCAAAATGACTCCTTTAAATTTTTGTACAGTATCTCTTCCACATTTCTTTTAGGCAATATTAAAAATGCAATACAGTACATTAAAACTTGCCTTTCATTTTGTATAACAGTATGTATGTGTCACGTCTTTGTGATATTGATGAGTATGAATTTAGATCAGATTGTGATGGATATGGAACGTGAAAGATTCCATTTTGGAAGTCATGTTCTGAATTCATTATATTCAAACTGCGATCTGTAATCCCAAGGCCTGAGGCTCAGAACAGCAGCATATCCATGGAAACCAACCCGTCATATCTGTGAGCATAAGTAGCAACGGCGGTGTGCTACGCAGGTCCAGAAATAGAAAGGAAACATCTTCAGCCTAGAACTGATGCTAAACATGGATGTAGATGGACACTTCAGCCTGTTAGAGCCACAGAGGTTACGTCCCAAATGGCCCTCTATTCACCATTGCGCTACTTTGGGCCCAGGTCAAGAAGAATAGTGCATTATAGTGAATAGGATGCCATTTGGGATGCAGCCAGAGGGAACGGAGAAAGATCAGAGATGGTGGGGTGGGCCTAGAGGTTCATTGCCCATTCAGGCACCAATCTGATTACGTTTGAGAGAAGAAGAAATAGCCAATTAATAGAAGGTATGTTTATTGCTGGCACAGGCCATTAGCATTCATTAGTAATGCATGATATGATTGGAGGAATATCTATAGACAATAGTGCTGGGCGAGTCCTAATTAGAGATGTGTAGCCGATACGTGCTTAGTACTCTGCATGTAACAGGGACATTCTGTCCTTCATATCAACACAGAATGAAGACTGATAGCCAGTGGACCGACAGTAGACTGATCCTGTGGTCCTCTGTAGCTCAGTTGGTAGAGCATGGCGCTTGCAATGCCAGGAAAGTGGGTTTGATTCCCCGAGACCACCCGTATGTAAAATGTATGCACTCATGACTCTGTCTCTGGATAAAAGCGTCTGGTAAATAGCATCTATTATTATATTTTGTTGATGGAGGGAGTAGGTCTAGGTTACTCCGTTATGAATCATGTCAGCCTCTACGGCGTTCAATGAAGAGTTAATGCATTACATGGGCTTATGGCAGTTTATAGTGCAAATATCCGTTGTTATTATCCCCCGGTTACAGGCTAATGTTTTAATCATTACAGTCTTTGTGATAATTGCACTACCATTCAGCACCACCTATCCATCCTGTTTTAATTTCAAATACTGGGCATGACTTTGTAACAAGAAGCAAAGCGGTTCAGTTCCCGCGGCCTATTTCAAAACGAGACGTGGGATTTTTGTCCTGTATATGTCAGTAGGGTTACACCAGCCTCTTGTAACAGAGGTTCTGGGTGTGAGGTTAGGGTTACTCTCACAGCCTTGTGAGTGATAGCTCTAGTCTCCCGTCCAGTGTAGGGGCTTTAAATGAGCAGTGCTTCCACTGGTACACTGGGTAGCAGGCTGTTACTGTGATGGCCAATGTCAGTGGGAGAGCACAGTGTGTGATATGTTTTTCAGCTAAACTGCAAATAATCTGTTGCTCTACATGTGCGATGTGTTGTCTTGTCTATTCATTTTCGTGAACACATATCCTTGGGTGGTTTGTAGATGTTTTTCTAGACCCGGGAAGTTTTAATGTCTGTCTGTTGTGTCTATATCCGTTCCTCAAGCCCAGCTGCCCTATTTCTCACGCATGACTCGTTTTATTGTGCATCTGCAGTACCATCCTGGGCAGGCTTGGCTATATAAAAAAAAACCAAAACATAATCCATGACTGTTTTATTAGGCTCATGTACTACACAGTCATCTGCTAGTAATCTACTCATTAATGAGGAAATTGTGCATTATTGAATACAGTAGTATGCAGAATTACTCCATCAGCGTTAAAGAAACTAAAGTATTCCCATATCTCCATGTCTTTAGTGGATCTGATGGTTAACTAACTAGAAGTGACTGTTAGCCACAAATTCTCTGTTGTCGGCTGTAGTCTTCAGGACATTGGGGAGTGACTCACCATATACCAGAGTGTAGCTATTATGTGATTCATACAGGAAGCCAGCGGTGTTGTGTGTGTGTGTGTGTGTGTGTGTGTGTGTGTGTGTGGTTTGAACACATTTTCCTTGCTCATCAGTGTTTTGGCTGGCTGGCTCCTGTGGAACGTCTTCAGGGCTATTTGCAGACATGACTAGTCGCTAAGTCGCTCTCCCTCCAGGCAGGTGAGGTGAGTCAGTGAATCTTAGACACACACACACACTTATTCTGTAGTCTTTATTTATCTGCCCTTTATTTAATGATTTCATGTAAATATTGAAACATGCAAATCGGCCTACTGCTTTTCGTAACAGTATTCACCAAGCACATTCACTGTTCAGTGAAGACCTGCCAATAATGAATGACATAGCAGAGCTAGAAAAGTAGCACGTTTAAGGTATATTATGTGTGCCAGTTGATTGCAAATGTGACCATGACAGCATATTTACAGATATTCAAAATTATTGATTGATGTGCAATGCGAGGATTAATGAGCATACTGTAGTTATTGTTTGACTAAGTATCATCCTATTCAGCTCCAAATTGAATATTAAAATATGCCTAAATTATACACTGAACCAGAATATAAACGCAACATGTAAAATGTTGGTCCCATGTTTCATGACCTGAAATAAAAGATCCCAGAAATGTTCCATACGTGCAAAAAGCGTATTTCTCTAAAATGTTGGGAAAAAATGTGTTTACATCCCTGTTAGTGAGCATTTCTCCTTTGCCAAGAAAATCCATCCTCTTGGCAGGTGTGGCATATCAAAGAGCTAATTAAACAGCATGATCATTACACAGGTGCACCCTGTGCTGGGGACAATAAAAGGCCACTCTAATGTGCAGTTGTGTCACACAACACAATGCCACAGTGGCTCAAGTTTTGAGGGACTGTGTAACTGGCATGCTCACTGCAGAATGTCCACCAGAGCGGTTGCCATATTATTGAATGTTCATTTCTCTACCATAAGCCACCTCCAACACCATTTTAGGGAACGTGTCAGTACGGTATGCCCAACCGGTTTCACAAACAGCAGACCACGTGTATGGCGTTGTGTGGGCGAGCGGTTTTCTGTTGTCAACATTGTGAACAGAGTGCCCCATGGTGGTGGTGGGGTTATGGCATGGGCAGACATAACCTATGGACAACAAACACAATTGCATTTTATTGATGGTAATTTGAATGCACAGAGATACCGTGACGAGATCCTGAGGGCCATTGTTGTGCCATTCATCCGGCGCTTTACCTCATTGTTCAGCATGGTAATGCACAGCCTCATATCGCAAGGATCTGTACACAATTCCTGGAAGCTGAAAATGTCCCAGTTCTTCCATGTCACCCATTGAGCATGTTTGGGATGGTCTGGATCGATGTGTACAACAGCGTTTTCCAGTTCCCGCCAACTTCGCACAGCCATTGAAGAGGAGTGGAACAACATTCCACATGCCACAATCAACAGCCTGATCAACTCTATGCGAAGAAGATGTGTTGCTTGAGGTAAATGGTGGTCACACCAGATACTGACTGGTTCTGATCCATGCCCCTTCCTTTTTTAAAAAAGATTTCCATTAAAACGTTTGGGGTTACTTAGGAATGTCCTTGTTTCCCATGAAAACATACATGAAATGAGTTGCAAAATGAATAGGAAATACAGTAAAGATGTTGACAAAGTTATAAATAAAGATTTTTAATTGAAATAATAGTGTCCTTCAAACTTTGCTTTCATCAAAGAATCCTCCATTTGCAGCCTTGCAGACCTTTAGTATTCTAGTTGTCAATTTGTTGAGGTAATCTGAAGAGATTTCACCCCATGCTTCCTGAAGCACCTCCCACAAGTTGAATTGACTTGATGTGCTCCCACAACAGCTCAATAGGGTTGAGATCCAGTGACTGTGCTGGCCACTCCATTATAGACATAATACCAGCTGACTGCTTCTTCCCTAAATAGTTCTTGCATAGTTTGGAGCTGTGCTTTGGGTCATTGTCCTGTTGAAGCGCCGTCCACAGGGTATGGCATGGCGTTGCAAAATGGAGTGATAGCCTTCCTTCTTCAAGATCCCTTTTACCCTGTACAAATCTCCCACTTTACCACCACCAAAGCACCCCAATAACATCACATTGCCTCCACCATGCTTGACAGATGGCATCAAGCACTCCTCCAGCCTCTTTTCATTTTTTCTGCATCTCACGAATATTCTTCTTTGTGATTCGAACACCTCAAACGTAGATTAGTCTGTCCAAAACACTTTTTTCCAATCTTCCTCTGTCCAGTGTCTGTATTCTATTGCCCATCTTAATATTTTATTTTTATTGGCCAATCTGAGATATGGCTTTTTCTTTACAACTCTGCCTAGAAGGCCAGCATCTCGGAGTCGCCTCTTCATTGATGACGTTGAGACTGGTGTTTTGCTGGTACTATTTAATGAAGATGCCAGTTGAGGACTTGTGAGGCGTCTGTTTCTCAAACTAGACACTCTAATGTACTTGTCCTCTTGCTCAGTTGTGCACCAGAGCCTCCCACTCCTCTTTCTAATCTGGTTAGAGCCAGTTTGCACTGTTCTGTGAAGGGAGTAGTACACAAAGTTGTACGAGATCTTCAGTTTCTTGGCAATTTCTCGCATTGAATAGCCTTCATTTCTCAGAACAAGAATAGACTGACGAGTTTCAGAAGAAAGTTCTTTGTTTCTGGCCATTTTGAGCCTGTAATCGAACCCACAAATGCTGATGCTCCAGATACTCAACTAGTCTAAAGAAGGCCAGTTTTATTGCTTCTTTAATCAGGACAACAGTTTTCAGCTGTGCTAACATAATCTAATGATCAATTAGCCTTTTAAAATGCTAAACTTGGATTAGCTAACACAACGTGCCATTGGAACACAGGAGTGATGGTTGCTGATAATGGGCCTCTGTACGCCTATGTAGATATTCCATAAAACATCTGCAGTTTCCAGCTACAATAGTCATTTAAAGCATTAACAATGCCTACACTGTATTTCTGATCAATTTGAAGTTATTTTAATGGACAAAAAAAAAGTTTTCTTTCAAAACAAGGACATTTCTAAGTGATCCCAAACTTTCCAATGGTAGTGTATCTGCGACCAACAGATGCATATCTGTATTCCCAGTCAAGTGAAATCCATAGATTAGATTAATTTTGTTCAATTGACTGATTTCCTTATATGAACTGTAACTCAGTAAAATCTTTCAAATTGTTGCCTTTATATTTTTGTTCAGTATACAATCATTTATACCTGATCTCTTCAAAGATAGTCAGTTATTATAAAGTGTAGAGTTTCACTCAAATTAAACTGAAATAAATTGAATGTCAAACTCTGCTTTATTCAGTGTCACTGTTCAGGAGACATTTTGCTTCACAGTACTAAATGTTCCATTCATGAGTGGATGACAGATACAGTATTTGGGAGATTATGAGGAGGGAAGGGAATTTTGACATTTTGCACGTGCCTACATGATTGAGAGGATGCCTCACTTAAGAATGATGTTGAACCATAATTAAGATAAACACAGCCATGGCAATGGAATAAATATTTTTGCCCTGGAAGTTCTTGACATTGAAGGACTTCATACAAAAGTTCAGGATGTTGACTATTAACTATTTAACAGTCTGTTATCACTTTTTTTTCCAACCAGGGAATAATGGTCCCAAATAATGAAGCATTCATAAACCCTTTATAACCTTTTATGAGGCTCTGGGCAAATTGGCTCTGATAAACCATATCATGCCTCAGAATATACATAGGTAATTGTCTATGCTCTTATGAATGCTTTATATATGATGACTACTGATAAATTATTTGTGAAGCATGTATGTATAGTGCATAAAGCCTTTATCAATGATCTATACAGACATTTAATGTCAGAATCATTTAAATAGTTACACGTTTGAAAACAGTCAGCGATGAGGATGATTGTGTCCAATCGCCGTGCGCAATTCATTTGTCAAAGTTCACCAATCTTGTCCAATTTATTCGTATCCACCTCTTTTCTCCTATCCAATCGGGACATGCATCGTCTGACTTGTGTCCAATAAGGAAGCAACAGCATCGCTCCAACATTTCCTTATCCAATGAAGTCGGTGCTTCTCTTAATTTTTATTTCTGGCTGCGTAGATTTTTTTTTTGCCTGCCAAGTTTCGTTGCGGTCCATCACCATTGTTGTGCTCAGTGGTATTCAGCGTAAGCGCGTCTGGACACACATCACGGGTCAATTGTCTAGTGAGCGGGTTTTGACAGAGGACGAGGGACTGTAGATTGATCAAGCTGTGAGAAGAACAATTCCTCTTTGGTTGCCTCAGATACTGTAAGTACCGGCGTCTTATATGATGTATTGTATACGAGATTAGTCATGTTTTATTATATTATCCTACGTAGGCTATAGTTTACCGTCTACATATCTGTTCAAATAGCCATTCTGGTGAATTGCAGTAGCCTAGGCTACACGCTTTGTTTATATTAATGTCCTTTAATAAATTGCATAACCCCCCCCCCCCCCCCCCCCAAACCCAAAAAAAAAAAAACTTGTGTATTTTGGATTTCACATCGCATGCAGTGTTAATTAAGGTAGCTATTCCCATCACTACAGAGATAGCATCCCCTAGCATCACCATGGTGATCATCAGGCCTATATTCTAAATAGATTAACTGTGATATTAGGCCTATTAGAAACTTTCAGTCAAATCTCCGTCATCATGGGATGGTTTAATTTTATTTGAAAGGAACCTTGCTACACCTCTTCACCACATAACAGTTCTCTGATACCAGAAGAGGTCACAATTATTAGGCTAAATGGCAATTGCATCTGTAGTTTGACTTTCCATAAGGGCAGGTGTGGACAAGGGCATACAAGTTAACATTTTCCTAAATAGGCTACAGTGCTGTATACATCCACGACTAGGATGCTATGGCAATGTTACTGTGTGCCTTGCTCAAGGACACACCGACAGATGTTTCACCTTGTAGCAATGGGAATTCAAACCAGCGACCTTTCTGTTACTGGCCCAGCACTCTAACTGCTAGGCTACACGCTGCCCTGTAGCCTGAAAGTGATTGCTGTCCTTTAGAAAGAATCACTAAACATAGGTAAAATGTGTTATTACTAATGTAGGCTATAGCATGAATAACTCTGCTGAATACCTCTTCTCTTTGGTCCAGGAGTTTTTTGTTGTTGATTCAAGCACTTTTTTTTGTCTGTTATTTAAACGCTTTTTGATTTCATTCCCTATTAAGTTCAATGTTTAGTACATTGAAATGAATCTATTACACTTTCTCCAATTTTCTTTCATCAAAAACATGATTGGCTTATCTTGGGTCAGGTTTAAAGTAGGAAATGAAGACATCACATAGGGTAAATAGTTTCACAGCGCCACACTCCAAACAAAGCACCAGTGGACAAAAATGTATGTTTTTTCAATCAGTCAACCTATTGGCATTTTGACAGTTAGTGGTTAATGCCTAGGGCTCCAAACATCCTCAATTGACTTATTTGGTGTTTCAGTGTGTTACCAAGGTCAGTGCTCTATGCAAACTTTGTGCGTTTATAAACCTGGTTGAGTCTCTGGTTGTTGTGTAGAATAGTTAAATAGCTTTTATTCTTGCTTTTATTAAATTGCATCTTTTATTCTGTATCGTTTCAGTAATGAGATTTATCTTTGTTGTTTAAAAAAAAAAGTGAATTGATCAAATTCTTTAATTTATTCATCTTGGTTTATTGTTGATTGAAGTTGTATTTCATTTTTTATTTTGATAGGGAGTAATGCTGAGACCAAGGTCTCTTTTACAGATGAGCCCTGTATACACATCAATATACACATCAATATACAGCATACACATCAATATACACATCAATATACACCATACACATCAATATACACATCAATATACACCATACACATCAATATACACTATACACATCAATATACACTATACACATCAATATACACATCAATATACACATCAATATACACTATACACATCAATATACACATCAATATACACATCAATATACACTATACACATCAATATACACATCAATATACACATCACTATGCACATCAATATACACATCAATATACACTATACACATCAATATACACATCACTATACACATCAATATACACTATACACATCAATATACACATCACCATACACATCAATATACACATCAATATACACTATACACATCAATATACACATCAATATACACTATACACATCAATATACACATCACTATGCACATCAATATACACATCAATATACACATCAATATACACTATAGACATCAATATACACATCAATATACACTATACACATCAATATACACATCAATATACACATCAATATACATTATACACATCAATATACACATCAATATACACTATACACATCAATATACACATCAATATACACTATACACATCAATATACACATCAATATACACTATACACATCAATATACACATCAATATACACTATACACATCAATATACACTATACACATCAATATACACATCAATATACACATCAATATACACTATAGACATCAATATACACATCAATATACACTATACACATCAATATACACTATACACATCAATATACACATCAATATACACTATACACATCAATATACACATCACTATACACATCAGTATACACATGAATATACACTATACACATCAATATACACATCAATATACACATCAATATTCATCAGTATACACATCAATATACACTATACACATCAATATTAACATCAATGCATGAAAAGCAAAACACAAATCATAGAAAACAAACAAATTCTTCAATAAAAAGGTCCACAATCAGCCTTTTGAATTACACTAGCGGCACAAATTCCTAACAATTTTGAGAGACTTGGAGATTTGAACGTTTGATTAAAAAAAAATATATACATATATATATATATATATATATATATATATATATATATATATATATATATATATATATATATATATATATATATATATATAGACTACCTATTGTAGTTTGTAAACATGTTTTGAAAAGTGCTTAAGCTCTCCGTCGATAGGCACAGACATGGCCAGCTAAAAGTCCTCTCCACCTACATTCGAGAGGCCTTTTCTGTGATTCTATAAGCCCCTTTAAAGTAGACTAGTGGCTTCAAATGAGTGATTTTAGAGGAGAAGGATGCTTTGGACAAGTAGGGATTAGGGGAGGGGAGAGTGTAGTCAGAACTAGAGGTTATGGATTTGAGAGGAACTTGTTGTGAAGCCTCTCCATCAGTTAATGTGTCTCTCTGACCTTTAACTTCCATAGTAAGCCATTTCTAGTCCTCATCATTATTATGAGACTATCCCTAATATGGGGACCTGCTACTCTGCTGTATAAAACCATTTTATGGAACAGAAATGGAGGACAAATGATTATTCACGTTGCTGGACAATTGTGCGATTTCTAGGGAGACAACAATACATTTGTCATGGATGGTGTTATTTGTTGATGCCCCAATAATGCAGAACACATGTAGGTATTTAACAGCTTAAAGACCAAGGCTTTTATACAGTAAATTAATGAAGTCTCCATTAGTGCTGGGAATTCCCAGGGACCTCACGATACGATATTATCACGATATTTACAGTATGTGCCGATAAGGTATGTACTGCAACTCTCACGATTCGATGTGTTGTAATTTTATTGCGATTTGATTTTCCAAACATATTGCTCACCATATATCTGCTACAGGCGGACAAGAGACAGCCATGAGAAAATGTGTTTTGATCAGTGATGGAAATAAAAGTGCTGAAAACAAATGGGCTCTCTATTTAAAAAGAAGATGGAGAACAAGCTTCACTGGAGTTTTGGTGCAGGTACAGCAAACTAGCGCAAAAATGATATTAAGATATTGCCAAAACAATAAGATAAATCATCAAAAACAATATCCCGATATGTAACTGTATTGATTTCCCCCCCACATCACTAGTCCCCATTAACTGATTATAATGCACCACAGCATTTGTAATTCTCCGGGTCGTAATGTAGATTTTCTCTTAATGTCCTGGCATGATGTGCTCTCATGTCAAATGGATAAAGGCTGTATTGTATTGCCGGAGAAAAAAACACAACTACTGGTCAAATGGCTGTAGCATTACGTGAGGAGATTGTCATGGAATGATAACAGGTTGTGTTTTTCATGTGGTCCTTAGGACCATTTTTGCGGAAGTCATTGATGTATTTATAGCTGTCGAGAGTGAGGCGACTTGGGGCTTTTTATTTAGGCAAGTCAGCTCATTGCAACCTTTCAACAGTCTTGCTGATTTGAGGGTGAGGCCTGGCATGGCAGACACACGTTAATGTACATGTACACACACACACACACACACACACACACACACACACACACACACACACACACACACACACACACACACACACACACACACACACACACACACACACACACACACACACACACACACAGCAGCGAGCAGTAAAACGTGATGAAGAAGAAAAGCTGTGTTGTTTTCCACTCTGTCACACTCGTTGTGACATTTAAATGGCAGGAAATGATTTGTGAGAACAGAACAGTGAATCCTTTGTAATTACTGATAAGAGCTGGGGGTTTTGTGCGAAGGAAAATACTCTGTCAAACTTGGATCCATTTTTTGGGGGGGAAAAAATTGTAGGCCCAGGGCTACGACTATGAATTTCAATGTGGCCATATTTCTCAGCATCAGGCAACAGTGTTATTGGCTTCTTTCAATTATTTCTCATTGTGTTTTGTAGGGATATAAGGCAACCTTCACTCTTTCATTGTTGTACACTGTTAATAATATAATATGTAATAATACTATAATCAAGGTGACTTGTTTTCTCTCCATTTGATTGTAATTGGGGATTTGTGTGTGTGGGTGGGTGTGAGTTAGTGTTGGTGACAACAACAGATCTGTTGTAAAGGAATCAATTTAAGCCTCATGAAGATTAGTGTCGCTTGTTAGCATATTAGCCTGTCTGCCTTGTTTTACAGCCACAATATTGTACAAATAGAGTTGCTTATCTGCAGGGCTGTACTGTGCGGTTCTACTGCATGGCTCACTGCCTCTTTCTATAACGAATCAAACCTCCATTATAGCGTCTTGCCAATTCAATTTAAGGGCTTCATTGGCATGGGAAACATATGTCTACATTGCCAAAGCAAGTGAAATAGATAATAAAAAATAAATTGTAAACATTACACTTACAAATGTTCCAAAAGAATAAAAACATTTCAAATGTCATTATGTATATATGCAGTTTTGTAATGCAAATAGTTAAAGTACAAAAATGCCCTTCACTTGAGAGCCAGGTCTGCCTTCGGCGGCCTTTCTCAATAGCGAGGTTATGCTCACTGAGTCTGTACATAGTCAAAGATTTCCTTAATTTTGGGTCAGTCACAGTGGTCAGGTATTCTGCCACAGTGTACTCTCTGTTTAGGGCCAAATAGCATTCTAGTTTGCTCTGTTTTATTGTAAATTCTTTCCAATGTGTCAAGTAATTCTCTTTTTGTTTTATCATGATTTGGTTGGGTCTAATTGTGTTGCTGTCCTGGGGCTTTGTGGGGTCTATTTGTGTTTGTGAACAGAGCCCCAGGACCAGCTTGCTTAGGGGACTCTTCTCCAGGTTCATTTCTCCATCTATCCTCCCCACTCTCTCTCTATTTATCCTCTTTTTATCTATCTTCCTCTCTCTAGCTATCTACCCCCCTCTCTCTCTCTCCTCTCTCTCCCTCCTCTCTCTCTGTCTCTGTCTCTCTACCTCTCATCCTCTCGCTCTCTCTCTCTAGCTATCTATCCCCCCCTCTCTCTCTCCTCCCCTCTCTCTCTCCTCCACTGTCTGTCTCTCTCTACTCCCCCTCTCCTCCTCTCTCTCTAGCTATCTATCCCCCCTCTCTCTCTCCTCCCCTCTCTCTCTCTCCTCCTCTGGCTTTCGCTCTCTCCTCCCCCTCTCTCTATCTGTCTCTCTCTCTAGCTAGCTATATAGGGGTGGCAGGTAGCCTAGTGGTTAGAGTGTTGGGCCAGTAACCGAAAGGTTGCTGGATCAAATCCCTGAGCTGACAAGGTAAAAATCTTTCGTTATGCCCCTGAACAAGGCAGTTAACCCACTGTTCCCCGGTAGGCCGTCATTGTAAATAAGAATTTGTTCCATCTATCCTCTCTCTCTCTCTCTCTCTCTATCCTCCAAGCTCGCTCTCTCTCTCTATCTATCCTCCTCTCCTTTTTCTCAGATAACACCAACACTGCCACTGCAAAGAGAGAATGCCATCACTTCACTTATTAAAAGTGATAGTGGCTACTTTGTTCTATTGCTATCTGTGGAATATCTATGATCGTATATGGCTGTCATGTTAACAGGTTATGAGAGGGAGGCACACCAACACTGATGGGTAAACGAATGGAAAATAAGATTTATTTGACAGATGTCCATTGTGTGACATTTTAGTAGGGTTTTTCTAAAATGACCAACTGGCTTGTATAACAATGTATCATCAGTGCTGTGGACGGTGGACTAGACAGAGCTTAAGACAGGGTGATCATATAACCCTCTCAGGACAGGAGCAGTGTAGACCTCCCAACCTCTTGCCCTTCACCAGAAAGCTTCTCTCCACTGCAGCAAAGAAAAGAGCGGTGCTTTTGTCCCTTCCCAGCCCTTGGACTCTCTGCCTTGTCATCAATATAACACAGCCTCTCACTGTTATCCCTCCCTGAGCTTCTGTCCAGTGTCCTCTCTCACCTTTCTAGTTTAACTCAAGTCCCTCTTCACATACATGTAGGCCTAGCTACGGGTACTAGCTACGGGTAGTAGCTACTGGTACTAGCTACGGGTACTAGCTACGGGTACTAGCTACCGGTACTAGCTACTGGTACTAGCTACGGGTACTAGCTACTGGTACTAGCTACTGGTACTAGCTACGGGTACTAGCTACCGGTACTAGCTACCGGTACTAGCTACGGGTACTAGCTACTGGTACTAGCTACTGGTACTAGCTACGGGCACTAGCTACCGGTACTAGCTACTGGTACTAGCTACTGGTACTAGCTACGGGTACTAGCTACGGGTACTAGCTACTGGTACTAGCTACGGGTACTAGCTACTGGTACTAGCTACGGGTACTAGCTACGGGTACTAGCTACTGGTACTAGCTACGGGTACTAGCTACGGGTACTAGCTACGGGTACTAGCTACTGGTACTAGCTACGGGTACTAGCTACGGGTACTAGCTACGGGTACTAGCTACTGGTACTAGCTACTGGTACTAGCAACGGATACTAGCTACTGGTACTAGCTACTGGTACTAGCTACGGGTACTAGCTACGGGTACTAGCTACGGGTACTAGCTACGGGTACTAGCTACTGGTACTAGCAACGGGTACTAGCTACGGGTACTAGCTACGGGTACTAGCTACTGGTACTAGCTACTGGTACTAGCAACTGGTACTAGCTACTGGTACTAGCTACTGGTACTAGCTACTGGTACTAGCTACGGGTACTAGCTACGGGTACTAGCTACGGGTACTAGCTACTGGTACTAGCTACGGGTACTAGCTACGGGTACTAGCTACTGGTACTAGCTACGGGTACTAGCTACTGGTACTAGGTACGGGTACTAGCTACGGGTGCTCAGTGGGCAAAACATTTCAAATCAAATGTTATTGGTCACATACACATATTTAGCAGATGTTATTGCTGGTGTAGTGAAATGCTTGTTTTTTTTCACACCGTCTACATTACTGAAAGGCAAAATTAAACCAATATGCAAATATGCCTGTTTGTATTATTCAGTTTATATTCAAACTGCTTTGCTATACCGCTACCCTTGACTTCATTAACTTGCTAATAGGGAGAGAGCGAGAGAGGGCTCTCCTCTATTTGAGGCAATCACACAGAGGAACGACGCAGGCGCAGAGCTACGGAATGACTGACTGACTGAATGACTGACGGCTGAGTTGATCCAGTAATTCTCTGCCAGGCTACACAGCCCGTGGGTCAAAAGACGTTGAATTTCAAGTAACCTTGAAAATATTTTACCGGAAATGACTGAAGAAACATAAACTCTTCGATCCACAAGGGCGAGTGATCATTATGTGAGTGATCATTATGTGAGTGATCATTATGTGAGTGATCATTATGTGAGAAAAAAGTTGAATAGTAGAAGTCACTGTGTAGTACATTGTGTCCACTGTTCTCCTCTTGGTTGAGGACTGGAGTTACTGCCGACGAGCTCGTTTGGGTTTCAGAGGCCTCTCTCCGAAGACTGGCTGTGGTCCCACTCTTCCCTCCCGCTCTCTCTCTCTCTCTCTCTCTCTCTCTCTCCATTCCGCCTTCATCTCTCTCCAACACTCTAATCAACCCGGGGAACAAAGGACACTGGTTCATTACTGGACTCCTAAATGTTATCTCTGCCTGCTGGAGATGCTTGGCCAAAGCCAAGAAACCACAGGATGCCTTTAATGCTGTTTCAATAGACAGGATCCCCCTGTATCTCTCATTTGACCACCGCGGTTATTAGCAAACCAGCACCTGCTACAGACAACAAATATCATGACGTTAGTACATCGTTACAGTCGTTCAGTGGGTAAACACAGGCTAGACGTTATTCCTTTCACATCGTTGTCGTTTTTGTCTTGGGGGGGGGAACTAATATGTTCAGTTTCGATATCATGCATGATCCGATCTCCTTCACATGATGAGACAAGCAAATGAGTGTCCTGCGTCACCTCTTCCCTCCTCCCCTCTGTGACACAGAGCCGGTTGCTGCTCACTTCCCGATTGTCCCCCCTGTGTTATTATTCTAACATGGGGGTTGTGCCCGTGTCTGTAATATGGTGCTGTGGTCCTTTTTAATGATTCATAACCGGTCTCTTTAATAGAGATAGTGAACAGGCCGGAAGACTGTGTGTGTGTGTGTGTGTGTGTGTGTGTGTGTGTGTGTGTGTGTGTGTGTGTGTGTGTGTGTGTGTGTGTGTGTGTGTGTGTGTGTGTGTGTGTGTGTGTGTGTGTGTGTGTGTGTGTGTGTGTGTGTGTGTGTGTGTGTGTGTGTGTGTGTGTGCGCGTGCGGTGAACAGGCCAGGAGACACGGTGCCCGTTAAACAGATCCTACACACACCGCTCAGATCAACACTGTGTGATTCCCTAGCATCTCAGCAAGTGTTCCTCACACTGTTTGTGTATGTGCGTGCATGCCATTGTGTTTGTTTGTGATGGGAGTGTGAATAAGAATAAACAATGCAAGACATGCATGTGCAAGTTCCTGCTATCTGTGTACTGTATATCACGTGTGGTGTAAAGCGGTTAACAAATGATCCTCAGTATGGTCTCCCTACAATTCAGTCTCAGCAGTCTGGTCTGGCCTCTCTCTCTCTCTCTCTCTCTCTTTTTCTATTTCTCGCTCTCTCTCTCCCTCTCTCTTTCTCTCTCCCTTCCTCTCTCTCCTGTCTCCATCCCTATCTTTTTCTCTCCCTCACTCTCTCTCACTCCTCTCTCTCACTCTCTCTCTCTCTCTCTCTCTCTCTACCTCTCCGCAGCGCTGACTGAGAAGATGAAGTATTATAGGCTAGCCCAGCCGGATCCTCTGTGACACGGGGAGAGCGATGGCCTCCTGTTCTGTACAGATCCCTCACAGCTGCCCCTGCACTTGTAGCCATTCAGCCTCAATGAATTATATATTATGTTGGGCTGGTATTAATAAGGCCTTTGAGTCTGTGGCAGGCAGCTTGTCTGGCCCTCCTGTTTTCAACAGACAGTGTATGGTATCAGAGGACATGTTGGTTGATGTATCCCCATTACAGGGAGATGAATGGCTGATAAGACGCCACTGTCTACACTCTTTGAAAAAAGGCTTCCAAAAGGGTTCTTCAGCTGTCCCCATAGGAGAACCATTTTTGGTTCCAGGGAGAACCCTTTTTGGTTCCAGGTAGAACCCGTTTGGGTTCCACGTAGAACCCTCCGTTCAAAGGGTCCAACGTGGAACCTAAAAGGGTTCTACCTGGAACCAGAAGGGTTCATCTAAATGGTTCTCCTATGGGGACAGCCAAAGAACCCTTTTAGGTTCCAGATAGCACCTTTTGTTCTAAGAGTGAACCTCTGAGACTGGTCCCGCTCGAGGTTTCTTCCTTCTAGGGAGTTCTTCCTTGCCTGCCGCTGTGCTAGTGCAGGGCTACATCCATCATGCTCAAATCGAGAGCGGTGGAGAGATGTAGGTCACTATGACCAGGACTGTACCGTGGGACTGGTGCAGTGTCGTCACCACTGCAGGTCAGGTGCAGTGCAGTGCAGAGCCAGGTCAGGTTGAGTGCTCAGCTGGCCGTTCCTTTTCCTGGGAGGGAATCAGCCAGGAACCCCCTACCTCCACCTTAGAACCACAGAGGGTGAATGACTGACACAGTAGCACTACCCGAAAAGTTAGGCAACGCCCTCTCATTGGCTCCAGTGCAGTAGATGTAATAAACAACAATCAACGTTTGGACAGCGAAGCCGCCTTCATCAGGGTTTCGTCGCGGTCACATTACCAGCCAGATGTGTCTCTGATTGGGCTTGCTGCTCAACAAGGTAGAACATCGGTCTTTTGTTTGCCACTAGTCTGACCCGCCAGTGCTGTACTGGTGCCGGGCATCACGTCGGCAAAGAGAGTAGTAGACCCACTGGACTTGGTGATTGTGTGTCTGTCTTTGTGGTTGCTATGTGTCCATCAAATCCTAATCTGGACCTGGAAGCCAGTTCCACAGATTTTTTTTTCATTCTTCCACTCTAATCAGGGACTCATTTAGACCTGGGACACCAGGTGGGTGCAATTCCTTATCAGGTAGAACAGAAAACCGCTTTTATTTGTCTTAAAAGGGGCAGTGTTGTATTTTGAGGCAGGATAAAATAAAGCTAAGAGGGTAGCATCATTTGTCTGATTCTCTGTAATAATGGTCAAGTGGTTTCTTGCATCAAACAAGACAACAACATTTTCAGTCACCTCCTTGTCTGAAGGACAAGTGGAGAAACAGGTTCATGTCAAGCCCTGCATTTTTTTCTTCTTCAAAAGTCTCATGGAATGTAGGCCTATATTGAGCACCACACATTGGCTGCTACTGTAGTCTGAATGATTGAACAGCTATTTCCAAGTTATGGGAAGCATTTTCTCCATAGTTTTTTTGATGGTAGGCCACTCTGGTAGGCCTACATTAGGATCAGATAGCCACAGTAGCCTACTTGGCCACTGTCAAAACTGTAACTTAAAGCAGGGTATAGCCTCAGTGTTCACAGTAAGCACACACTGGAATTTGCACAGAATTTTCACAACGTTCAAGTTTGAGCTCAGTAGACCTGAAATATGCTCAGTGCCGAAGAAAATTAGAGGGAACATTGACATGAGAGTGTCAATCCTGTCCAAAAAAGTGGTTATTTTAGTCCCACTCTATAGACCTGCACTCTCTCTAGTCCCTCCCCTGAGGGGGATGTGAAGTGGCCAGCAGAGTTATCAGAGTATTAGCCTGGCACTATTCTCTCATTACCATGCCCTACTTTACCAATCTGTATTAAAACCCTCTTTGATAAACTGAGCTGAGTGAGCCTGGCCACCATGCTTCAGGGCATTAACAGACGACAGAGGTTCTACCCAGCAACCCCATTGTTCTCTGAGTTCTCATACAGATATAGGATCTTAATTTGATCACTCTTTTGTGCAGCAGGAAATGAAAACTTGCCCTAACGAAAAATGTATCATCCCCTAAAATAAATGTCAATTCATTATCATTCACATAATAATTCACATTTCCTGTTGTAGCAAACTGGCTCAAATTAAGATCCTACATTTGTATAGGTCAGAGGCTCTAGTTTAGCGGGCTACTAACGCCGTTTACTTAACATTGCTGTATTGCTCTTTTACAGGGATGAACTGAACTGGCAGAACAGTGAGTAAACTGTTTGATGACCCTTGACCCTGATCTACTTCTCTGCTTCTCTTCTCCAATATACTGTGAGTAACTAAGATATCATCTGTGGCTTTATGAAGGCTTTTCAGACCATAAAAATAGAATTCATAACAGACAGTCATTTTCTCTGGTTCAGACTGTGAGAGTCTGAGAGTAAGATACTGAAGCAGTAAGATAGAACGGTGGTTGCTTGGAGCTGCTTAGTTCTAGTTAAATAATGTCTGTGGCAAATGCATACATTTCAGAAGAATTGTTGAGGATCTATTGAAGAGATCGCTTTCCTGTGATGAAGTGAAGAAATCCCTGCTTTTTGGTTTATGAGAATGTGCAGTCACACAGGGGTTACTTTGATGATGGATTATTTAAACAAATCCATTGTTGTGTTTGCCCCCTTAGACATGGCACATTTGGAAGAGTCTAAATACCCTGTTTCTCAGTGTTTACACCTCTTAGTAAAGCTTCAGGTGGCTCTGTACCCTCCTATAGGTGAGTCGTTTATCTGGTATCACTGTGGTTCAGTACCAGGCTGAAGGCACCACGAGGGCCCCCCACGTGACCAGGGTTTCCTCTACTTAGACACAGGGTCCTTGAGGGCTACCAGTGGCCAGAGCAGCCTCGTATCCCGGTCCCCTTAGTCAGACCAGCGGGACTCAGATAAGAGGGGGAATAGGACACATGACAGGGTAGCGGGCAGCACTGCTCTGCCCTGTTGGAGAATGCTAGACTTGCTGAGTCAAACCCCCATCCCCCTGTCCTCTACCTCCCTGCCCCGATTTGCATTTACATTTAACATTTTAGACATTTAGCAGACGCTCTTATCCAGAGCGACTTACAGTAGTGAATACATGCATATCATACATTTCATTTTCTATTCATGCATTTTTTATTTTTTTTTGTACTGGCCCCCCGTGGGAATCGAACCCACAACCCTGGCGTTGCACACACCATGCTCTACCAACTGAGCCACAGTTGAGTCATTGCGCCGCACCCCTAGCCCTCTGGCGGGAGGAAGGGAAGGAGTTTTCGTGTGCGCTGTGTGGCGTTACTCAGTGGTGGTCTGGGTAGAGTCATTATTCTCCACCAACACGCTAACCTGACCGGTCACATTCTCTGGCTGGCTCTGTCCTCCTGCTGAAAACGTTGCAGTACAACAAAGGGACTTAGCCTAATGACGCGGCTTTGAGTTATCAGTCCTCTGAATGTCATTTCGGGTAAAGCGTCTAGTTAAAACTAATAACCGAATTCTATAGTACAGTAATGTTAACCCGGAGTTGCTAAGACAGACTGTTTACAAAAGTAGCAATTTGCTTACCGCACATTTCATTGTCCCTTACAGTCATCCTCTAAGAGTGTTGATAGCCTTCTTTAACTGTATGAGGCTAGAAATCTGAGCAAGTCAGCAACCATCCATACCAGGTTTTGCTTCACTGTATGTTTTTCTCCCTTCCTGGTGAGAATTGTGATGAGTGTGGAACACCACGACAGCTTAAGTGCGGCGCTTAACTGCCTATGAAACGTATTTCATCTTCCGAGGGGTGGATTCTCATTTGAATTAGGCTACTGTCACAATAACTCAAGGCTATTGGGTGTAAGAACAGGAAGTGCCTCAGGCACTAATATCTCTCTCTGTGTAATACAGGCCTATGCAGTCATTAGTAATAAAGTTCTCTACTGTCTACAATCATTAGTTTATCGTTCTATTCAGGTTGGTTGTTGAACAAACTGCAAGCGGGAGCTCAACGGAGCGGTTGGCTTCAGATGCCATCACCCGCTAGCAGTTAATGCTGATTGTTAAGGTCCTGACTCAATACTGGCAAGACTAGTATGGATGCTTCACAGTTTTATCTTCGTCACCATCACACATACAGTGGCAAGAAAAAGTATGTGAACCCTTTGGAATTACCTGGACTTCTGCATAAATTGGTCCTAAAATTTGATCTGATCTTCATCTAAGTCACAACAATAGACAAACACAGTCTGCTTGAACTGATAACACACAATCAATTATACATTTTCACGTCTTTATTGAACACACCGTATAAACATTCACATAGCAGTGTGGGAAAAGTATGTGAACCCTTGGTTATAATAACTGGTTGACCCTACTTTGGCAGCAATAATCTCAACCAAATGTTTTCTGTGGTTGCGGATCAGACTTGCACAACGGTCTGGAGGAATTTTGGACCCTTCCTCTTTATAAAACTGTTTCAGTTCAGCAATGTTCTTGGGATGTCTGGTGTGAACCGCTCTCTTGAGGTCATGCCACAGCATCTCAATCGGGTTGAGGTCAGGACTCTGACTGGGCCACTCCAGAAGGCACATTTTCTTCTGTTGAAGCCATTCTGTTGTTGATTTACTTCTGTGTTTTGGGTCGTTGTCCTGTTGCATCACCCAACTTCTGTTGAGCTTCAATTGGCGGACAGATAGCCTTACATTCTCCTGCAAAATGTCTTGATAAACTTGGGAATTCATTTTTCCGTTGATTATAGCAAGCTGTCCGGGCCCTGAGGCAGCAAAGCAGCTCCAAACCATGATGCTCCCTCCGCCATACTTTACAGTGGGGATGAGGTTTTGATGTTGGTGTGCTGTGCCTTTTTTCTCCACACAGTGTTGTGTGTTCCTTCCAAACAACTCAACTTTAGTTTCATCTGTCCACAGAATATTTTGCCAGAAGCGCTGTGGAACATCCAGATGCTCTTTTTCAAACTTCAGACGTGCAACAATGTTGTTTTGGGACAGCAGTGGCTTCTTCCACGGTGTCCTCCCATGAACACTATTCTTGTTTAGTGTTTTACGTATCGTAGACTCGTCAACAGAGATGTTAGCATGTTCCAGAGATTTCTGTAAGTCTTTAGCTGACGCTCTAGGATTCTTCTTAACCTCATTGAGCATTCTGCACTGTGCTCTTGCAGTCATCTTTGCAGGACGGCCCTCCTAGGGAGATTAGCAACAGTGCTGAACTTTCTCCATTTATAGACAATTTGTCTTACAGTGGATTGATGAACATCATGGCTTTAAGAGATACTTTTGTAAACCTTTCCAGCTTTATGCAAGTCAACAATTCTTAATCTTGGGTCTTCTAAGATCTCTTTTGTCTGAGGCGTGGTTCACATCAGACAATGCTTCTTGTGAATAGCAAACTCAAATTGTGTGTGTTTTTTTTATAGGGCAGGGCACCTCTAACCAACATCTCCAATCTCGTCTCAATGATTGTACTCCAGGTTAGTTGACTCCTGACTCCAATTAGCTTTTGGAGCAGTCATTAGCCTAGGGGTTCACATACTTTTCCCAACCTATATTGTGAATGTTTAAATTATATATTCAATATAGAAAAATACAATAATTTGTGTTATTAGTTTAAGCAGACTGTATTTGTCTGTTGTTGTGACTTAGATGAAGATCGGATCTAATTTTATGACCAATTTACGCAGAAACCCAGATCATTCCAAAGGGTTCACATACTTTTTCTTGCCACTGTAGTATTCACACACACACACACACTCTTTAGTTTTTCAGGAATTGACTTGTGATACTCAGAATGTCTTTTGTTTTTTTCTTGGATGCACGCACAATGTTCCTAGAGTAAATAGTCAACTTGGTTGTCAGCCAAAACTTGCGTCTTCTTCTTGGAACACCACTAAACACTCTGAGCTAGAGTGGGTGAAGCCAGAGTCCAAATGTCCATTCAAGCACTCTGATTGGCTGAAAGGAAGGGCCTTTTTTTTTTTTACAGTTATACACAAATAAAGCCCTTTTCCAGGTAAACCAACACAGAACAGGGATCAATAAATCCAAGCCCTCTCACATCAGCACGGTCGTGAAGAAGGCACGGCAGTGCCTCTTCTCCCTCAGATACTTTTACAGCTGTACCATCGAGACCATCCTGACTGGTTATATCACCATCTGGTATGGCAACTGCTCCGCCCTTGACTGGAAGGCCCTACAGAGGGTGGTGCGGCGGGGGTGAGCTCCCAGCCATCCAGGACGTACATGTCAGGCGGTGTCTCAGATAGGCTTGAAAAATTGCCAAAGACTCCAGCCACCAAGATACATGGACTGTTCTCCACACTCCTGTCCGGCAGGCGTTACAGGTGCATCAAGGCTCTAAACAGCTTCTATCCCCTGGCCATAACGCTGTTAATGGCTAACAACTACTCCCCCTCACACTTAAGCTGCTGCTAAAATGATTATTAATTACATTTATTACTACCACTACACTGCTTACCATCAGTATTTATATATTCCTGCTACCAGTCACTTTTCAGCCCTGTTTACATGTATCTATTACCATCAGTATTTATATATTCCTGCTACCAGTCACTTTTCAGCCCTGTTTACATGTATATATTACCATTAATATATTACCATCAGTATTTATATATTCCTGCTACCAGTCACTTTTCAGCCCTGGTTACATGTATATATTACCATTAATATATTACCATCAGTATTTATATATTCCTGCTACCAGTCACTTTTCAGCCCTGTTTACATGTATATATTACCATTAATATATTACCATCAGTATTTATATATTCCTGCTACCAGTCACTTTTCAGCCCTGTTTACATGTATATATTACCATTAATATATTACCATCAGTATTTATATATTCCTGCTACCAGTCACTTTTCAGCCCTGTTTACATGTATATATTACCATTAATATATTACCATCAGTATTTATATATTCCTGCTACCAGTCACTTTTCAGCCCTGTTAACATGTGTATATTACCATTAATATATTATCATCAGTATTTATATATTCCTGCTACCAGTCACTTTTCAGCCCTGGTTACATGTATATGCACCTATCATGCCTACACTCAAATTCCTGCACACACACACACACTAACACCACAGATAGAACAATAAGACAGATATTTCCACAGATGTATAGTACCAGTCAAAAGTATGGACATACCTACTCATTCCAGGGTTTTTCTTTATTTTTACTATTTTCTACATTGTAGAATAATAGTGAAGACATCAAAACTATGACATAACACATATGGAATCATGTAGTAACCAAAGAAGTGTCCTTGTTCTGAGAAATGAAGGCTATTCCATGCGAGAAATTGCCAAGAAATTGAAGATCTCATACAACGCTGTGTACTACTCCCTTCACAGAACAGCACAAACTGTCTCTAACCAGAATAGAAAGAGGAGAGGGAGGCCCCGGTGCACAACTGAGCAAGAGGACAAATACATTAGAGTGTCTAGTTTGAGAAACAGACGCCTCACAAGTCCTCAACTGGCATCTTCATTAAATAGTACTCGCAAAACACCAGTCTCAACGTCAACAGTGAAGAGGCGACTCCGGGATGCTGGCCTTCTAGGCAGAGTTGCAAAGAAAAAGCCATATCTCAGACTGGCCAATAAAAAGAAAAGATTAAGACACTGAAGAACACAGACACTGGACAGAGGAACTCTGTTTCAGAAGAAAGTTCTTTGTTTCTGGTCATTTTGAGCCTGTAATCGAACCCACAAATGCTGATGCTCCAGATACTCAACTAGTCTAAAGAAGGCCAGTTTTATTGCTTCTTTAATCAGGACAACAGTTTTCAGCTGTGCTAACATAATTGCAAAAGGGTTTTCTAATGATCAATTAGCCTTTTAAAATTATAAACTTGGATTAGCTAACACAACGTGCCATTAGAACACAGGAGTGATGGTTGCTGATAATGGGCCTCTGTAGGAGGAAATCTCTAAGGAAATCTTTAAGTGACTCCAAACTTTTGAACGGTAGTGTACATATCTACATCAAATACTTCCTCTCTTATTTCACTGGAGCCAGTGCATCACTGGGGCTGAGCTCCCTGCCATCCAGGACATCTATATCAGGAAGGAAGGAAGGCCCGGAAAATCGTTAAAAACTCCAACCACCAAAGCCATAGACTATTCTCTCTGCTTCCGCACGGCAAGCGGTACCGGTGCATCAAGTCTGACACCAACGGGCTCTTGAACAGCGTCTATCCCCAAGTAATAACACTGATAAATAGCTAACAAAATAGCTCCACGTACTATCTGAGTTGACCTTGTATCTTTATTGACCGTTTCTTTGTATTTTTGCACTGTCTCTATGCACACTCACAGGGCCCTACATGCTTACACACTCACTCACTCCATCACCTCCTCACTCACACGTAATATGCACATACATTTATACTGACTCTACACACACGCACAGCCACTATGCAAGCTGTTGCTACTCTGTTTGTCTTATATCCTGTTGCCTACTCACACCCCTAACCATGTCTACCTCTATCGATCCATTATCCCTACACATTGTAAATATGGTGTTGGAACTAACCCTGTATATATATATACTGAACAATAATATAAACGCAACTGCCAGATGGTGAAGCGGGATTCATCACTCCAGAGAACGCGTTTCCACTGCTCCAGAGTCCAATGGCGGCGAGCTTTACACCACTCCAGCCGACGCTTGGCATTGCACATGGTGATCTGAGGCTTTTGTGAGGCTGCTCGGCCATGGAAAGGCATTTCATGAAGCTCCCGACGAACAGTTCTTGTGCGTCCAGAGGCAGTTTGGAACTCGGGAATGTGAGTGTTGCAACCGTCGCTCCTAGACGTTTCCACTTCACAATAAAAACACTTACAGTTGACCGGGGCAGCTCTAGCAGGGTGGACATTTGATGAACTGACTTGTTGGAAAAGGTGGCATTCTATGACGGTGCCACGTTGAAAGTCACTGAGCCGTTCTACTGCCAGTGTTTGTCTATGGAGATTGCATGGCTGTGTGCTCAATGTTATACACCTGCCAGCAACGGGTGTGGCTGAAATAGCCGAATCCTCTAATTTGAAGGTGTGTCCACATACTTTTGTATATTCTGTATAGTGTATTTCTCGTGTTTTTATTTATTTACATTTTCTTATAGTTATACTTTTTGGATATTGAATACTGCACTGTTGGGTAGGGCTCACAGGTTAGGCATGTTACTGTACTTGTGCATGTGACAAATAACACTTTTTTTCCTGCGTTTTATTTACTGCTCTCTGTCGGCTTTCATTTGTCCAGTAGCACGCTGGACTGGACATGGCTGGACTGCTTTGACAGAACAGATTGAATCCTCACAAACATAACACGCTCTACCTCACTCTCCTGTCTCTCAGGGATTGACGGTGGTTTTGCTTCACTGCGCCACCTGAGGGGAGAGCCGTTCTCTGTCTCGCTCCCCTCTCTCCCTGTCAGTGTGTCGGAGGCCTGTTTGTCTGCGGCCTCCATTGGCAAATGACTGCAGCAATGTGGACT
This sequence comes from Salmo salar, assembly GCF_965601325.2. Classification (NCBI taxonomy): domain Eukaryota; kingdom Metazoa; phylum Chordata; class Actinopteri; order Salmoniformes; family Salmonidae; genus Salmo; species Salmo salar. Next base: position 67,075,120 of record NC_138306.1, read on the forward strand.
AGACAGGCCTGGGACTGGAGCTTTTCTGAGGGTGTGAGCCACTGCATCCCACTGCTGCCCTTTCGATCACGATCATCCACCTCCAGTGTGTGTGTGTGTGTGTGTGCATGCGTGCGTGCGTGCGTGCGTGCATGCATGTGTCCGTGCACGCGCGTGTGTGCGTGAAACGAAGTGCAGATGTGGGCCGTGGCAGCAGACAGACAACATAAATAGTAAATAGTGTCTAGAGCAGTACATTATCAGATGTTAGCCTCTTCTTCCAGCCTGAGCTGCTTCGTGTCGGCTGTGTATGTTGTCCAGACATCTCTCTGTCCACCAGGGATTCTGCTGCTCCATTTACCACCCCTTTCTGATTTATAACACACCACACATGGTATCGGTTCAGACTGATTTTTACACTCACTCTGCATGTTTTGGATATTTATTAAGTGCTATTTACACAGCTGTAGGACATTTTGAACTTGGAGGTGTGGTGGTGTCACCCCCCTGGGGTCTTTTCCTGACCTGCTTGGTAGCCAAATGTACTGCCTGCTTCTACAGGCGTGTCCTTGAGAGAGTGTTTAGCAGCTTTTAAGTCTGTCCAGAAGAACATTGAATTCCGCCTGCTAGAAAAGCTAAGTCAAAAAGGGATAGGGTCTTTGGGGGCGGCAGGTAGCCTAGTGGTTAGAGCGTTGGGCCAGTAACCGAAATGTTGCTGGATCGAATCACGGAGCTGACAAGGTAAAAATCTGTCGTTCTGCCCCTGAACAAGGCAGTTAACCCACTGTTCCCTGGTAGCCCGTCATTGTAAATAAGAATTTGTTCTTAACTGACTTGCCTAGTTAAATAAAGGTTACATTTATGTTTTATGGTCCTTGGTCCAGGGCCGTGTTTGCATGATTGCTTAACACTCCCAGCAATGGGAGTACATCCTTTTCTTGGATCATATTCTATTGTAAGTCGTTTTGGATAAAGAAAGTGTCTGCTAAGTGGCATACGTTTTTCAAAGTTAAAGGCTCTATTTGTTTGTGTCCTTAATTTGATCACTCTTTTGTTGCTGAGAATTGCACATTTGTAGTGTATTAGAGTAAAAAAAAAAAAAGGTTTCTAAAGTTGGTAATTTCCCGCTTTGAAATTTCCGATTTGATTTGTCCTAACGAAAAATGTATCAACCCCTACAAAAATGTCAATTAATTTTAATTCACATAATAATTCACGTTTCCTGTTGCTGCAGGATTATTTTCCCGCTGTAGCAAACTGGCTCAAATTAAGACGCTACATCTGTAGCAAGGCAGATTTCATGGCCTGGCTCTTGGTCTCAGACAAAGTGAAATCTCGCTTTCATTTCTATGAGCTTTTCTCTTTACGGCCACTACAGTGAATGAGTCCCCAGAGTACGGTAGAGTTACATGGAGACTGGTACCGCTCGATGCATTGTGTCTCTTAATGCATCAGAAACCATCTAAGTGGAAACACTGTTGTTTGTATTGACAGAAGTGAGTAAAATGACTCCAGAGGGACACTTTGCTGCCTTTTGGATTTTAGTTTTGAGAAGGAGCACAAGTCAGAAGGTATTAATAAAGTGTAGGAGTGGTGACTTTTTAGATAATAATAAATAAGATTATCTGGACAGGGGAGACCTGACCTAGATCAGCTATACTCTTAGGCTGTGTTTACAAAGGCAGCCCAATTCAGATTTTTTTCCCACTATCTGCTCTTTTCACATCAGATCTTTTTCAGAGCTGATCTGATTGGTCAAAAGAACAATTAGTGAAAAAAAAAACATATCAGAATTGAGCTGCTGTAACGGCCGTCGTAGGAAGTGGACCAAGGCGCAGCGGGTTGAGTGCTCATTATAACTTAATTTAGAACACTTATCAAACAAAACAAGAAAACGAACAGACGACAAACAGTAATGCATGCTACACACAGCTATGCACAAACACAACCTCCCACAATTCCCATAACAAACACACCCCTATAAATAGGACCTTCAATCAGAGGCAACGAGGAACAGCTGCCTCCAATTGAAGGCCCAATCCCAATGAACTAAACATAGAAATAGATAGACTAGACTGAACATAGAAATACACTAACATAGAACATAGACCAAAACCCCGGAATACTCTAAACAAACACCCCTCTACATAAACAATTATATCAACAACCCCGAACCACATAAAACAAACACCCCCCTGCCACGTCCTGACCAAACTACAATAACAAATAACCCCTTTACTGGTCAGAACGTGACAGCTGCCTGTGTAAACGCAGCCTTAGACAGTGTCAATACAGACCAAGAACTCAGACCTCCCATACTACATGATGTTTGTCAGAAGACAGGTCAATAGCAGTCAGTACCTTGTCTCACCAAGTAGCCTTTTCCTGCAGTCAAATGACCAAATCACGCTCTAGTGGCCTCATCGGTAGAACGTTATTCGTATTTTTCATCATTAATAAACAAAACCAAAATATGTAACACTGAAAATCTGGTGTTTCTATGTCAAACGGTTTTGTTATATTTCAGTCTTCTGTGATGTATATAAAGTGTAATATTGCAACGCAAACTCAAAATGTAATACAGTTCAACTCAATATCTGACATGGTACAGGCTTTTAAGCCCATAATCATGTGTGTGAGGTTTATACTTTTGTTTCAAAGTATTTGTTCAAGACTACCAAGAAACACTCTGTGTGACCATGATTTAGCTCACTGCAGTAAAAGGATAAAGGTGAAAAATCTCCACTACCTGAGGGGCGAAGAAGAATGTGTACTGTACTCCCTGCCTCTACGGGACTTGTTTTTTCCCTGATGGTTAGTGAACTCAGACAGGAAATAACACAGAAAGGTGACATCAACATAAATTCAGAGGCCTGTCTGTGAGGTTTCTCTGGTGTTGTGTAAAAGAGCTCTAGGAAGTGTAATAAACCATGCTTCAGTTAACCCTGTTATTATTCCGGGTATCACAGGTTAGGAGTGATGGCTATTGGCTACACCGTTTTCCACATAATCATTTAAATATGAGCAACCAGGATGTTAAGGCATTCTGATGCAGTGGGGCGAGCATCCTCTCCTGGATCTCTCTATTATTTCTTCAGGGCAAATTATTTATTTCTGTGTGGATTATTTTCTTCTGCCATCCCCCACTGCAGGTGCTCATCCTCAATACAGTAGGCCCAGTAATATAATCCCCTGAATCTTAATCTCCACTCTTGGAAATTATTTTTGGAAAACAGATTAAATGCAGAGAAACCAGGAGAAGCGCCATCTGGCCCTGTGAGCCCCACCCTGTTAGGAACATGCTGATCTGTGCACTATAGAGATATAGTGTGGCTCAGTTGGTAGAGCATGGTGTTTGCAACGCCAGGGTTGTGGGTTCGATTCCCACGGGGGACCAGTACGGAAGAAAAATTTATGAAATGTATGCATTCACTACTGTAAGTCGCTCTGGGTAAGAGCGTCTGCTAAATGACTAAAATGTCAATGTAATGTAGTGTGCAGGGCAGGCATTGCCCTTACTGTGTTTCCTTGAATCGGTTATGTATGTATCCCTACACTAAAGGGGTTACCATGATTTTCACAGTAGCTTACAGGCAGCTAGGTGGCAAGTAAAATTCTGTATTTCATATTACAGTACACCTACTGTAATATAAATACGGTATCAGAGCAAGTACTGTGTAATGACACAATACAATACCGTAAAATGTACTGTATTATACTGTAAAAAAGTAAATGCTACCTTAATCAGAATGAATGAATGAAATTCATTGAGGGTTTGTATTTCACAGTATTTTACTGTAATTACAAGCGATTGGTGCAAGCAGGTTGGTTGCTAGGTAAAGTGTTTACACATTACACCATATTAATGAATATTTGGTGGCACTTCTAGAGGTCTTAATGAAGGCTTCCATCCTGGCAGCAACTACAGGGCAAAACAGAACAAAAGGACATGGGAAATTGCTCAACCATTTAAGGTTTAAGACTTGCTGCCACTCCATTCTGTCCCCTATACAAATTGATGGGGCACTGTAACCACATAGGAGTTCAATTGGTTACAGCATTCTCACTTACGGGTGCAACAAATATAGCCTCTTACAAGGCACACCTCAACATATGTTCATAATGAGCCAGAAACAACAAACCATGCACCTACTAGTTGTCAAAAGGTTTTTGGCGCTACAAAGATACGGTACTGTATTCTGTGGGCATGATTACAGTACCATTGGAAATACAGCAATTCTTTCCCCGCCCACAACATTTTCCCACAATGCACCATAATTTACAGTATGCTGCAGTAAAACATTTCAGAGTATGTTACTGTTGATAATACTCAAAATGACTGTATAAATGACAGTTTTCCGTTACAGTGTATGAACAATTGATTATGCATGTATCGTGTGTACAGTCGGATATGTATGTAGGCCTGTCCTATGATAATTACACCAGACATAGTGGTAGTGTATTATCAATGACAATATAATGGTGTTCTAGAAGCTTTAGAGCGTTGGGCCAGTAACTGAAAAGTCGCTGGTTCGAATACCCGAGGTGAAAAATCTGTCGATGTGCCCTTGAACAAGGTACTTATCCCTAATTTGCACCAAGGGGCGCTGTACTACTATGGCTGACCCTGTGAAACAACAGATTTCACTGCACCTATCCAGTGTATGTGACAATAAAACATAGAAATATTTTGTTATTTTACTGTTGCAGCAATGCAGTATTTCAGATATAGCTATGCAGAATATGTATAGCCATATATCTCCATCAGTATGCCATCATCATTTAAAAGGGATGTTACCAGCGGTGAATAGATGAATAGGGATTTTACTCTTGTGCATTAAAGAAATCCATAATATTCAGTCATACGTTTCACTGCTCAGAGCAGGAAAACTGGTTTGATGGTCCCAAGGGAGTCATTCTCTGTAGAGACCGTCACCTCAGTGATTTAATGGAGCCTGTGCATCGGCTCAGTATCGTAAACCAGATTGTTAAAGGTGCAATCTGTGATTGCGGCATCCATTTTTGGACTTTTAAATTCACTATATTTTTGAAGAATACATTTTTGAAGAATGTAACTTAATAAATTCCTCATAAGCTTAGTTCAGTTGTCTTACCCAATCAGAACCCAAAATAAAAGCTTGTTTTACTCCTTTGTTTGTAAACAATGTAAAACATTTTTTTTATTTAACTAGGCAAGTTAGTTAAAAGCAAATTCTTATTTACAATGACGGCCTACACCAGCCAAACCCAGACAACGCTGGTCCAATTGTGCGCCGCCCTATGGGACTCCAAATCACGGCCGGTTGTGATACAGCCTGGATTCAAACCAGGGTGTCTGTAGTGACGCCCCTAGCACTGAGATGCGGTGCCTTAGACCACTGTGCCACTGTATAGCCTTAAAACTATCATATTGATCTCAGATGGGCAGTCCTTGCATCCATAGCTCTGTCTATGAATTTTAGAGGGGTAACATTTTTCCAGTCCCATCCCTCATCTGTTTACCAAATCAGAGCTGGTGGGTGACCGCTTAACTGCAGATTGCCCCATAAAGAGATTATTGTATACTTCTTAGACATTTACATTTTAGCAGACACTCTTATCCAGAGCGACTTACAGTAGTGAATGCATACATTTCATGCATATTATTATAGATTTTTTTTGTACTGGCCCCCCGTGGGAATCAAACCCACAACCCTGGCGTTGTTCACACCATGCTGGCGTTGCAAACACCATGCTCTACCAACTGAGCCACAGGGAAGGCTGTAGTTCTGAAAATAGCAATCACGAGCCAAAAGTGGTCCCCGAAAATTGCGTACTACATCATATATGTGCAGATATGTGCGCCACATCGTTGCTCTCTCTCTCTCTCTCTGCTGTGTCCACTGAGTTGTTGGGCCTGCCCTGCAACCTCATTGGATAACGCTGGGCAGAGCTCTTGCCAGCTGTCACTTAAATGCGAGGGGCTGAACCTCATTGGATAGAACTCAAATTGCCAAGGTGGGGGGGAAATGTAGGGAAAATGGCATGGCACAGCTTCAAGAAAACGGTCGCTTTCAAAACTAGGGATTTTGTGGCAAATTGAGGTATGACAGTAATTCTGCTCATAGATTATGCATGTATGAACTACACATTGACAAATCCAGCCCAAAGTGGGAGGTTTAAAAAAATGCTTTCTTAGTCGCTAAAGTACCAGAGAATGTCTTTAATGTTTCTCTCTGCTTGTAAATGAACCTAACATTACATAGGCTACTGTATAAGTTTCACACACCAATACTTAACAGTCGTCACAGTGTAACGTTAATGTCACGTCAATGTAACGCTAATGTAGCGTCAGTGTAACGTTTAATTTAACATGAATTCCATTAAGTGAAACTGTAATGAAGTGGCCGTATACACTAAATCCCACGTGTTTAAAAGAGCCACCCCAGACTGCTCATCATCAGGACTGTCCGAAAGCAAAGCACTCTGACAGTGAGTCAACATCAACGGTTGCTTACTCCACGCTCCGTCTTCACTATGCAGGAATTTGTTTTGATTTCCATACATGAGTTGTGTTGATGTGATGACGGGCTCGCCCTGCTCGTTCAAGAGGCATACAACTGGAAGAGTTTGGACAAGTGTACTGGATCGGGAGGGAGGCGTACAGGCCGAGGGGTCGGAACAGACGAGTGAGGAAGTGAACTTCCCTCAGGAAGAAGGTGGGAAAAAAAATCCATCGGCTCATCGTCACACAGTACAATATGCAAGTGTGTTCTTAACTGCAATCTTCTACCTGCCAAAATGGTATTCCTCCTCTCATTCGCTCTCATTCTGTGGTCTGGTTGTGGACAATGATAGCTCTATCAGCCCTTTACGAGGGTCACCTTCAGAAAGAGACCCTCTCATACATTAGACTTTGGGAATGTTTGGTTTCTCTGCATGGTTCTGTGAGGAGATATCCAGTCTTTTTTAAAATAGAGCTAGTGCAGGTGCTATTTGCATGTGGCTCCCACAAAATGTGCCCTAATTATTATTTTTGTGTCATATTTCCTTGGCAATTAGAAGCACTATGGACTCTGTAAACTGTACCAATACTCTGTCGAATACACTGAGTTTTCAAACCATTGTCACTCGTGACCACAGTCTCTCTATGCACAGGGAAATTACCCTAAACATCAGGCACCATAAAGCATCAAATGGAATCACTGGTGCACCAAATTACCCTCAGCACATGTGGGTCTGCCTGAGTAACCTGCCCCATAGCCCTGGAGCCCTCTGGGCTGTGTCCCAAATGGCACCCTATTCCCTATGTAGTGCACTACTTTTGACCAGAGCCACTGGCGTACCGGACACCCCCTGCAGCCCCTGCAAGGCGTGGGGGGCCCACAAGCTCTGGGGGCCCATGTGCCTGTCATCGATGTCAAAAAAAAAATTTTCATCCTCAAAAAAGTAATTCCTAAACCTTTTTCATTTCCATATGCACTAGGAAGCGAAGTATTTGTTTCTTGGGCTACGAGAATGTGACTGATCGAAGTGCCTCAGGCCTTGAAACAGAAATAATTGATTGAAAGTAAGGGGATACCGGTGAACAAATGCCGTGGTAAAGGCTACGACGGTGCCAGTGGAATGAGTGGAGTTTACTCAGATATGTCATCTGGATACTGGACAGGCAGGACATTGGACATTGGCAGATGCAAACAGATCGTCTTTAGTGGAGAACAGTTTCTTAAGGGCTTTAAACAAACCAATAAATATCGGTTGCTGATTAGTATGCTGTCTTTCATTTCATTAAATCATGGCAGCTTTGCGACACCATGTTTAGCTTCGTGAAATGTTTGGCTTAACATGAGAAAATAATGACCAAATAGGCCTACCAATAAATATATATCCATTAGCTAAAGTACGAAAATGCTGTAAGTTGCTCTGGATAATAGCGTCAGCTAAATGACTAAAATGTAAAATGCCTAAAGAAAGGCTACATGCCCTGGTACCACAGAAAGACATCGATGTAAGTTTTATGGGGGGGGGGGGTCAAGAAACCTGTGTTACGCCAAAACTAGTGCACTAGGTAGGGAGTAGGATGGGTGACATTTGGGACGCAGCCCCCCCAGAGCCTCGGAGCGGGTTGGATGTTGAATGGGCTGATTACTCCCCTCTCCCCTGTCCCTAGTCCCTATGTGATGTGCAGGGGGAGAGAAATGATGCAACTGACACCAGTAACTGATTAAGCTGTCAAAGTATTGACGAGACCTGCATGCAGATAGGATAGTGAAGGAGGGGAAAGAGCAGGCAGTTTGCTATAGAGTGCCTTTTCTTCATCACCACTTATCTGCAGATTACCGTCAGTGCGATGCATCCCAGAATGCTTCCATGGCTTTCTAACTGTTTTTGACACCTGGAATGATCTATGATGAAAATTGAGGCAAACAAGCAATTAATACAGGTTGATGTTGAAAAGGCCAAGAGAACACGAGAGTGCGTCCTGCTTAAACATCTGAACCATGGCACAAACCATTGTGCTGCAAGTTAAGCTGCCATTTTGGAATGGAGGACCTCGTTAGCATTATTCTGGAGCCGTGAACGGCTTACAGCTGTCTGTAGAGGAAGTTGTGATGTGTCAAAGGAAGTGCATCTCTGTGATGTCCAGCAGGCAGCGTCTGTGCCCTTGAATTCAATTCAGATGTTGTGAATAAGATGCACACGCTTATTTTTGCTTGATTCGCTGCTTAACAAGAGCACACACTGCGTTCGACTTCTGCACAGAACACGAGTGAGGGTACCCTGTTACCGTAACGATACCAATGCTATGTTCAATTGTTCTCGTTTCCTGGCTCCCTGCACCTACAGCTGTTTGACTTTGAGTTCTGTGGGCTGCCAGAGTAGGCTGTAACAGTGTTGATATTAGATAAGGGGAGAGTGTAATTCTGTCCGGTCCTTAGTTCATGTCTGGCCTGTAGTTTAAGGTTGGGGTTATAGAGGCAGCTCCGCTGTCAAGTCAGACCAACCCCGTGACACACTGACAAACCGAGCAGTGAGCGGAGTCCCATACACTCACCCTCCTAGTGCGTCCACTTCTGATCACCATCACACCCCTTCGTGTAAGTCTGTTACAGTGTATTCTCAACAGGATCGAGCAGCCACTGAATTATCCTACTGTCGTGTGGGGCTATTCCGTGCTGTGTTGCCAGAGGTTGGGATCTAGCCCCAACTCTGCATTAATGGTGTGATTCGGCATCATACTGCAGCTGACCAAGGAGCAGGATTAATGAATGTGCCCTGTGTGGCTTCCAGACACCACACCACTGCATTTCAATGTGATATACCAAAATGTCATAGAAAGCGCTTGCTTGCTAAAATGTGAGTAGTTCAAGAGTTCCATCTAGTGGGTGTTTGATGCTACTACATGATTGTCCACTGTTACCACAGCCAGAGGACTGCAAAGGTTTGGCAGTTTGAACTGTACAGGTAGTTTACTTCCTGTTTTTATTTTTATTTTTCAGATCACTGGATCCACCAATCACACCCAGAGCCCTCAGCAGGTATAAATCAGGTGGGTGACCCATTTTCTAATTTGATTGACTTTTCATTTCATTTTCAGGTCCTCGTTAGGCAGGATTAGGCGGCTGCCCGTGGCAGCATTTTCTGAGCTAAACTGACCAGGATGCACCTCCATCAACACATGGAGGCGCAGCCTTGATTTGGCTCAAACATAGAAGTCTATAAATGACGTCTTTTCAACTTCTTTCAGAACCGAAAATGAACCTGATTTCAACGCCCGGAAAAGACGTCTTTTCACCTTTCATTCAGAACCTAAATTGAACCTAACTTCAACGTCTGGAAAAATACATATTTTAGACGTCTTTTCAACGTAATTTTGCTTACTTGGACTATTCTAGTAGGGGCTGCAGTTTTTTTTGTCATGCTAGGGTGGCAGATCGCCCAGGACCGGCCCTGCTCAGGCCACACACATCTGTTGTCATTTTCTCTATGGATTAACAAAATAGCAGGCTTTAAAAATATAAATACAAAATGGATAATAAAAAAAGCATTTGTGTCCCGACTTTGGCATTGTATAGCCAACTTATATCGAGAAATGTTTTGTTTACAAGCGAATGTCATGTTAAGTGATACGTGCGCTGCGCATGCTAGCATCAAAAAGCCCTGTAGCAGAATAGCTATACACAGATGTCCGGACATTGACAAACTTAGCAGTGAGTGAATGATTGCCGTGTCAACGCACAAGACTGATTAGCTATGCTCAACAAGTATATTCTTCTTCTGGCTTTACCTAGCTCTATTTGTGATATTTTACCTTGCCTTGCAGGCTTGCTAGCTTGCTAGGTAATCGATCATCCGTTGACATCTGCAATGTTGTAGAGGATAACTGTCTTATTACATGTTTGTTAACCCTTTAGACTTGTGTGGAATTGGCCTATATGGATAGGGATACATTGAAATGTTTCTTACAGAAGAAATGTGAAAATCATATGCATAAGCATGCACGCAATAGAAAGGGAACAGTTTGGCGATTATGGGAAAATTATTAGACCAAAGTTGAGGGGACACATGAGACTCAGTCCAAACATGACACTGTTGATTTGATGTGCGTTTTACATTTACTGTACTTTTTGCCGCATTTGTTGATAACAACATCTGAAAATACTCTGGATACATTCAGTAACATGATAAGAATATTCCTGGAAAATGTGGGGTAGGTGCTACATAAAACAAAACAAAAAAACGACAAGGGTTTGAGTGAGAAGACAAAGGGTTTTAGTGAGAGGTGGCCACCTACCTCACCAAAGTGTGCACAGTTCCTATGTAATTTCAATGCACTTTTATGACTCAAAGAATAGTCTCCCGGTGCTTTTTTGAGATCTCCTAGCTGTGCCGTTGAGGAACTAGAGCAAGCACACTTGTAGCTGTTTTGTTTGGAAGACACCCCCCCCCCCCCCATCACACAATTACTTTTGTTGTTTACGCAATCGAAAAACGGCCCATTACAAATCGCAATCTGGGTCAGGTGGGCATCATTGGAAAGCTTGTTCTCTTGCCAACATGACTAGTTAAGTTATAAAATATAATCTTACAGTGATAGGCTTTCACAAGGCAATTCGTAGAAACAAATTGCCATTTTGGTTGGGCATAGAAAGGAGTCATGAGTGCATTCAGGTGCGTGTTCTTCACAATAGACAGACACAGGCTCATTCTGTTCAGAACAGCCCAGGGTATGATGCCATGTCATCTTGTAACTGTACATCAAACATACGGATCATGAACGTTGACACTGTATTTGACATGAGTTTTATGATTTGGAAATGTGAAGTGCACATTTGGACGGGTGTTTGGGTTTTGCTTGTATGACGTCAAAGCGTTATTTATTATAATCCTCAACGTCTCATCTTTTAGAATACGTCGAGTTCTCTTAGTATACAGCATTTCCCTCACTCAGACAGCAAAACATTAGCAAAAGTTGCCCAATTAGCGGAAAAGATGGGGGGGGGGGCAAATTCTTCATGGGGTGCACAAGTTCAGAATGTCTGTCAGTCAAAACCCATACAATGCTGTGAATCGCAGAGCCTGAGATCTGACGTCATTGACAGTATGTCACTGTACAACCAATGTGTTCCAATTCGGGCACTTATTAATGCCCAAATCTGCCATTTTCAACCCGTATACAGGTACAAGTATATTAACTTACATGAGCTGCATCTGAAGTTGTATGTGTTCATATTCCCTTCGATGTAAACAAGCTGATTCGAAACGGCGTGCAACTTTTTCAGGACGCGGCCGGGAAATGGGTCTGTTATGATGTTGTTCAAATGGGCTTGGTTCATTTGTGGTGATCCACCACTCCAAGACATCCCACAGGGTGGCACTGTAGGCCTGAGAACCGGTTTCTCATCCGGGCGTTGTTACAGCATTACCATCGAGCAGATGCACGTCATCGCGTCTAACCGTGCATGTGCAGGCCGTCAAATAAAAGGCACTCCTTCGATATGAAGTTGTTTTTGTCGGAAATGAAAAGGTGTTAGTTTGTCACTTTCACGAGGTTGGAGTAGTAACATGTTCAACTATGGAAGACGTTGGCTCTAATCGAGGTTGTGCCTTTAGATTTCGAGAAAAGTAACAACTAAGGGTAGAATTCTTCACTTCTCTCATTGACTTCTCAAAACCAAAACTCCGGCCTGGTCTGTTTGGTCTGTTTCGCAAGCGTTCCCGGAAGTCTCGCGATGTTGTGCCTCTGGGTTTAAAAACTCTGTGATACCATGTCAGGTTTTGGTTCCAAAATATCTGGATCGCTGTTCACTGTTCACTGGAGGGAGACAGAGGTCCACTAGTAAGTTATACCGTCTTTTTGTATGTATTTTCTTACTGTATGTGTAATTAATATACACTTACAGCTAATCTCCCTCTCTTTATCAGGGTGAAGAGTTTCATAAGAACCCCGGACAGATTTAGCTGATGCCTGAATGATAGTAGACATGGACGCTAAGTGGTGTGGCGCTTCTTCAGACACCCAGCCAGGGAGCCACTGGTGCATGTCAGGACAATAATTACCCCCAGGATTAGAGAGGTCTGGATGGGGGACAGGGGTTAGGCAATACCTGAATGTTGACACTGGGCTAACTGTGACACCATGACAGCAATGGGACAATATAGATCCTTTGAATCAGTACGAATCGATATGTTTCTGTTTCTTAGATGGTCTTTGTTGGCCATCTGAAGGTGATCGTCATTGGATGGGGCCAGAAAAGTGTGTGTGTGTGTGTGTGTGTGTGTGTGTGTGTGTGTGTGTGTGTGTGTGTGTGTGTGTGTGTGTGTGTGTGTGTGTGTGTGTGTGTGCGCGCACGTGTGTGTGTGCGCGCACGTGTGTGTGTGTGTGTGTGTGTGTGTGACTGTGACATGTGTCTCCTCAGATCACGAGGGTCCGTAAGGAGAGGGCGAGTATTGGCTACCACTGGAGTGACGTTCGTTCGTTTTACAGCATTCATATAAAAGTACCGGCTGGCAAAGCTCATGACATCTGAGGGTGTGAACGACAGACAGGAGAGAGAGAGCAAGAAAGAGAGGCATATTTTGCTATATTCATTTGACAGCTGTTTACCATGCTGGATCAACATGCCAGACATCACCCTCCTCCTCCTCTGTCATAGCCTGACTACCCCTCCTCCACTTATTCCTTGCCCTTCCTCCTCTTCCCAAAGTTGAGTGTGAGGGGAAGGAGGGAGGGTCTGAGCCTGGCGCCAGTACTTAGCAGAGTGAGAGAGGGAGGGGAAGTGCAGTGCCTCCTAGACTCTCCAGGCTAAAGAGAGCCTAGGGGCAACAGGGCAGCCTAAGGGGCAAAAGGACTGCTTAGGGGCAACAGAAGAGTCCTGTTTGGCATGGCTCTGTTTCTGGATAGCTCCCAGGCCATGGGGACCGTGGGGGCCTATTACTGCTTGATCCGGAGGAGGTTCAAGAGGAGGCGCAAGAAACGCTCTGAGCGCAAAGGTACTCCTCTCCAGGATAGCTCGAAGTGTTAGGCATTGTGTGTGTGGAGGGGAGTGCTCGTGTGGGCTTGTGTGTGTATCTGTAGGTCTGTGATTTTTTTATGTCACTGTACGTAACATTGACGTATTGGTTGATTGAATAGTGCAAGGATTGCTCTTGTGTGCTTGTGTATTTGGTATTTACAGAGTTGTGAGCGTTATTACTGCGTATGTTGTCTCTGAGAATGATGCAGACAGTTTTCAGATACTGGAAATATGTCATTGAGTTTGTGATAACAATATGGTGGAGACTTCAGGCATAGAAATGTACAGTGTTGTGGTTGAGTGCCTGAAATGCATGTTAAAAGTTTTTGAGGCAAACCTGTATTTGTAGTAGAATAGTATTACTTTATTTTCCACAGAAACGGAAACATCCATTTGTATTGTCGTATTTGTGTTAGAAGGATCAAGAACTGTGTTTATATCACGTATCATTTTGCTTACTTGGACTATTCTAGTAAGCGCTGCAGTCATGCTAGGGTGGCAGAACGGCCAGGACCGGCCCTGCCTCAGGCCACACATCTGTTGTCATTTTCTCTGTGGATCTAGTTTTTCTCCTTTAAACACCACTATAGTTGTCGTACATTTAACTCTGAACCGTACTGTCAGTGCCACTCAGACTTCACACACTATGTACAGTACGCGTTATGTACTCTGTCATTTTCTATGACAGGATACAGGCTCAGTTCCATGCCCCTTGCTTTGGGTGATGGCAATAGGCAGACATATTAACTTTCTGCAACGACGGGGGAACCGGTAGTCTATTGCAAGACGAGCAGATGGGAGTTTGAATTCAGAGAGGTGTCCATGCGGGAAGTATAAACCCTCCTTCCACTCCTGGGCTTAATTCTCTGGAGCGTGGATACAGCATGGTGATAGGCAGTTTTGTCTCTTTGCGTACTGTAACGTGTCCCCATCATACACAGTCTTTGAGATCCAAAGCTTTACTACAGAAAGGTGGATATGAAAGGAGATTATGAGTGTGATGGTTAAGTTAAAAAAATGATCTGATTTAAAAAAATACACAAATCAAATCATATTCCTGAAGTGGATGAACTCTTGTGCAATTGTTTCTTCAGTTGTTCACCCTATATAGAGTCTGGAAGGTATAGAGAGAAATAGTAATAGCGTCTCTTCCCCATGCCTCGTTGGTCAAAGCCTATGGGGAAATGAGTGTTTTTGGGGGGGTTTTTGGGGATAAATGCTAAAAATAAGGTCTATGGTAAACACAGGCTGAGGATATCTTATATGTTTTGTTCTATGAGATAATCTTCACCAGCTAATGTTACCTTTTGTGATTTTTTTAAGCATTTATGTTATTTTTAAAAAGCACGTAAAGAACGTAAAGGCTTCATAATTCATAAAGGCAATGTTAACTGACAGATATTATCTCATAGAACAAAACGTATTAGATCTCCTAAGGCTGTGTTAATCTCAGACCTTATTTTTGGCGTTTATGCCAAAACCCCATTCTTTCTCCATTCATTTTCCCCATAGGAATGGCTGAACGAACCAGAGGTAACTCGTTCCCGTTTTTTAGGAAAGGGAAAGGGGGAGACCTAGTCAGCTGTACAATTGAATGCCTTCAACTGAAATGTGTCTTCTGCATTTAACCCAACCCCTCTGAATCAGAGAGGTGAGGGGGGGGGCTGCCATAATCGACGCCCACGTCTTCGGAGCCCGTGGAACAGTGGGTTAACTGCCCTTGCTCAGGGCTACAAGCTGGCGAGCGCTATAGACAATGTCTAACTTTATAAGAAACTCGAGGAATCTAGTTTTACCCAGTCTTCCGATGATTTCTTGGAAGTGCTTGGTCTGACTCCTCAGAGCTACATAATAATCTATCTGTTGATGCATTACGAGGAAGGACGCCAGTCGGGGTTATTGCTTTGTTGCTATAATAGTCTGTCAAGAGGTAAACAATGAGCTGCCACCTTGGCAGATTAATCATATGAATTAATTAAAGGGAAGTTCAGCAGAACCTTTTAATTATTAGACACGTTTAATATTCTGGCATAAAGCAGCCTCCCGTGACTGAATGAGTAAATCAAATCTATTGTAGTGGAACGTTTAGTAAGTATATTTGGGACTGAAGATATTGTTGTCTCTCAGAGCATTATCTGTAATGTGCTGTGCTGCATGCTGAAGTCATTTTTGTAATATTCTCGCTTCGTTGGGTTTAGACATGATTGTCAATGGCTGCTAATATTTCAGTGGCTAAATAACTCTGAAGCTGACTCGGCACAACCCTCACATAATTTTTGAATGCAGATGCCCTGTCTTCTTGAGACTCTCAAAAGGCAATGCAGCAATTACTCTTGTCTCATTCTGTCCCATGTATAAAATACATACATTTAGCTGTCACCCATTGTAAAAACAAGGTAAATAGTTCAAAAATATGACTTAAGATTTTTTCCACTGTTTACACCCTGCACACTGGGAAGCTATACGTACCATAATTTCCACTGTACCTTTATGCTAACTGGTGCGCTGCGAGGTGAGGTGAAGTGTGAGTTTAATCTACTGGGGAGGAAAGTGAATTCCGGACAAGGTAAGTGGGTGGACGGCGCACACGGCTGCTCTGTGAGACGTACCTAGCCGCCCTGTGATGCTAAAGGATGTGTCTGTCTAGTCTGCCTGAGCCGTACGTCATGAATCTCTGTCAGTCAGTCTGTCTGTCAGACATAACAGTATCATCTTCTCTGATAGGTGGGGTTGATAGTGATACTTGATTACGTGGCTCTGCTGTATCCAGATATTCCCGGTCTCCAGTGAACCCTTGGATGGCTGCGTTCCGTTCTAGGTTGTTCTAGGCATATGATTTAATGAACCCAGGTTGTGTTGTAGCTTTGGCTTTGGTACCACCGTCACTATAATCAGTGGCACCTGGAGAAGTGGGTATAATCCAATTTTGCACACAGAAAATAGATTGTCCCACCCAGCGAAGGAAACAGTGACATGCACTAAATGACCTAAATTGATAAATCCCGTATTGGTCTCTAACAGTCAGGCCAACCCAAGCTGTACTGTGCAAGTAGGCTAATAGTAGGTCTGCTATTGAAACAGATACATGAGGCTGTCAACTGAGTCCAAAATACACAGGTTTCACTTTTTTTTACAGAAAAACAACATAATCGGATGTTCAAAGTCCACAACGATGCTTAAACCACATCAGGAGACCACCTTTGAGGTCTGGGAAAAATCTATGAAATGTAGATTTTTTTGTGTAGTTACCCTTTAATTGAAGTGTGCAGGCACCTTGCACTGTTTGGTTAGCGGACACACTGTTGCACATGAGATCGAGTTTGCAAAACAAATGGCCACTGGATTAATGCAAATAATCATGATATCATTCTGCAAGGTAAGCATAGGCTACTTTGTAGGTAACATTTAATTGAGAAGGTTTTTGGGAAAGCATTTTCATCTACCAGAAGACGGTTAGGCCTATCATTAGCGTCGCTATTTTGCCTGTTCTTTAATTGTTTGAAACCTGGACGTTTTACTTCATATTATTTTATAAAGACATCTCACCTTGCGTCAAAGTAGCCTATAGCGTGAATCCCACCATAGAAATGCGGAAGCAATTATTTTATAAAGACTTCCTCATTTGCATTCTCCTGTTCTATTGGTTTTCTTTAAACTTTCTTTCACTGTCTAGAAGGCATTATCCTAGTCATATTAGCAACCCATGATAGTTGTTGCATCTTTAGATCTCCCCTCTTTCTACATTTTGAATGGATATTTATGTCTATGGAACCACTTGCATTTTAGAACATGTGTTTTCTGCAAATTGTATTTTAGAACATTTGTGCTTAGCCTACTGCCATGTGCACATTGCTGCGCTGAAAATGTGAAGAAATAAGTTTAGCAACATTTTAAGCTAAACATTCTGATCTGATCTATCAGCCTTATTAATTGATACGGCATATACCTCCACTACACTACCATGATATGCATCATGGGGCTTAAGAATTGAGCATATGCAATGCCCACTGAAAAATAAATGGGTATACACCGTATACCTGCATATAACCTCCACTACACCACTAACTATAATGTTACATGCAGCTGACCCTCTCAAACAGGGGCCACCTCTCCCTCTCCCTCTCCATCCCCCACCTCACCCCTCTCCTGGGTAGTCGGCCTGTCTGTCAACATTACCTCCAGACCTGGTTAATCCAGGAGCCGTGAGGTGTGAAATTCAACATCTTACCCTTCCCTTCTCTCCATTCCCTCCCTTCTCTCCCAGAGATAGAGGAGCACCTAGCCCGGCCTTGATGGCAGCGGCAGCGGGGGAAGACAGCGATAGTCATCTGTTGTGAGCTATGGGGGTAGTGGTGCGGAGAGAATGGCTGGGGATGGGAAGAGAGTGGCAGAGCTAGGCAGAGCTAGGAACCTGGCATCTCTCATCTGTCGTATACCTACCTGCTGAGCACCTGAAAAAAATGGTGTGCCTCCTCAATGTACGGTGTGGGAGAGAGTACAAAATCACCTGCCTGAGTCTAGGAAGGTAGCTGGCTACATGTGTCACAGTTGGACCGTCACATGCAGGGCATTTACACAGTAGCAATTTTCAGCACTGAGGCCAGGGACCACAGGGCAACCTGTGATGGCGTTAAATGGATTTGATCCAACTGGCAGTCAGCCAGCTGGATAGGAAGGACGAGGGGCTGCTTCGGTGGGTTGCATCAAGGTTTCAGGACTCGGGGCGGCTAGAAGAATTGAACAGGAATATTGGCTTCCAGTCTGACCTGGTACTCCCAGAAAGATCAAATAATATCACCTTGTGATTATGATTGTGTGTTCTGCCTTTGTCGTCATCAGACCTGCAGACCAGAGGCTGAGAGATATAAGCCTATAAGGTTAACCCTTGTTTACCCTTGTTTACCCTTGAGCATGACAGTGACAGACCCCTCTGCTCTGCCTAGCTCTTAGAGTGAAGGTGAGAGGTGATGGCATAATGTGTGTTTGTGAGTTAAGAGAGAGAGGTGACTGAATACCGCGTATGAATGCCAGGCTGTCATCAGCATAGATCTGGAGACGTCTCTCCCATTGGAGAAGACCCACAGGGGGGGCTGACGCCCCAACCCTAGCCCGTTAAGTGACACTGATTAGCGTGTAGAATATATACAGCATCCCTGTTGTCCCCTGCGCCATCATAAAGATTTCATTGGTTCCTATGGGGAAAATGGTAAAGGGACTGCAGCCACTTAATGTCCTTGAAGACCAGGGGAGATTTTATTAGCTGTGCAGCAATGGGAGCACAGATCTATATTAGCTAGGTTTACCATTTACAGTAAAATGGACAGGACTCACCCTTACTAAGAAGGTTGGGGGGAAAAAAAATCTAAAATGTATTCCAGGTGACTACCTCATGAAGCTGGTTGAGAGAATGCCAAGAGTGTACAAAGTTGTCATCAAGGCATAGGGTGGCTACTTTGAAGAATCTAAAATATAACATATATTTTGATTTGTTTAACACTTTTTTGGCTACTACATGATTCCATATGTGTTATTTCATAGTTTTGATGTCTTCACTATTATTCTACAATGTAGAAAATAGTAAAAATAAAGAAAAACCCTTGAATGAGTAGGTGTGTCCAAAATTTTGACTGGTACTGTATATCAGACAGATTGCTATATACTGTAATGATTTTTGATTTATTGCAGTTCAGTTTCAGCCCATTTCAAGGTTTAGATAGGTATACTTTCTTAATTTAGATTTTCATGGGATTTCGCCCCAATTGTCACATTTCCATCGACTACTGCAAAATGATTTTTCCCCCCTTGGAACTTTCAGTTTAATAGCCACAACATTTGTAACTGACAAACTGAAAAAGGTCAACCAATAAGGTTGATTTACCCGATTGCATTATAAGGTCAACAATTGTGGGATTTTATTAACATGTCATTGTTACATCTTCAATAAGTTCCCTCAGTTTGTACACTATTGCTGGTGAAGAAAATAAAAGGAAAAGCTATGAACTAGCCTACTGCTCAGTTCCCTCTCAATCTGGTAGTTGATTGTGATTAATTTTATAACCAATGAGGTACGATGTACAGTAGGAACTATGATGATTTGGTTGGAGGTTTGGTTTTCCAGTTTGATACATCTTATGTTTGGATTGTCTCTCTCAACCTGTTATAGGAAGGCAAATAAAAAGTAGTGAGGTACAGACAGCTCCCGAGTGGTGCAGCGGTCTAAGGCACTGCATCTCTAGTGCTAGAGGCGTCACTACAGTCCCTGGTTCGATTCCAGGCTGTATCACAACCGGCCGTGATTGGGAGTCCAAAATGGCAGCGCAGAATTGGCCCAGCATCGTCCGAGTTAGGGTTTGGCCGGTGTAGGCCGTCATTGTAAATAAGAATTTGTTCTTGACTGACTTGCCTGGCTAAATAAAGGTTACATTTAAAAAAAAACTGAGTCTGCTTCCTCTGTCTGTTCCTTTCAGCTCTCACTTGCCTCTGTCTCCCTTCCACCATCTCATCTCATCACCTCACCATGGCACATCGATAAGTCACGCCTGTGGCTTGACGGTGCCTGGTCGAGGGTCCTATCCAGCGTGTCTAAAATGATATTTCACGGAGAGAAAATGGAGGGTGTGAGAGAGAAATATATGCTGCCGCTGCTGCCGGCAATGTTCAAGGAAGCTTTTTGTGCCGGGACCGACACCTTATTTCTCCCCAGTCCGCCCAAACCCAGTGGATCGATCCATCTGCATTAGGCCACCGAGGGGTGGCTCTGACAGTTGGTTTCAGAATTCCCCCTCCAGCTGTGGTACTATTCCACTTCTAGAACCAGAACTTTCCCCAACTTTCCATTCATCGGTGTCTCCTCATGAGTTGTCTGGTTAGCTCTGACACCTCTGGCTGGTGTCTTCCTCA
Organism: Salmo salar; assembly: GCF_965601325.2. Taxonomy (NCBI): domain Eukaryota; kingdom Metazoa; phylum Chordata; class Actinopteri; order Salmoniformes; family Salmonidae; genus Salmo; species Salmo salar. Next base: position 67,095,495 of record NC_138306.1, read on the forward strand.
CAGCGTCTCCCATCATCATCATCATGAGTTTAACATTGTTTTCCTCTCTGATTGGATTTGAGTCAGTGGTTTATGGAGTCTATTACCAGCTCTTGACAAGAGTTGATGATGGTTGACTGCTGATTGAGAGCAGGGTACCAGGTGGTTAAATACATATTGTGGTGAACTTCGTGTTAGTATATCATAACATTACATTTCATATTTCCACATTTTCGACTCCCAAAAATTCAAATTGTTCTTTTTCATCACCAGAAAGCATGGAATGGGATTATCCTATCTTATCAGGGGAAAATACCTCAGATTTTATGAAATATCATTTTTATATTTCCATCATAATAATAATATTCTTATTTTCTCTTATTTTCATAGGTGCTATCAGCAAAGCAATGACAGAAGGTATGTTGCTCATATTGTCTAGTTCTATGCTACTTCAACACACTTTAATATGGTCCTGGCATTTCACAGCATGTGTGTGTGCGCTCACGTGCAAGCCTGCTTGTGTGTACAGTATACTATGAGTACATAACAAGATTTGTAAGATATGTTACGCCTGTGTGTCTGTGTGCAGTGGTGCGTGAATTGTCTACGTATGTCTGAGACGGGAGTGTATTCTTTGAAGGTGAACAACATCGGCAGACATAGGTAACTAGGTGTTGGTCTCTTGTGGTCCAGGCTGTGTGAGATACTGTCTGTTTCTCCATAGGACGTGAATGACAGGCTCCAGACAGATCTATGTATCGGACATACAGCTCCAGACTCTCCTGGGTTTCCTATTAAACGCATGTTTACACCACACAGATAGCATATGCTGCTATAGATTCGCTACTGTAGAACCACATATTTGATGGTGGATCAGCAATGTAAATATGGCTGTAGCAATCCTTTATGGCTTTGACATGTTGGTCTTTAGGATGAAATAGTGTGCTCGCATTGATTTGCTAATATCGCGGGTTGATATTCATAGTCCTAAGACTCCCAACATTTATAACTTGGGGATAGTGACTGTGAATAGCATTAAGCTCAAATGTGTTGATGCTACATATCCTTGTAAACATACAGTTGAAGTCGGACGTTTACATACACTTAGGTTGGGGTCATTAAAACTCCTTTTTAAACCACTCCACAAATTTCTTGTTCACAAAGTATAGTTTTGGCAAGTCGGTTAGGACATCTACTTTGTGCATGACACAAGTAATTTTTCCAACAATTGTTTACAGACAGATTATTTCACTTATAATTCACTGTATCACAATTCCAGTGGGTCAGAAGTTTACACTGTGCTTTAAACAGCTTGGAAAATTCCAGAAAATGATGTCATGGCTTTAGAAGCTTCTGATAGGCTAATTGACATCATTTGAGTCAATTGGAGGTGTACCTGTGGATGTATTTCAAGGGCTACCTTCAAACTCAGTGCCTCTTTGCTTGACATAATTTGAAAATCAAAATAAATCAGCCAAGACCTCAGAAAAACATTGTCTGGTTCATCCTTGGGAGCAATTTCCAAACACCTGAAGGTACCACGCTCATCTGTACAAACAATAGTACGCAAGTATAAACACCATGGGCCCACGCAGCCGTCATACCGCTCAGGAAGGAGACGCGTTCTGTCTCCTAGAGATGAACGTACTTTGATTCGAAAAGTGTAAATCAATCCCAGAACAACAGCAAAGGACCTTGTGAAGATGCTAGAGGAAACAGGTACAAAAGTATCTATATCCACAGTAAAACGAGTCCAATATCGACATAACCTGAAAGGCCGCTCAGCAAGGAAGAAGCCACTGCTCCAAAACCGCCATTAAAAAAAGCCAGGCTATGGTTTGCAACTGCACACAGGGACAAAGTTCATACTTTTTGGAGAAATGTCCACTGGTCTGATGAAACAGAAATATAACTGTTTTGCCATAATGACCATCGTTATGTTTGGAGGAAAAAGGGGGAGGCTTGCAAGCTTAAGAACACCATCCCAACCGTGAAGCACGGGGGTGACAGCATCATGTTGTGGGGGTGCTTTGCTGCAGGAGGGACTGGTGCACTTCACAAAATAGATGGCATCATGAGGGAGGAAAATTATGTGGATATATTGAAGCAACATCTCAAGACATCAGTCAGGAAGTTAAAGCTTGGTCGCAAATGGGTCTTCCAAATGGACAATGACCCCAAGCATACTTCCAAAGTTGTGGCAAAATGGCTTAAGGACAACACATTGGAGTGGCCGTCACAAAGCCCTGAAAATTTGTGGGCAGAACTGAAAAAGCGTGTGTGAGCAAGGAGGCCTATAAACCTGACTCAGGCACACCAAATCTGTCAGGAGAAATGGGACAAAATTCATCCAATTTATTGTGGGAAGCTTGTGGAAGGCTACCCGAAACGTTTGACCCATGATAAACAATTTAAAGGCAATGCTACCAAATACTAATTGAGTGTACGTAAACTTCTGACCCTCTGGGAATGTGATGAAAGAAATAAAAGCTGAAATAAATCATTCTCTCTACTATTATTCTGACATTTCACATTCTTAAAATAAAGTGGTGATCCTAACTGACCCAAGACAGGGAATTTTTACTTGGATTAAATGTCAGGAATTGTGAAAAACTGAGTTTAAATGTATTTGGCTAAGGTGTATGTAAACTTCGGACTTCAACTGAATGCTAGCTAAAGTTCTTACAAGAAAACTTCAATCATGTTTTTAATGTGAAACCTTTTAACATGAATGGCTAACAGAAGCTATACAGGCTGTGGATACAATCCAGTGTTGATATCTGTGAGCTTTGACAGTGAACAGAATGCCACTCCAAATCCTTGAAGTCTGTCTCCCTACTTCCCTTTTCTTCAAACGTGTGTACACAAACTCTCTCACAGATAACTACATTTGTTTACATTTTCTCATTCCGCCCCAGCTAATTTCTGTCGCCCATTATCTTGGTGAGCGAATGACAGCCTAAGCCTTGGTCTCCGTCAATCCAGCACACACAAAGCAAGCAGCCAGCATTTCCAGCGAGGCGCTAAGGGCTCGGCGGCCTGATAACATTGTCAGTGCTAATGTTCGGGAGGAAGGAGTTGAGTGGCGGCGGGGGGTACAAGGCCACTTCTTGTCACGCAGAGAGACGAGATTACACTGTTCAGGCTGAGAGAGAGGCTGGTTTGGTTAACACAAAAGCCAGCTCTGGTCTTCATACAACCAAAGCAGCTTAACAACAAGGCTTTCTTTGTTCGACTTGGTTCACTTATGTGATTTACTTACTATGATGTGCACCATTCACTGTTGAGTGTTTAATTCTTGTGTGTCGTCCTACTAAGACTGTCTAAAACCAGGCTCTTAGAAACCCCCCTGGGAAAGCTAACTGCCATAAAGAATAAAGGAGGCATATGGTTAACAAAAGCACCCTGTATGTAGCACTGTGCAATACCATATGTGTCAAAGAAAGGAAGGTAAAGACCCTCTTCTCAGCCCTGTTCACCAGCTCCTAGCGCTAAGAGCAGCATTCATATCCTGCTGATTCTGGTTGTTGTTGTTCCCTTACATGGAATATTAGCTCATCTATGGCCCCTAGCAGTCTACAGCTATGTATGTGGCCTTGGAGAAATATAGCAATGGGCACATTACCACACCATATGCTTATTGCTATGGTTCTGGCCAATTCAGTGGCCTGCTGTGCTGAGAGCTGTGCAGCACTAGCGCTGTCCATGGTGCTGACAAAGAGCTACTATATTCCTAATGAAACCTATTATGGAGGCTATGGCAGCCATGGCCGCTGCCCTTTCTTTAATACCCATCTGGCTCCCTGTGCCTGGCCATTATGACTCTGACACATGTTGAGCCAACAGCCACGCAGTTCCCTCCAGCACCATGTTAGTGGAATAGGACGTGGTGCAGCTGGGTGGCTGTACGGGGTCTGGATGGATGATACCATTATAGCAAGGTTAGATATCACTAGCTACAGACACCTTGGTTCAGTGAGAGCTCATTTTGGCGCTGACACATGCTTCATCACTCAGCTAAACTGATCTGTTCATGCAGGGCCAAGGTAATATGAACCATCATAGACCTGGTGCTGCATTCAGCATTTGTCCACTTGAAAGTGAGAGCAAACCAAACAATGATGACATTTATACAAAGTAATGAATAAGACTGTAACTTAACCCAGACCTTCATTAATCTTCAGTGATGCAAATATGACACTTCCTCTCCCTTAACCTCAGACCCCTGTCATGGAAATGCCAGCGATTACCCACAAGGCCACTCTCCAGGAAGTGACCGTTCAGTCACCTCCCCTCACAGCCAGGAAAGCAAGGTCCCTAATCCCTAGCTAAGAGTGTCACAGTAAAAACCATCCCGTCAACGTTTGTTTCAGCCCAGAAAGCAGCGATGATAATTATCTGGTAATTCATTCATTCATACATTTCCTGCCCAGTGGATGACATGTAGAGTGGCAGTTTGGTGATTAACCTAACGTGAATAACAGCAGCGTCGCGTCCCTTATCGTCCTGGAAGGCGAGCACTGCTGTCTCACGGTGAGCGCTACTGCTTAAGACGCCGGGGGGGGGGGGGGGGGGGGTCTAGGGAAGTGATGGCTCTCTGACAGGCAGGCAGGAAGGGGTAGGCAAAAGGGGTATAGGAAGAAATGTGAGCGAGTTCATTTAATAGCTTAGACTCACTTCCCTTCATTGACTACAGCTCAGCGTTCAACACCATAGTACCCTCAAAGCTCATCACTAAGCTAAGGATCCTGGGACTAAACGCCTCCCTCTGCAACTGGATCCTGGACTTCCTGACGGGCCACCCCCAGGTAGTGAGGGTAGGTAGCAACACATCTGCCACGCTGATCCTCAACACTGGATCCCCTCAGGGGTGTGTGCTCAGTCCCCTCCTGTACTCACTGTTCACCCACGACTGCGTGGCCAGCCACGACTCCAACACCATCATTAAGTTTGCAGACGACACAACAGTGGTAGGCCTGATCACCGAAAACAGCGAGACAGCCTATAGGGAGGAGGTCAGAGACTTGGCCGGGTGGTGCCAGAATAACAACCTATCCCTCAACATATGATGATTGTGGACTACAGGAAAAGGAGGACCGAGCACGCCCCCATTCTCATTGACGCGGCTGTAGTGGAGCAGGTTGAGAGCTTCAAGTTCCTTGGTGTCCACATCACCAACAAACTAGAATGGTTCAAACACACCAAGACAGTCGTGAAGAGGGCACGACAAAGCCTATTCCCCCTGAGGAAACTAAAAAGATTTGGCATGGGTCCTCAGATCCTCAAAAGGTTCTACAGCTGCAACATCGAGAGCATCCTGACTGGTTACATCACTGCCTGGTACGGAAACTGCTTGGCCTCCGACCGCAAGGCACTACAGAGGGTAGTGCGTACGGCCCAGTACATCACTGGGGCTAAGCTGCCTGCCATCCAGGACCTCTACACCAGGCGGTGTCAAGGGAAGGCCCTAAAAATTGTCAAAGACCCCAGCTAACCCAGTCATAGATTGTTCTCTCTACTACCGCATGGCAAGCGGTACCGGAGCGCCAAGTCTAGGACCAAAAGGCTTCTCAAAAGTTTTTACCCCCAAGTCATAAGACTCCTGAACAGGTAATCAAATGGCTACCCGGACTATTTGCATTGTGTTCCCCCCCCAACAACCCCTCTTTTTACACTGCTGCTACTCTCTGTTATCTCTTTTATTGTTGTTCACCTAATACCTATTTTTAACTTAAAAATTGCACTGTTGGTTAGGGCCTGTAAGTAAGCATTTCACTGTAAGGTCTACACCTGTTGTATTTGGCGCACGTGACAAATAAACTTTGATTTGATTTGACTCAATAAGTTGTCAGTTGCAGAAGCGCTGTCTAAATGAATGGTTTCTATTATCTACTCTGCTTTCAGGTTGACTACAACAACAAACGTGCCGTTTGCTCCCAAACAGTATTGTCTTTTCTCATGGTCATTGAATGAGAAAAGTTGTAAAAAAGCAAAAAACTTTTCAGTTGGACATTTTTATGTGTTCTATATCTAGTTGTGTCTGCACCCGCTTCTTCTTGAAAGTGTCATTACTGAAGTGATATGGAGTCTGTATTCCTCAATCACTCCGTCTGTAGTGGCTGGCCTGATTGGATAGATTTAGCAGGCTGCTTTTCTGTGGGAATGCTTATCAAATGCAACCGCTTCAAGGCAACGGCACCAAATAAATGCTTCTGCGGCAATCACAGATCATCTCCATTCAATTCCCTCCATTTTCTCTCATCTGCAGGAGGACTTTGCATTTGGTTGCTTTTGAGAGAGGGGACACCAATTATACTGTCCCGGTCTATGTGAAGTATTTATATCAAAATATTATTGTTTCTATTTGAAACGCTCAGTCATTTATTTCCCCCCAAAATAAATAAAGTGTGTCGAGATTACTCCAGTAGTGTTTTGAAATGGTATGTTTGAGCAGTAGGTGCTGCTGTGGTCCTAGTTGGATATATCCACTCTGAAACTCTGAAAATGTGCATTAGAAATCCCTGCTTCTTTTCGGGCCTATTTACAATTGTCCTTCAAGGGTCTCTCCCCTCTCTTCTGAAGAAGAGCTGTGTGGACAACACTGAGAGTTTCTGTAACCCGCCAATGCAATTGTTTTTTTCCCCTCAGCGTTCCTATGAAGTTATTGCATCTCATTCTGTTGGCTACTCTTCCCTCTACAGAAGTGCTATGTTGTTATCGCCACACCACAGACCATGGGGGGGGGGGGGGGGGGGGGGGGGACAGAATACAAATCTAACACCCTATTTAATCCCACAGGGAGGAATAGAGAGAACAGACAACTATTTTTCCACATTTCTTGGCTTTGGTCAAGATAGATTGTGGAGATGAGTATTGGAAAAACGACAGTATGCCCGATACAATGCAGCTTGTATTGACTGAGGTATAAACTGTAGATTCAATCACTATTTAATTATATGATTTCCTCAGCAAACGAATATACGCAACAGCTTCCTTAATGCTCTGTGACTGTAGGGTTGATTGGCTGGAGAAATGCCCAGTGTAAAATTGAACAGTAGAGTTAAATTAGCTCAAGGCTGTTCCTCTGTTTTACAATTATTATATTGATTTACTCTCTCTCCTTTCTCCTCTTCTCCTCCCTCTCTCCCTGACTTTTCGCTCCGTCTGTTTGCGGGTTGATATAGTATCTGAGATTAGCTCCATGAACGGTAGTTTCCTCCCGACGGCAAGGGTATATCGCTCGGCCCGTTGCTTCCTGCAGTTGCTATCACTGTCATGCACATTTGTTTTGGTTACACTATTTTCACACATCCGATAGTCCATTCCATCAGTGGGTTTCAATCTTATACACCGTAGCGTCGATACTGTATTTTTAACATGAAAAGTTTTTTCATGGCTGTCTGGGGAAATATAATTGAGGTGTTATATTTCTGGAGGACTTCCTGTGTATTCTCAAATTAACAACATAGTCTAATGTACTGTATAGTGCGTGAACTTGCAGCATTTTCCGGAAGAGCTAGTTCAGGGGTTCCCCAACGTTTTTGTTCCCACGACCCCATTTTCATATCAAAAAGTGTTTGCGACCCCACCAAGTTATGTAATCAACAGCTAATGTTTACTTTTTTTTTATCTGGGCTATGACAGTTCATTACAAATCAGTCTGATAGTACTTTTGACAATATTTCAATCTGAAGGAAGTGACTGAAATGCATCAGAAAGGTATTGGAAAGTTCAGAAGATCATCAGATCATACTTTTGTATGATCTTCTGTGTAGGAAAGAATACATCTTTCTTTTCCCTGTTGTCTGATTTAGTCCTGTGTACGGCTTGTAGAGGGAAACAGAAGACTGAGAGACTGTTCCTGAGAGTCTTATCTTCCAGTGATGGTGTCATAATATTTTCTAGCTTAAACGGTTTAAAAGATAGAGACACATTTGTAGGAAGAAACAGGAACTTCTCAGGAACTGCATCTAGCGGCTCTATGAACCAAGCGCAATTTAACTGATTTTATTTCAGTATGGGAAACTCTGAGGTAGTTGAAACCGAGGGATAATGAGACAGATATTAAAGTCACTGAAGACTGCCCAGACCTATATTGTCAGTTGGCATGGACAGGATTAGTCCAAATGCTGAATATGTACAGTACCAGTCAAAAGTTTGGACACACCTACTCATTAATTTGTGGAGTTTCTTTCTCCTTCTTAATGTGTTTGAGCCAATCAGTTGTGTTGTGACAAGGTAGGGGTGGTATTCAGAAGATAGCCTTATTTGGTAAAAGACCAAGAACAGCTCAAATACGCAAATACGCAAATACGCAAATAGAAACGACAGTCCATCATTAGCCTTCCCCGTAGCTCAGTTGGTAGAGCATGGTGTTTGCAACGCCAGGGTTGTGGGTTCGATTCCCACGGGGGGCCAAGTACGAAAAAAATGGATGAAATGAAAAAAATGAAATGTATGCATTCACTACTGTAAGTCGCTCTGGATAAGAGCGTCTGCTAAATGACTAAAATGTAAAAAAATGTAAAAATGTAAAATCATTACTTTAAGACATGAAGGTCAGTCAGTGCGGAAGATTTCAAGAACTTTGAACGTTTCTTCAAGTGCAGGCATGAAAAAACATCAAGCGCTATGATGAAACTGGCTCTCATGAGGACCGTCACAGGAAAGGAAGACCCAGAGTTACCTCTGCTGCAGAGGATAAGTTCATTAGAGTTACCAGCCTTGGAAATTGCAGCCCAAATAAATGCTTCACAGAGTTCAAGTAACAGACACATTTCAACATCAACTGTTCAGAGGAGACTGCATGAATCAGGCCTTCATAGTCAAATTGCTGCAAAGAAACCACTACTAAAGGACACCAATAAGAAGAAGAGACTTGCTTGGCCCAAGAAACACGAGCAATGGACATTAGACCGGTGAAAATCTGTCCTTTGGTCTGATGAGTCCAACTTTGAGATTTTTGGTTCCAACCGCCGTGTCTTTGTGAGATGCAGAGTAGGTGAATGGATGATCTCCACATGTGTGGTTCCCACCATGAAGCATGGAGGAGGATGTGTGATGGTGTGGGGGTGCTTTGCTGGTGACACTGTTAGTGATTTATTTAGAATTCAAGGCACACTTAACCAGCATGGCTACCACAGCATTCTGCAGCGATACGCCATCCCATCTGGTTTGCGCTTAATGGGACTATCATTTGTTTTTCAACAGGACAATGACCCAAAACACACCTGCAGGCTGTGTAAGGGCTATTTAACCAAGGAGAGTTATGGAGTGCTGCATCAAATGACCTGGCCTCCACTATCCCCCAACCTCAACCCAATTGAGATGGTTTGGGATGAGTTGGACCGCAGAGTGAAGGAAAAGCAGCCAACAAGTGCTCAGCATATCTGGGAATAACTTCAAGACTGCTGGAAAAGCGTTCCTCTTGAAGCTGGTTGAGAGAATGCCAAGAGTGTGCAAAGCTGTCATCAAGGCACAGGGTGGCTACTTTGTTGAAGAATCTAAAATCTAAAATATGTTTAACACTTTTTTGGTTACTACATGATTCCATATGTGTTATTTCATAGTTTTGATGTCTTCACTATTATTCTACAATGTAGAAAATAGTAAAAATAAAGAAAAACCCTTTTAACTGGTAATGTATGTATAATATATACTCTAAGATTAACCTTAAAGGAAGAGTACATTTCCTCTAGTAACATTTTGTGTTTTTTAATTTAACTGTGAGACATGATATCTTTTCCAAAAGCAAGCAGTAAAATGTACATAACAAAATGTACAATAAATTCTATTAACAGTGCATTTGAAAAGTATTCAGACCCCTTGACTTTTTTCAAATTTTGTTATGTTGCAGCCTTATGGATTAAATACATGTTTTCACTCATCAATCTACACACAATACCAAATAATGACAAAGTGAAAATAAAAACAGAAATACCTTATTTACATAAGTATAATGACACTTTGCTATGAGACTTGAAATTGACCTCAGGTGCATCCTGTTTCCATTGATCATCCTTGAGCTGTTTCTACAACTTGATTGGAATCCACCTGTGGTAAATTCAATTGATTGGACATGATTTGGAAAGGCATACACCTGTCTATATAAGGTCCCACGGTTGACAATGCATGTCTGAGCAAAAACCAAGCCATGAGGTCGAAGGAATTGTCCGTAGAGCTCCGAGATAGGATTGTGTCGAGGCACAGACCTGGGGAAGGATACCAAAATATTTCTGTAGCATTGGTGGTCCCCAAGAAGACAGTGGCTCCGTCATTCTTAAATGGAAGAAGTTTGGAACCACCAAGACTCTTCCTAGAGCTGGCCGCCTGGCCACACAGCAATCGGGGGAGAAGGGCCTTGGACAGGGAGGTGACCAAGAACCCGGTGGTCAGTCTGACAGAGCTCCAGAGTTCCTCTGTGGAGATGGGGGAACCTTCCAGAAGGACAACCATCTCTGCAGCACTCCACCAATCAGGCTTTTATGGTAGAGTGGCCAGACGGAAATCTAAACCTGTTTTTGCTATGTCATTATGGGGTATTTTGTGTAGATTGATGAGAGGGGGGGGGGGGGAATCAATCAATTTTAGAATAAGTCCGGAACGTAACAAAATGTGGAACAAAAAGTCAATTGGTCTGAATACTTTCGAATGCGCTGTATAGCAGGATATCTCTTGATTCCTTTCTGATGTGTGTGTGTGTGTGTGTGTGTGTGTGTGTGTGTGTGTGTGTGTGTGTGTGTGTGTGTGTGTGTGTGTGTGTGTGTGTGTGTGTGTGTGTGTGTGTGTGTGTGTGTGTGTGTGTGTGTGTGTGTGTGTGTGTGTGTGTGTGTGTGTGTCTCTGTCTGTCTGTCTGTCTTACAGGTCGAGCTGGTGTGAAGCAGCCCCGTAACCAGCCAAGGTTCTTCACCATGGAGGGAGATGAAGAAGAGAGCATGAGTGAGTTGCCCCCCCCCCCCCCCCCCATTTCACCACACTGGTCCCTCTACTTGCAGTCATGTTGATTTGCTTGTGAAGTGCTTACACATACTAATAGTAAAATATCCCTAGTTGTGCAAAACTATTTACTCGGTTATATGTTTTCAAGTTGGATACTGTTACCAATAACACCATATTATTGGAAGGAATCCAGGGAGGAGAATTGTAGGCCTATAGATGTATTAAATCTCCTCTTCCTGATTTTGTTTTTGTAGGATTGACCTTGAGAACGTGTCATCAGACTGGGTTTCCTGGCTCAGGAGGGTAGGATCAGAGTTTAAATCTCCCATTCAGGGGGAGATGAGGGGATATCTCCTGCGTTATTTCAGACCATTTTAAGAGACAGATTCTAAGCTTGACCCCCTGGTCCTCTTCTCAAAGCTTCTAAAGCCCCACGGAATACCTCCTCTAAGTTCTGAGAGCAGTTATAGTTCAGCCTTAAACTGCCTGCAACAAGCCTGGGAGGGTTATTGAGGAAAGGGTGCTCTTTCTATAGTCAAAATACAGGGTTTGGCAACAAAACATTTTTTTTCCAAGCCCAATGAGGCTTTTTCATGTTGTAAGGTACATAGAGGGAGAGGGGCTGTATGTGTCTATGCCCACAGTATGGAGCAGATGTTGAATTCAGTGCTTTGGCTGGCAGTGCTTTTTCCGCCAGGAACATCATGCAGATCCCATTACACACTTGACAGTTATGATGTTAGGACATGTTATGTGTTAGGACAACCCTAATCCTCCCGCTTCCCTATTACACCAAGCCCAACCCAGACGGGAGCTCGCTTGGATTACTGTGTTGGTCAGGGACGTCCTCGCTGCAGGGAGGGTTGTTGGCAGGCCGACGGGCAGACGTTGCCAAGGTTACTCGAGGGCTTTCTGGTGGATGTGTTTGTGTGTATGTGTGTCTGGGTCAGAACTGAGCATGGTTGGCGACGGACAGTGTTGTCGTGGCGTGGTCAATCACAATGCTCTGTTAAAAAAATCTCTTTCCCAACAGGGTTGTAATCACTACTCCCCTCTTGTTGTGCAGGGCGTTAGCCGCATTGTGTTTTTTACACTGTTTATATTTTCTCTTGCATGCTTGTTATTTACTTTACCACAACCACCAGCCTAGTCATTAAAAATAATATGATATATATACTTTGTAAACTTTGTTTTAGAAAATTATGATATACAGCTTGGTCCAGAGCTAAGTAAAATGAAAATAAAATTATTATTTGAATACATTTTTGACTGCAGTGGTGCATGAAAATCCCAGAAAACACTTTGTTTGTCTCTTTGCACGTCCGTTTTGGGAGGTGGCGATATCCTTATTTTGTCCCTCTTCTTTCCAAGCACCGTGGTCGCTACCTTCTTCTCTCCTCCTGCATTTTGTACAAGGATGTATTTAATCCCTGAGCGCCGAAAGGAGTAACCTATCGAGCTTTTGCTGGAGGATGTTATAAATGAAAATTTACACCAAGTTCCATCAGCTTTATAATCAGGACGTGGCGATATGTGTTCCCTCAACCACAGCTACACCTAATTTATTGATACCATGATTAATACAAGCCTTACAGTTTAATTGGTCATGCAGTCCTTCACAGGACATTTCTAGAAGTTTTGAGCCTGTTCTTCAATAACGCAGATGAATAGAATCACACTGAAATGTTTAGACATTTTGGTGGGGTTACTTTTATATTTACACTGACTATGTCTTTGGTAGTGCTTATTCTGAAAAATACAGAAATAAACAATGACGATTTTCCTCAGAAATCTGTCCTTTCATCAAGTTTTTTTCAGGCCCCCCTTTGATTGTATTGAAGGCTAATGTTGATACTAATATTATTGTGTATTTAACATACACTGTTTTCTGTAATGACTACTTATGACTCTTTGAAAATCTAACATACAAAGGAACACACATCACTTGTCCAGTTACAAAGAGAGATAAAGGAAGCTATAAATTTTACATTTACAAGATCCTGCAACGAAGGCGTTGTAAGTTACTCATTCTGGGCACCGCAGGTTCCAGCAGCACCGACGTTAAGGAAAACCGCAACCTGGACAACGTGGTCTCCTCCTCCAAGGAGGGGTTGGGGGGTGAGGGGGCAGCTCACCTCCCTAATGGGGGCACTGCAGGTTGTGGAGGGGGCAGGAAGCGTCCCTTAGAAGAGGGTAATAACGGGCATCACAATAACAAGTACAGGCCCAAGAAGCGTAAGAAAATGCCCGGGCCCATTCTGCCCAAAAATGCCCTGATGCAGCTGAATGAGATCAAGCCTGGACTGCAGTACAAGCTGCTGTCTCAGACCGGTCCGGTCCACGCGCCCGTGTTCGTCATGACTGTCGAGGTCAATGGGCAGCTGTTCGAGGGCTCCGGCCCCACCAAGAAGAAGGCTAAGCTCAACTCGGCTGAGAAGGCTCTGCGGTCGTTCGTTCAGTTCCCCAACGCCTCCGAGGCGCACATGGCAATGGGTCGGACGCTAACGGTCAACACAGACTTTACCTCCGACCAGGCTGACTTCCCGGACATGTTGTTTAATGGGTTTGAGACCCAGGCCCCTCCGGAGGAGTCTTTCTACCTGGGCTCTAACGGTACCAATGGCTCCTTCAGCTCCCTGGGACTAGTAGAGTACCCCCTGCTAGCGAACTCAGGTACTACCGGCCTGAGTCAGTCCTCGTTAGGCCTACCACCCACCCCCTCCGTCCCAGCCTTTGTCTCCCCCGCTATTGCCAAGAACCCTGTCATGATCCTCAACGAACTACGACCCGGGCTAAAGTACGACTTTGTGTCAGAGAGTGGAGAGAGCCACGCCAAGAACTTTGCCATGTCCGTGGTGGTGGACACACAGACGTTCCAAGGCTCAGGGCGCAATAAGAAGCTGGCCAAGGCCCGGGCGGCGCAGGCTGCTCTCTCTGCCCTCTTTAACATGCAACTGGACCAGACACCGTCCAGACAGCCCATACCCAGAGAGGGCCTGCAACTGCACCTGCCACAGGTAAGAACTACTACTGCTGACACCATGTTCACTAGGAGACTGTTGGATGCCATGCTTGTTTCATATGGTTATTTGAAAAGCTTTACTTTGAATGTATGGCATAGAATAGCACATAGTAAACTCATAATGCAGGACAAACTCCCTCTCCCCATCAAAAATCTTGTGGAGCAGTAGAACAATTGTAGTAGTAAACTCTATCTGGGTGGTTTAACCCCATAAAATAAGAGAGCAGTTGTCAAGATATGTCAGTTTGGTTCATCCTGCATCGCAGGAAGTATTCAGTGTTCACTTCCTATGAACTATTCTCAGTTTAATTGACTTAATGGTTTAACCAGCTCATTATAAGCCTCTGACAGGGCTTAATTGAAAAGGAGACGAGGCTTTGAGAGACAGTGGTGCATTACATCCTTGAATGTTCCACGCTGCATTGTGTACACTCAAATCTATTTACACGTCACTTAATCCCGTACCCCTAATCCCTCCTGCCTGAGATAACGACTGACGAGGCAAGGTAAATTAACTGTAATCTTAATTAACATCAGCTCCTGAATGCTATTCAAACATACCTATTGATTAGACAAGCTGCCTGCTCCGTTGGCCTGTTTTAGAGCAGATCAGTCAATGAAGCGGATGGATGATTTGCGTTGCAGCGTTTAAGCTCCCTGGTGTCTTGTCTGTCACTCATCCCTATCTAAACCCTTTTATCTGCAGTTGGCATGTCTGATCCCTGAAGAAGTAGGCACCTCTAATCTATTATACTGCACTAGCCTGTCTTCTGTTCTGCTACCTGAGCTTCAGTTTGAGAAAGCAGTGTCTCTTAGGGGTACCCTGGATTGTCATTGCCTCTGTGATTTCTAATGTACACATTCATGTGGAGGTTTTGGTTAGATTTTCAATTGATCATAGATGTTTCATCAGAGCTATATGATAAGCCAGAAGGTGATCGTCGTAACGTTTAAACTTCCCCAGGAACGTTCTATTCTGTCTGGGTTTAGTCTCTGGTTTTAAGGCCTCGGTTTTTCTTCTGATGTTATGATGCAGAACCTCGGTATCTCATGCTCTGCTCGGTGGTTGTTTCAGGTTCTAGCTGATGCTGTGTCCGGTCTGGTAGTTGACAAGTTCAGTGAGCTGACGGATAACTTCACATCCCCTCACGCACGACGGAAAGTCCTAGCAGGCATTGTCATGACAACAGGTACTGTTAGAATAACTTAATTTTTTTACTTCAACCTGATTGTTAATCTCTGACTCTCTGTCAAATCGAGAGAGCCCCGCTGGTGCTGCATGGATCACAACGGGGGGTTTCATTAGAGACTAATCACAAAAGATGTTTGCGTAATTTACATTGTAGATTAGGTATCAATTCACATTTCCTAGTTGATTTTATCACTGCATCATGAAACAAGAGGAACAAATGATATACTGTATTGATTAGACTATGTCGTTTATATACCATTTTAAACCATTTTTGTCTCACAATCCACACATCCCACCCAGGCACCGATGTCAAGGAGGCACAAGTGATCTGTGTTTCCACGGGGACCAAGTGTATTAACGGCGAGTACATGAGCGACCGCGGTCTGGCTTTGAATGACTGCCATGCTGAGATCATTGCTCGTCGTTCCCTCCTTAGGTACCTGTACGCACAGCTCGAACACTTCCTCAGGTAAGTCACTGTAACCACGGAGACTGGGTTAGTAGAAACTGACTGGTCAACAAGACAAAAAAAAAAGACATTTTACTGGAAGAAACAAATGCCAATGTAGAGAAACGGTTACCCTTTTCTTACCACGCGTTTGTCTGTCCGTCTGTCCGTCTGCCATAGTAACAACAGAGAGGAGCAGCAGAAGTCGATATTCACAAGGTGTGAGAACAAGCAGGGCTTCCGTCTAAAGGACAACGTGCAGTTCCACCTGTACATCAGCACGTCGCCCTGCGGAGACGCACGCATTTTCTCACCCCACGAGGCTGCCTTTGAGGGTGAGACTTCTCCCTAGGTGGCTCTTCTTCTTCTTCATTTTAAAAATGCTGCTTCTTCTTTTAAGGCTTATTTCCTTTTAATTTCGTCCACAGATCAGGGAGACAGGCACCCTAACAGGAAAGCTCGTGGTCAGCTGAGGACCAAGATAGAGTCTGGGGAGGGGACCATCCCTGTGAAAGTCAGTAACACCATCCAGACCTGGGACGGTGTACTGCAGGGAGAGAGGCTGCTCACCATGTCCTGCAGTGACAAGATCGCCAGGTCTGTATCTCTCTTTGACACCACTCCTTTTTGCTATGTCTACAGTTCAACAACCAGTCAAACTGTGACCATACAGAAGTTGTCTAGTCGTTTTCATGAAATGAAAATGTACATGTGATATTCATTAAAAACACCAACAATGTAAATCTACCATTTATGCCATTATTGTGAACTTTGTCCGACTTTTCACAAGTCAGAGATAGCCGCAAAGGCTTTTGCTTGAGCAAATCACATGAACAGAAAAAGCCCAGAGAACAAGCCCCGAATGAACAATCTAACAAACTTTACTGAGATCTAAAGTGTGTAATCAACAATATTGTTCATGATTACACACCTGCAGTTTGACGAGCTGTTACAGTTGCTAGGGCACTCCCAGCAGGGATGCCATTTCCGTGGAGATTAATCAAAGGGCTAATCACGGCTCCAGCATAATCACACCTGTAGCACTGCTCTGTTGGCAGAGTGATACACAAGTGATTGGGACTTGAGAAAGGGTAGCTAGCCTGAGGAATGCACTAATCAGAATCATCTGAATAGCATCTGACTCCAGGCAATAAACACCCTTCATCACTAAAAGTGGAGCTTAATGTTCGAAAAATAGGAAATGTCCAACAGAGAGGCTATTACATATTATTTTCTTCAACCCGGGTTGCATTATCAGGTGGACAAAAACCGGGTACAAGTAGACATTTTCAAATTCAACCTCCGCGTTCAGATTGATCAAAATGTTCAGGTTAAAATCCGAAATGTCGAGAGTTTTTGAACTTAGACTTGGGTCTTATTCGTATCTTGCGCTCAGGAACGTCTGTGCTTTGTGGTGGTGAGACTCAAAAGGTCATGTGACTCAAAAAGCAGTGCCTCCCTATGAACACCACCTCTCACTGCCGCCCTTCTCTCAGGTGGAACGTAGTTGGGATCCAGGGCTCTCTGATGTGTTACTTCACAGAGCCCATCTACTTCTCCAGCATTATCCTGGGCAGCTTGTACCACGCAGACCACCTCTCCAGAGCCATGTACCAGAGAATCGCTGACATTGAGGACCTGCCTCAGACGTTCAACCTCAACCGGCCACTTCTGAGCGGTAAGGGGTCTGGCTGTCGTCCTACTCGTCCTACATCCTGCTCCCACTTTGTTTATGTCAGACAGCAGCCCCTGGATTGTCCTGAAAAACATACAGTACCAGTCAAAAGTTTGGACACACCTACTCATTCAATTGTTTTTCTTTATTTGTTCTATTTTCTACATTGTAGAATAATAGTGAAGACATCAAACCTATGAAAGAACACATATGGATTCATATAGCCCTTACACTGCCTGGAGGTGTGTTGGTCATTGTCCTGTTGAAAAACAAATGATAGTCCCACTAAGCGCTAACCAGATAGGATGGTGTATCGCTGCAGAATGCTGTGGTAGCCATGCTGGTTAAGTCTGCCTTGAATTCTAAATAAATCACTAACAATGTCACCAGCAAAGCACCCCCACACCATCACACCCCCTCCTCCATGGTTCACGGTGGGAACTACTGTACACATGCAGAGATCATCCGTTCACCTAGAAATGGTGGTTGGAACCAAAAATCTAAAACATTTCCATTGCTCGTGTTTCTTGGCCCAAGCAAGTCTCTTCTTATTATTGGTGTCCTTTAGTAGTGGTTTCTTTGCAGCAATTCGACTATGAAGGCCTGATTCATGCAGTCTCCTCTGAACAGTTGATGTTGAGATGTGTCTGTTACTTGAACTCTGTGAAGCATTTATTTGCGCTGCCATTTCTGAGGCTGGTAACTCTAATGAACTTATCCTCTGCAGCAGAGGTACTGTAACTCTGGGTCTTCCTTTCCTGTGGCGGTCCTCATGAGAACCAGTTTCATCATAGCGCTTGAGTGTTTTTGCGACTGCACTGAAATTTTCCACATTGACTGACCTTCGTGTCTTAAAGTAATGATGGACTGTCGTTTCTCTTTGCTTATTTGAGCTGTTCTTGCCATAATATTGACTTGATCTTTTACCAAATAGGGCTATCTTCTGTATACCACCCCTACCTTGTTACAGCACAACTGATTGGTTCAAAGACATTAAGAAGGAAACAAATTCCACAAAATAACTTTTAACAAGGCACACCTGTTAATTGAAATGCATTCCAGGTGACTACCTCAAGAAGCTGGTTGAGAGAATGCCAAGTGTGCAAAGCTGTCATCAAGGCACAGGGTGGCTACTTTGAAGAATCTCAAATATAAAATTACTACATGATTCCATGTGTTATTTCATAGTTTTGATGTCTTCACTATTATTCTACAATGTATAAAATAGTAAAAAATTAAGAATAACCCTTGAATGAGGAGGTGTGTCCAAACTTTTGACTGGTACTATATATCTCACAAAGGAATCTTTTTATGTCACTTTCTCTTCTCTGCAGGAATAAGCAACGCAGAAGCACGGCAACCGGGTAAAGCTCCTAACTTCAGTGTGAACTGGGCTGTGGGAGACCAGGGGTTAGAGGTTATCAACGCCATGACAGGCAAGGACGACTTGGGACGGCCCTCGAGGCTCTGCAAGCACGCCCTCTACAGCCGCTGGGTGCGCCTATACTGCAAGGTAGGCTACTTAACCCGCACAACACCTTATATACTCTCAGGTAGCTGTAGCTGTGCGTGGCTGGGTAGTTGAGACGTATTATGTTCCAAGAACTCCATTTAAAAGGTTTAACATTCTGTTTGTTCACTTGATTGTTGAATCATTTCTTACTGTGTTTTTTGTTCTTGTCCAATTAAAACCTCTCCCTTCCTGCCTTTTTAGCTTTCACAGACTCTGAGAATCAAAGGTGCCAAACCCAGCTTGTACCATGACGCCAAACAGGCAGCGATGGAGTACCATGCTGCCAAGCAGACTCTGACCAAGGAGTTCCACAAGGCAGGACTGGGAGCCTGGGTCAAGAAGCCTATCGAACAGGACCAGTTCTCACTCCAGTCCTGAGTGGATTGTTTTCGTAGAAATAGAATGGCTGTGTTGTTCTAAAATGTGTATGGTTGTTGTCACGGGAGGAAGAGGAGGCTCAGATGAAGATACTACTCCTACCAGCTGTTTCGACTTTATTTGTTCCGTGTGTGGATGACGCTCACCCAACCCCTTGTTCCCTCTCCCGATCACTCCACTTTTCACCGTTGAGACATTGAATTTGGTTGAATTTTGTCTTGTTGTTTTTCCTCAATGACTCACTGTAAAGCCTTGTTTTCATTATTGTTGGCGTCAACAGAATGATTGTTATTGATGTTTTGTTAGTTTAATGTTGTTTATTCCACTTACACTAGTAACCTAACACGTGACATATGACAGCTGTACAACTGGAAACCTGGGATTTTTTAAACGGATTTTGTTGATTACATTTTATAAATCAATACATGCAAAAATCAACTGAAATCAGTTGGCTATCTACAGACAAACCTTGTCTACACTCACTGTATGATTATGCCAAATATATAGAAAGCGTTCAAGCTTACCTCCCAGTAGTGGTCATAACAATAACTATTTTGCTGTCTTTTTCCTAAGTATTAGTGTTGTGCCCGTTCCTCTTGTCTTGAAGGCTGATGTCCTCTCTTGCACTTTTCATGTGCAGTCTTTTCTTCGTTTCTGCTGTGAGATGTAAAGCATTGCACTGTCTGAGGACGATATGTTTGTTTGTTTTTGAATAGTGATAGATACGTGTGTTTTTTGATTCCAAAAATTTGATTGAGAATGCTTTCTGATAATGACATGTTTTATCTAAGTCTATCTGAAGTAGGCCTAATTAACTGCTGAAAAATATTTGATTCCTTTTTCCCTTTACAGTGAATGACATAAATTATACTAAAGTGCATATGGCCTTTGAAACGTACATTTTTATGGAAAGATATTCTTGCAGCGCGGTTATTTGCTATGCAATTGCAGAATGGCTCACACTCTAGTGGTTGCCAGACAGATGCAGTGGACTTTATGTACTGCTTTTTATTTGAACACACAGACAACATTTTGCTATCATCATGTAGCATTTGTTGGGAGCTTGACAAAAAAAACGACTGAAATTATTTTAGCTCATATTTAGCCATGACTGTTGAGGTAACTTGAGCTAATTTTATTTGTCTGTCATCATAAGCCTTACCTCACCAAAGATTATTTTTATTTGCTTTTTATTTCTTTAATCTGTAATGTTTGTTTGAACAAAGTTTCTGGTCACTTCATTTTGATTGCTGTGTTTTATACTGCTCAATGTCATCTCTGTGGACTATTTATTTTAAATGAATTGAAATGGATCCTTGTTTTAATGTAGCAATTTAAAAGTATGAAACTGTAGATCATTTTGACCTGTTCTGTGTCGTTTTTAACAATTAACATGTTACCAAAAAAAGAAAATATACCCAAAATGTATTTCTAACAGGCTCGGAAATGTTCATGTACAGTACTTTATCTAAGTATACTCATTGGAATCAGACAACTCTCGTGAAAAAGCCCATTTTGTAATTTTCCCCCCTTCTGTGTTGTCACACTTCTCATCCGCACTTGGCATGTTTTCTTATTTGTTTATTTTGAATAGAGTTGTAAGAATCCACAACAATCAAGGCAATTGCAGTTTTTGAAAGGGGACCAAGCACAACTTGTGATGTTTAAAAAAAACAACAAAAAAAACACTTGAACTGCATCAGTAGTGAATGGCTGGTTAACCATTGTGAATAACTTTTGATCACTCCCTCCCAACCTTTGGGTGCTATGAGGGGTCTGCTCTACGTATGTTTGCTTTCTCTGACCAAGTTTTGAGCGTTGACTGTGAACTTTGACCGGGTCTTTTGCCGTCCTGTAGTGGTTCATGCACCGTTTGATTGATGTGCCCAGTCCACTGTAGTCTCTAGAATAAGGACCCTAATGCATGAGCTCTCGCTATAAAGCATGAGGAAAAAATCAAATAAAACAAACCAGATAAACAAAAATCATACATGTAGAAAATGAGAAAAGACCTATAAATGAGAAATATAATAAACGGTAACATAGGTAGATGTTGTATATAGTTGTCTTTATTTCCTACACTATTTGCTGCCAAGTTCACTGCATTAAGTAATTTCTTATTTTTTATTTTTTTTTTAATATATATATATATATATTGACAATACAATACTTTTAAAACATGTAACAGAAATGTATGAAAAGTAAAAAGTGGCACTATGATGATTATATAGAAAATAGTGTAATAGCAATGGTGTTAACACAATGCTAGGCAGCTGCTCTGTTTGCATTAAACTGTCCAGTGAAAATCAAAATTTAAAAGCTTATATTCTGTTTGCTCATACCCAAATAATGATGTTGACTCGTCCTTTACTTGTAGTTGTGGACAAATAATACATTTGAGAAAACCCACTCAGTTAAACCCCATCTCAAAAAATGCTTGAAATTTGCTTGGAGAATGATATCATCCTCCTTGGCCGGGACAGGCCTGTCTGTGATTGGTCCAGCAGCTCTTTCCTTTTTACCCCCAAATTCTCTGGTGGGGAGAAGGAGTGTTAGCAAACAGGACAAAGCCTATACAACTATCTCGCCAGTCACTTCTATTTCAAATGTTGTGGTTTGTAAGAGTTGGCCTGCTGGCTGTTTAGAAGCAGTAAACTAGTATGCTAACGTTATCTATCGAGACTAACTTAGCTAGCTGTCTAGCCAACAAGAAAGCCAGCCAAAGTAGATCCTCCACACAACAACCATCTCGTCGTCCCCTTCTATTTTAAATCCTGTGGTTTGTAGTTAAATGTTGGATGTCAATGGGGAAACATAGTTTGCTGTGATTGACTGATATATGTAGCAGCAGTTAGCTAGCTAATTTACAGTAGCGCCTAGAAACCACAAACAAAAATACAGGAATAATGAAAGCAATGGACGGAAACGACTCACGCTTGTGAAATAATCACTGCTGTTATAGTAAAGTGACCTAGTAGTTCCATCATATTTCCAAATCCTGAACATCCATACTAGCTATTTGGGGGGGAAGGGTTAGCCCTGCTAGGCTGTGTGCAGCCCTGCCCCATATGGATTTGGTAGCTACTTTTTATATCCAAGTGTATGCTTTTTGTTGTTGTTGCCCAAACCACTCTGTTGTTTCCACTCAGGCCAAGCAGGGGCACATAGAAAATCAGCTTTTTAACATCCTTAATTATCATCTATTTCGTTCATATTTTAATTGAAGGTGGACTCAGCGATATGACATAGATGCAGAAAGTAAACTGCATAATGGGTCAATTTCTGCAACAACTAAAAGCGTTGAAGCGCGAGGTTCAATTTCTCCGCTGTTTTGGTCCTGTGGCTACCACGCTATACGCAGTGTGAAGCGAACCCGTGCACAAGCGCAGATACTGTGTGAGAGCGAAGTGTTGCATCTCGCTCATCTCAATATCTCCAGTTCTGCTTGTGGCAACGTCATTTCATTGGGTCTACCTTTAATTTTAGGTAAATATTTCATAGAAATCTGGAACGCAGGACGGAGACTTTAAATGTTATCTGGACAATCCCTTACACTATCTCCACATGAGGTGGTGCAGGGATGTTACTTTGTGTCATATCAGCCTCTTGCACCTGTGCTACATGAGAGCCAGATAATCTCCGCGTGGATTACCTGTCCTCTCTGCCTCAACAGGGAGCAAAACAAACAGAAAATAGAGCGAGAGAGACCTTCTCAATAATCAGGTTCCATGCCAATTCCGATTGTTGACACCTTTCTAAAAATAATTGACCAAATACAAAACAACAAAAAAGATTTGTTAGATGGAAATGTGGCAAATATGTTTGTTTTTTTGCCCATTACAGTTGTAAGAAATTAATGAATGAATGAAATTGACAAATGAAAGAATGATGCTGGGAAGTGGCTATGTGTCAAGGGGAAGTGGGATTAGTGGAGAGTGCTCTTCATGCTTTCCCCACTTTCATGTTTTATCTGCAAATTATGTTTCAGGAAGTTAAGTCTCTAAAAGGTGAAAAATAAAACGGTTCTCCGTCCATGACCTTGACAGATGTGACTGCTGGGAGATTTGTTGTAGCCCTCTCCTGTCTATTTCAGTTCATAGTATTGTAGAGACAATTCTCCAAAGTCCAAAACGATACATCAAGTTATATTATTGTAAAAGACAATACTCTTCAGTTAACAAATGTAAATATGCAGTATTATTTGGTTGTAGAATACGGTCAAAATGGAAGCTACTTTCTTGGCTTTCCAATAATATTGTGTCTATTAAATTGCATGACATTGATAATACAACATGGACATAAACTTACGTTCATATAGCTTCAATTTATTTTTGTTATACCTTGTGCATACTTTTGTAACACCCCCCCCCCCCCTTTATTTCCCACCTCCTGACTTGGATACAGTAGTGGTCCATCCTATTGAACATCTTTTTCATTTATCACAGCTCATTTGCCCTGACGATGATGATCAACCTCCATTACCCACCTAATGGAGCGGTGGACCCAACGTACATCCAGCACTAGTCCTTAACAGATGGTAAGGAAACAGACAGAACTCTACATCAGCAGTGTTTATCCTCCCCTCTTAGCC
Source organism: Salmo salar (assembly GCF_965601325.2). Lineage (NCBI taxonomy): Eukaryota > Metazoa > Chordata > Actinopteri > Salmoniformes > Salmonidae > Salmo > Salmo salar. Next base: position 67,119,231 of record NC_138306.1, read on the forward strand.
CCAGCCCCATGCACTGCACAATAAAAACTAAACTTGAGTTCCTAACAACATTCAGTTCCTATAGCAGCATTCCTAACAGCAGAAAGACATCCTCATCAGCAGTATAACACCCGCACTATAACCATACTGCTGTGTTGGCCTAATGTTAGTTTTGGGAGCATCTCATTCTCAACTGCAAATAGTGGTGATACAATGCTGACTTATATACAGTACGTTAGTCATTGGTCAGCAAAAGAGAAAGCTACAACAGAATGAACCAGTGTGCCATGCAAATAGCCTTAGAATAGATATCAGATGGCACATTACACGTTGCTTAGTTGTTTATTTCGTAGAATAAGTCTCCTGAGACTTGGAAGAACCGCAGAACAGAAGCCAATGCCATGCTTTCTGCTGAGGCTGCAGAAGGAAACACATTTCTACCATCAGGCCACATGAAACAGATGCCACCAAACTGTTTCATTTAAAACACAAGGACAGCATTAAAAGCTCTTTACATTAATTAACTGACACAAACTGAAGATAGGCGACTTGCAGTAGAAACAATAAACTACAATAAAAAACCTGCATCATTTAAAAAAAGATTATACAATCCCCAAGTACGTTTTTTTTTTTACAAAGAAGGATGCCAAATTCTACGTTGCAGAGCTGACCGTGGCATGAGGTGATGTGAATGTCAGCTTTTGGCATTTGAAATCAGGAGGCAATTGTTTGGCGACATTACGTGGCATTTAACTACATTTCAGATAACAACATGAGGTTAATTAACTAGTTCTTTGCAAAATATCTTACACTTTTAGAAGTGTCAAAGTAAATATTTATTGAGACAACATTGTTTTCCTCGAAATTTGAAGACATTTATTTATATGGCTGGTGGTAATGGTGGTTATCCAATATCCAGTATCCACTTTGCTCACAGGTATCATTCTATAGGGACCACCCATCTACCATGAATCATTAATCTAAGGCTGCGTTTACACAGGCAGCCCAGTTCGGATCTAATTCAGATTTGTTTTCACTAATTTGTCTTTTGATCAATCAGATCAGCTCGGTTCTATCCCAACAATATCAGAATTGGGCTGCCTGTGTAAACACAGCCTTATGTCAACAGGATTGGGCTACCTGTGTAAACACAGCCTTATGTCAACAGGATTCACACTAGTTCAAGGCTTAAATTTCCATTAAAATATTCTGCTTGGTGGACTTGATGTACAGTATGTGGGGACAGTGAGTAGCCATGGAGGCTCTTCGGATGGTTCTATTCCAACACTATGTATTTCCATATGGTATAGGGAAGGGATGACCTTTCCTTATTGCCTGTATGAACTCCAGTCTACCTTCCACAGGGAGGCAGGTGATGCCTAGAATGAATAAGGCCTACAGAAATTCTCTAGCTGAATTTGAAAGCCTCACAGCATTCACACATACTCTAGGGATAACATATGGTATTTCTTAGATGGTTCAGCTATATCCAATAGTCTCAAGTGGTTGTTTACTGTATCTGACCACTGTTTTTTTCATCACCACATTGGCCAATAAGGGAGACATCAGGTAATGTACAATATTCATATTTTTTTGCCTGCCAAAAGAATAATTAAAAAACAGACCGTCTGTTTATTCACGAGTATACTGTATGGGTGATAGTGTGGCGGCTAAGATTTGCATTTTGACCTTCTTGAGACAATTACAGGCTTGCCCTTTCTCCAGTGTGGCTGTCCAGTGACGGGAGAAAGACATCAAATGCCACCAGCTTGCACCAGCTCGTGTGTAAGAGGTTGACAGATATCCTTTTAGTCTCTTTCTTACTAACATTATTATCTTAGGGCAGAGTGATTTTCAAATGTCCATACTGTGTTTTAGTCTATGAAATTATTGATAAAATTCATACCTAGTAGTCAGTGGAGGCTGCTGAGGGGAGGACGGCTCAAAATAATGGCTGGAAAGGAGCGAATGGAATGGAATCAAACCATTTGTTTGACCAAAAATATAAATGCAACATGTAAGGTGTTGGTCCCATGTTTCCTGAGCTGAAATAAAAGATCCCAGAAATGTTCCATATGCACAAAAAGCTTATTTCTCTCAAATTGTGTGCACAAATTTTGTTTGAATCCCTGTAAGTGAGCACTTCTCCTTTGCCAAGATAATCCGTTCAACTGACAGGTGTGGCATATCAAGAAGCTGATTAAACAGCACTACCATTACACAGGTGCACCTTGTGCTGGGGACAATAAAATGCCACTTTAAAATGTGCAGTTTTGTCACACAACACCATGCCACAAATGTCTCAAGTTTTGAGGAAGTGTGCAATTGGCCTGCTGAATGCAGGAATGTCCACCAAAGCTGTTGCCAGACATAGTACATTTGCAAAGTATTTTACTTTTTCCACATTTTGTTAGGTTACAGCCTTATTCTAAAATGGATGAAATAGTTTTCCCCCCCTCATCAATCTACACACAGTAACCCATAATGACAAAATCTAAAACAGGTTTTTAGAAATTTTAGCAAATTTCAGCAAAGTATTCAGACCCTTTACTCAGTACTTTGTTGGAGCGCCTTTTGCAGTGATTACAGCCTCAAATCTTCTTGGGTATGATGCTACAAGCTTGGCACACCTGTATTTGGGGAGTTTCTCCAATTCTTCTCTGAAGATCCTCTCAAACACTGTCAGGTTGGATGGGAGCGTCAGTGCACAGCTATTTTCAGGTCTCTCCAAAGATGTTTGATTGGGTTCAAGTCCAGGCTCTGGCTGGGCCACTCAAGGACATTCAGAGACTTGTCCCAAAGCCACTCCTGCATTGTCTTGGCTGTGTGCTAAGGGTCGTTGTCCTGTTGGAAGGTGAACCTTTGCCCCAGTCTGAGGTCCTGAACATTTGGGAGCAGGTTTTCATCAAGGATCTCTCTGTACTTTGTTCTGTTTCATCAGACCAGAGAATCTTCTTTCTTATAGTCTGAGAGTCCTTTAGGTGCCTTTTGGCAAACTCCAAGTGGGCTGTTATGTGCCTTTTACTGAGGATTGGCTTCCGTCTGGCCACGCTCCCATAAAGGCTTGATTGGTGGAGTGCTGCAGAGATGGTTGTCCTTCTGGAAGGTTCCCCCATCTCCACAGAGGAACTCTGGAGCTCTGTCAGAGTGACCATCGGGTTCTTGGTCACTTCCCTGACCAAGGCCCTTCTCCCCTGATTGCTCAGTTTGGCCGGGCGGCCAGCTCTAGGAAGAGTCTTGGTGGTTCCAAACTTCTTCCATTTAAGAATGATTTAGGTCACTGTGTTCTTGGGGACCTTCAATGCTGCAGACATTTTTTGGTACCCTTCCCCAGATCTGTGCCTTGACACAATCCTATTTCAGAGCTCTACGGACAATTCTTTTGACCTCATTGCTTGGTTTTTACTCTGACATGCATTGTCAACTGTGGGACTACAGTGAGAGAAAAAAGTATTTGATCCCCTGCTGATTTTGTACGTTTGCCCACTGACAAAGAAATGATCAGTCTATAATTTTAATGGTACGTTTATTTGAACAGTGAGAGACAGAATAACAACAACAAAAATCCAGAAAAATGCCAAAAATGTTATAAATTGATTTGCATTTTAATGAGGGAAATAAGTATTTGACCCCTCTGCAAAACATGACTTAGTACTTGGTGGCAAAACCCTTGTTGGCAATCACAGAGGTCAGACGTTTCTTGTAGTTGGCCACCAGGTTTGCAAACATCTCAGGAGGGATTTTGTCCCACTCCTCTTTGCAGATCTTCTCCAAGTCATTAAGGTTTCGAGGCTGACGTTTGGCAACTCAAACCTTCAGCTCCCTCCACATATTTTCTATGGGATTAAGGTCGGGAGACTGGCTAGGCCACTCCAGGACCTTAATGTGCTTCTTCTTGAGCCACTCCTTTGTTGCCTTGGCTGTGTGTTTTGGGTCATTGTCATGCTGGAATACCCATCCACGACCCATTTTCAATGCCCTGGCTGAGGGAAGGAGGTTCTCACCCAAGATTTGACGGTATATGGCCCCGTCCATCGTCCCTTTGATACGTTGAAATTGTCCTGTCCCCTTAGCAGAAAAACACCCCCAAAGCATAATGTTTCCACCTCCATCTTTGACGGTGGGGATGGTGTTCTTGGGGTCATAGGCAGCATTCCTCCTCCTCCAAACACGGCGAGTTGAGTTGATGCCAAAGAGCTCCATTTTGGTTTCATCTGACCACAACACTTTCACCAGTTGTCCTCTGAATCATTCAGATGTTCATTGGCAAACTTCAGACGGGCATGTATATGTGCTTTCTTGAGCAGCGGGCGCTGCAGGATTTCAGTCCTACACGGCGTAGTGTGTTACCAATTGTTTTCTTGGTGACTATGGTCCCAGCTGCCTTGAGATCATTGACAAGATCCTCCTGTGTAGTTCTGGGCTGATTCCTTACCTTTCTCATGATCATTGCAACTCCACGAGGTGAGATCTTGCATGGAGCCCCAGGCCGAGGGAGATTGACAGTTTTTTTGTGTTTCTTCCATTTGCGAATAATCGCACCAACTGTTGTCACCTTCTCACCAAGCTGCTTGATGATGGTCTTGTAGCACATTCCAGCCTTGTGTAGGTCTACAATCTTGTCCCTGACATCCTTGGAGAGCTCTTTGGTCTTGGCCATGGTGGAGAGTTTGGAATCTGATGGATTGATTGCTTCTGTGGACAGGTGTCTTTTAGACAGGTAACAAATTGAGATTAGGAGCACTCCCTTTAAGAGTGTGCTCCTAATCTCAGCTCGTTACCTGTATAAAAGACACCTGGGAGCCAGAAATCTTTCTGATTGAGAGAGGGTCAAATACTTATTTCCCTCATTAAAATGCAAATCAATTCATAACATTTTTGACATGCGTTTTTCTGGATTTTTTTTTGTTATTCTGTCTCTCACTGCTCAAATAAACCTACCATTAAAATTATAGACTGATCATTTCTTTGTCAGTGGGCAAACGTACAAAATCAGCAGGTGATCAAATACTTGTTTCCCTCACTGTACATATAGGCAGTTGTGTGCCTTTCCAAATCATGTCCAATGAATTGAATTCACCACAGGTGGACTCCAAACAAGTTGTAGAAACATCTCAAGGATAATCAATGGAAACAGGATGCACCTGAGCTCAATTTCGAGTCTCATAGCAAAGGGTCTGAATACTTATGTAAATAAGGTATTTCAGTTTTACATTTTTTATAAATGTGCTAACATTTATAAAAACCTGTTTTAGCTTTGTCCTTATGGGGTATTGTGTGTAGATTGATGAGGGAAGAAATGTATTTAATCTATTTTAGAATAAGGCTGTAACGTAACAAAATGTGGAAAAGGGAAGGGGTCTGAATACTTTCCTAATGCACTGTAATTGAATGTTAATTTCTCTACCATAAGCCTCCTCCAATGTCATTTTTGAGAATTTGGCAGTACGTCCAACCTACCTCACAACCGCAGACCATGTGCACGGCATTGTGTGAGTGAGTGGTTTGCTGATGTCAACATTGTGAACAGAGTGCCCCATGGTGTTGGTGGGGTTATGGTATGGGCAGGCATAAACTACGGACAACGAACATAATTGCATTTTATCGATGGCAATTTGAAGGCAGAGATAACGTGACAACATCCTGAGCCCCATTGTCTTGTCATTCATCAGCTGCCATCACCTCATGTTTCAGCATGATAATACACAGCCTCATTTGTGCACAATATGTGCACAATTACTGAACGCTGAAAATGTCCCAGTTCTGCCTGCATACTCACCAGACATGTCATCGATTTAGCATGTTTGGGATGCTCTGGATATACGTGTACGTCAGCGTTGTCCAGTTGCCGCCAATATCCACCAATTCGCACAGCCATTGAAGAGAAGTGGGACAACATTCCATAGGCCACAATCAACAGCCTGATCAACTCTATGCGAAGGAGATGTGTCATGCTGCATGAGAAAAACAGTGGTCACACCAGATACTGACTGGTTTTCTTATATGAACTGCAACTCAGTAAAATCTTTGAAATTGTTACATGTTGTGTTTATATTGTTGATACCATTCCAATAATAGCGCTCCAGCCATTACCACGAACCTGTCCTGCCCAATTAAGGTGCCACCAATGATAAGGTTATTTTGAGATTTATAGATGGCTTTATTCAACTGGAGCAAGTTTGACATATCGTGTGTCAAGATGCTCATTGCATCTTGCTTTCAATAGTAAAAAGGTCAGTAATCATAATTGCTTTAATTCATAAACTATTCTTTGTCATATTACCCGATGTCGAATATGCCAAAGAATAGTTTGTGAATTAAAGCTATTATGATTACTGACCTTTTTACTATTGAAAGCAACTTGCAATGAGCATCTTGACACACGATATGTCAATTACCTGCGCAGCGTGACTGCAATAAAACGATATGGAACGTATTTTTAAGGTTGACGTGTTCGGTTAGTGGAACTGAGAAACCAAACTCGCCAGTGTCTGAGAAAAATCTGGCTTCACCAATCAAAATCCAACATCAACTATCCCCTACATTTTGCTTTATTTTATTGGTTGAAACGGTCCACAATAAATTCTACTTTACTTCCGCGCTTTTGGTTTGAAATTTGGGAACTGACATTTTTGGAGAAGCCAATCATCACAACAAGCACATACATGGTGAATATGTTATGTCCAAACGTTATTGTAGGAAATTAGTATTCAGAATGTTTTAGGAATTCTATCTTTTGTTTGGTGAAACATGCAATACTTGGCTAACTAGTTAGCAACGTAGATTGCTAGCTAGCTAACAGTAGATAGCTATCTAGGTAGCCTATGTGTTCAACATCACTGCTATCTCAGCTAGCTAGTAAACTAACCTATTTTCACCTCTGCAGGTGGAGAAGAGATGGAACAGGTATTACAACTATTTGTGTTTGTGTGTTGTCATGGTGGTGGTCTCAAAGGGGGACCAAGTAATTCGATAACCCCATATAACGTTAAGCGTTGACTGGGGGGGAGGGTACAGTAGCCGGCTGACACACCGACACCCTCCTGTCAAATAGAAGATGGAGCAAGAGGAACGCTTAGAATTTCTTTATCTCATCAGGAACAGACAGGGTGGTGTGCATAGCCTAAAGTGTATAACATACTGAGGAAATGGATAGGGAGAACACAAATGCTGTGTTTCATTCAAGAGACAAAACATACGTGTTTCTGTGGACCTACAGCCAGTTTCAGGTAGAGCAGAGCTCATATTAAGCATTGCATGAATTTTTTTAATAATTGGGAATAATCTGCATCATACTACATTCTTTGTGTGTTGTATTGTAATGGACTGTGTGATGTGGTGGTTTTGCTGTGTGTTTGGACCTAGCAGCAGGAGCAGACAGAGTGGGATGCTGTGAACAGACTCCTCCAGCACCATGGGTTCAAGCCGGTTCACTTTGCTGATCCCGTCGCGAATAAGAACCTTGCAGGTAATGGTTTAGTATGGTTTTTGTATCATCTTCTTGCTGTAACATTCTGAACTGTCACATCTTAGCTAAATGTCTTAACTCACTTCTTGGATCATGTTGAACAAGTCTATAAGGAGGAGTGTTAATGTTTTAGACCGCTGAACATTCTACAGTCTGTCTTGTGTTTCTGTGTGTGCAAATAATGAATAATTATTGGCTCTAGGTGTGCATTGTCTCGTCTAAGTTAGCACTCAAACTCACCCCTCTGTGTGATGAGCCTTTTCCCAAAGGGAAACCATTTGGCGCATGCATTGCTCCTATTCTACTTACTGGCTCTTCTATTTCCGGTAGGCTGCCAGCCAGGGTCTCAATGTTTCTGGCTAGTTTTCTCAATGTTATTTAGTGAGGCAGTGGTCATGGTGCCCAAACAATATAGGCCTATAAGTAAAAAGAACTGGAAGGAAAATGGACAATAAGATATTCTACTTTAATGTGTGTCATCTTGCTCATAGACTTGGTTCTTCTGGAGAAGAAGTCGGCCTGTGACATCAGGACTATGCTGCGGACGATGCTTACAGACTCGGAGAGGAGACAGACCTTGATTCAGGAGCTCATCCAGTCCAACAACCAACTTAAGTAGTTATAAAATTCATATTAAATGGTTATATTTATCATTTTAGACACTCACGGACATGCAGAACATTGCTTTTCCAGTATGTAGGAAACCTCACTTCTTGAAGCCAAATTTTTTTGAACCCACAGTTACTTGATCCTGTTTCTAACCTCGCAAAAAATTCCTCCATCACCTTATATGATTATTAGAATAATCTCCATGTCAGAAAGAAATATGTTTTTGTCAGATCTGTTGTTCATCCATCTACCTAATAATATAGATCCGTGATCATGTGCCTGCCAGCTGTTGTCACACAATAGTCTTAGTGGACATGAGTAGTAAGCCTAATACAGTGAGACAGAGAGGGGTAAGAGGTAGACATGGGGCCGGCTTACACCAGCTGCTCAGCCAGCAAGTGTTAACCATTGGGGCGTGACGGAGGGAGATCACCTAGCCTGAATATCAATCTATCACCATGTTAAGCCTGTCTGTCAGAGACCCTCTCTTTTAGCCTGGAATTCAATCTGATATGGTATTTTTTCCCCCAAAACATCAGTTTGGATTCCAGTCTACCTCACTTTAGCTTCTCTCCTGGAAAGATAATTGATGGTTTTTGACTATGTTTTTTTTAGGATAGGTTATTGATGTATCTGACGAATCAATATATGATTGAAAGTTGGATTTTATATTTCATATTGTTGATCACTTGAATAATTATGTATATTCTCTTAACCATTATTTCCTGCGAAAGATCTTCAGTTTGATATGTACTTATCCCAATTAGTTCAATATGGCCCTCCTCAATTTTTATTATCCAATAAAATAGGAGGGCGGCAGGTAGCTTAGCGGTTAAGAGCGTTGGGCCAGTAACCCGAAAAGTCACTGGTTCGAATCTGGAGCTGACTAGGTGAAAAATCTGTCTGTGCCCTTGTGCAAGGCACTTAACCCTAATTGGTCTTGTAAGTCACTCTGGATAAGAGCGTCTGCTAAATGTTCCAATGTAAATGTAGGATTACATAGGATTATTAAATCCTATCAAGCATTTAGTAAGGGTTAATTGTGTGCCCCAAAGGAGTAGGTTAAGTGTGTGTCCTAAAGGAGTAGTAGCAATGCTTCGAAGTGTGAAATTTCTGTCTTTGTGTTGCTTTACAATTATCTGTATTGTATCATAATCCATTATACCTGCCAGCTTTAAGTAAAGTGTTACCGGTGTTTGTTCCAGAGAGGAGGCTCAGCAGCACATTAGCCGCGCTGCCCGTCAGTCCCAGAGGGTGACTGAGTTGGAGGGAGTTCTGGACGGGGTGAAGAGCAAGCTGCAGGACCTGGAAGACAGTTACATTGGCAAGGCCGCGCAGCAGCACAGCAAAGTGCACCAACTTCAGCAGGACACGAGAGATGCACAGGTAGGTAGTGCCCTGGAAATAGCCAGGGCTGGTTTACCAGCAGACACAGATTAAGTCTAGTCCTGGACTAAAAAGCACTTTCAATTGAGATTCTCTATTTAGCATGCTTTTTAGTCTAGGTCGAGGCTTAATCTGTGTCTGGGGAACTAGCCACAAGAGTTGGGCACTAATATTTATTTTCCGACAGCACATGATATCCCCTGATTATACTGTAACTTTCTTGTTTGTCTTTTCTTGTTTTGTTTGTCTGCTCTGCCGCTGGTAGAAATGGGGCCAGGGCCTGGAGCAGAAGCTGTCTGAGGAGAAAGATGTGGTTTCCCAGCTACAGAGGAAGCTCTACTTCACTGTGACAGAGGAAGAGAGGCGGGTTGCTAGGCAGAACCAGGTGTTTCAGCAGATCCACAAGAGATCAGCTCGGCCCAGCTCACCAGTGGACCAGCAGTAAGATAAACCGCTGCTGTCGTTAAGACCATAGATTAGGATTCATAATACAACATTTTACCCTTGCTTAACAAAATTATTATAGATTTATGGCTGGAAGTTATAGGATTTCAAATACCTTTCTTTTCCATCAGGGTGTTGGATGTAATTGACATCTATGAGGCCCAAATGGAACAGCTCCGCGACGATATCAAGTAAATATTGTATAGACAATGTTATTTTCAATGTTTTGCATCATTTTTATGACAACACCCTTTCTCACTGTAAGACTAAAGAAAAGTAGACGGATGTCACTAACCAACCTTTACTTCTTCCCTCAGGTCCCTCAAAGCAGATTCTGGGGGATCACAAACATCTGACCAATCGCAGAGCAGCATGAGAATCACCACCGGGGTCTCCCCCAATCACAAAGCTCTCCTGAAGGTGACTTCCTGTACTTTTCGAACATGAACACCAGAACTCTTCATGGTTCTGGATGACTTGTCTTGAACAGTGTAACAACTGTTCCTCTTCCCCACATTCCATGATCATGATCTTAGTTCTGAATCTTACTTCTCCCCAATAGTCCTATCAGGAACAGTTAAAGGACACCAAAGCTCAGAGGGAGGAGCTTAGGAATGAAATTCAGCAGTTGAAGCAAGACTTGGAATCTAGGCCCACAGTGAAAGAGCTGAAGTCATACAAAGAACTGAGACGCATGGACAGACTTATTCGCCAGAGTAACATGAGGTGGGGAAAAAAATTACGCAACTGTCATTCTTCTTGGATATGACGAGCACCACAGCTTAACCCCATAGTTAACCCCTTCCTTACCTTAACCTAGAATGCTGCCTGTCCTATTGGTAGTCATATCACCTTTACCTACACCCCAGGTCTGCTCAGGAGTTTAAAGAGGAGGAGAGGGCTGCTCTGAGTAACCAGGAGGTGGTGAAGGCAAAGGCCTTGGCTGCCAGACACGAGAAGGTACTCCGTTTATCTCCCCTTGTCTAAAGCGGGAGCGAGTATCAACTCACTTTACTTTATGTTTTTGATTCAGACTTTGCTGGACTATTTGTCTTACCTGACTTTCAGGTTCTGAATGACATCAGAGCGGTTTTGACTACTTCCGGGGCTCCACTGAGGCTCCATAGACCGAGGCCATCAACCAGCCATCCGCTGTCCAACAGGGCCTCAGAGATGGTCGAGTTTGACGAACTCCTCTCCACTCTGGAGATGTGGGCTGACCAACTGGCTTCACTGAAGGTGAGAGCTGACTGACTGTCTATAAAGCGCATCTAACATGTATGCAGCCAGGTCCAATAGTCCAGTGTCAACTTGCCCTGTCACTGAAAGCCAGAGTTGAAGAACTCTTCATATCTACAACATCTGTTTTCTGTGATATGTATGGCTAGAATAGGCTTTAACCACGTCTGTTTATCATTGTCTCTCGTCTAGAGACCCAAGTCTTTACTTGTCTGTCTCTTTGTGTGCTTAGGACCTGCACTGTGCCCTGAGTAAGTTGATGCTGAGACTGTTACCATGGCAGCCAGCAGGCCCTACTAGTCTTATGGAAAGTGTTCGAGTGGAGGACCTTATGCTACTGGTGGACACTCTGCTAGAGGAGACCAACTCTGGGGAGGATAAGGTTGGTAGTCCTGGTTTACAGCAACCATGGAAATTACAGCTCAACTTTAGATGAGGCAAAACATTATACCTCAGATCATTTCTCATGTACAATGTTTGTGATAGTGATATTGTCCAATTCTTTTTCTTAATAAAAATGTATGAAAAATTGTGTGTATAGGTGAAAGCCGAACTCTTTATGTGAAACTAACTCTAACCAGGTGCTGAGGAGCCCCACTAAGAACACTCTCCAGTCCATGGTGTCCCACTTCCAGAAGCTGTTTGATATAACCTCCCTCAGCGGGGTGTATCCACGTATGAACGAGGTCTACACCAGGCTTGGGGAGATGACCAACGCTATGAGGAATCTCAGGGACATCCTGGCCCTGGGTAGGACTGTGTCTAACTCATGAGCTATTCTACAGCACATACTGTACTGGTCAATTCATGTTCTCCAGAACATGCACTGAACAAAAATAAAAATGCAACAATTTTAAAGTTACAGTTCATACAAGGAAATCATTCAATTGAAATAAATGAATTAGACCTTCATCTCTGGATTTCACATGACTGGGAATATAGATATGCATCTGGTGGTCACAGATACCTTAACTGCACATTTTAAGGTGCACCTGTGTAATGATCATGCTGTTTAATCAGCTTCTTGATATGCCACACCTGTCAGGTGGATGGATTATCTTGGCAAAGGAGAAATGCTCATTAACAGGGATGTAAACAAATTTGTGCACAACTTTTGAGAGAAATAAGAATTGTGTGTATGGAACATTTTATTTCAGCTCATGAAACCAACACTTGACATGTTGTGATTATATTTTAGTTCAGTATACTTGGCTGAGGGATGTAATTCATTTCTTTCTTCTAACACAATTTAATTTCAGATGACAGAGCACCCCTTAGTGAGGTGGTAAACCAGGTAGCCAGTCTGGTTAATTCCCCAGAGGCCACGGTTGGCCACGAGCTCCACGTCCTCCTGGGAACCAATGATATTGACAGGTACAAGCAGCAGAATTTATGTTGAGTAATGTGTTAATGTAATAAAATGTGCCTATTGTCTGGGGTTAAATATGTGTGCTTGTCAGTATTATTTTGAAGGTAAAGGAACATGAGGTGTTCTTCCCTGCATTCTACTTTTTGGTTCAGGAGCTGCTCCAGACTCTAGGTAGGGAAATGTTATTACCATCCAATAATGCATTTGTTTGAAATCGTTTACTGATCATGTGGTTATTAGTACGTCTATTTTGGTTGATCTTACAGATGTGGACTGTCTGGATGACATCATGCCCGTTCTGAGGTCATTAAAGTCAAGAGCAGAGTAACACCGGTGCTTTGTAATTATGTAACAAAGCCTTTTATGTTTTGTGTATTTGCTGGAGTGATTTTATGGAGTTCTACTTTTGATATGTAAATAAACATGAATTAATACCTCATCCAACAACTCTCAATTCATTAGTACAGTGAAATAACATGACATGTATGTATGAGAAACATATGTTTTATTTTTAGTGATATAAACCCTTGTTTCTCCACACCTAAGAACAAACCTCAGTTCATATTTGAGAGTTAAGAAAAAAGCATTGCAGGTAAGAGTTATTTTCAAAGCTATCCCTTCTGAGGGGAAAAAAATGTTTGGCAATCATTATTCCACACACGACATTAGATGCATGACGGTTCTTTACAATGTCAAAACCACTTGACCTAGTGTTCTATTTAGATCATTGAGCAAAAAAAACATGGTTTCACTCTTCAAAAACGAATTCCCATGTCAGCAGCCGCTTCATTCTTTAGCGTTTGAATAAAATACCAGGAAGGCATATAATAAGTGTTTTTAGAATGTAATATCAATAATACCTCAGTGATTGGAATGTAACATGCGGTGGGTATAACTTAGCTCCGGTCCTGGTCGTTGGTGCGCGTTCCTCCACTAATGTAACATGTGAGGAACGTGCACTAATGTCCTGGATCAGAGCTAGGTATTTCTAAACATGGAATCCATCCAGAAACCCACGAGTCTACAATAATAACACATGGAATAAATATCAAGCTATATAATACACACTACTGGTGAATAGCATATTTTAAAAGACATGCAAATATATATTCTGCTATCTGCAGAATTAAGTGAAGGTTTACAAACATTATCTGATATCCAATTTAAAGTGAATACTCAAGACAACCCGGTAAGAAAACAAATTCCGAGATTGGACAATTAAATACATCTTGAATGTCAAACAAATTGTATTTCTGTTTAGTGTAAAGTACAGTATTTTCAAACGATAACCCTAACCAGACCTTGATCATTTGGCACCCTCTAGCTGTAGAAGTGAAAAGTAAAGTAATACAAAGGGTTACCAGTCTTAAAAAGAGCCTTATCAATACTCTGGCTGGTATTTAACTAATAAGGCAAACAATGATGACTATCGGTGAATGTATTCCATTTTGTATTTATTTGTCTTCTGACTGATGGGAGGGGGTCTTTGTCCATTTATTTCTTCACATGAACCCAGAGCTAAAGGAGACCCAACGAAAAAGAGGAAATATAAAATCACTCATTTGCGAAATGTGTCAACACATCTATACTCCTTAACTAAGCTTTCCTATCAACTGTCAAATCAATAGTTTCCTCATCTAAAAACAAACTGACGTTTTCTTTATACCCTACTTCCCTCCCTATCATCTCACTGACTTCACAGGTTTCTGAAGCAACAGTTGTGGTTTTGGTTAGTAGCCTCGTCACAAGTCAAGTTAACATCCTTAGCTTCCATTTCTGGACTCCTGTCAATCAGAAATGCAATCACACTGATGAACTAAAATGACTGTATAACGCCTGCAGTCCACACACAAAATATAGAATTCTGGTGTACATACATTTTAGTTAGTCTCTGCACATGCATCATGAAATTGAGAGGGGAAATAAAGTTTGAATAGGGGAAATAAGTTATGATTGAATGTGATTAACAATGTGTAATAGAGCTTTGAGCTGTCCCAAAACATTTCAGCAATAAACATCGAAGGGAATTAAACAGCCGTCCTGAAACATATTTTACAAGGACATGCATCATACTTCTTGCGGTCTTTGTCCTTTTTGCAACCATTTAGGCCTGTGTGATTAAGTAAGTATCAAAACTTTTATCTTACTTTTTACGGTCTTTGTCCTTCTTGAGGTTGGCGTTAGTGTTGAAGGACTGGCCTTGGAGCAGCTCGGCAGCTGCTTTCTTCTTGCTGAAGGTGTTGATCTCGTCCTCCAGAGACCTTCTCTTCTCATCCAGCTTGCTCTTCTCCTCAGAGTGCAGTCTCTTCAGCTGCTCAAACTTACCTTGCAACTGAGGGGAAAACATCAAACGTCAGTGTTTTTAATACCTCGAATTTCTAGCGCTTTTCTAAAACCCAAAGACGCTTCTCACATGGATCTCTTCAACCAAAAATACATTCATTTAATATGAAAGATCATTGAAGATGGGTTTTCTGTGATGATTTCCCCTACAATTTTTTGGTTACAAATCATGAGTCTGAACGCCACGTCTAGGCCTATATGTCTCTTGCTGACCTGTATAGCATGCTGTCACAGTAGGACACTGTGTGTGTGTTCAGTACCTCTCTCTCGGCTTCCTTCAGCTCAGTCTCCTTTTCCTTGACTCTCTGGACAAACATCTGCCTCATCTCCTCCTCTCTCCGCTGCAAATCTCCCAGGAACTCGTGACGCTTGGCTTCATAGGTCTCCTGCAGGCTGCAGACACACAGTTTAATACAAATATACAGCCTCCTCTCGCTGTATAACGTTAAATGCTTTTTCAGACCTTTTAATCTATGCAGCTTATCTAGTTATCACAGGCCCAAAATGATAACTGTGCGTGCACACACTGCTCTCTCCGTACCTGACTGGCTTGCTCTCTGGGTTTGTGTCTGTGAATCCCATCTCCTCCAGTTTGCAGCGGCGGTAGAGCTCGTAGTGGCGTGTGTGGGTCTGCTCCCTCAGGTCCTCCATGTTCACACAGATCAGCATCTCCCTCAGCTTCACAAAGTCACAGTGGTTCTCATTCTCCACTGAAACAAGACAGACAGACATACCTTTACCCCCTGGCATTTGTACTGCAGAGCCATAGACACTTCACTTCAAAGAAAGCAAGCTATAAGTCTGAAGCCTACACGGTAAAACAGGTGTACCTACCTTGCACCACACCCCAGGGATACTGCCGAGCTTTGACCATTTTATTTCCAATCTTCACCTCCTCTGAGCTCCCCACAACAGCAAAAGGCAGGATACCCTGACATTAGCAAATAGATCATAGGCATAGAAGACACTGAGTACATTTACATGCACACTAAGTCAATATGAAACAGATTTTGGCAGTAGGATAAGTATGGCATTAGTCATGTAAACACCTTACTCTGCATATCTTAAATCGGAGTACGGTCAAAATTGAAGAAAGCATACTCTAGGGTTGGGCGGTATCTTCTAATTTACTATATACCGGTATTGATGCATGGACCGTTTTTTTTCCCTTCTATAACGTTATCTTAATGTTTGGTTTGTTGAATGTGATATGCGACTCGTCTCTCATGAATATGTTGATGATAACGATGCTGCTTTCCACTTAGCTTCTTAATATTAATCAAAATAAAACACAATTGTACTTGTCACATCCACAAGCGTTCTACAATGACACTATTAGTTTGTGTATATTACTGTCTGCAAACAGATAGTGTGCCTTTACTTAGCAAATGTTTTTATTGTTAGCCGCTGGCTAGCTAATACATGTACTGAGTCAGAGCAAACATAGCTAGCTAATACACCCTGATACCAGTGCTGTTGTAGGCCTAAATCAGCATGTAGTTTGTGCAACAGTATCTTCTAAATCAGAGAGGAATAGGCGAGGTATGAATAAGTTATCTGCGCATGTGCTAGCACCAGCCGAGTGAGCCTCCCTCTTTAGCGTGAGTGAAGTGAGTTCGGGAAAAAATGAAAGTAGGAATATTTGTAGTAGTTCCCATACAAACTTTAGATGTCCGAACTCTTTCTAAAAAAAAAATAACACGTCGCTGTCGTAGAACATTATTTTTATTGCATATTTTCTGTATTGATCAAAGCCCTATCAGGTAGTCCCATGTAAACAGGATAATTAGGCAAATCGTTCTTCTTGCAAAGCATGTAAATGTTTTCATCAAACTACCCACAATAATCGTGTTACTGTGTGCATGTAGCCATACTCACTGAGGTGCACTGTCTAGCACAGTCAAATTCACCACTGTGAGGAATGGAATTGGGCAGAGATCCTGAAAGATGCCAAGGGATGTGTTGGCTGGAACCAAGGGAGTGTTCTAAACTCACATTCATGGCAGTGTTGATCTTGGAGACTGTCTCGTCGTCGGTAGGGAACTGGTAGATCTGGACACCGTTACTGACCAATTCACTCATGATCTTGATCTTAAACTTGTGGAGCTCGCTCTTGGAGATGGTGTCTGCTTTGGCGATAACAGGAATGATGTTGACCTACAAAAAATACATAGTTTGTCTTATAAATAATACATTTTCTTTCTGAATTGACATTATTCCCTCAAGAATCAAACAGGACATCAAATTAATTTTACAAGAAACAAATTCCCCTTTGTGAAAGAACAGTACTGTAGAACACAACTATGGGGCTCCTGAGTGGCACAGCGGTCTAAGGCACTGCATCTCAGTGCTAGATGCATCCCTACAGATCCTGGTTCGCCTGTATCACAAACCGGCCGTGATTGGGAGTCCCATAGGGCGGCGCACAATTGGCCCAGAGTCGTTAGGGTTTGCCAGGGGTAGGCTGTCATTGTAAATAAAAATGTGTTCTTAATTGACTTGCCTAGTTAATAAAGGTTAAAAAAAATTAAAATACATACAACTAAAGCACAGTCAGGACAGACTTCTGTGATTGCCCAATGTCAACATTCTGATTTGTCAGACTTGTTCAGTCCTGTCACAGTAACACAGTAGTAATTACTCATCATGCAGTTTTTATCAACCGCCATGACACTTCCTAAACTGCCCAAATACTCCATAACACTAAATAAAATTAAAAACACCCCCTTAATTCTACATTTAAACACAACAACAATTATGAAAGTTTATATTTATAGACTAATGCTGTATAACTGTGCCAGAAACAAAATCAAAAGAGAGAAAAAAATGCAATAGTGACAGCTTCTTTTAGTTTTAGGCCCTCACCTTGCTGTCCAGTTTCTTCATGGTGACCAGGTCTAGGGACTTGAGAGAGTGTCCTGAAGGGGCGATGAAGTAGAGACAGGCATGGATACGGGAGTCATGGTAGTTGTGAAGGGACCGCTTGATCTTCAACTCCTCCTGTAGATACGACTCAAACTGGGTGTCAATGTAGTCCACAACATGCTGGTAGCTGCCAAAGGAAACATTCAGAGAGGACATATTCCATCAGAAGTTGTGAGGTAAAACATTGATTTGTGTTGGATAGAAAGACATAATAATGTGCTTTGTTTCATCATTCAGCATCAGGGTCATATTCATTAGGGCATAGGCTACCATAGCAAAACGTTTTGAAACGGAACACTAAAACAAGGGTTTCTTAATGAAGTTATTGGACAAGTTCAAGTAGGCTGTTAGGTTGGTGCCTAATGAATACGACCCAGGTATATCATGACTGCACTTCTCTCACCTCTCCTGCTTGTTCATCTGGTCCCCAAAGCCCACTGTGTTGACGATGGTCAGCTTGAGTCGCACGTTGCTCTCCTGCAGGTCATAGGTCTGCGCTCGCAGCTTCACCTTGGGCTCGAAGTGGGACGACTCAAAGTTCTCAAAGTTAGTGTTGAACAGTGTGTCCATTAGGGTGGATTTGCCAATACCAGTTTCGCCTGGATAGTGAGGGAAATATTGTTTGCTAATCTTAGTGATAACATTGCTTTGTAAATTTTGGGTCAAACTTGAGGAAAATGAAGAAAAAAAACACATTTTAGAGAGTTCCAAAGAACAACATTGAGGATTCTGGGCATAAGTCCAGAATAAGTTTTAGAAATGAATTTAGAGGAAATGGGCCAACTTATTTTTCCCATCTAAAAAAAGGGATACTGATCTGCTGGCTGAACTTTTAATGTAACATCACAACGTTACTCACCAATACAGAGGATATTGAAGCAGAAACCTTGACATGTTGATTTGTTGACCAGCTGGTGAGGTAGGCTGTCAAAGCCAACATGGCCAGACAAGGACAGGGGCCGGGCATTTTTGTCCTGTTATAGGGAGACATAGCCTAACATTAGGCCAACTCAGTATGACTATATCTGACTGTCTACAGCTTGGACTGGTTAACCTAGGTAGATAATCTTCTATTCCTGTTTTCATTGTCTGTACACTACTTACCCATACAAGGCTAAATGTAAATTTGTCTACAGTACACACAAACATTGACCTATTTCTATGAATGACACCCTACCTGACCTGTCCCTTTCTTTACTGACACTGATTGTGGTACAGATTGTGGATAGACCTGGAAAGGCTGGAGATAGATGGCAGATCAGTTTAAGCAGCATTTGGCTAGATTTTGTAGCTAGCACAGAAAGTTAACTTTCACTGGCTGCCACATCGGCAAACTAACCCATGCGTTGGAAAACTAGCTAGACAGATCATGGCTAATTGTGTTCTATATGTATTTCATATATTCATTCTTGCTCAAAGGGCGTAAACAAACCGGCAGTAAAACGCTGCTTTTTAGAAACTCTGGTTGGAGTTAAGGTGTTAGCCACATAGCTAGCTGGATAGTAAAAAAGTTACTGAATCAGTTCCAGGTCGTCTTATTGTAATCCTGCTATGCAGGCGGTCAGATCTCACAACGCCCAGATACATTTTACATTTCAGGATTACGCAGCGCAACAGCAATAAAGACGACCTGGAACATAACCATGCTAACTAGCAAGCTAAACGAGCCGTCAGTTTTACAAATGTAAACCTACATTATTTAGCGATTAAATTAAACACAACAATTACCCCCTGAGCAATATCCGACGTAGTCATCTCGGAATACAGGAGCTAATAGCTACAAATACTAGCAGGTTGTAAAGAAAATAACCTCAACTAAAAACTTTGAAAAATCGACTACCTACGTAGCCATGAAAGGAATGTAGGCTTGCAAACTTTTTCCATGGCTGGGGATAGACGAGTGACAGTTTTGTGTTAAACAATAGAAACGATATATCTTACAAACATATGAGGTACTACATGTTCTGATTTTGTGATATGTATTTATCAAATTCTGAGTACATAGTAGTTATTTTGAACTGCAAGATTGTTTGTTACCATATAGCGACCCCCATAGAATGAATGGTATAAACCAATTTTCCGGAAATTCGTTGGACATACATAGTGTGAAACTGAGTAGACATTTTGGTTCTTTTGCGACTTTGACTGAAGGGCCGCTAATTTAGATTCCAAAATGGCGTTTCAAGGATCACAGTTTCCCAATGTAGTGGTTGATAAAGAGGCGTGGACAGAGATAATTTTGAGGAGATGGAAAACGCCATTGGAGTCGTATAACGTTCATTGTGTACGTTGCCCATGTATCGTCTATGGGCCACGCGGTGCATTCCTGGGATTCTGGGACAAACAGTGAATGGGAGTCGACTGGGCGCTAGCTCAAAAACACAACATTAGCATGAATTTAGTGAACAATAAGTACAACATAAGTATTTCCGATATGTGAGATAATCAACTTGTTCTCTGAAATATCGTATAGCTTTGGAATCGTGACATTACGTACTTTCAAGGAAAATAGGCAGGTTTCTCAACTCATACCCTGATTTTGTGAAGGGATTATGAGAAGATTAGTTTGCAACCACGTGGTGCCGCATTACAAGTGAACGCGGTCGTTTGACAGTCTGTTGTTGGGGCGTTATGCCGCGTTCAAGACAACTGGGAAAATGGATTTGAACAGCCATCCAACTCGGAATTCCAACTCTGTCTAGAGCTTTGACTTTCCGACCTTAAGATCACTGACTTCATGATTTGAGGCGGCAGGTAGCCTTGTGGTTAGAGCCTTTGGGCCAGTAACCGAAAGGTTGCTAGATCGAATCCCCGAGCTGACAATGTAAACATCTGTCATTCTGCCCCTGAACAAGGTAGTTAACCCACTGTTCCTATGCCGTCATTGTAAATAAGAATTTGTTCTTAACTGACTTGCCTAGTTAAATGTAAAAACAATTTGACAGCGTATTTTCCCGAGTTCCCAGGTGTTTTGAACGCTGCATTATACCACAGAACAATGAGACAGATATTAAACCGGATGTGTAAATGTGAAGCATCCGGTTGGCGTTTCCACTCACTACCAAATATGGTGATGCGAGGAAGGCCAGTGGCCGGCAGTGTGAGATGATGGAGTGAGATGGAGTTTGGCCAACATTCTGCAAATTTTCTAATCGATTAAACTTTTGATCTCCGTAAAGTTTTATGTTTCCCAAACTATAATCTGTAACAAACAGAGTGGACTGCGTTTTGCTGACTTTACCCTTTGTCAAAGTAAAAAAAAAAACGTTAAGGAGTGCGAATTGAGTTATTGCACACTCGCACTTCAAAGTATGCGTTCTCTGACGCAAATAAATGCTAGAACGCGCCAATAGGATCTCACTAGCTCGTGATTGCCTCTGCCCACCTCCTTGCTTGTTCTGCCCACCATGATTCATTTGCTCCCATTGGAAACGACAGGCTCTGGTCTATCTTGGGTTAGTTATACGTTCCTCCATTCATTGCCAAACATGATTCCTATCTCCTCCTTTCTCTAATATCTCTGGGGTGGATCGCTGTGACCATATAAATAAAACGGATAGACAGGTCTGCTTGCAAAAGAGGGTCCTTCCCGACTCAACTCTGGGGGGAGGGGTGACGGTTCTATTAATTTATATTCTGTATCAAAGAAGCACAACAAGGTCTGTGAGGATGATGTGATGGGACAACACCAACCAGGGCAGGTGAAACCCGTAATTATACTGGCTGTTTCAACTCTAGGTAATTTATAAACATAAAAAAGGGAAGATCATTTTTGGGGTATATTAGTGGTTTACCGAAGGCTACTTGTATGTATTTGTTTTTACCAGCTAATCTAATGTAATGGCGACCGAGTGCACCCAAGAAGCGGTCGTACAATTTCTGACCGAGCGAGGAGGGAGAGTGAAAAAACAGGAATTCATTGACTCTTTCAAAGCTGTTTTCCCCGAAGACCATGACCAGAAAGCAATTGTTCGGGAGAAATTCAAGGGATACGTGGACAACGTCGCATTTGTAAAGTTTGAGAATGGAGTGAAATGTGTATGTTTAAAAAATAAGTATCGAGTGGCAAAAGACAGCGCGTGCAATGGCAACGGGACAGGCACCTTTTTGGAACAAGATAGCAGCACCCCTGTCCTATCAAAATCATATAAGAACATGATAGAAGATTGTGCACCACAGCTGCATCTGTCAGCATCTTCTGCTGGGCGTGTGCGCTCTTGGGAAACCACTGCAAACGAGGAGGCACAAGAAATGTCACTTGGCTCGGGTTACGGAACTGACAATGCCGCAGGAGTAAGACCGCCTGACATTTCAGGAATTATATTGGAAGGTAACATTTTAGAAAGAGCTGCGTCAACAAGGTCTGTAGTTCAGAATAATAGTTTATCAGACATTATGGGAAATGCGTTAGGCCTTGGTGGCAATGGAGAGCAGAAATTGACCAAGGAGGACATTCAGACATTGCAACCGCACGACACACCGCAAATTGCAGTGATTGAGACGTCATCTTTACCTACAGCCGCGGATGGCTCTATGTTCCACTTACCTGGACGTCCATTCCCAACTAATACACAGGACAGCCTGCTTTCCAGTCACCCTTCATCAGAGGATGGGGCAGACGAAGGCCATAATTATGATTCGCTACTGAGCAAATCTGGGAGTGACAGCAACACACCTAAAAGTAGCCATAATAACTTTATTGAGCTCATGATGAACAGCTCCCTCCAGGTGCGAAGCAGCATGGTGTTGAGGAACTCCGTCTACCTGTCTACAAAGTACAGGGACTGTGCCCGGAGCGACAGTGACTCTGCCTCTGTGGTTTCCTCTACTACAGACGAAGACCGAGCTTCAGTCACCCTGGACCCATTGGAACACGAATGGATGATGTGTGCAGCCGACGGCCAATGGGAGAGTCTCCACCGCCTCCTTTCCTGTGAACCGAACCTTGCCATGAAGAAGGACTTTGTGACTGGGTTCACCTGCCTGCACTGGGCTGCCAAGCAAGGCAAACAAGAACTGCTGGCACTTATCGTGAACTTTGCCAAACAACACACAGTGCCCATCAACATCAATGCCCGGTCAAGTGCCGGCTACACACCACTACATCTAGCGGCAATGCACAACCATGTTGAAGTGGTGAAGTTACTGGTAGGAGCCTATGACGCAGACATAGAGGCCAGAGATTACAATGGGAAAAGGGCGTGTCAGTATCTTACGAACAGTGTGGCCGTTGATATCCGTGACATCATCGGGGCGGGTGGTGGCGCCGACTCGGACTCAGAGGACACAGACGATGGGGGGCATTGGAGGTTGTCTAAAGTTCTCCAGTCTAATCTGATGCCCCTCAAACTGCACAATCACAGTGAGGAGGACACAGGTGATGGAGCAGGGCAGGCCAGACAGAAACCCTTGCGAAGGAAATCATCCCTTAGCAAGATTAGGCCAAAACTTCAGAAGATCTGCTTCAGATCTTCGCAGATAGTTCACAGCACTTCGTTCCCAGCGCACTGTGAGACAGAGGAGCTTAACGGGTCCAGGAAAAGCTCATTTAAATCCAGACCCATGTCAAATCTGTTTGGTTGAAGAATAGCCTCTAAGTACACTCGACAAAGAGCAAATGAACTATTACAGTGCAGGATGACAGACACAATGCGGTATAGTCTGATGCTACAAGTGTTTTGTTTTTTTGTGGCATAGGCCATGTCTGGTGTTACACATACTTAAGGGTTTTTACCCCAGGCATTATATGAATATACTGAACTAACAGAATACGGTATTACATGATCTATTGAGTAACTGGCCAGATTGCCAGCCCTGGTTAGGCTAAATATTTCTGTCTTAATCCTCTTATCATGCCGAAGTAGCCAAGGAGGTTTTACAGTTCGTCTGCTTTAACCCTTAACGTACATGTAAAGCTGCCTGCAACCCACTGGGCAAAGATGTCAGTTCGACGTCTAGTTTTGATTTACATTTCGTTGAGTTTTTAACTAACGTGAATTCAATGAGAAATCAACATAAAATGACACCATGTCATTGGATTTGGGTTAAAATTTGGGTGATTTTAAAAATATGAAATTATCTTCCATTGATTACTTTTTTTTTCATATCCATATCCAATCAGTTTTCCACGTTGATTTGACGTCTTCATATTACATTTATTTGGTTAAAATGGCATGGAAACAAGGTTGACTCAACCTGTTTTTGCCTAATGGGAAGTTTAAACTTCAAGTTATTTGACCACATGGTAGAAACAATGTAATTGATTTCACAATGCTTGGGAGCAATTCTATCTTATTACTGTTAGTGATGCTATGAATTTATTATCCCTTTATGTTTAAGTTGCTTTAAGCACTTTGATTTTAAACCGTTATTGATCCAGCTTTCCTGCGGTGGATGCCATTCAGTCCACCTGAAAGACTTGAGGTGGGAATTTACTTCCTCTTTGTGTTCAAGTGGAGGATTGGAGGCCAATGAAAAGGCCTCTGGTCCTTTAAGTCTGTAATCGGGATCAGTAGAGGAGCTTTATGTGTCACAAGGTACGCTGTTGTTGAGTGTTGATGAGTGTATGGTAGGCCTGCTGTGTGTAGTGCTATGATGAAAGATCAGGTTTCATAACTATTCACAGTCCACCTTGAATTATACTATGTAGTTATACTCACTTTATGACCTTCTGATCATAGCTCCTTATTTTGAGTTGTCTAAGGTTGCAGTTGTCTGGTATCAAGTTGTAGGCTACCCTCTGATCTGTTATGCACCAGTGGTTTTATATCAACAAGCTATCAGCTTGCTGACCCAGGAGAGCCTCTACACGCAATACCCCATAATGAGAATGTGAAAACATGTTTTTAGAAATGTTTGCAAATATATTGAAATTTAAATGCATAAATATCTCAATGACAAAAGTATTCACACCCCTGAGTCAATACTTTATAGAAGCACCTTTGGCTGCGATTACAGCTGTGAGTCTTTCTGGATAAATCTCTAAGAGCTTTCCACACCTGGATTGTGCAACATTTGCCCATTTATTCTTTTCTATATTATTCAAGCTCTGTTCAAATTGGTTGTTGATCATTGCTAGACAACCATTTTCAGGTCTTGCCATTGTTTTTCAAGTTGATTAAAGTCAAAACTGTAACTCCAGTGTAGATTTGGCCTTGTGTTTGAGTTTTTGTAACCTTTATTTAACTAAGTCAGCTAAGAACAAATTCTTATTTACAATGAAGGCCAAACCCTAACCCGGACGACGCTGGGCCAATTGTGCGCCGCCCTATGGGACATCCAATCACGGCCGGTTGTGATACAGCCTGGAAATGAACCAGGGTCTGTAGTGACACCTCTAGCACTGAGATGCAGTGCCTTAGACCGCTGCACCACTCGGGAGGTTATGGTCCTGCGGAAAGGTAAATTAATCTCCCAGTGTCTGGTGGAAAGCTGACTGAACCAGGTTTTCCTCTATGATTTTTGCCTGTGCTTAGCTCCATTCTGTTAATTTTAAATACTTTTTTTATTCTGAAAAAATCCATAGTCCTTAATAATTACAAGCATACCCATAACATGGTGCAGCCACCACTATGCTTGAAAATATGGAGAGTGGTACTCAGTAATGTGTTATGTTTCAGGTAAATCCAATAACACTTTGTATTCAGGACAACATGTTAATTGCTTAGCCAATTTTTTTTGCAGTATTACTTTAGTGACTTGTTATAAACAGGATGCATGTTTTGGAATAATTTTTATTCTGTACAGGCTTCCTTTTCAGACTGTCAATTAGGTTAGTATTGTGGAGCAACTACAATGTTGTTGATCCATGCTCAGTTTTCTCCTATCACAGCCATTAAACTCTTTAACCATTTTAAATTCACCATTGGCCTCATGGCGTAATCCCTGAGCGGTTTCCTTCCTCTCCGGCAACTGAGTTAGGAAGGACGCCTGTATCTTTGTAGCGACTGGGTGTATTGATACACCATACAAAGTGTAATTAATAACTTCACCATGCTCAAAGGGATATTCAATGTCTGCTGTTTTATTTTTACCCATCTACCAATAGGTTCCCTCATAGCTGTTGGAAGTAAGGGTGCTGCAGCACCCCCTGAAAAAAAAAGAAATCTGAATATAATTGTAAAATCATTTTTTTTTTAATTGAAGAAAAATAAATTCTTCACAGAAGTGCACTGGGCCTTTTAATAGTCTTATATTAGCAGACTGATATAGCCTTCTACAGTGCCAGTGCAGGCACAAATATTTGTTTTTGTGCAATGTTGCACTGAATTCTAACACTTTTTTTTTTACTCTGCACTTTTGTTTTTTGCTAATATAACGAGTGTATATTTTCACATATTTAGCAAATCATTTTCTCACATGTACTAGTCTAATTGTTTGTCTAGATTAGATTTAAGGCATAGCTAGGCTTACGTGGGGCCAGTCAATGGTTTTTAATCACTGAATAGCCTACTGTAATGCTACATAGTTTACATCTGATTTTGCTACTTGATTTTATTGTACAGTTTTGTAATCTTGCAAAATTAGCTCTTACCTTTTTTTTTTATTCTGCAATTTTTTTATATTTTGAAATCAACCACCTGCTGCTAATTATGATATTCAAAGGGCTGGAACCGTATTTCTCTTGTCTGTCTGTCTGTACATTACATTTCTTTTATAGTCCTCTTTTCAATTATCAAACAAAAGAATGTTAACATACAAAATCTGACACCTCACAATCGTTTAAAATCTGTCTTCAATACTCTGTCTTCAATAATGTATGCAAAGCTAAAGATTGTGTAGTTTGTATTTTTATCATGAAAATAGCTGTGCAGCACCACTCTATATCCAACCAGACAGAGCTTGAGAGGATTTGCAGAGAATTGGAGAAACTCCCCAAATACAGGCTGACAAAGGTGTTTCAGCAAAGTACTGAGTAAAGGCTCTGAATACTTCTATAAATGTGCTATTTCAGTTTTTTATTTGTAATACTTTTCCAAACATTTCTAAAAACCTGTTTTTGCTTTGTCATTATGGGGAATTGGGTGTAGATTGATGAGGGGAAAACGATTTAATCCATTTTAGAATAAATAAGTCTGTAATGAACAAAATGTAGAAAAAGTCAAGGGGTCTGAATGCACATATATATACACTACCATTTAAAAGTTTGGGGTCACTTAGAAATGTCCTTGTTTTTGAAAGGAAAGCAAAAATAATTTGTCCATTAAAATAACATTGTTGATCAGAAATACAGTGTAGACATTGTTAATGTTGCAAATTACTATTGTAGCTGGAAACGGCAGGTTTTACTGGAATATCTACATAGGCGTACAGAGGCCCATTATCAGCAACCATCACTCCTGTGTTCCAATGGTACTTTCTGTTAGCTAATCCAAGCTTACAATTTTAAAAGGCTCTATCCCAGGCGATAGAGCCCAGACGGTAGAGAGAGAGTTGGAGGTCATCAGAGAACACAGGGCTTTGTGGAATTGCAGACAGTGGGAGTTTGAAGTTGAAACGACTGACGTGGAATGTGGATCAGAATGAGTCACCAGAGGCACTGCACCCTTGCTACTCTCTTGCTATCTCTGTATTCCTCTCTTTTGGGTCTCTTTCTCTCTCACTATGTCTGTCTGTCAAATTATGTTTACCTAGCTCAAGGCTGATTATCTCACAGACCAACCAACAGGGTCAGTGTGACACAGTCTCTCTCCACATATCTGTTTATGATTCAGCTTTTAAGCCATGTCTAACATTTTCCACTGGATCCTGTCAGACTGATAAGAAGGTCTGCCAGGATCCAGTTGAACGTCATTTTACGTTTGATCTCGGTTCAAGCCTTAGCCTGCACATCTCATTTGATTTACCAGTCCAATGCGTTAAATACGTTGTTTGGGCGTTACCTTAATAGTCTACTCCACCTACATGACTCAAACCATGTGTTTTGGTTACCTCCCAAATACAGACTTCCATCTAGTTTTCTATACCCCTGAAACACTCTTTACCATATAAAGTGGTTCATAAGACCTCATAGCCTTCGTTTTGCACAGTCCAAGGTTACTATGCTCAGAGGTTTGTATTACCTATTTTACAAATTAAACTGTTATAGTTGACATTTACAGTGAGATATAAATCTGACCTTGAGTTGGTGCTTTCTGAGTAAGACACTGAACTGCCCTAGCAAGTCCACTAGATGGCACTGAATGGCTAAGCCATTCTCGCTCTCTGCATCTCTTGCTCTCTCTATCCCCTCTCACTCTCGGTCTCTATCTCCCCACCCCCTCTCCCCCCTCTCTCTCTCTCTCTCTCTCTCTCTTCCCCCTATCTCTCTCCCCCCCTCTCGCTCTCGCTGGTTAATATCATAGATGAGAGTGTATCATAAATTCAGCGGGAGGTGTTATAAATCCTATGTGGCTTAGCCTTCACATTGTCACGTACAGTCGCTAGCTGTGTTAATGAGGACACTTAATCTGACACTGCTGGGGATTGAAATGGGATGTGGGCTACATGAATCAATTGCTCTGACTAGATGACTCTGCATCCCAAATGGCACCCTATCCCCTATATACTGCACTACTTTTGAGGGCTCTGGCCAAAAGTAGTGCACTATTGGGAATAGGGTGCCATCTGGGATGTTCACTATGACCCTGACTAGACAATGGAGACTAACTGAGCTATACCATATGCCCTTATTCGATTTAATCTGATTCAAGTCTCTCTGATCTAAAGTAAAAAATACAATTTAATTTGTTGCCTTCTACCAGTGTGTCCCATTCACACTGGCAGACTTACCATTTGGCAGTTGAGGCAATTGCCTCAGGCCTCACATCATCAAGGGGCCTCTTGAGCTGGGCATAAAATAAAATAATTTCTCCGCTTGAGGCTCCACATGATCCACTCGAGGCATAATAAATAAATAATAAAAAAATCCTGGGCCGAAAAATGAATGGATGTGAAAGGGCATTTAGGTATACAGGTAATTCCAGGATAAAAATGATTGTACTTTTTTCCTGAGCGTTCTTATATCTCTCAAATATAGGAGAGACACTTCAACACATACTTCCTTTTGATTACATGTTTGACTATCTTTTTTTTCCATGTGTGAATCTGTTATTAAATGTGTTTCTATGGGCTAATGGCAGTAAGGCCAAATTCAATGTTTCGTCCAATACTTTTTTTTGAATGAATTTTTTAATATCTACAGGGGTCCTACAATTCTAAATCAAATAGCAAAATGATCCTTGGTATGACCATCTTAAAACAATTCCATATGTTAGCTTATTAGTAGTCTCATGTTGCCATACCTCAAATCACGTCGCTCTCACGCCTTTGAATAGTACACAGGCTCCCAGCAGCAAGATTATGATTGGATGTTACATTTAAAGAACCCTCCCCCACACACGCCCGTTGGTGCTACTATATGTTCGTCATTGTTGTCAGACAGTTTGCAGAGAGTTGGTCCATATGCTAGTTTGCAACATTGCAGAAATTTGAAGAAAACCTGAAGGAGAAACGTAATTGTGTTTCGCCAGACGTGTGCTCTATACACACATTCCACATACTGTACATGTCGCTCTTGCTGCTGGTGATTCTCTGATCCACCTCTACACAGATAACCATTCTGTATACTTCTGGCCCTTCTTTGGACACTGTGTTAACAAACCTCCAGACGAGCTTCAATGCCATACAACACTCCTTCCGTGGCCTCCAACTGCTCTTAAATGCTAGTAAAACTAAATGCATGCTTTTCAACCGATCGCTGCCCGCACCCGCCCGCCCAACTAGCATCACTACTCTGGACGGTTCTGACTTAGAATATATGGACAACTACAAATACCTAGGTGTCTGGTTAGACTGTAAATTCTCCTTCCAGACTCACATTAGGTATCTCCAATCCAAAATTAAATCTAGAATCGGCTTCCTATTTCG
This sequence comes from Salmo salar, assembly GCF_965601325.2. NCBI lineage: Eukaryota > Metazoa > Chordata > Actinopteri > Salmoniformes > Salmonidae > Salmo > Salmo salar. Next base: position 67,148,900 of record NC_138306.1, read on the forward strand.
CAACAAAGCCTCCTTCACCCATGCTGCTAAACAGACTCTCGTAAAATGGACTATTCTACCGATCCTACACTTGGGCGATGTCATTTACAAAATAGCCTCCAACACTCTACTCAGCAAATTAGATGTAGTCTATCACAGTGCCATCCATTTTGTCACCAAAGCCCCATATACTACCCACCACTGCGACCTGTATGCTCTCGTTGGCTGGCCCTCGCTTCATATTCGTCGCCAAACCCACTGGCTCCAGGTCATCTACAAGTCTTTGCTAGGTAAAGCCCCACCTTATCTCAGCTCACTGGTCACTATAACAACACCCACCCGTAGCACGCTCTCCATCAGGTATATTTCACTGGTCATCCCCAAAGCCAACTCCTCCTTTGGCTGCCTTTCCTTCCAGTTCTCTGCTGCCAATGACTGGAACGAATTGCAAAAATCACTGAAGCTGGAGACTTATCTGCCTCACTAACTTTAAGCACCAGCTGTCAGAGCAGTCTACCGATCACTGCACCTGTACACAGCCCATCTGTAAATAGCCCACCCAACTACCTGATTCCCCAAATTGTTATTTATTTTTGCTCTTTTGCACCCCAGTATTTCTACTTGCACATCATCATCTGCACATCTATCACTCCAGTGTTAATGCTAAATTGTGATTATTTCGCCACTATGGCCTATTTATTGCCTTACCTCCCTAATCTTACTACATTTGCACACACTGTGTATAGATTTTTCTATTTAAAAAAAAAAATGGTGTTATTGACTGTACGTTTGTTTATCCCATGTGTAACTCTGTGTTGTTTTTGCCGCAAAGCTTTGCTTTATCTTGGCCAGGTCGCAGTTGTAAATGAGAACTTGTTTTCATCTGGCCTACCTGGTTAAATAAAGGTGAAAAAAAATTGGCTGTAAAATGAATCGTCACGCACTGTTGCACCTACGATACTAATCTAGTGAGCACTATTAGAGCACCGGACAAGCAAGGCATTTGATTGGTTTGACGTGTTGCGAGGCGTCACTGATTTACACCGGGTCTACACCCCTATTTAGTTATTTTTCTGCCATGAATGTTCCCAGGCTTACCCATATTAGGGAAGCCTGGTACACGAAGAGGCTAGCTTAGTAGAAACCCAGCCTCAGGGCCCTAAGACATTACGGCAGGGTTCCCCAACTACCAAATTTTATTTTTGATTTTATTTGTCCCCCCCACCCCAAGTCTTCTGAAAAAAAAAATATATATATAATATAAACCAAGCCATGAGGTCAAAGGAATTGTTCGTAGAGCTCCGAGACAGGATTCTGTCGAGACACAGATCTGGGGAAGGGTACCAAAACATGTATGCAGCATTGAAGGTCCCCAAGAACACAGTGGCCTCCATCATTCTTAAATGGAAGAAGTTTGGAACCACCAAGACTCTTCCTAGAGCTGGCCGCCCGGCCAAACTGATCAACCGAGGGAGAAGGTCCTTGGTCAAGGAGGTGACCAAGAATCCGATGGTCAGTCTGACAGAGCTCCAGAGTTCCTCTGTGTAGATGGGAGAACCTTCCAGAAGGACAACCATCTCTGCAGCACCCCACCAATGAGGCCTTTATGGTAAAGTGGCCAGACGGAAGTCACTCCGCAGTAAAAGGCACATGACAGAAGGCACCTAAAGGACTCTCAGACCATGAAAAACAAGATGCTCTGGTCTGATGAAACCAACATTGAACTCTCTGAACGCCAAGCTTCACATCTGGAGGAAACCAGGCACCGCTCATCACCTGGCCAATACCATTCCTATGGTGAAGCATGGTGGTGGCAGCATCATGGTGTAGGGATATTTTTCAGCGGCAGGGACTGGGAGACTAGTCAGTCTCTGGTTTATGGGACTCCACCCGGAGGGGCTGGTCCCGAGTGGACAGCCATACCCTCTGCCCGAGCCGATTGCAGGGGTCTGGTGGCGATCCGCTTGTCGCCGATACCTGGATATGGTGTTCAAAAGAGCGTCCCGGGCTCTCTTCCAGGTACGGCGACAGCGGTGGATGAACAGAGGCAGAGGGTATGCTGACTTCTTCTTGCTCAGGGAAGAGCAGGGGCTGATATCCCAAGGAACACTCAAAGGGTGAGAGACTAGTGGCCAAGCAGGGTAGGGTGTTACAGGCATATTCCACCAACACGAATTACTGGCTCCAGTTGGTGGGGTTGGCAGACGAGGCAACGAAGGGCCGTCTCCAGGTTCTGGTTGGCTCGCTCCAACTGGTCGTTAGATTGGGGGTGGAAACCAGAGGACAGGCTGGCTGACGAGCCAATGAGGGTGCAGAATACCTTGCAGAACTGGGACAAGAACTGGGGACCACGATTGGAGACCTCGTCGACCGGAAGTCCATGGATCCGGAAGATGTGGGAAGGGGAATAAAATGGGTGGTTTTAGAAAACCTATCCACCACCGTCAGGATAGTAGTGTTGCCGTCTGACGGGGTAAGCCCTATAACAAAGTCCAGGGATATATGGGACCGGTGCGGTGAGGAACAGGGAGTGGTTGAAGATGGCTAGCCGGAGCTTGCCGTGGGGAGTCTTATTTTGTGCACACACAGTGCAGGCAGCGACGAATGAGGAGACATCCGGCACCATGGAAGGCCACCAAAAGCATAGTCGGACGAAAGCCTGGATGGCAGGTCAGTCTTGCGGAATGTGCCCATTCAAGCACCGGGACAAACATCCGGTTAGCCGGACCCCCTTCGGGTTTCGGCTGGGAACGCTGCTCCTTTCGGACCAGGCTCTCTATACCCCAGTCGACTGCAACCGCTAGACAGGAGGTAGGGAGGATGGTCTTGGGGTCAGATGGAGTAGGAGCGGGGCAATACAACTGTGAGAGTGCGTCAGGCTTCACGTTCTTGGACCCCTGGCGGTAGGAGAGAGTGAAATTTAAATGGGTGAATAACAGGGCCAACGAGCCTGCCTAGAGTTCAGGCGCTTGGCGGTGTGGAGATATTTCAGATTCTTATGGTCTGTCCACACTAAGAATGGGTGTTCCGCCCCCTCCAACCAGTGCCTCCACTCCTCCAAGCCATCTTGACGGTGAGGAGTTCTCGATTTCCCACATCATAGTTCCTCTCAGCAGGGGTAAGACGATGGGAGAGGAAAGAACAGGGGTGCAGCTTTTGGTCCTGGGCTGGATTAAGATGGGGGCTGTAGTAAATCGACATTTGAGGTCCGAGAACACCTGGTCAGCTGCTCGAAACCACATGAAGGGAACCCTGGGAGAGGTGAGTGCTGAGAGGGAGGAAGCCAGGATGCTGTAACCCTGGATGAAGTGGCAGTAGAAATTAGCAAACCCCAGGAAACATTGCAGCTGCACTCTGGATGAGGGTTGAGTCCAATCCACCACCGTTCCCACCTTGTCTTGATCCATCTGTATATGTCCTGCAGCGATGACGTATCCTAGGAAGGAGATGGTGGATCGATGAAATTTACACTTCTCTGCTTTAACGAAAAGACGCTGAAGGACTTGTCGGACGTGGAGGACGTGTTCTTCAGCTGAACGGGAAATGACAAGGATGTCGTAGAGGTAGATAAAACACGAACTAGTTGGAACACCGCCGGAGTGTTGGTCAGTCTGAATGGCATAACTAAGTACTAATAGTGCCCGCTAGCCGTGTTAAAGTCTGTTTTCCACTCATCTTTCTCATGTATTTGAGCCAGATGGTTGGCGTTCCGAAGGTCCAATTTAGAGAAGATGGTCGCTCCCAGAAGAGGTTCGAAAGCCGAGGAGATGAGTGGTAGAGGGTAACTGTTTTTAACCGTGATGTCATTAAGGCCCTTGTAGTCGATACATGGGCGCAGAGTTTTGTCCTTCCTCTCCACAAAGAAGAACCCTGCGCCGGCAGGAGAGGCCGATGGACGAATACTCCCTGCAGTGAGAGAGATCTCAATGTAAACCTCCATAACCTTGGTCACCGGACCCGACAGGGAGGAAAGCCGCCCCCGAAGGGATGTGGTGCCCGGGAGAAGGTCAATGGCGCAGTCGTAGGGTTGATGCGTAGGGAGAGATGTAGCGCGGGCCTTGTTGAAGACTTCCCGGAGGTCCAGGTATTCTGCGAGAGATCCGTGGCTTTTCTCAAGCCTGCAGGAAGACGTCCCGGGGCAGGCAGGGCCGACCTAAAACAATGAGCATGGCAGAACGGGCTCCAATCCATGATAGAACCAGTAGCCCAGTCGATCAGGGGATTGTCCTTCTGGAGCCATGGATTTCCTCAAAACCACGGGGACATGGGAAGATTCTATGAGCAGGAACTGCATACACACACTGTGATTTCCTGATACTCGTAGGCCGACTGGAATCGTAGTGCAGGTGACTCTGCCGATAGAGTGCCCATCCAGCGCTCTGACGTCCATGGGAATGGAGAGGGGTTGAGAGGAGATGCCCAGCTCCGACACCATGGTAGTATTGATAAAGTTCTCATCGTCCCAGAGTCAATGAGCACCCGGACTGATTTGGCCTGGTCACCCCACAACAGGGTGGCATGAAGAGGGGTGCGAGTAATGGGAGATTGGAAAATACCTGTACGGCTGACCAGAGTAGTCTGTAATACCAACATGTTTCAAGCAGACCACTATAGTCCCTGTGCCCAAGAACACAAAGGCAACCTGCCTAAATGACTACAGACCCGTAGCACTCACGTCCATAGCCATGAAGTGCTTTGAAAGGTTGGTAATGGCTCACATCAACACCATTATCCCAGAAACCCTAGACCCACTCCAATTTGCATACCGCCCAAACAGATCCACAGATGAAGCAATCTCTATTGCACTCCACACTGCCCTTTCCCACCTGGACAAAAGGAACACTTATGTGAGAATGCTATTCATTGACTACAGCTCAGCGTTCAACACCATAGTACCCTCAAAGCTCATCACTAAGCTAAGGATCCTGGGACTAAACACCTCCCTCTGCAACTGGATCCTGGACTTCCTGACGGGCCGCCCCCAGGTGGTGAGGGTAGGTAGCGACATCTGCCACGCTGATCCTCAACACTGGAGCTCCACAGGGGTGTGTGCTCAGTCCCCTCCTGTACTCCCTGTGCACCCACGACTGCATGGCCAGGCACGACTCCAACATCATCATTAAGTTTGCAGACGACACAACAATGGTAGGCCTGATCACAGACAACGACGAGACAGCCTATCGGGAGGAGGTCAGAGACCTGGCCGTGTGGTGCCAGAATAACAACCTATCCCTCAATGTAGCCAAGACTAAGGAGATGATTTTGGACTACAGGAAAAGGAGGACTGAGCTCGCCCCATTCTCATCGATGGGGCTGTAGTGGAGCAGGTTGAGAGCTTCAAGTTCCTCGGTGTCCACATCAACAACAAACTATTATGGTCCAAACACACCAAGACAGTCGTGAAGAGGGCAGGACAAAGCCTATTCCCCCTCAGGAAACAAAAAATATTTGGCATGGGTCCTGAGATCCTCAAAAGGTTCTACAGCTGCAACATCGAGAGCATCCTGACTGGTTGCATCACTGTCTGGTATGGCAATTGCTCGGCCTCTGACTGCAAGGCACTACAGAGGGTAGTGCGTACGGCCCAATACATCACTGGGGCTAAGCTGCCTGCCATCCAGGACCTCTACACCAGGCGGTGTCAGAGGAAGGCCCTAAAAATTGTCAAAGACTCCAGCCACCCCAGTCATAGACTGTTCTCTCTACTACTGCATGGCAAGCGGTACCGGAGTGCCAAGTCTAGGACAAAAAGGCTTCTCAACAGTTTTTACCCCAAGCCATAAGACTCCTGAACAGGCAATCAAATGGCTACCTGGACTATTTGCATTGTGTGCCCCCCCCCCCCAACCCTCTTTTTACGCTGCCACTACTCTCTATTTATCATATATGCATAGTCACTTTAACTATACATTCATGTACATACTACCTCAATTGGGCCGACCAACCAGTGCTCCCGCACATGGCTCCGGGCTATCTGCATTGTGTCCCGCCACCCACCAACCGCCAACCCCTCTTTTATGCTACTGCTACTCTGTTCATCATATATGCATAGTCACTTTAACCATATCTACATGTACATACTACCTCAATCAGCCTGACTAACCGGTGTCTGTTTGTAGCCTCGCTACTTTTATAGCCTCGCTACTGTATATAGCCTGTCTTTTTACTGTTGTTTTATTTCTTTACTTACCTATTGTTCACCTAACACCTTTTTTGCACTATTGGTTAGAGCCTGTAAGTAAGCATTTCACTGTAAGGTCTACACCTGTTGTATTCGGCGCACGTGACAAATAAACTTTGATTTGATACTAATGAGCCTGGTCTTTTTAATGGACAGGTGGAAATACAATGTCCTGTAGTCCCGCAATACAGACAGCTCCTCGTGTTCAGTCTGTGTAAACGTTCATCCGGAGACAATCAAGCCTTTTCCAGTAGCTTGGGCTCCAGAGGAGGCGAGTCGACCGCCCTCGGTGATCCCCTTGAGCCCTCGGGTGACATTGGATTCTCTCTGAAATTACTTTGGGGGTTTTCATGATTCCTCTGAGGCGAGTTGGGAATCGAGGGCGAGCGAGGGTGATAGGGAACAGCTTCCCTCTCCTTCCTACGTTTTCGTAGCTGCCCATCGATCTGGATGGTCAAGGCTATGAGGGAGTTGAGGTCCATGGGCAGCTCCCGGGCTGCAAGCTCATCTTTGGTCACCTCCGATAATCCGTGAAGGTATATGTCGAACAATGCTTCTGGGTTCCAGGCACTCTCAGCCACCAACTTGCGAAAATCCACCACGTAGTCTGCCACACTACGGGAGTTTTGACGTAGCTGGAGCAGTTTACTAGCAGCCTCTCTCCCGGACAACGGAGAATCGAACACCGTCCATACTTCCGCCACAAACTCCTCCAGACTGAGGCAGACGGCGGACTGTTGCTCCCACACCGCCGTAGCACAGGCGAGTGCCCTCCTGGACATCAGTGTTATGAGGTACGCTATCCTCGAGTGGTCCGAGGGGAACGATGAAGGCTGCAGCTCGAAGATGAGGGAGCACTGGGAGAGAAAGGCCCGGCAGGATCCAATATCTCCAGCGCCGCGCTCCGGAGGAGCTAAGCGGGGTTCTCGGGACACGAGTAGACTAGGAAGAAATGTCGCTAGTGGCGGGGTTGCTGAGAGTCTGGGGAATTACTGGTGTGGCTTGCTGCCTTGTAGGGAATCCATGGAATTGCTCCAGCAATGTATCGAACGCATGGTCACGGCGTTCTGCCAGGGTATGGAGTCCCTCCATAAGGCATTGGCAGTAACTCCTCATGCCTTCCAATGGTGGCTCCATGCTAGGAGATAGCATTGTGGAGCTGGTCTGAGTCTGCTGGGTCAGGCATGGCCTGTTCGTACTATCCCGATGCAGGATATGACCCAGATGCAGACACAGGAGGCGGATAGTACAGTTCTCAATCATTTATTATAGCACGGGGCAAAGGGAAGGTCAAGGACAGGCAGAGGTTCATGATCAGGTCAGAGTCAAGCAGGTACAGGACGGCAGGCAGGCTCAGAGTCAGAGCAGGCAGAGGTTTGTAATAATGGGGAAAATGGGCAACACCTGGAGTGGGTGGAGACAAGCACAAAGACAGGTGAAACCAATCAGAGTGTTACAGAGAGACCTGAAAATAGCTGTGCAGCGGCACTCCCATCCAACCTGACAGAGCTTAAGAGGATCTGCAGAGAAGAATGGGAGAAACTCTGCAAATACAGGTGTGCCAAGCTTGTAGCATCATACCCGAGAAGACCCGAGGCTGTAATCACTGCCAAAGGTGCTTCAACAAAGTATTGAGTAAAGGGTCTGAATACTTATGTAAATGTGATATTTCAGATTTTTATGTGTAATAAATTTGCAAACATTTCTAAAAACCTGTTTTTGCTTCGTCATTATGGGTTATTGTGTGTAGATTGATGAGGGAAAAAACAATTGAATCCATTTTAGAATGGCTGTAACATACCAAAATGTGGGGTCTGAATACTTTCTGAATGCACTGTATATACAGTACCAGTCAAAAATTTGGACACACCTACTCATTCAAGGGTTTTTCTTTATTGTTACTATATTCTACATTGTAGAATAGTAGTGAAGACATCAAAACTATTAAATAACACAGTAACCAAACGTGTTAAACAAATAAAAATATATTTTACATTTTGAGATTCTTCAAAGTAGCAACCCTTCGCCTTGACAGTTTTGCACATTCTTGGCATTCTCTCAACCAGCTTCATGAGGTAGTCACCTGGAATGCATTTCAATTAACAGGTGTGCCTTGCTAAAAGTTCATTTGTGGAATTTATTTTCTTCTAAATGCGTTTGAGCCAATCAGTTGTGTTGTGACAAGGTAGGGGTGGTACATTTGGTAAAAGACCAAGTCCATAGTATGGCAAGAACAGCTCAAATAACCAAAGAGAAACGACAGTCCATCATTACTTTAAGACATGAAGGTCAGTCAATCAAGACAATTTCAAGCACTTTGAAAGTTTCTTCAAGTGCATTCGTAAAAACCATCAAGCGCTATGATGAAACTGGCTCTCATGAGTACCGCTACAGGAAAGGAAGACCCACAGTCACCTCTGCTGCAGAGGATAACTTCATTAGAGTTACCAGCTTCAGAAATTGCAGCCCAAATAAATGCTTCAGAGTTCAAGTAACTGACACATCTCAACATCAACTGTACAGAGGAGACTGCGTGAATCAGGCCTTCATGGTCAAATTGCTGCAAAGAAACCACTCCTAAAGGACACCAATAAGAAGAAGAGACTTGTTTGGGTCAAAAAACATGAGCAATGGACATTAGACAGGTGGAAATCTGTCCTTTGGTCTGATGAGTCCAAATTTGCGATTTTTGTTTCCAACCGCCGTGTCTTTGTGAGACACAGAGTAGGTGAATGGATGATCTCCGCATTTATGGTTCCCACCATGAAGCATGGAGGAGGAGGTGTGATGGGGGTGCTTTGTTGGTGACACTGTCTGTGATTTATTTAGAATTCAAGGCACACTTAACCAGCATGGCTACCACAGCATTCTGCAGCGATACGCCATCCCATCTGGTTTGCACTTAGTGGGACTATCATTTGTTTTTCAACAGGACAATGACCCACACATCTCCAGGCTGTGTAAGGGCTATTTGACCAAGAAGATGAGTGATGGAGTGCTGCATCAGATGACCTGGCCTCCACAATCCCCAGACTTCAACCCAATTGAGATGGTTTGGGATGAGTTGGAAAGCAGAGTGAAGGAAAAGCAGCCAACAAGTGTTCAGCATATGTGGGAACTCCTTCAACTGTTGGAAAAACATTCCAGGTGAAGCTGGTTGAGAGAATGCCAAAATTCTGCAAAGCTGTCAAGGCAAAGGGTGGCTACTTTGAAGAATATAAAATATGAAAAATATTTGGATTTGTTTAACAGTTCTTTGGTTACTACATGATTCCATACGTGTTATTGCATAGTTTGTGTCTTCACTATTATTCTACAATGTAGAAAATAATAAAAAATAAAGGAAAACTCTTGAATAAGTAGCTGTGTCCAAACTTTTGACTGGAGCTGTATATATTTTTTAAATATTTTATTGTTGGACATAAAAGACTGTAAAAACACCAGCAAATCTGTTAGAAAGTACACCCACCCATACTGAAGAGATATACAGTATGTGATCGTATACAAATGTAAGCAAGGTTTGAAATTACTAGTTAAATATATCAGTTTGGGCTTCTTGCAGCCAATTTGCAGTTGGCAAATTATTTGTAATTATATTCTGGCCCACTGACCAGCCCGCGGCTGAATCTTGTTGACTGTCCCTGCTCTAGGGGGACACAATACACATTTATTTAGTAAAAAGACAGGTGCTGCTGATAATACTGCCATCATTGTCAAGGCAGAAGACATGTATGAGATTAGATGATACAGTTGAAATCGGAAGTTTACATACAACTTAGGTTGGAGTCATTAAAACTTGTTTTTCAACCACTCCACAAATTTCTTGTTAACAAACTATAGTTTTGGCAAGTCGGTTAGGACCAAGTAATTTTTCCAACAATTGTTTACAGACAGATTATTTCACTTATCATTTCACTGTATCACAATTCCAGTGGGTCAGAAGTTTACATACACGAAGTTGACAGCTTGGAAAATTCCAGAAAATCAGCCAAGACCTCAGAAAAAAAATTGTAGACGACCACAAGTCTGGTTCATCCTTGGGAGGATTTTCCAAACACCTGAAGGTACCACGTTCATCTGTACAAACAATAGTAAGCAAGTATAAACACCATGAGACCACGCAGCCGTCATACCGCTCAGGAAGGAGACATGTTCTGTCTCCTAGAGATCAATGTACTTTGATGCGAAAAGTGCAAATCAATCCCAGAACAACAGCAAAGGACCTTGTGAAGATGCTGGAGGAAACAAGTACAAAAGTATCTACATCCACAGTAAAATGAGTCCTATATCGACATAACCTGAAAGGCCACTCAGCAAGGAAGAAGCCACTGCTCCAAAACCGCCATAAAAAAAGCCAGACTACGGTTTGCAACTGCACATGGGGACAAAGATCGTACTTTTTGGAGAAATGTCCTCTGGTCTGATGAAACAAAAACAGAACTGTTTGGCTATAATGACCATCGTTATGTTTGGAGGAAAAAGGGGGATGCTTGCAAGCCGAAGAACACCATCCCAACCGTGAAGCACAGGGGGTGGCAGCATCATGTTGTGGGGGTGCTTTGCTGCAGGAGGGACTGGTGCACTTCACAAAATAGATGAAATCATGAGGCAGGAAAAGTATGTAGATATATTGAAGCAACATCTCAAGACATCAGTCAGGAAGTTAAAGCTTGGTCGCAAATGGGCCAAAATTCATCAAACTTATTGTGGGAAGCTTGTGGAAGACTACCCGAAACGTTTGACCCAAGTTAAACAATTTAAAGGCAATGCTATCAAATACTAATTGAGTGTATGTAAATGTGATGAAATAAATAAAAGCTGAAAAAAAATAATTCTCTCTACTATTATTCTGACATTTCACATTCTTAAAATAAAGTGGTGATCCTAACTGACCTAAAACACAGAGAATTTTTACCAGGATTAAATGTCAGGAATTGTGAAAAACTGAGTTTAAATGTATTTGGCTAAGGTGTATGTAAACTTCCAACTTCAACTGTATAACCCATGTATCTGATGCTCTCTGGCCAAAAAGAGTATGTCATGTCACACTCTTTTTGGCCAGACAGCATCAAATAAATGGGTTACATATAGTAAGACTGGGGTGCTGTTTCGCTTGCTCAGATGCTTTTTCCAGTGAGATAGTTTCAGCCACTTGCAAATTGACAGAAAGTTGGCGGGTGCACAGTTCGGATGCTGGATTTATTTGGGATGAACGTGCGAAGGTAATCTACCTTGTGATATGATTTGTTTGACAATCAGATGAAAACATCATGACTGGCTGTGCTTATGGTACATTAAAAGGTAATACTTCTTTACAGTTGTTTTAGGGGGGGCTTAGACTGGCCTCTGCCTGGGCTACCAAATTACTAAGTCCACCCCTGCCCATTCATCATAAACAGCAAAAAAAGAAACGTACCTTTTTCAGGACCCTGTCTTTCAAAGATAATTTGTAAAAATCCAAATAACTTCACAGATCTTCATTGTAAAGGGTTTAAACACTGTTTCCCATGCTTGTTCAATGAAACATAAACAATTAATGAACACGCACCTGTGAAATGGTCGTTAAGACACTAACAGCTTACATATGATAGGCAATTAAGGCCATGGTTACAAAAACTTAGGACACTTAAGAGGCCTTTCTACTGACTCTGAAAAACACCAAAAGAAAGATGCCGACAGTCTCTGCTCATCTGCATGAACGTGCCTTAGGCATGCTGCAAGGAAGCATGAGGACTGCAGATGTGGCCAGGGCAATAAATTGCAATGTCCGTACTGTGAGATACCTAAGACAGCGCTGCAGGGAGACAGGACGGACAGCTTATCGTCCTCGCAGTGGCAGACCAAGTGAAACAACACCTGCACAGGATCAGTACATCCGAACATCACACCTGCAGGACAGGTACAGGATGGCAACAACAACTGCCCGAGTTACACCAGGGAACGCACAATCCCTCCGTCAGTGCTCAGACTGTCCGCAATAGGCTGAGAGAGGCTGGACTGAGGGCTTGTAGGCCTGTTGTAAGGCAGGTCCTCACCAGACATCACTGACAACAATGTCACCTATGGGCACAAACCCACTGTTGCTGGACCAGACAGGACTGGCAAAAAGTGCTCTTCACTGACGAATCGCGGTTTTGTCTCACCAGGGGTGATGGTCGGATTCGTGTTTATCGTCGAAGGAATGAGCGTTACACCGAGGCCTGTACTCTGGAGCGGGATCGATTTGGAGGTAGAGGGTCTGTCATGGTCTGGGGAGGTGTCACAGCATCATCGGACTGAGCTTGTTGTCATTGCAGGCAATCTCAACGCTGTGCATTAAAGGGAAGACATCCTCCTCCCTCATGTGGTATCCTATCTGCAGGGTCATCCTGACATGACCCTCCAGTATGACGATGCCACCAGCCATACTGCTCGTTCTGTGCATGAATCCCTGCAAGACAGGAATGTCAGTGTTCTGCCATGGCCAGCGAAGAGCCCGGTTCTCAATCCCATTGAGCACGTCTGGGACCTGTTGGATCGGAGGGTGAGGGCTAGGGCCATTCCCCCCAGAAATATCTGGGAACTTGCAGGTGCCTTGGTGGAAGAGTGGGGTAACATCTCACAGCAAGAACTGGCAAATCTGGTGCAGTCTATGAGGAGATGCAGTACTTAATGCAGCTGGTGGCCACACCAGATACTGACTGTTACTTTTGATTTTGACCCCCCTTTGTTCAGGGACACATTATTCCATTTCTGTTAGTCACATGTCTGTGGAACTTGTTCAGTTTATGTCTCAGTTGTTGAATCTTGTTATGTTCATACAAATATTTACACGTTAAGTTTGCTGAAAATAAACGCAGTTGACAGTGAGAGGACATTTCTTTTTATGCTGAGTTTAGTATCAGTAAATGTCTAACCTAGGCTCTGTGTATGTCCATTCTGCTCAAACCACGAGACCAATTCTGTGTTCAGGCTTGCCCATGTTCATGAATTATTCTGTATCATCAGAGGCATCATTCGTTGGCACATACTTCTGTACATCTACCATGACCTTCCCTTAACCTTAGTCGTGAACATAATGAACATATTGGATTATCTGTGAAATGTTCTCTTACACTGATTTTGGCAGAAACCAGAGCTATGAGAAGGACTGATGCTTCTTTCCTCCAGGCTTGAGAAGGTTCTGAGGCTGACTTACCACATGAATCCCGCAATGTGCCTTTACTGCATGTTCACGAAGAGACAGTGCTGTGGCTGTCACAGATTATGTGTACATCTATTCCCTGTATAACGAGAAATCCAATTTTACCGTCTGGCCATGCCGTATTGAAATATCTGCCGAGACACAATCCATTTCCTCTGAAAGGCATCACAAGGGAGAGTGGTGTGTGTGTGGTGGAGGGGATTTCCAAGAACAGTCTTTCTGCCACAGAATAGACTAGACCCATTATTTACATGAGCAGATTCATTCCTTGTTGCATTACACATCTAATTAACTTTAAATAGGCCCTCAGATGGATAATGGATTAGATTATATATTACACAGACTAAGTATGCTAAATTGAATCATGAGCTGACATAGTTAAGTAAATCTCCAGTGGTTCAAGAGAACATTGCATAAATGGGAAAGGATGTGAATGGCTGTGTCTGGATTGTTTAAATAAGGTAGTGTGTGTGTAAGTAATTGCAATAGGAAACAATGTATTGTTGATGTAATTAGTGAGACAAGAATGATGTTTGTGTGAGTGTGCTTGTACAAATATGACAGAGTCTTCTGTTTGAACATACACACACACATATATATATATACACACAGTTTAAGTCGGAAGTTTACATACACTTAGGTTGGAGTCATTAAAACTCTTTTTTCAACCACTCCACACATTTCTTGTTAACAAACTACAGTTTTGGCAAGTCGGTTAGGACATCTACTTTGTGCATGACACAAGTAATTTTTCCAACAATTATTTACAGACAGATTATTTCACTCATAATTCACTGTATTACAATTCCAGTGGGTCAAAAGTTACACTAAGTTCACTGTGCCTTTAAACAGCTTGGAAAATTCCAGAAAATGATGTCATGGCTTTAGAAGCTTCTGATACACCTCAATTGGAGGTGTACCTGTGCATGTATTTCAAGGCCTACCTTTAAACTCAGTGCCTCTTTGCTGACATCATGGGAAAATCAAAAGAAATCAGCCAAGACCTCAGAAAATAAATTGTAAACCTCCACAATCTGGTTCATCATTGGGATCAATTCCCAAATGCCTGAAGGTACCACGTTCATCTGTACAAACAATAGTACGCAAGTACAGTGGGGGGGAAAAGTATTTGATCCCCTGCTGATTTTGTACATTTGCCCACTGATAAAGAAAGGATCAGTCTATAATTTTAATGGTAGGTTTATTTGAACAGTGAGAGAAAGAATAACAACAAAAAAATCCAGAAAAAAGCATGTCTAAAATGTTATAAATTGATTTGCATTTTAATGAGGGAAATAAGTATTTGACCCCCTCTCAATCAGAAAGATTTCTGGCTCCCAGGTGTCTTTTATACAGGTAATGAGCTGAGATTAGGAGCACACTGTTAAAGGGAGTGCTCCTAACCACAGCTTATTAACTGTAAAACAGACATCTGTCCACAGAAGCAATCAATCAATCAGATTCCAAACTCTCCACTATGGCCAAGACCAAAGAGCTCTCCAAGGATGTCAGGGACAAGATTGTAGACCTACACAAGGCTGGAATGGGCTACAAGACCATTGCCAAGCAGCTTGGTGAGGTGACAACATTTGTTGCGATTATTCGCAAATGGAAGAAACACAAAAGAACTGTCAATATCCCTTGGCCTGGGGCTCCATGCAAGATCTCACCTCGTGGGGTTGCAATGATCATGAGAACGGTGAGGAATCAGCCCAGAACTACACGGGAGGATCTTGTCAATGATCTCAAGGCAGCTGGGACCATAGTCACCAAGAAAACAATTGGTAACACACTACGCCGTGAAGGACTGAAATCCTGCAGCGCCCGCAAGGTCCCCCTGCTCAAGAATACATATACATGCCCGTCTGAAGTTTGCCAATGAACATCTGAATGATTCAGAGGACAACTGGTGAAAGTGTTGTGGTCAGATGAGACCAAAATGGAGCTCTTTGGCATCAACTCAACTCGCCGTGTTTGGAGGAGGAGGAATGCTGCCTATGACCCCAAGAACACCATCTCCACCGTCAAACATGGAGGTGGAAACATTATGCTTTGGGGGTGTTTTTCTGCTCAGGGGACAGGACAACTTCACTGCATCAAAGGGATGATGGACGGGGCCATGTACCTTCAAATCCTGGGTGAGATCATCCTTCCCTCAGCCAGGCTCATTGAAAATGTGTCGTGGATGGGTATTCCAGCATGACAATGACCCAAAACACACGGCCAAGGCAACAAAGGAGTGGCTCAAGAAGAAGTACATTAAGGTCCTGGAGTGGCCTAGCCAGTCTCCAGACCTTAATCCCATAGAAAATCTGTGTATATTCTGTTCCTATGACTCTAGGCTGTCTCCAACACAAGAATGTACTCAGTTGCCCTTTAAAAAAGGGGATTAATCGTAATATAGATAAATTAAAAGTTCAGTCATCAATCGAATGTACCCGTGACTCACTCTACGGGCCGGAATCAATCTTTATAGCGGAAGTATTGCGGAAGATCCGCATTAATATGTAAAGGTAATTTCCGATGCAGTGTTTACCGTGCAGCATTTACTGTGAATGCAGTCTCCGCAAACGCGGGAACATTGCCTTTAAATTTCAATCGAGCGATACTGATTGAATCCAGCCGTAAAACAAGATAGGGTACTGCCAGCGACGCAGCTAGCAGATGGTGCATTCTCTTTTTAAATGATGGTTATTTGATTTGGGGTTTTTCCATGACAGAAAATACTAATATAAATCATTGAAGCCTTTAGCACAAGCTCGTTTGAATAATCAGAACAGTAAGGTAGCTTCAAAACCCACAGGGATCTTTCTCCCAACTCTGCTTCACGTTCTGCTTGGATTTTAATCTCACTCTTGAACAAATATGAGGAATGAATCAATAAAAAGCCTGAATGAATAGCACAGGGTTTAATCAGCCCTATGCTCTCACTGGGACTCAAATACAGCCTTGCTCTTGCTGTTTTGTAATTAAAAACATTAATCGGAGCAAATCGCCAACATGGCAACATCCACAACAGCCATATTAATAATCATTAAACCAACAGCCACACAATACATCAGTACCCCTTTCCTGCAGTCAAGTGACCTAGTGGCCTCATGGGTGAAATGTTATTTATTTTTTTTAAACGCCCAAAATCCAGTGTTTCTATGTCAAATGGTTTTGTTATATTTCAGTCTTCTGTGATGTATATAAAGTGTAATATTGGGATGCAAACTCAAAATTAAATACCTTTTAACTCTATATCTGACATGATAAAGGTGTCTTCTTTTTTTAACTCCATAACCATGTGTGTGAGGTTTATACTTCTGTTTCAAAGTAGACTGGTTAAAGACTACCAAGAAACACTCTGGGTGACCCTGATTTAGCCCACTGCAGTGAAAGGTTAACAGGTTGAGCAATTCATGATAGTCACCATACTCTTTGCAGGTATGTACTGTATAACTTAAACCTTAACCCAACCCTAAACTTATCCCTTACCTTAATCTAGCCACATGATGGACAATGCATCACCTTTTTTCCCTGGACTTTCCTTGAGCAAGAAACCTCACGGTAGAAGCACAGGGAAATGGAATCCCTCTCCTAACTTAACCCTAAGTCTAGCTTCCTGTCCACTTCCCGGTTCAACCCTAACCCTAGCTTCATGTCCACATCTCGGTTCAACCCTAACCCTAGCTCAATGTCCACATCTCAGTTCAGCCCTAACCCTAGCTCAATGTCCACATCTCGGTTCAACCCTAACCCTAGCTCAATGTCCACATCTCAGTTCAGCCCTAACCCTAGCTCAATGTCCACATCTCAGTTCAGCCCTAACCCTAGCTCAATGTCCACAGCTCAGTTCAACCCTAACCCTAGCTTCATGTCCACAGCTCAGTTCAACCCTAACCCTAGCTTCATGTCCACATCTCAGTTCAGCCCTAACCCTAGCTCAATGTCCACGTCTCGGTTCAACCCTAACCCTAGCTTCATGTCCACATCTCAGTTCAGCCCTAACCCTAGCTTCATGTCCACATCTCAGTTCAGCCCTAACCCTAGCTCAATGTCCACGTCTCGGTTCAACCCTAACCCTAGCTTCATGTCCACGTCTCGGTTCAACCCTAACCCTAGCTTCATGTCCACATCTCAGTTCAACCCTAACCCTCAACCTTAACTCTAGCCCTACACCAAAAGTGAAATAAGAACATTTCAACCACACAGTATGAATGAAGCTGACAGAGCCAGATATGCTTCCCTGTGGCTCTGGCTACATTGCTAATGCTAACTAGCCCCCAGTGCCTAAGCCCTGTCACTTACCCCCTTTTTAAAATGTTAAGCTCTTCTACAGTACAGTTCACAGAGGCAAGTTAACTCTGTGACTGCTAAATAGTTAACTAGGGGACACTCTTTAGGGCCAAACGATTGGTCTCTGTGAATTAGTTTCATATGGATTTTATCGTTATTCAGATACATGCCACATATGTGTATAATCCCTGCGGGACTTGAACCCACAACCTTTTGCGCTGCTAACGCCACACTAACTGAGCCACACGGGACCACATGGAGCTATTACCTAGCTGAGGTGCCCCAGGACCCGGTTTTATCTACGCTGACTAACAGGTCTGCTGGAACGACCGCAAGGAACAAGAGGATGTCCTGTACATATATATAACTAGAGATGGCTGACTTCCCCCAAATCACTGCAGTCAAGGAAATGCTATTCAGCACTCACTATATATCACACATAAACACAACTGAACACAGGGTTAGTGATCTTGAGGCTCTTAATCTTTAGCTATCCGTTTGAGACTGTAATAAATTGCATTGACGCAAAATAAAAGCGCTAGGAAAAGACGCAACCTGATGCAGAGCTAAGGGTGGAAGCGTTGTCTCCGTAACACACGCATGGGATCACAATGACTTTCTTTTTGCTCAGACCTGATGCAATTCTTTCTTAAAAAAACAAAACAAAAAAAGAGGAAGAAAAACATGACGATAATTGACTCTTCATCCTCTGGCCATTGAGACATGGGCTGTGCTGCTGAGGCCGGCCCAGTATAGTTTATAGATTCACACTGATATAAGACTCTCCTCTCTCAGCATGGATTTATAGAAGAGCCTTACGCAATCTCAGGAATAATATGGAAACAGAGACATGGTAAAAATCCTTGTGTAACTCGTGAATAAAACATTCCCCAATGTGTGTGTGTGTGGCCTACTCTACTCATGGTGCCTGAAGAGCACAGTGTTCTAAGCCGTCCACTTTGACACACATTAGGTATGACGCGCTAGCCTGAAGAAGGACAGATTGGTTTGTCAGATGCTTCGAAAAGACTGAGGCCCTCCTTGCAAGCTGTAGGGGTATTACTTCCACACAGTAACATAATAAATGTCATGGCCTGTCCACGACTGTGTGTGTGTGTGTGTGTGGGTGTGTGCGCGTGCCCGTGGTTATGAGAGTAACTGGATCCTTCTTACTTACCTAAACGTCTACACACAGAATGAATGTCCTTGAATGAATCATCTCCCATCATTCTGACAGTGCCTGTGTTTGACGTGAACCAGACATCCCCCCCCCCCCCCCCCCCCCCCCACACACACACACACACACACACTATTGTCAATATGTTGAAATTGATAATACAATTTTGTCAACCATTACGCATTACTGTACACAGTAGATTTAAGATAATAGGCAAAACAAAGCTGGGATAGCAATTCATTTACAATAGATTTTTATTTAGATTTCTGTCCAATGTGGACATCCTTCTATATGCTATGAGTGAGGACAACACAGTCACATCTAAGAATCACTCATTGACTAGAAACTCAAATTAATAACTACTTCATTAATTAGTACAGTACAACTAAAGAAAACTTGGAAAACAAGACATTGTTCACAGTGATTGTGGTAATACAATGAATAACCTAATTACTTCAGATTAAAATGTCCTACTGAAATGTTTACATCATGATGTATTATATTTAATGATGTTTATGGTGTTTATTGTTATCTCTTTTTAATTTTTTTTTTTTAGGTATTTTCTTAACTACATTGTTGATTAAGGGCTTGTAAGTAAGCATTTCACTGTATTCGGCACATGTGACAAATAACATTTGATGTCTCTTATGTCTGCCTTTATCCAGCATTAGATTCATAACACATTTTGTATTATAACAAAAGCAGATGAAAGCTTGGAGAAGAGTCCTCTTCTCTTCAACCTTCCTCATTAGTATTCTAAGGAGCATTTGAGTATTGGCACTGTTGTTATTGAATAACTGTTGTCTGGGGCATGTACAGAACTGAACCTTACACTGCTTAGGCATGCATACACATACAGTACTTGAACACAAAACACTTAAGACAAAACACTGACGATATCCTGTATGAGAACTTCGACACGCATACTTAAAATGGATTGGAGACACCTAGAAGAAGCATAGTTAGATAATGAAGAAGTGCATTAAAAAGATGTCACAGCAAGTGTTTGTAATTCAAGTGGCCATCGAACCCAAGCACAAATTTCAGGTAGCACCCAAGCTAGAACTCTCCACACTAGAAACCTCTTATCACAAGAACCACTTAGTCATTTAAAGATTCTGAATCTTCTAGTCAGATGAAAATGGCGAAAACATGTCTGAAAATATGATCCCCCAACCATTAACATGTTAACTACCGTTTCAGGACATTTAAAGATGAGCATCATTTTGTTATCACAGTATGGCACAGAGACATCAAAAATCACGACAACATTTCACATCAGTCACAGTGAAGTGGCGATAGCAGGGCAGAACATCCCCTCTGGGCACAGTAAGTCAAACAAGGCAAAGGCATCTACTGTACTATTAGGAAGCTTGCTGTCAGTTTTTGTCCTTGATTACAACAACAAGGATTGGACACACGCATTAAACGAGGCAAGTGCAAATTAAGCGGGAATAAGGCTAACCAAGTTCGAGTCTCATGGTTGTCATTGTTAGCCCTTCACCAAAGCATATTTGACATGATATTTTTGATCACAGCTATGAGGCGGTACATCTACAGCTATATGGTCCAGTCCTTGATGGGAGTCAGGGGTGGACTAGGACCAGAAATTGCCTCTGGCATTATTCTAACGCAACGGCCAATTTTTTTTCCTTGAGGCCCCCATTATTAGCCAGATAAGAAAAAAAATTGTTACACAGGCCCACTAGGCTAAAAATGGACCAGCCCATCTGGCATTTACCCGAAATTCTAGATGGCCAGTCCGCCCCTGATGGGAGTCCAAGTAGAAGAAAGAAGAATGGACAGGGTCCAATTTTAGACAGAAAAAAATATGGCGCTGTTTCGAAGCGATATTACTAGCTCCGAGGCACTACTAGCTCCGATGTTGTTCCTTGTGTCCTTCAATGTTTTGTTATCTGCGATTCCAGAAGAGGGAGCTACAGTACCAAAGCTTCATAAATTTGGCAGCAGAACTTGTATTGCAATATAAAAAACATCAATTCCATCACTCAATGTGCAGTTCAGCATGTGTTTAATAGTGCTTGTCGCATGGTAGAATGGATGTCTTCAGAACTGTCTTTGCGGAGGAGAAGATATGTTAGAAGATATGACATGCTGAAGAGTCGATTCCATTGCTGATGTGTTATGCAGTACTATGAGGAGAGAGGTCAAGAGAGGACAGTTACAGTAGAGGCAACAACCAAAGTTTGTGCTGTAGCTAGATGTTGCTAAGTAATCAGGAAGCCTAAGTCCACAGGCTGTCGCTGTATACAGTGCTGGCTGGGGCTGACTTGGGCTGTATCCCGATACTACTAAAGCACGCACTTGTGCTCTCCTCCCCATGAATTTAAAAGCATTGGATTGGTGTCAGCCTAGGCTAGAGGGAGTTGCTACCATATTTCCTATACCAGTGCTTTTAGATCCATGAAGGGAACGGAACAAGTGCACACTTAGGGCCGAAGGGAAGGGTTGAGAATTGGGACGAAGCTTGGTTGTTGTTGACGCTGGAGGGAGGTGTCATGCCGTTGATCTTGGCATATTTCTAAGATCATGGTTCCTGGTTCCTCCTCTAGGCCTCCTGAAGACCAACCAGCGCACAGCTCTGTTTCCACAGCTCAGCCCTCACGTTGTGATCGTAAGTAATGTCAGCGGATTTAGCCCTCTCCCCGTTATAGAAGTAGCAGCCTCCGACCCCCTCCAGCTGAGACGCAGTGGCAGCCAGGATAGCTGTAGACGCTCCCTCGGCTGGGGTCTGGAGATGACACAGAAATAACACTTTAAAAAAGAATGGCAGGGACAGGCATGTTCTTCAGAAACATAGTGGTCCTCTGTTCTATTTTCAAAATTGTAAACTGAAAGCCCAGTTCTGTCAATCATTCAAAACGGCAACATTAATGCTTTCATAAACAGGATGCAAATACATTTCACAACTGACTTGCTAAGCAGGTTCAGTTAGTTACACCTTGTCCCCAGGCGCAATTGCTAGAGAGGCGGCTGAGCGGACGAGATTAGAATTAGGCTATTTAGATACACGGCAAACAGTTGTTACAGCAATCTAAGGCGTCTGTGAGCTCTCAGGTGAACTAACACGTCTGTCTGGCAGCAACAGCCTGTGGTGAGTGATGTGCAGCAGGCCGGGCAGCAGCAGGCAGGTTAAGTGAAAGAGGTTAGAGAGGAGGATGCAGAGCCAGAATGATCTATTGCAGGCCATGCCTACTGCTCTGGAAAGCCTAGAGCTTATATAAGGCGCATATGGCGGCTCCTAAATGGGCCCACTGCACTGGAGGTGAAACAAATGCCAACACAGAGCATTTAAACACTACACTCGCTGCTCGTGGGAATCTGAATTCACGTCCCTCGTTTAAACACACAAACACAATCAACAACACAGAGTGTGAATGTCTTTGCTGATGGGAACTTCAAAGAGTTCAGAAGAATTTTCTCCCCACAATATATTTGGTCTAGAGGTAAGGTTTTAGTAATCCCAATTGTTGTATGGCCAAAAACAGAGTCAATGTGATTAACATCGAGGATGTTCCTTGAATGGAAAATGTGAATGAAGACACTGGCAGACAGGCCGGCTTGATTTTCGAAACAGCAGATGTGAAATAACTCCTAATGAAATCCGTTGACAGATGGGCCACAAGACAAGACCACCAGTCCAGAAATGTGTATACACACGTCTTAGAGAGCACACATAGATGTCTCACTTATAAAATAAAACACTCGCAGAGAAAGGAAAAGTGACAAACATTGAACAAAACAATATTTCATGCACGTTCATATTTCTTAGAGTGATCACTTGTGATATGGACATAGGATTGAGCAACCATCTGTGGCCAGTGGGCATCACATAGCTGCCCTCCATATTGCAGTCAGTTGGCAATACAAATGCTGCAATACAAAAGGCTGCAATACTTGGCAATCCAAACCTCAGTGGATATGAGACAAATTTCCAAACACACAAAACCCGAACGATCAGACTGATAATGATTCGGCACTAGACCCCAGTTCCAAGATAAAAGCCTCCAAAAAGGAAATTATGACTGAGATAAATATCAACATCAACTGTCATTATCTTTGTGGAATATGAGTATTGAGGAAATGAAATTCAGATGTTTGTCAGGCTATCTTTATATTGTCACCCTTGAAATACTTTTTGAACACTTAAAGCCCAACTAGGTAAGGCTTCATTTCCCAGCACATTTCTCTGTGTTAAAGAGGACACAGTCATCTTAAACTATTCAGGAAAACAAGCAAATTGGCTACACTGTCCCTAATCTGTGACCATGTAATGTGACATTTTAGATGCAGATTCAAGGTTGATTTAAATAATTAAGAAATAAAAAATAATACTATTACTGCCACATGCATTTTGCTTGCAGCTAAATTGTTGATTGCCCTAAAATTATAAGCAGGTTGAAGTTTATTGGAACGAGTCTTGTCTTTAAGACAGAATTGAGCGATCTCTGCTAGATGGGCCAGTTGCAAAGTCAAAATGGTTTATTTTTGTTCTTAATTTAAGGTTAGGGTTAGGCATTAGGTTTAGCAGTGTGGTTATGGTTAGGTTTTAAATGATTTGATGATTTTGTTCCAACTAGTGACCACTCTGCAGAGCTGCCTCCAGAACAAGATTCATGACGAGGAATGCTAACCTGCTAATTATAATGGGAATTATTATGTGCCGCTTGCACAGGTGTCTCACAAATTGTGACGTCGTTTTCAGAAATACACACACCAGTGGAGGCTGGTGAGAGGAGGACGGCTCATAGTAATGGCTGGAACAGAGCGAATGGAATGGCATCAAACACCTGGTAACCGTGTTTGATGTATTTGATACCGTTCCACCTATTCCGCTACAGTCATTACCGCGAGCCCGTCCTCCGCAATTACGGTGCCACCAACCTCCTGTGCCTCTCACACGTGGTTATGAATAAATTGACCACCCCATTTAACACACACTTTGATGTGACTGTAATTGACATGCTTTTATTATCTCAGAACCCCAAGATTGCAATTCTAATCCTTTTTAAAACACATGGATTCCACGGCAATATGATCAACAGAAAAACTCCTTATGAAGCCTGAGCAGTAAAAGGCTGTTGCACCTTATTAGTATTCTCATCAATCACCGCTGTTAAGCTTTGGTCAAGCGTAGAAGCTTTTCCTATTACCATATCTATCTTTGGTGCATTTCCCCCCCCCCCCCTCAAGTACGCCAAATTCCTAAGTATTTGTGAAGGTCGTTCACCGTACCCTGAACAGTCTTACAGAACTGTCAGCATAGTTTATGTTATCCTATAGTGAAGTATAAGACTGTTAGGTGGAATACTATGACGCTGTTGTTAGTTTTGTGAAGGAATAACGCGCAACCTTCACTTTAACAGTGACACATCA
The DNA here is from genome assembly GCF_965601325.2 of Salmo salar. Classification (NCBI taxonomy): domain Eukaryota; kingdom Metazoa; phylum Chordata; class Actinopteri; order Salmoniformes; family Salmonidae; genus Salmo; species Salmo salar. The sequence goes on from NC_138306.1 coordinate 67,173,098, forward strand.
TGTGGCCCATATCTATAGTATATTTCGTGCATTTTGTCTCAGGTTCCTAAACCTAAGCTGGCCTTTAAATATTTGAATGGTCATCTAGATTAAGATTCTACTTTACCCTAAACAGCATTTTGGCAACAGGTTTCTTGGCTGCCTGGGCTGGAATACAGAGGTTGTTGTACAGGTCAGTGTCCACCATGCCTGGGTCTACTGCGTTGGATGTTACTGGGAACCCTGCTGCTGTTAGCTTCTCCTGCAGATGGTATGTGAAGAGAACCAGAACCAGTTTACTCTGAGAGTAGGCGCCATGCGCACTGTAGCAGGACCTGGAGGGAGGGAGAGAGTGGGATGGAGAGAGAGGGAGAGAGCGAAATGGAGAGCGAGGGAGAGGGCGAGAGAGAGAGAAAGAGACCGTTTATCTTGGGTTAAGCCATGCTTTATAATATGATAATTTGGCAGTTTAGTTTGTCCAAAAAAAACTAAATTAACTAACTAACATACATAATACTTATTCAGTATGTTGTCTACAACCTTGTTGTTCCCAATCCAATGCCCCTAAGCTATCTGCATGACTAAACCCAATGTCTATTATACAGTACTGAATAGATAGACTTATTGTTAACACCATAAACGCTGTTCAAAAGCAAATCAACTTGTCTGTACAAACGCACTGTGAAGGTCATAAGTGCATCAGACTGTGAAATACCCAATCTATAATGTGTTTCCCCCCTGTTTCTTTTTCTTACAGCGTGAGATTGTTTTTCTAGGAAGCACCGTTGCAGCTAGCCCTTGTAGCCAGCAGCATCATCCACTCATTTCTCCCAGATGTGACGAAGCCATCTATCACATCTAAATTCGCAGGCGAGAAAGAGGGACACCGCTGTTCTTGCCCTTGAGGCAAGGAGCCTCTCAGTACAGACTGTATAATAATGGTCATCAAAACTAATAATTTTGTCCTGGTAAGAACGTTTTCGAAAACGTTAATGTTTTTTATTGAGGTAAATATTATAAGAGTATCAAAAAGGGAAGTTATGGGAATCAAGAGGTTATGTCGGTCAATGAGATTCATTGGATATAGCTTGTATCTTGAATTGAGAATGACATTCACCCATAGCCAACAGATAAATACTACTACCACATTGGTAATGGTTTTAAATGTGCTACAATACCATGTCGGGATTTTGATTTAGAGAGATTGATTAAATTTCAGCACTCAATTGGACACCTGAGAACAATGTTGGAAGCCCTATACCAAATAATCTGGGTCTGTATTCATAAAGCGTCTCAGGGTAGTAATTCTGAGATGCTCTGTGAATACAGGCCCAGGTCCTGGTCCCTACCTGCCCTGTAGGTCTTCCATATTGAGTCGTCCAACGTAGTGTGTGGCGGAGGACATGGTGACGACGCGGGAGCAGGCGTCGTGTCTCCCAGACCTCTTCAGTTTGTCCAGGAGGAGGTTTGTCAACAGGAAGTGTCCCAGATAGTTCAGACCAAAGTGCAGCTCGAAACCGTCCTCTGTCTTTCCCTCTGGAACCAGCATGATACCGGCTATGAAGGACAAGCAATATGACATTTCAATCTAAGTGCTTTACAGATACCCAGCCTAAAACCCCAATGAGCGAGCAATGCAGAGGCAGAAGCAGAAGCACAGTGGCTAGGATAAACTCCCTAGAAATGTTCAATCAATATGTCAATAAGATATAACAGCTGTCTATGCTGATATACAGTAACTGATACTTCTGTTGAGTGATTGTGAAAGGATAAATACATGGAACTGCTAAGGTCGTGGGTTCAATTCAACTAAGACTTACAGTACAGTGAGTGCATACATTTTTAGTTTGTGTAGGCCTACATTCCTTTGGATAGAACTGTCTGCTAAATGGTATATATTCTTATTACGTGATCATTAAAAACACTCCCTCTATAGAGGACTGACCTCTAGGTGTGCTATGACACTTGCAGACGATGGTCAACAAGACCTGTCTGCAGATCAGTGTATCAGTCTATGGTCTCTCAAGCACACACCTCCCCCTAATGCAGATTGAAACAGCTCATTACTCGAGGCTAAACACCATTGGCAACATGGTAATTGAGGTTACGACGATGTGTTTGTCAATAACACTATTGGACATGCCATTAGATGGCAAAGTGAAAGAGAAACAAGGTGGCATTAGGGCTTGCTTAGCTTACTAAAGCATAGGGCATAGACAGAGAAAACTCACAGCGTGACGACAACTCTACTGGCGGGGAGGGGGGGGGGGGGGGGGGGGATTCAGAATGCTATAGGGGCCTGCGTCCCAAATGGCACCCTATTCCGTATTTAGTGCAGAACATTTTGACCAGAGCCCTATGGGTCCTGGTCAAAAATAGCACACTATATAGAGAATATGGTGCTGTTCGGGACACGTCCGGGGTCTGTGTAGCGATGACCTTTCCCTATCATTATTCTCTCAATGGGACGACACTAACGTCTGCCCTACGTCCTTCCTTCGGCATCTACTATCCATTATCCATCAGCCGGGTGTGATATGTGATGTTAGCTGCTGAGAGCATCTTGCAGACTGGTGAATTATTAATTCAGCCTGTTTGTGGGCAGAGAGTGGCTGACTGTTACCCCAAGCCAGTCAGTACCGGAGTCTCCAAAGACCTTCTCTCAATAAAAGCTATTTTGTTCAAACAAACTGCCCTGGAGGACAACACAACAGGGCTTTGCCTGAAATGGCACCATATTCCTATAGCAGAGTACTACCTCATAGTGCTATGATCAAAAGCGGTGCACTATTGGGAATAGGGTGCCATTTTGGAGGCCCCCTAGGAACATGAAACACTGTATTTTCAAGGGTTGACGACAACCAGTGTTTGCATGATTTACTATGATTCTCTTTAAAGGTGAATATTGTGGTGTATTGAATAGAGGTTGTTTGGTGTATAAGTACCATTGTTCACAAGGACGTGAAGCGGTAGAGCCCTGGCTTTAAACCTTTGGACAAACTGCCGTACCGACTTTAGGGAACACAGGTCCAGGAACAGAAATTCCACTGTGAACAGAACACAAAAACACACAAACAACATTAACATTCTTCTATGCCTAAATATACCGGCATCTAGCTTATAGCATCAACAAATCACAAACATTACAATTTTCTTATGCTATAATACATAGATGTCTGGTTAGCTACACTTGTACTAACACAGGTCAGGACAAGACATCATCCTTTCATTTAGTTTTACATCAACCATTGACAGACAGTAAAGTGATCATACCAGCCCATAAACTGCAAGACAGATTACTGCAAAGGCTCTCAATGAGTAGAAGTACATTTTAAAAAAGCAGCACAACATTGCTTAGAATCAAGGGCAATGGTGACGTCATTGAGGACCTTTAAGGTTGCAGTGACACATCAATAACCTGAGCGGAAACCAGATTGCATACCAGAGAGAATACTATAGGCATCAAGAAAGCCAGTGAGTTGATTATTGACAAGTTTTTCCCAACACTTTTGATAAACAGGGCAAAATAGAAATAGGCCTATAACAGTTAGCACCTCAGACTCAGTGACCGTCTGCAGGGAAAAACTTTGCAGCGGGGGGGGGAGGGTCCTCTCCTTGCTTTTAATATCTCAGGAATCCTAATTATGCAAATCCTAATCTTTTACTTCCTTTCCCCCTGAAGGATAAAGCAGCTGTATGATAAGCCATGGTCTCATTCAGTAGTACACTATAACTGTGAGACAAAAACTAAACACAAGGTAGATTACATTATGGCAATACACTCAGTGACCTGGCATGAATTAAACATGATCTCATCAGCAGTGTAATAAAAGAGCACAAAGTACGTGTCGATGTATATCTGATATTCCCTGGTATGGAAACTATAACCGACGAAACATTGTCACAAGAAAAGGTGGAGAGTTAATTGTGTATGCAGGAATCGTTCTTACGGGCCAAACGATAGCGCGTTTATTTATCACCACAGGAAGCGACAGAGTGCTTCACTGAACTTTACTCATCTGCATAACAGTGCAAGGGAAATAAATACAGTTTGTGTCTTGATCACGGCTCCAACATAAAAAGGGCCACATTAAATCCTAATGAAATCAAAGCATTTTAAAAGTCAACGCTATAATGAGACAGGAACAAGAATGCCATGACTGAAGCTAGCTCTACGGCTAGGAATCCAGGGTTTTACACAATAGTATTGAGTAATGACATTAGCCCCCCCCCCCCCCCACACACACACACACACACACACAATCAGAATGTCATATCTCTGAACCACTTGGCACAGCTTGTGGCGTCCCCGAACTGAGTGCTCAAGCACATAATTAAACAAATTATTGTCCCATAATTAGGTAAATTACTCTGCATTACACTAATCACGGGACTCTTCCCCAGTGAGTGTAAAGAGTGAACAGTGTTTCAAGCATTGCTGAGCTGCCATATAAACAGCTCCAGAAAATAAGAGTAGAGAAAGCTAGAGAAATCCGCTGTAAATGTAGATGTTCTGTTGGGAAGGAGAACTACAGATGAAAAGATATTCAGCAACTCTTGGTAGGAAAATGGATGTTTGCTTAAAAATAAAAATCTACCTTTTATTGTTAAAACCATTCTGAAAATAGCTTCATATGGGTACTAGGAAAGACCCATAGGCGATGTGTGTGTGTATACAAACAACCCATAACTGTAATGTACAAATTTGTGTAAAGCGAGGGGTCAAAGAGGTCAATTGACAGCCCTGTAGTTGTAGAGAGGAGAGGACAGAGGACATCTCTCTGTAATAATCAGTGTGTTGTGTGAGTCACAGTGAGTCAACAAAGGCCTTGCTAGCTAACGATCTTGTATCTTAAGTGGGAGATAACAAAACATGCCCCCGGCTAATGGCTTGTATAAGGTCATCCCAAGAGACCGTGATTTACAAAGAGTTGAAAGTGGAGAGAGGCTGTTCTTTGTCCTTTGTATGAGTAAGCTAACTATATGGTGGTTATAGGCTTCAGAAATCATTGCAGTGGAATTCATCTAATACCATACAAATATCCCAACAAATGCATATTTATTCTCTTTCTCCTCCGTCCTTTCTTCCTCTCGAACACTTCAACTCTCGAAAATATCAAGCTCTTAGGATTTTACAGTGAATTTATCCTCCGAAAATGAACATATCCATAAAAAATTAAATAACTTCACTGAGAATGTGTGATCCCCAATAAGCTCTCTCTATTCTAATCACTGTCCAATATTGACCAACATTTGCATAGATTACAATAATTCATTGGAAAAAATATCCATGCTGTAGTAAATATTCTACCAATCCATCTCTAGTGCCAGAGCTTTGTCACGTGAAAGATCTGTCATGAAGGAAAGAAGGGTATCCTCCAGTCTAGTCACAGTGCCAAAGAGCCAGCTGGAGGACACAGACTAGAAGGCGTCGTGCCATCTGGAATATCAACAAAGATGTCTCATCCAAAGACGTGTTGAAATACTGCCATCTTCCTGAATTACATTCTCTCCCTGACCAGTTCCGACTGCTGCTGTACATACTGACCAGCTGCTGTCCAATAACAGGACAGAGGACTGGAAACAGGCTGGCTGCTAGTTTGACCGTCCAGCTGCAACTCTGATAAGGGATTGATCGTCCACAATTATTTATAGGAGCTTATAGGATAGATTGATGCTGCTCCGAAAAAGGAGGAGAAGGCAGATTGGAGGGTAAATCAGCAGGATGTCTATTGGCATGATATTCGTCTCTCACTCTCCATTGCAGATAGGCGGTATGGAAGTCAGGAAGTCGTTAAAGGAGATGAATGCAGCCACTGGTGTCGCAAACTAAACCGGTGGGCTTTCTGACGCTTAAAAAAAAAATGTCACCAACTTTTATTGCTGAGACACAGCAATGATCATAAAATATCAGCAGATACAGCACGTTTCTAGATGACCGTAAATAACAGGTTGATTGTACAGTGGTTGCGGTCCCACAGTATCACACCCACATGTGTCATATGGACAAAGGCTCAGACACCGCGACAACAAACAGCTAAAAGAGTGGTGGCTGTCCTGTCTTTTGCCCACATCGCGTTGTGTTATAGCATTCACCTGCTGGGTTTTCAACGAGCTATGGCTGTTTTTGACGTTTTGTAGAATCATCGGGAAATTGACTGCTGATATTCTGTTCAGAGGCGCGCGGCCGTCCATAGTTCTGGGCCCGGCTTCCCAAAACCATTGAGGTTAAATTCATTGTTAGAACTTTGTCAGAGCATCTTTAAATCTCGGGACTGTTTCACAAATCCGTTGTTAGAACTTTGTCAGAGCATCTTTAAATCTCGGGACTGTTTCACAAATCCGTCGTCACTACAGTTGCCCTTGAAAACGCTTGTTATTTATTGGGCACAGACAACAGCACAAAGGGCAAGAAGGTAGAGACAACAATACATCACACAAAGCAGCCACAACTGTCAGTAAGTGTCCATCATTGAGTCTTTGAATGAAGAGATTGAGATAAAACTGTCCAGTTTGAGTGTTTGTTGCAGATCGTTCCAGTCGCTAGCTGCAGCGAACTGAAAAGACGAGCGACCCAGGGATGTGCGCGCTTTGGGGATCTTTAACAGAATGTGACTGGCAGAACGGGTGTTCTGTGTGGAGGATGAGGGCTGCAGTAGATATCTCAGACAGGGGGGAGTGGGACCTAAGAGGGTTTTATAAATAAGCATCAACCGGTGGGTCTTGCGACGGGGTACAGAGATGACCAGTTTACAGAGGAGTATAGAGTGCAGTGATGTGTCCTTTAACTATAAAGAGCATTGGTGGTAATTCTAATAGCCGAATGGTAAAGAACCGCTCGGGAGCACACTTACCTGCCGATCTATAAATTACGTCTCCGTAATCTAGCATGGGTAGGTAGGTCATCTGAATCAGGGTTAGTTTGGCAGCAGGGGTGAAAGAGGAGCGATTACGATAGAGAAAACCAAGTCTAGATTTAACCTTCGCCTGCAGCTGAGAGAAGGACAGTGTACCGTCTAGCCATACTCCCAAGTATTTGTATGAGGTGACTACCTCAAGCTCTAAACCCTCAGAGGTAGTAATCACACCTGTGGGGAGAGCGGCATTCTTCTTACCAAACCACATGACCTTGGTTTTGGAGGTGTTCAGAACAAGGTTAAGGGCAGAGAAAGCTTGTTGAACACTAAGAAAGCTTTGTTGTAGAGCGTTTAACACAAAATCCGGGGAGGGGCTTGCTGAGTATAAGACTATCATCTGCATATAAATGGATGAGAGAGCTTCCTATTGCCTGAACTATGTTGTTGATGTAAATTGAGAAGAGCATGGGGCCAAGGATCGAGCATAGGGGTACACCCTTGGTGACAGGCAGTGGCTGAGACAGCAGATGTTCTGCCTTTATACACTGCACTCTTTGAGAAAGGTAGTTAGCAAACCAGGCCAAAGACCCCTCAGAGACATCAATACTCCTTAGCCGGCCCACAAGAATGGAATGGTCTACCCTATCAAAAGCTTTGGCCAAGTCAATAAATATAGCAGCACAACATTGCTTAGAATCAAGGACAATGGCCACATCATTGAGGACCTTTAAGGTTGCAGTGACACATCCATAACCTGATCAGAAACCAGATTGCATACCAGAGAGAATACTACAGACATCAAGAAAGCCAGTGAATTGATTATTGACAAGTTTTTCCAACACTTTTGATAAACAGGGCAAAATAGAAATAGGCCTGTAACAGTTAGGATCAGCTTGATCTCCCCCTTTAAATGAAGGACGAACCGTGGCTGCCTTCCAAGCCCTGGGAACCTCCCCAGAGAGGAGAGAAAGTGATTAAAAAGGTCAGAGATAGACTTGGCAATGATAGGGGCAGCAACCTTAAATAAGGAAGGGTCTAAACCATCTGACCCAGATGGTTTTTTGGGGTTAAGTTTAAGGAGCTCCTTTAGCACCTTGGATTCAGTGACCGTCTGCAGGGGAAAACTTTGTAGCGGGGGAAAAAGAGGGTGGAGCATTGGGCTAGTTGCATTAGAAGGGGTGGTAGATGAGGAAATGTTGGAAGGGCAAGGATGCATGGCTGAGTCAAATAGGAATCCTGACTTAATATATTGGCAATTGAAGAGCTCAGCCATGTGCTTCTTGTCAGTAACAACCACATCATCAACTTTAAAGGACACGGGCAGCTGTGAGGAGGGTTTATTCTCCAGGTCTTTAACCGTTTTCTAGAACTTCTTGGGGTTAGACGCACAGAGAGAGAACTGCTCCTTAAAGTAACAAAAACTTTGGCCTTCCGGATAGCCTGCGTGCACTTATTTCTCATTTTCCTGAACGAGAGCCAGTCAGCCTGAGTATGCGTGTGCCGAGCCTTTCGCCAAATGCAATTCTTGAGGTGGAGTATCTCTGCATAGATTACATAAGGTAAGCATTAGAATAAGCCGGCTAAATATTTGTAGCTATAGGTCAGGGATCAACTAGATTTGTTCTTGAGTGGATGGTCGTAGGCCAGAACATAATTACAAATAATTTGAAGGCTGCAAATTGACCACAAGAAGCCCAAACAGATATATTTGACTAAACATAATAATTTCAAACCTTGTCACGTCTCTCTATTATGCGTGGGAATACTTGGGAAAAGATTTTCAAAATTAAAATCACCTGGAGCTGATTTCCTGGTGTTTTTAGTCATTTATTGATTTGACCCTCTGTGTGAATGCTAGTTGGGGAACCCTGCTATAGGTTGTATCTCATAGGCTGTGATCAAATGTCAGTATAGTGAAATAATTCTAAAGTTAAGGTAAGATTTGAAAGGGAGAAAACTGATCCGAGAGCAGAGCTGCCTTTCTTTTGATCTTATCAGTATCGGCCGTTCTCTCTGCGTGGGGTTTTGGGAAATGCATGTTACGTCGAGTGGCGCAGCGGTCTAAGGCACTGCATCTCAGAGCTAGAGGCGTCATGGTTCGAATCCAGGCTGTATCACAACCGGCCGTGATTGGGAGTCCCATAGGGCGGCGCGCAATTGGCCCAGCGCCGTCCGGGTTTGGCCGGTGTAGACCGTCATTGTAAATAAGAATTTGTTCTTAACTGACTCACCTAGTTAAATAAAAGTTAAATGCGTTCCATCACTACGGGAAACCGGATCCTGGTACGTTTCCCCTCTTATGCAGAGACTTCTTTTAAAGCAGACAGTCTTGAATAAGGAACAGGGTTAAACTGTTGAGGGGGCAGAATGAATGAGGTTTAATAGGACCTGAAGCTACTGTCTCTAAGCATTGTCTGCCTGGTTGGTGATTTAGCAAACACATTCTGACAACACACAAATCTGTTATATTGTCTCCGTATGCTGCTGATGAAGCAAGGTTAGACATTCTGGCCCTACAAAAGTCAGAGGAGAATTCCTGGTGACATGCCACACAAACATTTTCTCAACCATCCAATCTTAGACAGCAAACACAGTGATATGGATTGTATGTTGGGTGACGAGGACAAACTCCCGACATATAGAGCTAATACCAAACGTGCACAGATATCGGAGAGGGCATGAAATACACATATACAAAAAATGAGCTCAGAAATGCATCTCTGTGGCAGACGTTGTTATTGGCTCTCAGGCCTACCAGTACACACTATATAAGACAATCAGATATCCTGTTCATGTAGGAACTCTTACCGTTTTGCCTCCCACACAACTTGTTAGAGGCTTGCGAAACACCGCTTGCCTGACAGTGCATGCCAGGGTTGGGGCGGAGGGGGGGGATTCAATGCACCAGGGGGACATTTCCTGTTTTTAATACAAAAAAAGCCCATTTCTCATTTCCACGTCTGTCATCATTACTCTGGAGCAGGGCGTACATGACAATGATGTTACCCTGGCTGACTGGAGCGGTACTATGATCATTGTCATTTCAGCATCAGAGAGGAAGGGAAGAGGGAAGCTGCCTGCTTGGGATCAAAATATGCTGTCTCCCCTGCTTCTTTCCAAACAGCCTCTTTAAATCACATCTGCATGACAATGAAACTGAGACTGGTTGGCAGCAGATCGCTTTCCTCTTCGTACTCGATCAAACACAAGCACAGACAAACATCTCCCTCGCCTTTCCCCTGCTCCCACTCGTGACACGGCTTTGCTTTTATCAAAATAAATGTAAAAAGTAAATATAAGGGAAGGAGGGACCGGGGAAAAACAATGGGAATTGAAGAGAAAACCTGCTGCCTTTAGATAATTGCCTTTGGAATGGACTCTGGCGTCCAAGCCGCCTCTGACAAGGTGCAGGTGTACCGACATCCTCCCTCTGTTACAAAGCAGGAGAAGTGGTTTACTCTTACCAGCATGAACCCAACTTTTTACCCCGGAAAACACAGTTAAAAGTCAAGCCACTCATGTACATAGGCCTATGTCTGAATAGCTTACTGCCTGTGTATAGGAGCAGACCTATTTGAGAGGTAGCCTATTCATTCTGCAATGGCTGTGTGGAAACGATAGAGAGACAGAAGGAGAGAGAGCGGGAGAGAGAGAGGCTATAAGGGAAATAGTCATGAGAAAATTACCTTTCCCCTCGCTGCCCTCTTCGTGGATCTTCTTCACAGCTTGCAGGCCATCCTCTTCAGAGTTCCCAGCTGGAGGAGAGGGGAATGATTAGGGGGAAAAAGAGGATGGATGGAGGGATGAATGAATGGGGTACTCTGGAGCAGCAGGTATCCTTCCCTCATCATAGAGACCAGGGAGAGCCAAGTGAAAGACTAAACCTACACTTCTGATTTGGGTTTCTTTGAAGCAGTGCCACTATTACCTTAATAATGATTTCTTTGCAAAACCCTATTCAATTTGATTGATGAGTCAAATTTGATTAGGTTAGGAAATAACTGCCTTAGGCAGGGATTCCCTTAGATTCCCTATGTACTGTAGTGAAAATCAGTGCAACATTACTTAGGCTACAATTCAACAAAACATTAACCTAAGGATGTTAGCACACAGGCTTCAACTATGTTGGACTGAGCAATTTAGAATGATTTGGGAGATTACTGAGTCATGACCAAAGGGTGTGTGTGTGTACAATACCTATAACCACATGCATGCCAAGGCTTGCCAGGTGTCTTGCAGTCTCATAACCCATTCCTCGGGCACCCCCCGTCACTATGGCAACCCTTCCATTTTGTTTGGGCAAAACTGTGTGAGGAAGAAAAAGAAAACTAAGGTCCATACGTTGCCATTGCCTTGCAATACAATGGAAAATCTATGGGTTGATACAAACAGGCGTATTTATTCCATCCAGTCCAACATATCACTGAGAACAACTCAATTACGGGCAATCAAAACGTAATTCCGCTGACTCAGTTTTGTTTTGCCCATTATAAAAAAAAAACACACAGTACTCCATTTTGGGGCAATTTGTGTTGGGTCAGAGAAATTACATTGTGCTGTAATCTGCAGTTATCGAAGTGTACGGTGTGGAGTCGGACTGAAGTTGAGTGAGTCACAGGTAAATAAGTCCGTAACGACCTCTAGTCCTGAAACACGCAGGGAGGAAGAGCCCTTCATTATCGATGCCACATAGATCCATTTTGCTTGACAACAACAGTTCCTGCCCCTGAAGATAAAATGACTTTGTGCAACAAGCACACAAACCACAGCCTGCACGCGGCCAGACAGTTTAGCATGACTAAAATTAGAGCCGCAGTGCTTATCTATGCACTGAGGGTGATCAGGATGGTTGAGATTTCAACTCTATTACATTTCTCCCAATCAGTTTTGCATCACATTTGCAGTGGCGGCTGGTGAGTGGTTAAATGGGCAGTTCGTTGCTCATTTAGTTTCCAAAACAACTGTAACACTGAGAAGCCTATAAATGCAATTTGATACCTTAGTAGTACCATCGGGACTCATCTGAGGAAGTTGTATTGGACACATTGAACACAAAATGGAACACGAGCAAGCCGAGATTCAAGTTATATAGGATATACTTTATATTCTTCTGAGAGTTCAGTACAGATAACAAAGCTTGGCACATCAAAGCTAATCTAAAATGTACTGTAAAGACATCTTAAACAGTCTAAGGACTTCAAAGAGCAAAGCAAACAATGACTCAGAAATGACTTGAACATTGGGACAATAAAAGCCATTTAGCCCTACATCAAATAGTTAATGAAATAAAATCGCAGCATGATCAGAAATAGAAAATTCACCAGATGTTACACTCACATAAATCCTTTTTACTAGTAAAGAACTAAATGCCCTCAGTATATATTCTATTGTTAAGTATTTCCTTTAGGATTAGGGTATTGTAACTGTTTGGTAGTGTGCAGTGGCTTGCCCAGTTATTCCATGGCCTGACCCAGAGTCCTGCTCCTGTCCCAAGCCCCATTCCCCTGAGTCATCCTCAACAGGTTCAGCCTCATTGCAGCGGCGTGAGTTTTCATAGAGAAACACCTGTTGGTCTACATGTGCCGGGGTGAGGCGGTTCCTCTTACCACAGAAGAAAGTCCCTGAGGAACTGAACAGTCTGTGGGAGGGGACACTAGTGGCGGGGACACACCAGTACTTCTGGAGCACCTTGGGGAGAGTAGGAAATAAGCCCATACGGTCCGACCACCAATGGAGAGGGTCTTCGTTGAGACCCAGGATCTTCTGGGATTTGAAGTTGCTCAGCTCTTCCACGACCTGAGCGTGTAGCTCCTCTTGGTTCTCGTCATTGCCTGACTGGCAAAATATCACAGCCAAAGGGTTGCCTGCATTGCTACATGAAGGAGAGGGTTTGTCAAGAGCCTGTTTTTTGTTGGGTGGCTCATCAGAAAGAGGAGCCAATTCATCTGTGACCACATTCTCATTCCTCTGTTTCTCAAGAATGGCTTTGGCCTCCTCAATGACTTTACTCTCCACTTGGGAGCGGTCGTGGGGGGACAGGAAAGGAAGCCTCTTGTAACGGGGATCCAGGAAAGTGGCGACGTTGAGAAACGTTGCAATCTCAGACGTCTGCGGGTAGGTGCTGGACAACACCTTGGAGATGACCTCTTTGGCCATGCCAACCTCTTTTGCGTCCCCTTCTTTGGCCTTGAGGGTTGTGTTCAGCAGCATGTGAAGGACAGGCCTCACCATACTAATGGTCGGATACCTACAGTCTGTTATCATGTCAGCTACCAGTTTGAAAGGTTGCAGAACTCCAATCAAGCCCTCAACCATGTTCCATTCACTGTCCTTGAAACTCAGCTGATGGTTGTCACTGTCCTCCATGAGTACCACACTGATAATGGCCTGCTGCTCTTTCAGGCGCTGGAGCATAGTCAGTGTGGTCACCCAGGATCGGACCCTGTCTCTGATGAGGACACACTGGGCTAGGCCTTGCTGCCTCTGCTTCTCTCGCAGCAGATACATAGCCATCACGGACTGTTGGAAATAATCAACAAGTTTGCGGCAACATCCCAAAAAGCAGTCAATTCTGGGCAGCTGAAAGGCCTCATCCATCCCTCGATTTATAGTGTGGCCAAGACAAGGCATCTGCACGGATAGATCCAGAAGAGAGCAAGCTTTCACAATGTCCAATGAACCGTTAGTGGTGGCACCGTTGACTTTATGAGTTATCCCCCATTCGACAAAGGCTTCGTACAATGCTCTGGTAATATTCTCAGCTGTATTGTCCTCTGGAACTTCAAAAGTTTTCAGGCATTTGGAACTCATGGAGAAACCAGAACCTAGTCCGTTTTGGTTCAGAGAGTGCATGGACAGGGAGATGTAGGTCCTGTTCTGGGTTTGGCTTTGCCAAAGGTCAGTTGAGACACCGCAGTTTACCACCCCTGCCACCTCACCCAGCACTGCATCTCGGATCTGATTGTACCTCTGTGGTAGGGCCTTCATTGCTACGTCGATTCTGCTAGGGGGCAAGTATCTTGGATCTGCAGTCCTTAAAAGGGCCTGAAAGGTGGGTTCTTCCACCACAGACACAGGGTACATCCCTTCACAGACAAAGTTGATGATCGCAGACGTCAGATCATTATGCCGTCGGTTGATATTTTCAAACGCTGGGCTCTGCTTCAGGATGGCTTCCTGACATTGCTGCTGCATAGGTTCAGTCTTTATCTTGGAGTAGGCCGTTGCGACCGCCTCACGCATCTGCTCCGTGTTGCTCTTCACAAACTCACAGAACTCAACTGGGTGGTTCTTCTCCAGGTGGTACGAGAGATTAGAGGTGTTCCCGGAATATGCTATTTGAGTCATACATATGCGACAGTAGATCCTCCTCCAGTGTAGTATACACCCATCTGCATCGGTGTCAAAGCCGAAATACCTCCATACTTTACTTTTTGCCCTTGGATGTGCGACAAGGTGGAGATTAGATGAGGAAGCACCTTTGGCCTCCATTTTGTTCCTTTGACAATGATCCTTTTAGGTGCCTTCACTCATTACTGAGTACCTAACAAAGGCAGTGAGATAAAGGTGGCATGAGATAACAAAAGGTCAACAGGAAAAGAAAATGTCAGATAGGGGCTTTTACCCCAGTAATTAATAGGCTATAACTACGTTTTTTCTTATTTGTAATTCAACATATTCTCTAAATAAAATATTCTAAGAGCCAGTACAGAATGAGCTTGCCTCTCCCCTGCTGTGGAGGACATGGCGCCACCTTAAACATAAATCTAGGGGACACAATGCAATCTGCTTTGAGTATTGACAATTTTGTTGACCCAATCATCCCTCTAATTACTAGCCGGTCTTATCGTGATTGGGATACTGAAAATTGCCTGACCCGGTCTCTCACCATAAAGCCTAGGGTCCAATTACACAAGCATCTTTTGCCAAGGCTAAAACTAACTTCAGTACAGCTTAGGCCCTAAATGACACAACTGGATTTTTTGCATGCTTAGGTATGTTTGAGAGGTTTAGGCTAATTGGTCTTTTCTATAACAAGACAGAATACAACACTGCTATTGTGTCAGTCCATGTTAGGCTACAAATTCACATGAGGATTTCGACATTCTGATGTGATGTGAATAAGGGGGAATCTGGGCTAAAGGTCATTGATTACCCCTATCCTTCCAAAAGCACTATAGTTCACACAAGACAATGAAGATATGTAGTGAGATTATCATGACGTGTGATTCACCTTACAAGGCATGGTATTATGGCACACTATGAATTTTGAAAATGTGCATAGGAATAGATCAAAAACCCATTCCTATTACAGACCAAGGCTACTATTTTTGTAGCATCAGGCTAGGCTACTTTAATGTAGGGTTAAAGTAGCCTAGGTCTGGGGTTGTGTGCATTTGTGAAATGGAATGCTGATATATAATTTATATTTTGTGCTGGAAAAAAATGGTTATGGAAAGCAGATCATATATCCTAACAACAAAGGCTATAGGTAAGTTACAGTAGCAGTCAACTATCGCATAACACTTGCAGCTTCATTTTATGACAGCCAGTTATATCAATTCCTCAACAATTTGTTAAACAGTGGTTGCATTTTGATATTAATTCGTTTGCTAGTCAATTTTCAGTCAAATTGGCTATTGTTGTTGAAAGCCTTCACTAGCTAGCTAAGTAGCTAACGTTAACAGGCAGCTCTAGCCAGCAGCTAACGTTATAGGCTAGGATAAGTGATCATCACAGCTGCATTCAATATCTTCAATGAATACGGGGATGAACAGAAAAGTCTAACCTGGTAACGTAAAAGACTTGTTGAACAGTTGATACAGAAGAACTTTAACTCCCACTAAATACAGCCTCAAAATTGGTAAAATGAAAGACAGTAGCCACATATCTGTGCCAGGTCTCTTCGTGTGTTTCAGTCCTTGGATTCCGTGCTACTCTGCACACTTGTGCTTCGCTAAGTTCCTCCTGCTCTGTGAGTGCACCGAAGCGTGCTCCGCCCCTTGACATTAGTTCTGCCCCCTCAAATCTGTATCACGAGTAGGGCACGCAACTCGCAGGAAGCGTGGAGATGTGAGGAGAGAAAAAAAAGGTCCACCCTTATTAATCTCGTCTCACGGTCTGTACAGTACATCAAATATAATATCGTCAGTATTTTTTTATTTATTTAGACTTCTTACTTCACAAATCCAGTTATAAAATATTAGCCAGATAATTTGTATCAATAATTTTAAATGAAGCATTGGCTTTGATTGTAAAGGCTTTGACTAGTCGAAAATAGTTGAGGTTCACTTCTATAGGGGAGAGTGGTGTAAATTGAGCCAAAGGGGTAAATTGACCCACCCTTGCTTCTAGGAAACCATACCCAAAATTAATAATTTGACCAAATATTAAGGAAGAGGTCATCATTTCGTGGAGTCTGCAAAGGAAGAAACCACATTAAAAACATTTTTTTTATCCAAGTCAAATGAATGTATTGTGTTAGAGGTTTCATGATGCTTGTACTGTATCTAAACCAAATTAGATACTTTTAAGATTGTTCTATACATCAGGTGGGGTCTCTATAAGCTTCTATATGAGGTCCTAAACCTAACATGAAAGTGCATCCTTGTAGCTGTGTGGGCTAATATAGTCAAAATGAGCCAATGGTTGAGCCAATGGCAAGTTGAGCAAATTGAAGTGTTTTCTTCCTAAGCATAATGCAAGGCATTATCGCTGGGATATGAGGTAACAACAGGGCCTGGCCTATGTTGAAAGTGTTAAAACAAGTACAAAGTGTTTGTTAGGTGTTAAGCCTGGTAAATTGTGCCAAGAGACCACTTTTTTTTGTACAAGCTATGTTTTCAAAACTGTTATGTTTACATGAATTATGATTATATCCAGTGATACATAACATCCTGAAATATATGTCGATATCTTTGTTAGAAAGAATACTATGTTTCCCTTGGCGGTGTGATGCTGAATGCAAAAAATGGCTCCATTTACCGCACTATCATCTAAGGAAGGTTTAATGTACATAATATTGCCTAAGGCCCAAGGCGTTGTGGAAACTCCAAGATTTAGGCTTTTGCTCAGTCCAACAAAGTCTTGAGTCAAGCAAACGACCCGGACTGATAGACCCTGTCGGTTTGCCTACATTGGTGCCGAGATCACACAGGAGTCTATCAGTTTATCCCAGCGTTTCCCAAAGTAAGGGTCGCGATTTGGCTGATTTGAAAATGGGGTTGCAAGAGAAACTCTAAAATGCATTTTTTAAACATTGCGCATGGTTCATAGAACCGATGTTAACGTCAGTAATCTCTGGTAGCCACTAGAGTTGTAATAACCAGAGCGGTTTCTGGTTTCTTCCTACAGTGCAAATGTGGCTCTATCTTATGTGTCTTCTGTTTCCATCTGCAATGCCCACAATCCGAGCAGGACTAATTAGAACAGAGTGGACAAGACCAGGCACCAAATCAGACTGGGGAAAAAAGTACTTTATCAATGATGACATCCCTTTCTACAAAGAAGGTCATACAAAATAATTGTCTTCTGAACTTCCCAATACCATTCTGATGCATTTCAGTCACTTCAACCCCATACTTCCTTCAGATTGAAATCATGTCAAAAGTATAGTCAGACTGATTTGTAATAGGCTGTCAAATTTACATTGGCCATTGATTACATCACTTTATTTACATGGTGGGTCGTGAAAAAATTTTGATATCAAAATGGGGTCATGGGCCCAAAAGTTTGGGTACCTCTAGTTTATCCCTTTCAGTAGAGATGAAAACCCACAAACTGTAGCATTCCACCAACTTTTCTTTCCGCCAACTGACCTAGTGATGATTGTGGCAGTGGCATGTATACATGGACGCCAAGTGAAGCGAGGCTAACAAAACATACAAAATAATTTATAGTTCGTCTCTCTGTGTTTCATAAATGTCCTTCAATTCGCAAGAGGCTGAATGTATCTCACCGGAGAAAGCATTCGGGCGAATGAAACAGCGTCCCTCTGTCTCAGTATGTGCAGAGTATCTATCTGATGCTGTAAGGTCAGAAAGAGTATGACGTTGTTGCCGCCCGTAGCATTGAATGCAAGGGAAGTCAGCGAGCATTATGCACAGTCACTTTAATTACTCTACCTACATGTACATATTACCTCAATTACCTCGACTAACTGGTGCCCCCGCACATTGACTCTGTACCGGTACCCCCTGTATATAGCCTCGCTATTGTTATTTTACTGCTGCTCTTTAATTATTTCTTCCTTTAATTTCTTACTTTTTTAGGTATTTTCTTAAAACTGCATTGTTGGTTAAGGGCTTGTAAGTAAGCATTTCACTGTAAGGTCTATTGTACCTGTTGAATTCGGCGCATGTGACAAATAAAATTTGATTTGACTTGATAAAATAAAAAATCATAGCCAATCAGCGTTGAGCTAAAGTGAGTGAGTACAGCTGTGAATGGTCCTGGCACACCAAAAAAAAAGTGTCAAGGGAAGCTAGTTTGGATTTGGCTTCAGGCCAATCACATCACAAGCCAAACATCATTACTGACAGAGAAAACATGAACTGTTGCATCTCGTTGTGTTGTTGTCCTCTGGTGGCTAGCTAGCTAGCTAAAATTGTCCCTTTCTTAAATTAGCCAAGGATTATTTCTCCATACTGGTCAATGATTATAACGGTGATTCTGATCCAACCATAAATTCATATATTGTGCCCCTGGCCTGAGAGGATGGAAGTTCAACATATAGCTAGATGTAGTATGCTAATGTTACCTAGCTGGATTGGCGTATTGTTGCTCATGAAAGGAAGTTAGGCTAGTGAGCACGTATTTTAGCCAGGTAGCCAAGGACAACAAAAACTAAAAGCGTGAAACATATAACAAGAGTCATAGACTGTTCAGACAACATGAAAGAGGAGGATGGTATTGGCATTTCTCTACAAGTGGGGTGAGTCAACATGTTTTTTTCTACTTGCACACACGCACGCACACACACAGAAATCAATACCATAGATAGCCACATCATATTTAGCTTATGTTGACTGGACTAAATCACTTTTGGTATCTTTTAGTTGTCACTGTATTAGACTAAGCATAGGTGATTATATGATGTTGAAATGGTGCTGGAATAGTGGAGGCAGCTCCTGTTTTCTTTGCGACTCTCCAAGGTTCTAAAGAAACAGTTGTTTAGTAGTCTGAAAATGTCGGAAACATTACCTTGCTTGACCATGCTGTAGGTCATGTAGGTTTGTTACATGCAATATGTTTTGTGGACTTCACTGGATAGACGTTGCTCTCCAGTAAAAAAATAAACAAATGTGTGGTTAAATTTATTCTGCCACTGTGTATTCTTATTGTCTCGGCCTTAGGCCTATATATCACAAGGCATATGCACTAAAAGGTTATAGAGCAAACAATGCAATTATCACAACACATAGGTTGTAATATGGCAGTGATTTTACCCATGCACCGCTACTGGATTGTCGTAATGTATTTAAAAGTCCTCAGTATAAATGTTGCTTTTCATCTAACTGTCTTTGGCACGCATTCAATTGTGAACATTCTATTGTTGTTGTCTGACAAACTTGTCCTTGTAAAAAATTATAAACACAAAAATGGCAGTCTGCATAACATCGCAACAGCCTGGTCCAAATAGCAACGTTACCTGCACATTTTTTTGCACCAAAATAAACGTGTTTAAAAATGTATTTAGAATATCTTAGTAGCAAGCCAGGCAACTAAAATCTACTTTCAAGACAATGTGTTGGTTTCTTGCTAGCTATCTACCATTAACTGGCTAGCCAGCTCATTAAAATACGAGAACCATGGCAATTGCTACATAAGAGGACACCGAGGTCTGGACCTCTGTCATTTTTATTTTAGGAACTCACTCAAGGTCTTAGTGTTGAGAGTTAGAATAGAATACACAAGGTGCAATTTCGAAAATTGGTTGTACAGTTTCATCTTGTTACTCACTGACAGTCACTCAGTTAGCCATGACAGTCACTCCATTAGCCAATACCAGTAATTGTTTTTGAATAGTTAATTAGTCTAGCCAGCTATCTAAACTTGTATTAATCATGGCCGAACTACTGACTGGGCACAAGGGGCACATTTGTTTTATTTATGTCAAGTGTCATTGTGCAGCAGTTAGGACGGAGTCAGGCGCAGGACACAACTGAGGAAAATACGTACTTTACTCGAAGAGAAACAACAATGATTTCTACGCAGGGAAAAACACACCAGCTCACAGAAGTCTTGAACACTAAACAAAGAACAAACACGCACAAAACCATGTGGGAACCAGAGGGTTAAATAGGGAATAAATTATAACGTAATGGGAACCAGGTGTGTACAATCAAGACAGAACAACATAGAAAAAGAAACGTAGATCGGTGGCAGCTAGAAAGCCGGTGACCTTGACCGCCGAACGCCGCCCGAACAAGGAGAGGCACCAACTTCGGCGGAAGTCGTGACAGTACCCCCCCTTTACGCACGGCTCCACCAGCGTGCCGACACCAGCCTCGGGGACGACCCGGAGGACGAGGCGCAGGGCGATCCGGGTGGAGACGGTGAAATTCCTGCAGTAAGGAAGGGTCCAGGATGTCCTCCACCAGCACCCAGCATCTCTCCTCCGGACCGTACCCCTCCCACTCCATGAGGTACTGAAGGCCACTCGCCCGACGCCTTGAGTCCATGATGGCTCGACACAGTATACGCCAGGGCCCCCTCGGTGTCCTGAGGGGGCGGAGGAACCTCCCGCACCTGACTGCTGGAGCGGACCAGCCACCACCGGCCTGAGGAGAGACACATGGAACGAGGGGTTAATACGGTAATCTATAACATACCTCGTTCAGTCTCCTCAAGACTTTAAATGGCCCCACAAACCGCGAACCCAGCTTCCGGCAGGACAGGCGAAGGGGCAGGTTTCGGGTCGAGAGCCAGACCCTCTCTGCGGTGGCGGTCGGCGCTCGCCTTCTGTCGCCTGATGGCCCGTTGCAGGCGCACATGGGCAGCGTCCTATGTCTCCTCCGAGCGCCGAAACCATTCATCCACCGCAGGTGCCTCGATCTGGCTCTGATGCTACGGTGCCAGGACCGGCTGATAACCTAGTACACACTGAAACGGAAACAGGTTACTGGAGGAGTGGCGGAGGGAGTTTTGGGCCATCTCTGCCCAGGGGATGAAAGCCGCCCACTCCTCCGGCCGGTCCTGGCAATAGGACCGCAGAAACCTACCCACATCCTGGTTAACTCTCCACCTGCCCATTACTCTTGGGGTGAAACCCTGAGGTCAGGCTGACCGAGACCCCCAGACGTTCCATGAACGCCCTCCAGACCCTCGATGTGAACTGGGGACCCCGTTCAGACACTATATCCTCAGGCACCCCGTAGTGCTGGAAGACGTGTGTAAACAGGGCCTCTGCAGTCTGTAGGGCCATAGGGAGACCAGGCTAAGGAAGGAGACGGCAGGACTTAGAAAACCGATCCACAACGACCAGAATCGCGGTGTTTCCTTGTGACGGAGGAAGATCCGTCACGAAATCCACCAATAGGTGTGACCACGGCCGTTGTGGAATGGGTATGGGTTGTAACTTCCCTCTGTGATGGTGTCTTGGTGCCTTGCTCTGGGTGCACACCAAGCAGGAGGAAACATAAACCCTCACGTCCTTAGCTAAAGTGGGCCACCAGTACTTCCCACTAAGACAGCGCACTGTCCGACCGATGCTGGGATGACCAGAGGAGGGTGACGTGTGGGCCCAACAGATCAATTGATCACGGACATCAAACGGAACGTATAGATGCCCAACTGGACACTGGGTGGGAGTGGGCTCCGTACGTAATGCCTGCTCGATGTCCGTGTCAACCTCCCATACCACCGGTGCCACCAGCCAAGAAGCCGGAAGTATGGGAGTGGGATCCGTGGACCGCTCCTCTGTGTCATACATCCGGGACAGTGCGTCTGCCTTAGCGTTCTGGGAACCTGGTCTGTAGGATAGGGTGAAAACAAAACGGGTGAAAAACATGGCCCACCTTGCCTGGCGAGGGTTCATTCTCCTCGCCGCCCGGATGTACTCCAGATTGCGGTGGTCAGTCCAAATGAGGAAAGGGTGTTTAGACCCCTCAAGCCAATGCCTCCACGCCTTCAAAGCCTTGACAACAGCCAACAGCTCCCGGTCCCCCACATCATAGTTCCGCTCCACCGGGCTGAGCTTCTTCGAAAAGAAAGCACAGGGGCGGAGCTTTCGTGGCGTACCCAAGCGCTGAGACAGCACAGCTCCTATCCCAGCCTCGGATGCGTCCACCTCTACTATGAATGCCAAGGAAGGATCAGGATGAGCCAGCACGGGAGCCGAGGTAAACAGAGCCTTCAGGTGACCAAAAGCCCTGTCCGCCCCAGCTGACCACTGCAGTCGCACCGGTCCCCCCTTCAGCAAGGAGGTAATGGGAGCCGCTACCTGACCAAAGCCCCAGATAAACCTCCGGTAGTAGTTGGCAAACCCTACGAACCGCTGCACCTCCTTTACCGTGGTTGGAGTCGGCCAATTACGCACAGCTGAAATATGGTCATTCTCCATCTCCACCCCTGACGAGGACAGGCGGTACCCTAGGAAGGAAACGGACTGTTGGAAGAACAGACATTTCTCAGCCTTGACATACAGGTCCTACTCCAACAGTCGACCAAGCACCTTGCGCACCAGGGACAAATGCTCGGCGCATGTAGCAGAGTATATTAGAATGTCATCTATATACACTACTACACCCTGCCCGTGCCGGTCCCTGAAAACCTAATCTACAAAGGATTGGAAGACTGATGGAGCATTCATCAACCCGTACGGCATGACGAGGTACTCATAGTGCCCAGAGGTGGTACTAAATGCCGTCTTCCACTCATCCCCCTCCCGGATACGCACCAGGTTGTAAGTGCTCCTGAGATCCAATTTGGTGAAGAAGCGCGCCCCGTGCAATGACTCGGTCACACTGGCTATGAGAGGCAGCGGGTAATTGTACTTAACCGTGATCTGATTTATACCTCTATAGTCAATGCACAGGCGTAAACCTCCATCCTTCTTCACAAAAAAGAAACTCGAGGGGGCAGGTGAAGTGGAAGGCCGAATGTATCCCTGTCCCAGAGATTCTGAGACATATGTTTCCATAGCCGCTGTCTCCTCCTGAGACAGAGGATACCCGTGTCTCCTGGGAAGTGCTGTGTCTACCAGGAGATTTATCGCACAATCCCCCCATCGATGGGGTGGTAGTTGAGTCGCCTTCTTTTTACAGAAGGCGAGAGCCAAATCGGCATATTCAGGGGGGATGTGCATGGTGGAGACCTGGTTTGGACTCTCCACCGTAGTTGTACCTATGGAAACACCTATACACCTCCCTGAGCACTGACGTGACCATCCCTTGAGAGCCCTCTGTTGCCACGAAATAGTGGGGTCATGATAGGCCAACCAGGAAAGCCCCAACACCACAGGAGAATCGATCAGGAAGAGACTAATTCTCTCCTCATGACCCTCCTGCGTTATCATACATAGTGGAGCTGTGACCTCCCTAATCAGGCCCGACCCTAAAGAATGACTGTCTAAGGCATGTACAGGGAAGGGCACATCAGCAGGAACAATAGGGATCCCTAATCTAAGTGCAAATGAACGGTCAATAAAGTTCCCTGCTGCGCCTGAATCTACTAGCGCCTTATGCTGGGAATGCGGGGAAAATTCAGGAAATTCAATACATACACACATGTGCGCAACAGGGAGCTCTGGGTGAGTCGGGTGCCTACTCACCTGGGATGATCCACCAGTGCCCTGCCTGCTGGCTCGACTCCCTGGGGAACCTATCCAGCACCGACCAGCAGCAGTGTGCCCTCTGCGGCCACAGGTGGTGCAGGAAACGGCCCCCCCTCCAGTCACCCTTAGAGCAGCACCTCCGAGCTCCATAGGTGTAGGATCGGAGGTGCTGGGAGATGGAATGGACGGACCCTGATCCGGACGTCCGCGGGTGGCCAACAGGTTATCCAGCCGGATGGATAAATCCACCAGCTGGTCAAGGGTAAGGGTGGTGTCCCTGCAGGCCAGCTCCCGACGAACGTCCTCACGTAGACTACACCGGTAATGGTTGATCAGGGCCCTCTCATTCCATCCCGCGCTGGCAGCCAGGGTCCTGAAGTCCAGTGCGCTCCTCATCCCCTGTCTGAGATGGAACCAGCGTTCCCCCGCCGCTCTCCCCTCAGGTGGATGTTCGAAGTCCACCCGGAAGCGGCGGGTGAAATCCTCATAGCGGACCAACGCTGCGTCTATTCCTCCCCATTCGGCATTGGCCCACTCAAGCACTTTCCCCGACAAACAGGAGATGAGGGCGGACACGCTCTCGTATCCCGAGGGAGCCGGGTGGACGGTCACCATGTAGAGCTCCAACTGGAGCAGGAACCCCTGGCACCCGGCAGCCGTCCCATCATATGCCCTCGGGAGCGAGAGCCGAATCCCACTGGGTCTAGGTGACGGAGGGATGGACAGCGGTGTGGGTTGGGGTGAAGTTGATGGGAGTGTGGGATAACCCCCTCTCTCCCATCGCTCCATGGTGTGCAGCATCGTTGCGTGCTGCTGGACGTGCTCCTCCACTGGTAACGGAGGACTGGGTGCACCTGCTGACTCCATTTTTTAGGTGCGTGTTTCTGTCAAGTGTCAGTGTGCAGCGGTTAGGACGGAGTCAGGCGCAGGACACATAACTGAGGAAAATACGTACTTTACTTGAAAAGAAACAACAACGATTTCCACGCAGGGAAAAACACACCAGCTCACAGAAGTCTTGAACACTAAACAAAGAACAAACACGCACAAAACCATGTGGGAACCAGAGGGTTAAATAGGGAATAAATTATAACGTAATGGGAACCAGGTGTGTACAATCAAGACAGAACAACATAGAAAAAGAAATGCAAATCGGTGGCAGCTAGAAAGCCGGTGACCTTGACCGCCGAACGCCGCCCGAACAAGGAGAGGCACCAACTTCGGTGGAAGTTGTGACAATTTAACCTTTATTTAAGTAGGCAAGTCAGTTAAGAACAAATTCTTACTTACAATGACGGCCTACACTGGCCAAACCCTAACCCGGATGTAGCTGGGCAAATTGTGCATCGCCCTATGGGACTCCCAATCACGGCCAGTTGTGATACAGCCTGGAATTGAACCAGGGTCTGTAGTGATGCCTCTAGAACTGAGATGCAGTGCCTTTGACTGCTGCGCCACCCGGGAGCATGTGCCCAGGGGCTCTGACCTCCAACCTCCAGAGGGCCCCCATTGATTCTTTTTTGTTACTTTCACTCAGATAACATATTAACATGGCATAAGTAATGTCAAAATGTGTAGTATTGCAGGAAATTAGCTGTACAACTGCACAAACTTTTTTTCTGTAAAGCAAAGGTATTTGTTTACCTTTTGTTTATTAAATACTTTTTTTGCTAAGCGATCCTTCTGTATTAAATTATAGTTTTTAATCCCGGTGCTGAGTTAATGTGAGTTAATATGTAGGGGCTAATTGTATAGCTAATAGACTATGTATTTGTAGATCGACTGAATGAAGCTACAGCAGCCATGGTGATAATGGCTGGGGTCATTTTTGCTTCTTTTTACTGTTCTCCAAATAGCATTTTAGAGTGACTGACTCGCCGGTGTCATAGTGATAGAATGCATCAGGTTTTGGTTATTAAACACTGTTCTTGAAAAGTTACAAGACAGCATCGCTGGCAGACAGTCTACAGTCAAATCAAGTCAACCCAATGTTGTGTGTTTCGATGATGTTGTTTACACTGTCAGGAAAGTGCACCGTCTTTGTGTTCTGTCAAACAGCAGGGAGCTCATTCCATGAAGGCCCCCTGAGGGATTGACAAACTTCAGGTTTACCTTTACTGGAATTATAGAGCAGTAGGCTAGGCTAGAACAGAGCAGGTGGGTATGCTCCAACTTTAAATTGTTATGCAAATACATCTCTCTCTATTTAGAGGTCTCCTATTTAGAGGTCTCCTCTCCCTGCGTCCCAAATTGCACCCTATTCCCTACATAATGCACTACTTTTGACCTGGGCCCAAGAGTCAGTTGTGTCCCAAATTGCATCCTATTCCCTACATAAAGCTCTGGTCAAAAGTAGTGCACTACATAGGGAATAGGGTGCCATTTCGGACGCAGACAGTCAGTTCAGACTGCACTATTAAAAATAAAAGGTGCAAGTTGGAACCAAATAAGGTTCTTGAGAGCAAAGCCATAAGAAAACCATTTTAGGGTCTTTGAAGAACCATAAATGAGATGGTTCTTTGAAAAAAGAAAAATGAAATGGCTCGGCCTCCAGGACCGTAACTGAATAGCCCTGCTGTATGGTTTTAAGCCTGATCTGCATATTTCCTATGGTGCCTTTCAAGTGATTTTTTTTGCTAATGACAGAGACATAGTTGTTGCATTCTTTCATATTAAGTCCTGTGGCCTTCATAAAGTGAGATCCTAAGTGAATATCTTGTCATAAAAATTAAATACCTTAAAGATTCGCTATGGGGAAATGTCTCCGCCATTTCCTGGTTGCTAAAATTCGAATAGTTCGCCTAATGTCACGCTCGTCGTAAACTGTGGACCAAAAAGCAGCGGGAATGTGTACACTCATCTTCTTTTATTAGAGGAAAACGTGAACACAAAACAAAATAACAAAAACAACGACGACTGAAGGGCGACTCTGGCTGCGCCGGACTGGAGGGCGACTCTGGCTGCTCCGGTTCCGTACTGTAGGGCGACTCTGGCTGCTCCGGTTCCGGACTGGAGGGCGTCTCTGTCAGCTCCGAACTGTGGGCCGTCTCTGTCGGCTCCGAACTGTGGGCCGTCTCTGCAGGCTCAGGACTGTGGGCCGTCTCTGCAGGCTCTGGACTGTGGGCCGTCTCTGCAGGCTCCGGACTGTGGGCCGTCTCTGCAGGCTCCGGACTGTGGGCCGTCTCTGCAGGCTCCGGACTGTAAGACATCGCTGGAAGCACTGGACGGGAAACTGTCGCCGGAAGCTCTGGACGGGGCACTGTCGCCGGAAGCTCTGGACGGGGAACTGTCGCCGGAAGCTCTGGACGGGGACTGCGCACTGAAGGCCTGATGCGTGGGGCTGGCTTTGGAGGCGCCAGACTAGGGACACGCACCACAGGGCTAGTGCGAGGAGCAGGAGCAGGATGAACTGGACTGGGCTGACGCACTGGAGACCTGGTGCGTGGGGCTGGTACTGGAGGTACCAGACTGGAGACACGCATCCCAAGGCTAGTGCGAGGAGCGGGAACAGGACGTACTGGACTGGGCTGATGCACTGGAGGCCTGGTGCGTGGTGCTGGCTTTGGAGGCGCCAGACTGGAAACACGCACCTCAAGGCTAGTGCGAGGAGCAGGAACTGGATACACCGGGCCATGAACAATCACTGGAGGTCTGAAGCGCACAGCCTGCACAACCCGTCCTGGCTGGGTGGTAACAGTAGCCCTGCACGAGCAGAGTGCTGGCACAGGGCAAACTGGGCTGTGCAGAGGCCTGATGGCTGCCGTGTGTAGAGCAGGCGCAGGGTAGCCTGGGCCTAGGAGACGCACTGGTGGCCAGATGTGCTGCGCAGGCATAATCCTACCTGGCTGGATGCCCACTCTAGCACGGCACCTGCGAGGGGCTGGGATCGCTCGCACCGGACTGTGCGTGCGCATGGGTGAGATTGTGCGCACTTCCGCATAGACCGGCGCTCTCATGATCCGCTGCTCCCCATAATAAGCACGGGGAGTTGGCTTAGGTCTATTACCTGACCTAGCCACTCTTCCCGTGTGCCCCCCCAAGAATTTGGCCTCTCGCACTTGCCAATTGGCGCGTATAATGCCTCGTAACGGCGCCGCTCCGCCTTGGCTGCCTCCAGCTCCTCCTTAGGCCGTCGGTACTCCCCAGCCTGGTGCCATGGTCCTGCCCCGTCCAGGATCTCCTCCCATGTCCATGATTCCCCATAGTCCATATAGTTCCTCTGCTGCTCCTTACCCCGCTGCTTGGTCCTTTGGTGGTGGGAAGTTCTGTCCATACCAGGCCAACAAAGAAATACACAACATAGAAAAACCATAGAAATACAAAACATAGAACAATACCCCAAAACCCCGGAACACATAAAACAAACACCTCTCTTACATAAATACATATCCCAACAAACCCCGAACCACATAAAACAAATACCCCCTGCCACGTCCTGACCAAACTACAATAACAAATAACCCCTTTACTGGTCAGGACATGACACCTAATTTAAGTTTATCTGACAAAACAAGCAAGTATAGTGTAGAGAATCATTGTACCATCTAAACCGCTATATAGTTTCCATAAGCTAAATATTGTATTTACAGCTGTTTGAAGCTGCTGTACAAAACTGAAAGTAATATATGCAAAAACAGCAACAGTTTGGGGAAGGCCCTTTCCTGTTTCAGCATGACAATGCCCCCGTGCACAAAGCGAGGTCCATACAGAAATGGTTTATCGAGATCAGTGTGGAAGAACTTGACTGGCCTGCACAGAGTCCTGACCTCAACCCCGTCGAATAATTTTGGGATGAATTAGAATGCCAACTGCGAGCCAGGCCTAATCGCCCAACATCAGTGCCCGACTTCCCTAATGCTCTTGTGGCTGAATGGAAGAAAGTCCCCGCAGCAATGTTCCAACATCTAGTGGAAAAGAGTGGAGGCTGTTGTAGCAGCAAAAAAAGGGGGGGCAACTCCATATTAATGCCTATGATTTTGGAATGCGATGTTTGACGAGAAGGTGTCCACATACTTTTGGTCCTGTATTGCATGGTTTTGGTTCAACTCTGGTTATTAACACCAACCCTGGGGTTCTTTTACACAACTGAGTGTTAATTTAACTCCCATTTAAATGTATGCAGGCTTCCATTTATTTCAAGAAGCTTTTAGAATTCTGAAGAACAGTAGATCCACATCAAGAACCCCATGCTTAAGTAAACTGTTCTTTATCAAGGCAAGAGTTATCCAAGGAACCTTAAAAGCTGAGGAAGAACAGCATGAGTGGGAAGTTCAGACTGAGTGGGATTATTAAATAAGAATTTTTTATGCATTGTAGAATAGACTACTGGGGGCAGTAGACATAAATTGTTATCCAACAATATGAATAGGCTATATGCTGAGTGTCTGCATCAAAAAGCTTTCTCTTTGATTTCAATGCAAATATTTATAGAGATGGTTGGGATTTTGTTATTGCAATGTTATTATATCTAATGTTGGATACACAGGACACGGTATAAGGTCAAATGAACTAAAATAAAAAAGCAGAGCTGTTTTAAAGGTAAGCATTTACAGGACATTCCGCAGAATTGAAATATTCATAGAATAAAATCAATCCCATCTATTCCCATCATACTTTCCAATTGTGGATGAACCAAAATCAGAATCCGAACCATAATGATTAAATAGAATTTAAAATGTTATTGATGCCTCCTCATGTCTCTATGAATTGTCAACGGGGTTTTTGTTGGATGACCAATAACGGGACATTTGCGAGCGAGGGGGATAAGGGTGACACAGATGCTTCAAAAACGTGTAGCCTGAACCTCCTTCCCGCCTTCTTTGTCACACGATAGCAGCTTTTCCACTAATATACGTTTTACTGAATTATAAAATGTTACTATGAATACCAATAGAAATGAAGGGAAACAATCCCCCTGCTTTGCAATAGCCTACCTCATGCTAACACGAATGTGGCGCAACACGTTGGAGATCAAATTGAATAGGGTATTCAGCCTACACGATAGACATCAAAGGAACTGCACATATTGTACTCAACATCACCAATATATACAAACGAATTCCATGTTACCGTTGGTTAAATGATGCACCTTGAGCTCATGGTCAGAGCGGTCAAGACGCGCCTGTGGACTTACCAAAGGGTCACCCTGGCGCGTCTCCGTATAAGCCAAAGTCAGGGTATCGTCTGCTTTTCTCACGACAAGCGTCATATACCGTGGTCGCAATCCACGTCACGGCATATATACCATAGTATTACATAAAGAATGAGTAAGATGGCAAAAATAAACAAAGCCACTAAGATCGCCTTGTTAAATGGAGACAAGAAAGACTGCATGTCAGCAGCGAAGAAAAAGAGGACGAATAAGCGGGCTCTGTTGCTCCGGCTCTTATGAATGAAATGATGGACACGTTCTCTGCACTCTACAGCACCCGAACTAGTCCTCCTTGGAATCTGCATTGATGCGTGCCAACTTGAAGAGTCAGACTCGCTGGCATCCACTGGCCTACACATTTGTCTTTAGAGACCTCAACATTCACTGAAGCAACACAAATATGATTATAAATCATTATATATAGACAACACTGACCATGATTCCATAATCCTCAGATGTTGATAAACAGAGACGATTTCAAATCTCATTATTATAATTTTGGAAATAATAAGGCAAATATTATTTCAATATCGTGCTCTGTTATTCGATGTTGGTCATTTTCCTATAATAGACTATGCATTGCATCGATTAGGCCATAGCCTACTGCACACTATTTTACAAGATGAGAGTTTGTAGTATAGTTACCAATTACATTATTTCGCATGACCATTTTCACCATGGCCAGTTGCCACATTTCCTTCGCTTTTACGCACACCGCACAGTATGGAAAGGCACGTTACAAATTAAAGTGAAAACCATGACATCTCGCTAGATGGCACAATCGCCCCGTTCAAATAGCCAATGTGTTATGGGAGTACCACACATTTGGATCTGCTGAGGAGTATTTGGGAAATAATTTAACGTAGTGTTCTATTATTTTACATCATAAACATGACATTGATGCAAAATAGCCTTTGTGTAGCCTATACGCATATGCTGATAAAATAATAATTTCCCTTGAATAGAGACAGTTCATATACCGTTTGAGTAAGGATAATTACATTAATTTTCAATCAGTTGATGGTGATAGGCAACAACAGCAATGTAAATTTAGGCTTCTGCCCCTCGCTACTCTCAGCTTGTGACCTGATGCGCGGCCAGGGTAACGCCTTTATTTTATGAAGTTACCACAGCACACACACCCTGACTGCTCTTTCATTCTGTTGGACAGTTGACTGCCTCTCTGTAACTGGAGAACACTCGAGTACTGGTAGGCAACAGGAAGGGGACAGCACCGCACGTTGACACACCCTAAAGTTACCGATTTATTTTGACAAAGAACTCTGAGCAAGGAATTCGTTAAAATAGTCATATCGATCCAGCATCGGATAATTCAGGAAAACTTTTGTTTTCTTTCCTATTCAGCAGACATGAAATCTTGCTTATGGATTGCCTTGCTTGTAACCCTTGCTATAGGGACGAAAACACAAGGTAAGGTTTTTTTTTGTCCACCCAGGATACATAACTAAGCCATTATTAGGCCTATTATGAATAGCTATTATGATAATGATAATAATATGACGATAATGATGATCATTGCTATTATTGTTGTTGTTTACTTGTTGTTTTTGTTGTTCTGTTGATGGTAACGTAGGCCTATTTAAAGTTATACGTCTTGCTTAGGACCATCCGTTGGACAAGGTACACACAAGATTGGCCTACAAGTAGTAGTAATACGTTTATAGATTTAGGCAAGAAAATAGACTGGGAAATTCCATGTCTGCGTCTCCCCTATGTGTTATGTCTATTTGGGTTAGGGCACATTTTCGACTAAAATGACATACCCAAATCTAACTGCCTGTAGCTCAGGCCCTGAAGCAAGGATATGTATTTTCTTGGTTCCATTTGAAAGGAAACACTTTGAAGTTTGTGGAAATGTGAAAGGAATGTAGGAGAATATATAACACATTAGATTTGGTAAAAGATCATGCAAAGAAAAAAACAACTGTTTTCTTTGTAGTTTTTCTGTACCATCATCTTTGAAATGCAAGAGAAAGGCCATAATGTATTATTCCAGCCCAGGTGCAATTAAGATTTTGGCAACTAAGTGGCAGCAGTGTATGTGCAAAGTTTTAGACTGATCCAATGAACCATTGCATTTCTGTTAAAAATGTTGTATCAAGACTGCCCAAATGTGCCTAATTTGTTTATTAAGAACTTTTCATGTTCAAAACTGTGCACTCTCCTCAAACAATAGTATGGTATTCTTTCACTGTAATAGCTACTGTAAACTGGACAGTGCAGTTAGATCAACAAGAATTTAAGCTTTCTGCCAATATCAGATATGTCTATGTCCTGGGAAATTGTCTTGTTACTTACAACCTCATGCTAATTGCATTAGCCTATGTTAGCTCAACCGTCCCACAGGGGACCTACTGATCCTGAAGACGTTTTTAACAGCAAGGCAGTATAACACTGTTACAAACGTGTAGACTACTACAACACTTGTGTACTTCTTGTACAGTTTTATAATCCATGCTCTCAGAAGAGTTCTGACTCATCTTAGTGTGGTAGTGTATGACTCAAGGGTGTGTCTAGTCTGCCCTTTATAATCAGGGTAGTGTCTTTGGCTCATAGGGAAGCACATGTGCATGCAATGCTAACTGGCACGACTGGGCACAACTTTGAAAAGCAAGTCTGAAAGGCACAGAGAGAGTGTTTTGTTTTCTAACAGGATTGAATTACTGAAAGGTAAGGGAGGTTTGCAGAACACAGTTCCCTGTACTGCATACTAACAACTCTCTCGCTTAAGTTTTTCTTCTTTCAAGACACTTTCAAGCCAAGGCCCGCTCAGCCAACCTTGTTTTTTTTGTAGGCTCTCTGTACTTGTGTGTCAGTTGAAAAATATACAGATAAAAAGTAGCTCCAACAAACTTAGTTGGCAATACATTTGCTAGTTGTGTGAGGCTGCTCCAGGATTGGCTAGAGTTGACAACAGGCATACCCAGATGGGCACGCTGTCTTCATGATGACAAATGTGATGTCTAGATTTAAAAGCCAGACTGAACTGACTGTTTTATACTACCCCATCATTACCTCAAGTGTCCAGCACACAGTGAAATAATTAGTACAAGTGGGTTATATTTAGTTAGTTGATACAGTTAATAGCTTGTTGGTCTTTCTTCTGAAAGTACACTGTAAAACCATGAAACATGTGACATGTTTATAACCCAAATGTCAGTGTTTAAAACTTAAACATTAGGCATTTAGATTAGCCAATAAAGGTTATTATCTTAATCAAAGGCATTTAGATTGCAAGATTAAACATGATAGTCAGCTTTTTCCAGTCAGTTTCCAACCAGGAGAACGCATATATCTCTTAAGTATTCAGTTTTTAAACACTACTGTTTACATTCCCATCATCCTGATTAGAGTGCATTTAGTCATTAGAAATGTATGTGACTTCCCATGCCTTATTCAGATCATTGTTAGGAATGTCTGTCACCTTACTGGACAGGACATTTGATTCAAGAAATCTTTTCAATCGCATGGTGTTGTTATTACTTGGCTGTGTTGAGTTCATTTCTGATAACTCTCTCAGAGTGAAAAAGACATGGGAGGGGCCCTCATTATCATATTTCCCAGCATGCTTTGTTGCAGGTTGATTTTTAGAATAGTTTGTTTTAAAATCTATGTTTCCTCATACACATTGATTGATTAATTGATGTTATACTATACAAAGATAAATAACTTAATAAAACAAAAAAATAATCCAATCTGTGAGGGGTTGGACTTATTGCACCCGTTACTAAGATGGATGTTTTAGTTTAGATGGTTTAGGTCAGTGGTTTCCAAACTATTGCATTTAGTGTACCACAACAGAATTTGCTCTGGCCTGATTTAACCCCTCATGGGTATTTTATTAGTAGGTCTATAGTCTCATGGGTATTCTCAAGTACCCTTGTGGCTAGGTCAAGTAACCCTGGGGGTCCTAGTACCCCTGGTTGGGAACCACTGGTTCAGGTTGTCTTGTTTGCCAAGTCATTCACCATAGCAGTCATTCTGACTTCAGGTTGTGGGTGATACAATTTTCAAATTCTTGGATGTCCTCCCTCTGGCTGGAGTCTGATAGGAATTACTAATTACATCATAAACCAGCATCCTGCTTATGGTCTGATGTGGCACATAAGCCAAGATTTTCAGACTACAATGTCGAGGCCTTATTAAATGTACACTGAGTGTACAAAACATTAGGAGCACCTTCCTACTATTGAGTTGCACTCCCTTTTGCCCTCAGAACAGCCTAAATTTGTTGGGGCATGGACTCTACGAGGTCTCGAAAGCATTCTACAGGGATGCTGGCCCATGTTGACTCCAATGCTTCCCACAGTTGTGTCAAGTTGGCTGGATGTCCTTTAGGTGGTGGACCATTCTTGATACACACGGGAAACTGTTGAGCGTCAAAAACCCAGCAGTGTTGCAGTTCACCTACTACCATACCCCGTTCAAAGGCACCTTAATATTTTGTCTTGCCTATTCAACCTCTGAAAGGCACACATACACAATCCATGTCTCAATTGTTTGAAGGCTTAAAACCCTTTAACCATACTCCTCCCTTTCATCTACACTGATTGAAGTGAACAAGTGACATCAATAACAGATCATAGCTTTCACCTGGTCAGTTTATGTCATGGAAAGAGCAGATGTTCCCAATGTTTATACACTCAATGTACAATATGTGGTCCTAAAGGGTTACAGATTAATTTAAGTAGTCACTTGGACTGAATTTATTGCAACAACGATGTCTCTGTCACTAACAAACACAGTCATGGGTTGGCATTGCTCACATTCACTTGAGAGGCATGCTGGGAAATATGAAAATACAGCTTTACTCCCTACAGTGTTAAAGCAACACCCCCAGTGTTTAGTTTTTAAAACCTAAACGCCTTGTGCTGAATAAACGTGTTCATGTGGTTAAAAAGTGTTACAATGAATAAACATGTCCTGTTGGTTACAATCTAAACACTGTGATGTGTTTTCATTTAAATTCTAAATGCCTTGATGTGTGTTAAAAAGTGTCTCAGAAAAGTGTTAGTTTAGATATGTGTTCAGATCCTAAACACTTGGTTTTACAGTGTAAGAAGCAACTATCTGACTTTTCTGCTCAGTTTCACTTGAGACCTTATTCCTATACAGTCGAGGGGTTCAGACGCAGTACACAAAACTGGGAGGCCTCTATTTTAAGTGGGTTGGCTAATTAGGTAATTAGTTAATTAGTTAGTGTGCTAGTTCAGTCTTAGCCTGGTTAATTCCTAAAGGTTTAACTACAGCCAAGGCAGAGTAGAGAAAGTAGAGTGTTCAAGGAGACAGCTCTCCGGTTTCAGCTGCCTATGAGTCATTCAAACCTTCAAACTGAAACTGACTGTAGTGGCAACTGACTGCATGCCAGGCAAGGCCAGTTCCTTCATAACAAAACCTCGCCAGGCAACCAATACAGGATGTCCAACCTGCTGTTAAGTAGCACAAACACTGTCACAATATCAGTCATGCACATAGCAACTGGTGGTTCCATGGAACCTTTTTAGCACACAGTTAAAACAGCTAGTTGAGTTAGTTGAGTAGAAAGTGGTGCTAACTAAGATGCGTAGACAGCCAGTGTTGTGGGTGTGTTGGCGTTGTCTTGGACATTGTGGCTGACCAATAGTATTTCATTTTTGTCCCACAGACTTTGATCTAGCTGATGCCTTAGATTTTGGTAAGTTTCTTTATCTTTTTTTTTTATGTCTGTTGATAGGTAAGCCAACTGTAGATGTAGTTCATATTGATGAAACAGGTGTAATGGCTGTTCCTCACCATGTTCAGGTGGTACGTCTTCCTCCTCTGCCTATTTGTAGCACTGCTCACAGCGCTGTCTGGCTCTGATCCAGTTGAATGCATTTTGCATAATGCAAATTGGTTAATTAGTTATTACTGAACAGGATTTCATGTCCAAATATAATGTAGGCCTTCTGAAAATCTTTTATATATGATTAGAAATGACCATTTTAATTCTTAATACTCATAACACATGATGATCCTGTTATTATAGTACAGATATTTTTTTTGTTAACATTTCCAGCCTTATAGATTTATAGATGAAATGTGATTAATGATTTTATGAAAGGCAAAAAAAACCTCTCTCTCTTTGTATAGATAAACCTAAGGCAACTGCTATTCCAAAACAGCCAAAGAAACCTGCAAAGGATCCCAGTCCAGGTAGGGAACCCTGTCACATAATATAACACTGACTGTGGGATGAAACAAACTCTGGAAGTCAACAAGAAGTCACTAGCAAGGGAAGATAGACAACTCATTAGTCACAACTCATATGACTCAACATGAACCACATCATGAACCACTTTAAAGAAACAGAATATGAGCACAGCATGTGACTGTAGGGTGGCCCAGCCCCTGAAGGGACTCTTATCAAATCTATGCAAGGATTATCTTTGTGTTGTCACACTTCTTCAAATACCCCTCTGCATGACCAGATTCTTCTGTGTTGACAGTGTTATAATCATGCTATAAGCATAAATAAATGTTATTACATTTCTTCATCTCCAGGAGGAGGATTAGATCTATTCGATGCTCTTGGTCCAGAAGGTAAAGTGACACAATAATAGGTGTAGATGGCTCCCTCTTTGTCTAAGTTGGTGTTGGTTTTACTCTTGAACTTTTCTATATATCAGACTTACATTTGGTTACACTTCCCATTCAACAGGTAGCTGTGTTAAGTCTCTCATCAGCTCGTTGGTGCTGGGATAATAAGATTGGATCATTCCTTGTGTCGGATTTCTTTTTTACTGATTTGCTTTAAGGGTTCATCAAGTTTGGGTGATAGATTTATAACTCCATCAAATTGTATAGTTATACTGTTATGGTATTCAGTTATATTCAACCAGTAATAACTGGCTAAATTAAACACCCATCCCTTTCAGCAAATCCCAGCCTGGATCACCTTATCTTATTATGCTATATTTCTAAGTTTTCCTTTCCTGGCTTTAAAATGGTCAAACTCAAAGGTGAAAATCCTGGGAATTATGGTTTAATGTTGAGGCTTTTTTAATTGATTTTCCTTGATTCACCTTTCCTCTTCTAAGAGTCTGAGAAACCAGCTGGGATCCCTCCTAAAGAAGGTGGAACTAGAAAGGCATCTATGGCCGACAAATGTCAAATGAATGGATAGCTCATGTATTTCAACTAAGATTTTCTTTCTGTTCTCAGATGATTTAGATTTTATGGATACGTCAATGTGTTTATTTAATGTGTTCTTGACTAAATATGTTGTCCAATCATTTGTCCAATCATTTTCCCAATGTGGAATACAATGCTCTTATAGTTGATATACTTGATGCCCTTTCCAGATCCCAAACCTGGCCGTCCTGCTCCCGCACCAGTAGATCCCAAAAAACCAGCTGATGGTAAGTAAATTAACTCAACCAGCTGAAGTAACACCCATCACTTGTAATTAAAAAAAAATAAATAAAAATGTTTTGGCTGGTAAAAAATCTGAGTGGCGAGTACCTGTCACAGTGGCTGCAGACCAAACAGTTAATTTTAGGCCCTGGTTCTGATTCCTAAAGCAAACCTAGTATTGACCTCAAGATGCGAGATGTCATCCATTGTAAATGATACAATCATAGAATGTTTTCTGTTATATTTTCTCTTCATAGATGGGATGGGTTTTGACCTGTCTGATGCCTTGGGTCCAGGTAAAGTCAAAGTCATTGTTAGGTTCTCAGTCTAGGGAAGAAGTCTTTCTATTTGGTGCAGGTCTATATTGGGGATTCTCTCTTTGTCCCTCCCTCCCTGTTTACTTAACCCAATCAAACAAACAAACAAACAATTAATCAATAATTCAATCAAGCAATCAACCGGGCTTGTGATGAATCATACCCACTGTTATCTATGATTAAGCTTTTCCTCAGCAGCCTTTACATACCCAGCAATCACCTTTTGTCTTGAGACGTCTTGAGATGTCTTGAGACATGGTGATGGCTGGGTATGTAAAGGAGATTCCCTCTGCTTTGCGTCCAGTGACTCTCACACTCTCACTTCTCTTGATAAGAAGCTGGGCCTCTTGAGCTTTCAAAACCTGCTAAACCACACTGTCACTTTCACTTAAGAGCTTAAGTGATTGTAGGCACTGATATTTTCACATCTAATGTCGGAGGAAATGGTATGAGGCACTAGTGGCATGCTTCCCAGTGTGAAAACATATTATAATGTTATGATAACGTGTTATAATGTAATATAACTTCCCACTCCTCTTCCTTGTTCTGTAATGTCTATCATCCATAGATCCTGTACCGGGTAAACCAGCTGTTGTTCCACCTAAAGATGGAGGCACCGGTACTAAGCATTGGATATATTAATTTATTTCCTCAGTTTGATGATCATATACTATGTGTGTGCTACTGTGTATTGTTATTATGGACTCTCAGGAAAACAATGATAATTGTTACTGACTCACTGTTGCTATACTGTTTTCATCTGGAAGGTGGCGGGTCCTTCGGAGACAAAGACCTGTTTGATGTGAGCGATAACGGTGACTACAAGCCTGATCCCGGCAAGGGAGGTGGAGGAGGAGGTAGGACATTTAGGGCTTTTATTGTTGAATTTCTGTTATGAAATAAGTTTAGAAGCAGTGGCACAGGCAAGACAAAGGGTGTTGTTCAAACAAATTAGTTAATGGGTTTGACTTCCAACAATAGGCCTGCAATCTTACTGTTGAGGGAGAGTAGTTTCTACTCAGACTAGCATACGTCAAAATACGCACAATAGAGTATGTCGGGGAGGCTGGGGACCCGACAGAAATGATCCATTGTTGCCATATTAAAATTAATTGCAGTGCTAAATTCCCTGTGGACTAAAACAACCGTTCTGTCTTAAAACTGTATACGCATTTCCTTTCTCTTTTTCCTCTTAGTCACGTAGAATGGAAGTAATTACTTGTTCTTTACAAAAGAGAGAAAAAAGCAGAAATAGGGAAGAGAAAAACCCCTCATGGTTACCAATGTAATTAGTGCCATATGCCTGTTAGTCTGATGCTATCCTGCATGATACTGTGGAGAGTCCAGAGGAGCTGGAAACAAACTGAAATGAACTGTCATCTAACTTGGTGTAAGGGAAAGATTTCAGCCCTCACAGTTAATGACTAGAGCCCCTTTGGACGAGAGCTTTAGAAAGCTAAAGACGACATGTTGAAAGGAATCTGGAAATATTTGACCAAGTCTATGAAGTCTTTATGCAATAAATCTCTGAAGTCTTCATGAACATTTGCACATACATGTAAATAGCACACACAGGCCTCTCTAGCTACTTCTATGTTGTCAGAGTCTAGGTGATGTGGGTAAGGCGGAGTCAGGCGCAGGACACAGAGATGAGTAATAATAGTAACTTTACTCCAAAATAATCCTCCAACAAGGAGAACGAAAATCCAGAATCACATAAACGAGACAACTGACAACAATAAACACGCACAAAACCATGATGGCTCCAGAGGGTTAAATAGGGAAATAATTCAAACGAAATGGGAACCAGGTGTGTACAATACAGACAAAACAAATGGAAAAAGAAATGTAGATCGGTGGAGGCTAGAAAGCCGGTGACGTTGGCCGCCGAACACCGCCCGAACAAGGAGAGGCACCAACTTCGGCGGAAGTCGTGACATATGTACAGTATGTCTAGAAGTATATACTACAGATTCTAAGAGGGAGTAGAAGTGCATCTCACTTCGCTCTGTTTTAAAAAACAATATATATATAGCACGTGCCGCT
Organism: Salmo salar; assembly: GCF_965601325.2. Lineage (NCBI taxonomy): Eukaryota > Metazoa > Chordata > Actinopteri > Salmoniformes > Salmonidae > Salmo > Salmo salar. The sequence goes on from NC_138306.1 coordinate 67,212,617, forward strand.
GACCCAGCTCCCTCAGATCCCAATGGTAGGCCATTATAGCACTTTCGGTTCGCCTGAAGTTTGTCTGAAGTTCTTGCATGCTGCTAGTAAAACTGATTCAAAACAGTAATACTGAAAAATCAAAGTACACAAACATGGATTTATTGCTTACTTTCTCGCTTACTTTTTCCCTGTTCAGGAGGAGGTGGTGCTCCTGCAGATCAACCTCAAGGTAAAACAATCAATCCATTTATTTCCACAATAAATAATGTTAATTATCAAGCGTCTCAGAGGGGGAATTATATGGGGTGCCGTTTGTCAAGTTGAACGGCTATTTCTCTGGCTATTTCGCACCAGATTTAGGTGGAATCTTTAGAGTCTGTATTCGCCCACTGTACCCACACCCAGTCCTTTCATTTAACTCTTACCACTCATCTTTACAATGGTGTCAAAGGCCTGCAGTATGAAGATTCTCAGTGACAAAGAATTCTTCCCACACCTCTTGAGGGACTAAGCTCTGTGCTTTTATAGTCATATCCGTTTTCTCTCTCAGAGGAAGTTGGCTGATTGTTTCCCTGGTTTTAGTGTGTGCTCCTCACGGTCGGATTATGTTGTTTTATACTTCCTGTTTCAATCCAAACACAGCACACAATAATAATGTAACAAATGAAAGGGCTGCGCTGAGCGGATGAGGTCTATCAAACTAAATGTGTTGAAACATGCTTTGAGGATTCCCTCATCAAATAGTGCAAGTGGAGGCTTGAGGATTGCAATATTTTCCTAAGTAGCAAGAAATATAGTTTAACTTCTGGGTAAATAAGTACAGTAAGCTTTATGGGAACATTGGGAACTATTGGTTTGGGATACAAAGGGGAATTAACTCTGATTGGCTTGATTGGGTGCACACTATTGGCCATAGCCTAAAACCCAGGTACGATTCTGTGTCGTTGCAGATCTAGACCTACTGTGGGGCCAATTCCTGAAGATGCTAGATGCTAACATGCCAGAGGGTGTCCATGTTTGGATATCCAACATAAAGCAAGCAGTGTTGCCTCTGTTAGAGAAGGTCATGGAGCTTTTGGATGTGGGCCAATGAATGAGCCTCCAGTGACATTCAGGAATCAGGAAGTCATCTATCCAGCTATGTTCTGATTGGTGCTCAGATATGAGGGAGTGTTCTGATTAGGTGTTTACGTGGTGTTAAAAGTTTGAGGTGCTTTAAAACACCTCTCAGGGCTGATCTTACAAAGCAATGGTTTGTACACTTAGAAAAAATGGTTCCAAACGGTTTATTCAGCTGTCCCTATAGGATAACCCTTTTGGGTTCCATGTAGAACTCTCTTTGGTTCTACTTGGAACCAAACGGGATTCTCCTATAGGACAGCCAAATAACTCTTTTAGGTTCTAGAGAGATCCTTTTTTTCTGAGTGTAGGCTCCAGTTTTCACTGGGTTAAAGCTAGGGTTAGTACAAAGTTCAGAGGTTTTATCCCTTAAGGAGTGGGTGTGCTCTCATCCCCTCTGACACCCCACCCTTCTCTTTACTTTCTGAAGTCACAGTTTCTGAATCATCCCTGTGTGTTGAGCTTATGGGATTCTGTTTTGTAAAATGTTACAGCTATAAGCCTAAAGACAGTGGTTCCGGATATTATCAAGGTTATTTTATTGGCCCCTCCGTTTTTTGGCTGCATATTTGGCCACTTGCCAGTGGAAACCACATTTTCCACGGTTAGTATGGTTTTTGAGGCATTCTTATGCATTGCATGTAGTTGTTTCATATGTGTGTTCCTTCTTGTGTGATAGTCTTTCCAGATGACATGTCAATTAATGCAAAAATAATGAAGATGTAAAAAGGCTAGAGAAGCATTCTATGTTTACAAATTTGGACAATTATGGGTCATAGTCCAGATGTAAAACAGATGTCTGACACTCTTGGGAAGGTCTTTGTTTAAATGTTTTTCCTGTGTCGCATCCTGTCATTACATGCCCGTCATTACTGTACCCTAAGCCTGTTACTTACTAAGGCTTTTGTAGCCTAGTCCTAACAGCCCCTCACAGAGGCCTAGTCGGCACACATTCCTAGCATAGCCAAACTTCACAGCACTCGGTTGAAAGATCCAACACTTTTTTGTGCTAATGTGTTCTAGAACAAACTTACATGCAGTTCTCTCATCTTCCAATATTGACTACATGAATTACTTATTCTGAAATGCTGAAGGATATATTTGCTAAGCCAGAAGAGGTTATACAATCTTGTGCGTTTACAAATGATTTATGTATCACGGTGAATGTTCCTGTAAGGTTGAAGGATGTCTTTTTCATTGGGGTATGTTTCCTTGGCCACTTGCATTCAAATACAAAATATTGTTTCCATTACAACGCGTCTTACCATGTTAGAAGTACTACCTCTTTTTCTTGTGCGTGTTACAGCAGAGAGGTTAGTTATCAACACATTGCTATTGTCGTCTCTTTGTCTGTTGTTGTATTCCTTCAGATGTTAATAAAGCCTACTGAACGGTGTTCTGATTTATGGTGTTCTGGTATAACACATAGCATGGTTTCTGTTGATGGAATCCATGCACCCGGCTCTTGAAGAATATAGCTTGCATGTGTGACTGTGAGTGAAGGTTATTGGACTGAACTGTACGATTGTAGCCAGAGGCGGTAGGTTGCATTCTCCAGCAGTAAGTCACCGTTTGTTGGGGTGTCATCCAGTTTTTACTCTGGGCACCACCCTGTTTCAATGCACTATTACTCACAGTGGTTCTCTATGGGAAAAAACAGTCTTTACTTGTATGTAAGGTTTATTCATCAAAAGTTCAAGTGTTTGTTCACTTTAATCCCATTGTGTATTTCTTTGTTTGTTACTTTCTGTGTCCTTGGAGTTGGGTTCGCGTTATGTCCTTCACAACTGCGTTGTGGCTTTCTCTGAGGTTTCATGTTTTTTTGTCGAGATAGTTTAAAGATGTTTTTAAAGAGAAACTGGAATATTTGTGTTTCAGACCCCATAGTGTTCTGTTGTTGCACTATTTTCTACCCAGAAATACTTTGCCAGCACATTACAACCAGATGCCATCATGAAAAGGCTCTCGACCACCACCTGGTGGAATTATGGTATAGTTCCAAAATGTTTTCCATTGGTGTGCAACTAGACTAGAGCCTTATGTTTTTGAAAAAAAAAAGGCAAGTTATGCAACATGAATAATAGCCTCACTCACACACACTTTCTTTAATAGACTTTAACCCTCCTGTGTCATGTTAATTCATTCTGTGTTCCTGGTCCAAAATTACCGCCCCATTATAGCTGATTATAAATCCATAATAATACATATATTATCACCTAATGTTGTGTTAGATCTTTTTTCAACTTAAGTTCTTGTGAACATTACAAGGTTTGAACTTCTATTTGCTATTAATGGCCTGTAGGCCTCATTGACCTGAGCTCATACAACTCGTTTATGAGTAAAAAAAGCATAATGTATGGATTATTTACAGATTAATTATGGATTAATACTCAGATGAAACATATTGTGTTATTTATCACAGACTAATTTGTGTCAAAGTTTAACAAGGACTCTCTCCTCCTCACCAGTGTCATGATAAAAGATATGATCAATAGCCTCACATGCAGTATATCGTTTGGTCATTGTGCTGCCACAGAATGAATTGTGAGCAAGGCTTCAAAAAAGCTTTATATACCAGAGCTGCAAAAAAAGTTCTATATATTATTGAAACAATGTTGCGATTGTTTGTAAGAATGCCAACAGGTGTGGTTGCTGTTGGGAAAGATGCTATTGGGGAAAGGTTCCTGTGGGGGTTGCCATGGAAGCCAAGAATGGGAGTGAGGTGTGTGTGTGTGTGTGTGTGTGTGTGTGTGTGTGTGTGTGTGTGTGTGTGTGTGTGTGTGTGTGTGTGTGTGTGTGTGTGTGTGTGTGTGTGTGTGTGTTTGCTCAAACACACATGCATTTGGGGGTCTGGGAAAGGAAGTGTGTCCATCTGATGAATGGGCATGTGCCTGAACTCAATTTTATACAGTAATTGTAGTCTCACCCATTCATTTCCAATGACCAGTCATTTTTGACCGGGAACACCACAGCTGTACAAAAGTTAAATAAAACATCAAAAATCATCAAAATGTATTTTGTGTATTCAGATGCCCTGTGTGGACAAAGTCATGGAACCTTATGACAATCAGATTAAATGAACTACAATTTTCAGAGAGAAAACTTGTAAATCAGTCCAATTCGACCGGAACACAGCAGGAAGGTTAATAAGAATCAGTCAGAGAGAAAACATCTAGCGTAACCTTATCAACTGAACAACAACGACAATGGATCTTTTTGTTGTGTAGATGTAGAAGCTGGATCTGGTCAGATCGCTGGCGTAGTGAGTGCAATAGGAGTGGCCCTCCTTGGTGCTGCCTCCAGCTACTTTGCCTACCAGAAGAAGAAACTGTGTTTCAAGATTCAGGGAGGTGAGTGAATGGGATTGGGATATGTACAGTACATTATGTGTAGTAGTGGATACAAGGTTGCCCTGGCTGTAGATCCCTGTATGGCATCTAATACAAGTCTACAACCATGTCTCAGGGCAAGATACAAGGGTCTAGAGGTCCCACTATAAAGTTGTCTGTGGCACATAACATGTTCTTCGATGTAAATGCTTATGTATTTCTTCATTCAGGTGTAGACCCAGAAAGTGGAAAGAACGCACGTGGAGCTCAGTCTGGTCCCCAATGTAAGCACTAGTTATTACACGATCTCACTAGTCCCTCTCCCTCTCCTACAATATACTACCCACTACTCCAATATACTACCTACACTATCTACTACCTTCCTAAATACTGCCTACCTACTATCTCCATCTAGTATTCCTCTTCTGTTTTCCTGCCTTTTCTCTGGGTGGATCTTGCTTCTTGCTTCTTTCCTACAGATTAGGGCAAAGGAACGCTCGGAAAAGGTCTGCTGATAAGGGTTTTAAGTTCTTTTAAATTCCAATGTATTGTTTTTTTGTTTTGTTAACGTAACATAACCATTATTTCTGTGCTTCCTCTGATTCCAGTGATGAGCAACTTGCTCAGGTCCTCCTAACTTCGATCAGATCATCATAGAGGAACCTCACCTTTAGCAAAGAAACACCTTCTTCCATCAGCAGGTATCAACTGTCTGCTGGAGACGTCAGTGGGCAAAAAATACAATAAAATCTATATATATTTTTTCATTTGTCTTTCATTTAGAATTTAACTTTTGGAGAATGTTAGTTATATGTATTTTTTTTTTGCCTTATCTAGCTGTGTAAAGACACTTAGATTTACAACTTGAATACATGTTTTTTGCATCGAAGATGTATCGATCATTTTCATTGTATATTGTGCAGTACCAAACAATTGTCTTTCAACATGCTGATTTTTCATCACTTTTCATTTCATTTTAATTTCATACTTTAGTAGGCCTAGCTGGTATCCACAACTACATTTGACATTTGTCTGTGTTTACATTGCACATAGCTTTCATATTTGTTTTACTTTAACTGTCTCCACGTCTATTAAATTCTGATTGGCAGTAGGATCTCTCTTTTCATCAAATGTCAGCGCTTGTTTTAAAATATAACCCAGGCGAGTCTGTAGTTACACTAATCAAAACAAACCATGCACACAAAGGATAATTTTACAACATGGCACACTCATGTACTTATTAATTGGATAACATTTTAATAGAAGGATTTAGAAATGTTTGTATAGATTAAGGTATAATGGAAAAAGTGCTTTAGAGAAAGGGATTATTTTGGTGGATATGAAAAGAATGTGTAGGGTACTATTTGGGATGAGGATTGGTTTCAAGCTGAACTTTTAGCTGCATCACGTTTTGTCTTCTAGTAAGTTAATTGCTTGGGGTGCAAGCCACTCGTTAGTGTTTATGTGAGGAAAGATACCATAAATGCACATGGTAAATAAACAGAAATGTAAAAAAAAAAAATGCATTGTGCATGTTTATTTACAAAACAACATTTATACTGAGAAGTGGTTATTTTTAAGTTATACTTGTTTAAGATTTGTATGTATGATTACTTTATTTCTGATGCAATACAGATAAGAATAGAAATTGATAGCTGGGGTTGATACCAAACTGGAAAACCAGCATATTCCACCATGTCACTTGTGCTGTAAATGCTAATGAAGAATGCATATAAAAGCGCTGCTGCTTTTTTGCTGTGTGATATATGCCATTTTTGTTCTCCTTTAACTTTCAGCACATGTAATTAAAATCTTTTATGTAACTGTAACTGAAGAAGTGTTACTGCTTATTCTTTACCAATACAGGAAATCATTTGTTGACTTAGTTGATTGTAGTTAGTTGTTTTGTGTGTTTTGAAGGAAGTTTAATTCCTTCTCTGAAAGACAATGGAGGGCTGTTGATAATGTACCTTATTGTTATCAATAAAGTTAACTTTTTTACAATTGATTGGTATTTTTATTTAATGTTGTTTTCCATCAAGTTTCAACATCAGTGTTGTTGTCCATAGTACCATTAATTTGTATATCATGAAAATTGACCAACGGTTGTACAGTGAATGGAATGCACCTGTACATAGTACTATGCACTTAGTTCCAGGGGTTGGACTACTGCAGACTCTAGAGTACAGTTGTTGAAGGTCCTGCTTAAACCCTGCAGGTTTTCATTTTAGTCAAATGACCAGTGACACATGACCAAGAACTCAAATAGACTCTCTCTGATTTGCTCTTGGTCTAAAAACATCAGATGTATTTGTGTAGCTACCAGCTTGAGGTCACACTCCCTGGCTTTAGATAAACTCTCATAGTGCATTTACAAATATCGAAAAGGCTGTAAAGCCAATCGAAATGGCTGTAAAAAAAATTTGATTACTACTGGGACAGTTACTACTGCTGGACTCGCTGGACTGTCGGACTACAGTATCATCAACATATTGGAGTTTCATTTTAGGGGAAACCAGTGCATTTTCTGCCAAGTCCTCTCTGCCAGTGGTGCAGGACCTGATCTATCACTTTGACACTTTTAATACCATTTATCACTTTTACCTCTGCCTCAAGTTGTTAATTCATTTAGAGGAGTCGCTGTCACACACCATGCCAGGTAAGTTCTCATCATTATATCATAACCATTTTAATATAACCTGTCAGTGTCAAGTTGATTGACATCACTCTCTTGCACTCTCTAATTTAATGCAAGAGGAAAAGAGGAAGTGCTTGACTCTCGGTAAAAAACTTGAGAAAGGAACTACTTTTAACTCTTAAAGAACATAATGCTGATGGCACTGTAAAACTGTGAAACTCCCCTGCTGGGTGTTAGTCATCTATTTCTATAAATAACACCTCCCACTCTTCCTTCCTGTGCCACCAGCGAACCAGGCCTTTGTCTTCCTGTGCCACCAGCGAACAAGGCCTTTGTCTTCCTGTGCCACCAGCGAACCAGGCCTTTGTCTTCGTCGTGCCACCAGCAAACCAGGCCTTTGTCTTCCTGTGCCACCAGCAAACCAGGCCTTTGTCTTCCTGTGCCACCACAGACTGCTACTGCATGGGGGCTCTGGTGGTAGGACAGTGTTTACCCACGACACAGGACCACACGCCAGACTGTTGTGATGGTCTCCACTAATGTCTCTAGCCAGGCACGGTGAGAGAAGTCCCTGCATCTCGGACAGAAATATAATAGGATATCGCTGAGTCATGGAGAGTGATGCATGAACTATTCGAATTTGAATGGAAGTTATACTCTGTCTGTGACAGAGGTCCTTGAAAAATCAGACAAATGCAGTATTTTGTCTCTCATCAGTTAAGGGGGTATTAGATTCACTGGATGGAGTCTTTTGCAATCCTGAGTGCACTGCGGAGCTAGTGTATTTTTTGTGTATTGAAGTCATGTAAAATCTGATTGTAGTTGTAGTAAATCCTGTGTTCTCTCCCGATAGGGCTGCCCTGGGCCATGGGTTTGACCAGGTCCAGGTGGACATGCTGGACAGTGGAGACCAAGCACATCTATCTTGGCTGGGACAACCAGAACTGGGGGTCACTTTTACCAAGCTCCACTGTTGGACCCTCACCCAATACAGCAAATGTGTGTTCCTGGACGCAGACACACTCGTGAGTGTACTGAAATCTCCCGAGACACCACTTGTCTCTAATATAAACACCCACTCAATAATGGATTTGTTTTAAAACCAAGGAACCAATCTTACAATGTCAAAGCTTGATCTTTACTAGCAAATCAATTTTAATGTTTGATTTAAAGTAGTAGTCCAACTGCATAGTTGGAATACAAGGTACATCCTATAGAGAATGTGTGTCTTTTCCCATGTCTGTTGTTCTTATGCAAACGTACCACAGAGAGAGATGAGAGTCCAGTACTCTTGTCCCCCTACTCTTCTCCTCTCTACACACCTCTTCCAACGTACCTTAGGTGGTTCTCAACAGTACACACCATCACACCTCTTTCACAGAGCCAGGGGAGAGAAGAAGAGAAGACAAAGGGGAAATAAAAAGGGGAGAGAAGAAGAGAAGCCAAAGGGAAGAGAAGAAGAAAAGCCAAAGGGGAGAGGAGAAGCCAAAGGTTAGAGAAGCTACAGTGTCGTTGATAGAGAACCTCACAGAATTATTACTCCGAGAAGTCACTCTGCTCACAGAGGAAAGGGAGAAGAGGCCCGATTACCCACAAAGCCAGGAGAAATGGTTAGTATTTAACAAAAGGTGATATTGAGCTTTTGCCTATGCATTATCTATTCATTATGATTATTAATTAGTTATGACTTAGGTGTCTGAGGGATTTTGGAAGTGGTAAGTATTAGTTGTTAATTCTGTTATCTCTTTAACCTGGTTACGAATTCCGATCAGCTTCAGGGTTTTTGCTCAACTGGTAAGAATTGAGAGAATTTAAGGTTATCGCACTGGTACAACTAAGGTTGTGATTCTAGAGGCTGTGCACGCCCTGTCAATGTCAATGCGTCATAGGAAGAAATCGTGTGAGAAAGTGACTAAAATTCTTTCTCAACCCCTATTGAAATCTGAATCAGGGACCAATATGATTGAGGCCATTTTAGTCAATACTTGCAACCCGGTGTAAACCAATTAGTGGGTAATAATTACCCACTCTAAGGGAGGAGCTGGAGACCCATCTGGACCCAGTGAGGAGGGGTCAGAGGTCACTGACACAGCCTTCAACCCCATGGAGGATCCTGCCACTGAACCTGTATGTCACCTGTCTACACTAACATATACTGAGTGTACAAAACATTAGGAACACCTGCTCTTGACATAGATTGACCAGGTCTATCCAGGTGAAAGCTATGATCCCTTATTGATGTCACTTGTTAAATCCACTTCAATCACTTATGAATGGGAGGAGACAGGTTAAAGACAATTGAGACATGGATTTAAGTGCCTTTGAACGGGCTATGGTAATAAATGTCTGGCGCACTGGTTTGAGTGTGTCAAGAACTGCAACGCTGCTGGATATTTCACCTTCAACAGTTTCACATGTGTATCAAGAATGGTCCACGCCCTAGAGGACATCCAGCCAACTTGACACAACTGTGGAAAGCATTGGAGACAACATGGGCCAGCCTGCCTGTGGAACGCTTCCAACACCTTGTAGTGTCCATGCCCCAATGAATTGAGGTTGTTCTTGCAAATCAATATTAGGAAGGTGTTCCGAATGTTTTGTACACTCAGAGAATATTTAAAACCTACTATTAGGAACTGATTTAAGAAATGATCGATCTATCTTCCATGTTTAAATGGTCAACATTACAGAAATTGTTGGCAGAATACACATTCTACTGTAGTAACACCCTCTGCTGGTGCACAACAGTATTAACTTGTTATGGATAGGGGGCAGTATTTTCACGGCCGGATAAAAAACGTACCCGATTTAATCTGGTTATTACTCCTGCCCAGAAACTAGAATATGCATATAATTAGTGGCTTTGGATAGAAAACACTCCAAAGTTTCTAAAACTGTTTGAAAGGTGTCTGTGAGTATAACAGAACTCAAATGGCAGGCCAAAACCTGAGAAGATTCTGTACAGGAAGTACACTGTCTGACCATTTCTTGGCCTTCTTTGTCATCTCTATCCAAAACAGAGGATCTCTGCTGTAACGTGACACTTTCTAAGGCTCCCATAGGCTCTCAGAAGGCGCCAGAACGTTGAATGATGACTCTGCAGTTACTGGCTGAAAAACAGTAGCGCATTTGGTAAGTGGTCGATCTGAGAACAATGAGACCGGTGTGCGCATGCACGTGAAGAGTCCATTTTACTTTTTCAGTCTATGAACGAAAACAACGACTCCCGGTCGGAATATTATCGCTATTTTACGAGAAAAATCGCATAAAAATAGATTTTAAACAGCGTTTGACATGCTTCGAAGTACGGTAATGGAATATTTTGAATTTTTTTGTCACGATACGCGTCCGCACGTCACCCTTCGTTACCCTTCGGATAGTGTCTTGAACGCACGAACAAAACGCCGCTATTTGGATATAACTATGGATTATTTGGAACCAAACCAACATTTGTTGTTGAAGTAGAAGTCCTGGGAGTGCATTCTGACGAAGAACAGCAAAGGTAATCCAATTTTTCTTATAGTAAATCTGAGTTTGGTGAGTACCAAACTTGGTGGGTGTCAAATTAGCTAGCCCGTGATGGCGAGCTATCTACTCAGAATATTGCAAAATGTGCTTTCACCGAAAAGCTATTTTAAAATCGGACACCGCGATTGCATAAAGGAGTTCTGTATCTATAATTCTTAAAATAAATGTTATGTTTTTTGTGAACGTTTATCGTGAGTAATTTAGTAAATTCACCGGAAGTGTTCGGAGGGAATGCTAGTTCTGAACGTCACATGCTAATGTAAAAAGCTGTTTTTTTTATATAAATATGTACTTGATTGAACAAAACATGCATGTATTGTATAACATAATGTCCTAGGAGTGTCATCTGATGAAGATCATCAAAGGTTAGTGCTGCATTTAGCTGTGGTTTTGTGACATTATACGCTAGCTTGAAAAATGGGTGTCTGATTATTTCTGGCTGGGTACTCTGCTGACATAATCTGTTTTGCTTTCGTTGTAAAGCCTTTTTGAAATCGGACAGTGTGGTTAGATAAAGGAGAGTCTTGTCTTTAAAATGGTGTAAAATAGTCATATGTTTGAAAAATGGAAGTTTTCGGATTTTCGAGGAGTTTGTACTTCGCGCCACGCCCTATCATTGGATATTGGAGTGGTGTTCCGCTAGCGGAACGTCTAGATGTAAACATCTTTGACCTTACAACAAAATATCACACATGGTATTGCTTCAAGGCCTCCTGGTAACCATTCCTTACTTTTTTAAAATAACGTCCCTCATGTCTCCATCTTTCATTTTTCATTACTCTTCTGACTGATGGTGAATGGAATGTCTGTCTAATCTATTTTTGTTATCATCTTGGTTATTTCTAGCATAATGTATCATCTTGGTTCCTAATCTATTACATAATCTTGGTTTTTAACATTCGGTTATTTCCTTGTAGAGTGCTGCAGAGACAGAGGAGGATGATCTGGAGCAGCGCAAGCTGTGGGAGGAGGGCCAGGCTGACGACCTTGGCAAAGACGCCTTCGACAACATCCAGAAGAAACTGGACCGATTCTTAGATTAGAAGCTTGTTTTGTGTGGCAAGATACTGTAGCAATAGTACTGTATACTCATGTTCATGTGTATGTGTGTTATGTATGTAGTGTAGGCCACCACTCTAACAGTTTCTTTTTTTAATGAAATTGGAATCAAAGTTTATTTTTTATTTTTTTTACAACGAAAGGACACAGAAAATAAAAATAAACTTGATTCCAATTTCATAAAAAAATGTGGCTATTAAATTCAAGTTGAAATGCATTCCTTATTTTGATGTTACGCTGGAAATATCTGGAAGGTTTTAAATTGTGTTTATGTTGCCACTAGAGGGTACTGTGGCTTTTTAAATAAAGCACTTTTCCTGGTCTAAGTTAAAGTCACACAACTCCAACAGCCCTATAGGGGTCATGCTAGTCTTGCATAGACTCCAGAGACTAGGGAAGCTAGGGAAAGACGAAGTAATATTGGCCTCAGGGATCCTATTCATAGATGTTGTTGGAGCAATATTCATCTATAGGCTTGTACACCACTATTGTCCTATGAGAGAATGGTAGCCCTCACTGTGAGGGTCTGGGAATGGCTGTGTAGGCCTACCAAGGCTAAGGAGATATAAGGTCAGTGCAGAACTGTTAACGCTATCCTGAAAGACTAAACACAACCTCTAACTAAATAGAATAGTAACTTCTTCCAAAACGTATATAGGCTACTTACAGTAACAAGCCCACCTTCCCATTCCACCTTCCAGCTCACTATCTCTCTTGTCCAGTCTGTTCCAGTCCTTCATCTTCCCATTTGGAGAACAACAGCAGCCTTACATAACTTAAGGCTGCACTAAAATTGACTAATCAGTGGGGCCAGTTGGCTGTATTCTCTACCAGTTATTCAATAGCATTGACATCACAATAACACTCATAAAGAGTTTCAATACTGCCTGAGTCTATTTGCTTTGACAATCTCTTTCATTTGACACGCAGATGTTTTCTCAGAATTCCATAGCTTTGCTGTCAGGTACATTAACTGTGCTGTCCACCTAGCCAGGTTGAAACTCTAACAAACTGCATGCACCGTTAAAAACAGGAGCTTCAGGCAATAACTTGGGTGGAAGCGTGAGGAAAGAAACATATATATTTCAGTTTGTTTCGTTTTGTTTAATCCCCCTTCAATATATTTCAGTGCTAGACACTCTTTGTCCCGAATGGCACCCTATTCACTATATAGTGCACTACTTCTACTGGCTCTGGTCAAAAGTAGTGCACTATATAGGGAATAGGGTGACATTTGGGATGCATAAACTGTTGCCTCACAGGAAGAAAAGGAGGTAATCATCTCGGCTCTTTCAGAAGATGGGGACAAGGTTTTCTTTTGGTTGTCTTATATTCTCCCAAGAAGAAAGTGCTCTAAGCTGGCTGCTTTTAGTAATAAAGCATTCATAAAGTTTAGAGGACAATCACGTAGGCCTAGAGAAGGTGTACTGTATTTAAATGTGTGTATTTTGTGTGTGTGTGTGGGACGCCTTGATTGCATTGAAATGAAATATGATAAGTGCCATGAACCCCTATAAGCACCTCCATATGTTTTTGGTTAACTTTGAAGCTGACTTTGAGCCTAACCTCAGAGGTGGCGTCCTAAATGGCCCCATATTCCCTTCATAGTGCACTACATAGAGAATAGGGTGCAATTTGGGACACATCCAGACTGTGACTGTGTGGCAGTGGTTGCATGACCATTTGGATTTTGCTAGCAGTGCAAATTTGGTCTGCTAATTTGATCTGTGGTTTGACCGATAGGGTATGATTCTATTAGTGCACAATCCCTCCCATAAGGCTAATTGAGAATAGATTGCAGAAGTAATCATATTCAGATGAGAGAGACCACAAGAAGCAGATCTAAGGGTAGTATGTCAAAGGTCAAGGGAATTCTATGGGTTTTTTAAATGTACGTTTTCAGACAGGGACCAGACACAGCATTGTCTGAGATAATACCGACAAGGATATTTTAACTATAGCACAGTCAATCACCATAAAATAAAAACCAGAAGAAACTATAATGACTGCATGTTGCAATTAACATGTTGCAGTCTCTCACGACAGACTGTTGAGATGACCAGCATACACGCCAGATTTGATTCTGGGTCCCCGAGATTATGTAGCAATAAATACAACAACACTTGACTTAATGCTGGAGAATACTATTGTATGGTACTGCAATGTTTGTCATAAAAAAATACAAAAGTATCTGTTGCTGTGTTTCTCTTCAGGTTTACTATTAGATTAGCCTAGATTCATCCCCTTGACCAATCTCCTGGTAGAGTGTGGGTGTATCTCAGCATGCATTCTGCACAGCAGTGACGGCCTCCTTGCATAGGGGGCCCATTTTCCCATCTCGTCCTGTGGAAGGCAGAATAAAGGACTGTTACGCTATAAACATAATGCACTCAATGCTACTGTGACATCATAATCAGTGACTTTGACAATCTGATTAATCAGAACCCTCTATGAAGATGGCTTCATATAGATGACTCTAGAAGAGGGGTTTTCAACCTTTTCTTGCCCAGAGACCCCCTCCCAGGCAAATTGGCGACCAAGGGACCTCCATCATACGTTAGCAAAAAACAAATGTGTCACATCTTGTTAGGTGAATGATAATGTAAAGGACAAGTAATCAACATTTTAAAATGAATAGATTTGGTTGATAGTTTTTCATTATTTTGATCTCCCAAAATTATACACTATATGTACAAAAGTATGTGGACACCCCTTCAAATTAGGGGTTTTGGCTATTTCAGCCACACCCATTGCTGACAGGTGTATGAAATTGAGCACACAACCATGCAATCTCCATTGACAAACATTGGCAGTAGAATGGCCTTACTGAAAAGCTCAGTGACTTTCAATGTGCCACCTTTCCAACAAGTCAGTTCGTCAAATTTCTGCCCTACTAGACCTTCCCCGGTCAACTATAAGTGCTGTTATTGTGAAGTAGAAACGTCTAGGAGCAACAACGGCTCTGCTGCAAAGTGATAGGCCACACAAGCTCACAGAACAGGACAGCCGAGTGCTGTAGCGCATAGCACGTAAACATTGCCTGTCCTCGGTTGCAACACTCCCTACTGAGTTCCAAACTGCCTCTGGAAGCAACGTCAGCACAATAACTGTTCGTCAGGAGCTTCATGAAATGGGTTTCCATGGCTGAGCAGACGCACACAAGCCTAAGATCACCATGCGCAATGCCAAGCGTCGGCTGGAGTGGTGTAAAGCTCGCCACCATTGGACTCTGGAGCAGTGGAAGCGAGTTCTCTGGAGTGATGAATCATGCTTCACCATCTGGCAGTTCGACTAAAAAATCGGGGTTTGGCAGAAGCCAGGAGAACGCTACCTGCACCAATGCATAATGCAAACTGTAAAGTTTGGTGGAGGAGGAATAATGGTCTGGGGCTGTTTGTCATGGTTCGGGTTAGGCCCCTTAGTTCTAGTGAACGGAAATCTTAACGCTACAGCATACAATGATGTTCTAAATGATTCTGTGCTTCCAACTTTGTGGCAACAGTTTGGGGAAGGCCCATTCCTGTTTCAGCATGAAAATGCACCCATGCACAAAGCGAGGTCCATACAGAAATGGTTTGTCGAGATTGGTGTGGAAGAACTTGACTGGCCTGCACAAATCCCTGACCTCAACCCCATCGAACACCTTTGGGATGAATTGGAAGGCCTAATCGCCCAACATCAGTGCCCAACCTCACTAATGGAAGCAAGTCCCTGCAGCAATGTTCCAATGTCTAGTGGAAAGCCTTCCCAGAAGAGTGGAGGCTGTTATGGCATCAACGGGGGGACCAACTCCATATTAATGCCCATGATTTTAGAATGAGATGTTCGAGGAGCAGGTGTCCACATACTTTTGGTCATGTAGTGTATGTAATTTTAGTGACTAGTGACTAAATAACGTCATAGGTTTCAAGTATCATGCTAGCTAGTTTTCGGTGTAAGCCTGGGAGAAGTTACAGGAGAGACGGGTGAGACGAAAGTAACACAATGTAAACTGATGACCTGGAATAAAATAAAATGCATTTGAACACAGGTCATTGTCTCCTCTAGTTCATATTGCTTTTATAATGTCAGCAAAATATCAACAAGTGACTGAATGTTTGAAAATTATATATGACATCATTAGAATTATGCGTTAATCAATTGGCTTGATGGATCAGCTTCTCACATAAGCTTTTATCAACAGGTTAGTGTGTCACAAGCGTCGTAGTGAACAGACCAAGGTGCAGCGTGTTGAGTGCTCATTCTTAATTTATTATATGAGAACACTTAAACAGCAAAATAACAACGACCAACAGTTCCGTCAGGTAAAACAACTAAACAGAAAATAACCACCCACACCCCACAGGAAAACAGGCTGCCTAAGTATGGCTTCCAATCAGAGACAACGAAAGACACCTGCCTCTGATTGGAAACCATACTCGGCCACACATGGAAAATGAAACATAGAAACAGAAAACTAGAACAAATTCCCCTAGAAACAAACCAACCCCAAAACATACAAAACAAAACCCCCTGCCCATACTACTATGGCTATCCTTTTCACTGGTCAGGACGTGACATAGTGGTTAAACATATCTTTATGATTCTGGGGGTCAATAACCTTGTATCAAGCCATGGAAATATGATAAGCATGATGAGGATGCCTTTTTAGAAGAGAATAAAGACATTTATTCTATCAAGACACGAGGAGCACGCATGACAAGGACAATTGGAGCATAGCATGACTAGTAACTGGAAATTGTGAAAAACATATTCTACTACGTTCTTATTCAAGTGAGATTAGAAAATCATGCTTAATAGAGCTATTATGTGATGCATTTTAGTCCGATTAATATTGTAAGGCAAACTATTGTGGTTTCGCATCATTGCGATGTTGACGCATGGTTAATTTTCATAAATGTTGAACCTATAGCATTACTTATTCAAATTGGCACAAACATGAAATTATGGCTGATAGTACATTGGTTGAAATTAATGAGAATTACAACCCAGAAACATGGAGATGAGACAAATATTGTGCACTTCTCGCCAACTGTTACTTCTGTCCCAAGGCTGTGTTAGTCCCGCCCCACCAGCAGGTACAAAAGTAATATTGCGGTCGTTCTGTTCTCGGTCTATTTAATTTCAACTAATTTACCATAGAAATGAAATTACAGTTGCTAATGGTAGAGGACACATACATTGTTTGTCATACAGTATGGTGTCTCTAGCTCTATCGATCTCTCAGTAATTAGAAACAAAAACAAAATAGTTACTTTCGTCCCAGTTCTCCCCTGTGTGTAATTGGCAGCTGAGAAATAAAGTTGACATCATTAGAAATAAGATATTGTCCTATTTCCTACTGTAGGTATGTAATTCAAAATGTGTTTATTCTGTTGTTGCTAGCAATACTATTTAAAAAAAATATGTATCGACGTTTTTGTTGCTGTATTGATATATTTTTCGCTGACCGCTAGAGGGCTAGCAGACTCCAGGTTGAATACCCCTGCTCTAGAATGAGGTTTTTCACAGATGTGATTACAATCAGAGAGTGGACAAGGGTTACATCCATGTGCATTCAGTTACAATATGCTTACCTCAGTCTGTGAAAACGATATATTTGTTATAATTGACCACAGGTAAGATTCTGTACAATTTGATAGAGTAATCTACAGTATCTACATTGAATTTACCAAACTCCAGCTGTTTTATGCTACATGTATAGACACATTCTCCATTGACCACAAGTTCAACCTTGTTCCAATCAGACATTTTCTCCAAGACACTTTGATGTCCATACTCTTTCAATGCAGCTAGGAAAGTTAGAAGACATGGATAAGTGATATTATCGCGAAACGAAAGGTAGGCTACTAACTGCTCACTTATATAAAATTAAAAGGCACTTTATAAATGCACGCAAGCCACTTTACGACGCTGCAATAGGCACGCTTATTTGAATGTAGCCAAGGATTATATCTACCTTGGAGGCCAATCAGACGAAACGTTCTGTGGTTTTGAGGCATTGTAACTATTGCTGATAAAACACCTATTACCAACGAAACCTCTTCAATGTCCTGAATTCATTGTTGGCCTGTATTACGCATAGTGGTGTTCCTTAACGACGGTGCGCGACCGTCATCTCCAAGGAAGTAACTTGCTGGTTTGGTGTGACTTCACTGTGAAGCCCTTTTGTGGAGAAGTTGCCGCTCGACGTTATGCCGCGTTTAGTTGCTGGTCAAAACTCTGAAATTTCAAACTTGCTAACTGGTTGTAGTTATACACGTGCCGCATTCATTCAGTTAGCTTGTCGGAAATGTACGAGTTTCCTAGATAAGACTAGCACATGAACTCGGCATAACACACGCTGCCTGCAAGATACAGTGTGAGTTATTATAAAATCATAGTTTAAATCATAGTTTAGTTTATGCGCAGACCGCATTTATGACGCATTTATGACAGCATAGTGGCTGTACGTCATAATCAACAACATCAGCATATGGATGTTGCTGTCCTCTTTTGAAATACCCTTTACTGAGTCTTTGGTTAAACATTTCAATTTGTTTAAATTACCTTATGTCATTGGCAACATCTGGCTGCCAGCCACTGTACTGTTGTGAGGGCTCTTCAGTTTGAACTGTTGAAACTAGCCCTCACTCAACAATGCCCTAGCAGTTATTCCCCAGACATTGTTTCCCATGTATGGTAAAAGGATTACATTTTACACTGAAGAGGTTTGTGCGTTTACAGGTGCTAGATTTCCCTGTGGTACTAAAGTAATCTATGGGCCATATGTTATCCTGCAAGCTCAGACAATGTTAAATTATAAAGGTGCACTGGTCACACCTCAACACGGAACACACCACACTCCCAAACATCTCCTGCTCTAGCCATAGGAGCGAATGACATCACCGCCCAGGCAGTCTTTTGAGTTGACTTTGGGTTTGTCTGTGGGTGAGGCAGGCAACTGCATCATGGGAAAACCTTTGAGGGATGCTGCTTGTCCTGAGATTGAATTGATTGAATACCATGTAATTGGAGACCTTTGGCTTAATTTCATGAAGAGGGGAAAGTCACGCAGTGACTGGACAGACTGAGGCATTAATCTCACACACACATAGGCCTACATGAATCACACACAACCCCCATGTGCATGATCATCACAGACACACACACACACACGCACGCACGCACGCACGCACGCACGCACGCACGCACGCACGCACGCACACACACACACACACACACTACATCTAACACTACATCTAGCAGTTGTTAACATCTAAGAGACCACAGGGAGGAAGAGGGTTTTAGTACAGTCCAGCTTTCATCATTGTGGAATTTAGCATTCACAGCCTGTTCCGAAGGGCCTGTATTCTGTTCCCATGACTCTAGAACACATGACACTGAGGGTGATCGTCTCCTGTGATTAGAGTTGTTCCAAACACAGACTATTACTTGGAATCTCTTTAAAATGAAGTCACATTTATAATTCTACAAACACAACACAGCAAAACGACCACATTTTGTAAATATGTTGGTGATTTTGTCTTTCAAATTTAGGAACCTCTAACACTAGTCTTCCCTATTCATTATCTAAAATCACTTGTATCTAATCAAATATTTTATTGATAAGCATAGGGAAATGCAGGTAAATAAACCTATTAAAAGTGGCACGTAATTTCCTCACTCAACCCAGTTAATCTCTAAAATCTTTCCACAATGTGCTACACATTTTTGTATTTAATCAGATCATGGAAAGACCTTCCTCAATCACCATCCACTTGATTCTGTAACATCAACATAATCTGGGTAAAAGCTGCCTCTGGAATACCAATGATCTGTCTAGCTTCTCTCCCATCTCTCTATCTATTCAATTTCAATTCAATTTAAGGGCTTTATAGGCATTGGAAACATATGTTTACATTGCCAAAGCAAGTGAAATAGATAATAAACAAAATTGAAATAAACAATAAAAAATGAACAGTAAACATTACACTCACAAAAGTTCCAAAAGAATAAAGACATTTCAAATGTCAAATTATGTATATATACAGTGTTGTAATGATGTGCAAATAGTTAATGTACAAAAGGGAAAATAAATAAATAGATATGGGAGTTTATCAAAATTGGATTTGTGTTCGAATTCTTTCATACATTTGGCAGGAGGTTAGGAAGTGCAGCTCAGTTTCCACCTCATTTTGTTGGCAGTGTGCACATAGGCTGTCTTTTCTTGAGAGCCAGGTCTGCCTTCGGTGGCCTTTCTCAATAGCAAGGCTATGCTCACTGAGTCAAATATTTCCTTAATTTTGGGTCAGTCACAGTGGTCAGGTCAATTATTTCCAATGTGTCAAGTAATTACCTTTTTGTTTTCTCATGATTTGGTTGGGTCTGATTGTGTTGCTGTCCTGTGGCTCTGTGGGTTCTGTTTGTGTTTGTGAACAGAGCCCCAGGACCGGCTTGCTTAGGGGGCTCTTCTTCAGGTTAATTTCACTGTCGTGATGGCTTTGTTATGGAAGGTTTGGGAATCCCTTCCTTTTAGGTGGTTGTAAAATTTAACATCTCCTTTCGGATTTTGATAATTAGCGGCTATCGGCCTAATTCTGCCCTGCATGCATTATTTGGTGTTTTACATTGTACACAGAGGATATTTTTGCAGAATTCTGCATGCAGAGTCTCAGTTTGGTGTTTGTCCCATTTTGTGAATTTCTTGGTTGGTGAATGGACCCCAGACCTCACAACCAAAAAGGACAATGGGTTCTATAACTGATTCAAGTATTTTTAGCCAGATCCTAATTGTTATGTCAAATGTTATGTTCCTTTTGATGGCATACAAGGCCCTTCTTGGGTTGTCTCTCAGATCGTTCACAGCTTTGTGGAAATTACCTGTGGCGCTGATGTTTAGGCCGAGGTATGTATAGTTTTTGTGTGCTCTAGGGCAACTGTGTCTAGATGTAATTTATATTCGTGGTCCTGGCAACTGGACCTTTTTTGGAACACCATTTTTTTTGTCTTACTTAGATTTACTGACAAGGCCCAGGTCTGACAGAATCTGTGCAGAAGATTTAGGTGCTTCTGTAGGCTCTCCTTGGTTAGGGACAGAAGCACCAGATCATCAGCAAACAGTAGACATTTGACTTCAGATTCTAGTAGGGTGAGGCCGGGTGCTGCAGACTGTTCTAGTGCCCTCGCCAATTCATTGATATATATGTTGAAGAGGGTGGGGCTTAAGCTGCATCTCATCAATGTCTCATCCCCGGCCCCGTGGAAAGAAATGTGTGTGTTTTTGGTCAATTTTAACCACACACTTTTTTGTTGTTTGTGTACATGGATTTTATAATGTCGTATGTTTTTCTCCCAACATCGCTTTCCATATATTTGTATAGCAGGCCCTCATGCCAAATTGAGTCAAAACCTTTTTTGAAAACAACAAAGCTTTCTAAGCAAACAGCTGGAGGCAGGGCTTTCTCCTATAGAGCTCCATTTTTATGGAATGGTCTGCCTATCCATCCATGTGAGAGAAGCAGACTCGGTCTCAACCTTTAAGTCTTTATTGAAGACTCATCTCTTCAGTAGGTCCTATGATTGAGTGTAGTCTGGCTCAGGAGTGTGAAGGTGAACGGAAAGGCCGGTTCCCCTCTCTCTACTGGGATTCTCTGCCTCAAACCTTATTACGGGGCTAAGTCACTGGCTTACTGGTGCTCTTCCAAGCTGTCCCTAGGAGGGGTGCGTCACTTCAGTGGGTTGAGTCACTGACGTGGTCTTCCTGCCCGGGTTGGGTTCGTGGGGGAGATCTCATGGGCTATACTCGGCCTTGTCTCAGGATAGTAAGTTGGTGGTTGAAGATATCCCTCTAGTGGTGTGGGGGCTGTGCTTTGGCAAATATCCTGCCTGTTCGGCCCTGTCCGGGGGTATCGTCGGACGGGGCCACAGTGTCTCCCGACCCCTCCTGTCTCAGTCTCTAGTATTTATGCTGCAATAGTTTATGTGTCGGGGGGCTAGAGTCAGTCTGTTATATCTGGAGTATTTCTCCTGTCTTATCCAGTGTCCTATGGGAATTTAAGTATGCTCTCTCTAATTCTCTCTCTCTAATTCTCTCTCTCTTTTCTCGGAGGACCTAAGCCCTAGGACCATGCCTCAGGCCTACCTGGCCTGATGACTCCTTGCTGTCCCCAGTCCACCTGGTCGTGCTGCTGCTTCAGTTTCAACTGTTCTGCCTGCGGCTATGGAACCCTGACCTGTTCAGCGGAAGTGCTACCTTGTCCCAGACCTGCTGTTTTCAATTCTCTAGAGACAGCAGGTGCGGTAGAGATACTCTCAATGATTGGCTATGAAAAGCCAACGGACATTTACTCCTGAGGTGCTGACCTGTTGCACCCTCTACAACCACTGTGATTATTATTATCTGACCCTGCTGGTCATCTATAAACATTTGGGGGGGGGGGGGGCTGTGAAACTCTCCTGACATTTTTGGGCTCAAGAGTTTTCACACCTCTCACTTCACACTTCAGTGCTAATTGAAGTAGCAGCTAGGTCAGTTTTGTCCTAACAGCTTGGTAGCTTAGTAGCCTCATTTATATAACAGAATTACCTAGAGATTATAGTCTAGGGTTGCACAATTTGTGGAATATTCAGAGGTGGAAACTTTCTGTGGGAATTAACGGGAATATATGGGAATTAACAGGAATATATGGGAATTAACGGAAATATACAGTGGCAAGAAAAAGTATGTGAACCCTTTGGAATTACTTGGATTTCTACATAAATTGGTCATAAAATATGATCTAATTGTCACGCCCTGACCTGAGAGAGCCATTTTTCTCTGTTTAGTTAGGTCAGGGTGTGATATGGGGTGGGCATTCTATGTGTTTATATTTCTATGTTTTGGCCAGGTATGGTTTCCAATCAGAGGCAGCTGTCTATCGTTGTCTCTGATTGGGAACCATACTTAGGCAGCCTTTTTCCACCTGTGTTTTGTGGGTAGTTGTTTTCTGTTTTGTATTCGTTACCTGACGGAACTGTTGGCTTTGCGGTTTGTTTCTTTGTTCTAGTGTTTCATTGTTTAATAAATATAATGAACACGCTGCGCTTTGGTCCCCTCTCTACGACAGCCGTAACACTAATCTTCATTTAAGTCACAACAATAGACAAACACAGTCTGCTTAAACTAATAACACACAAACAATTATACATTTTCATGTCTTTATTGAACACACCGTGTAAACATTCACAACGAAGGGTGGGAAAAGTATGTGATTCAATAACAGGTTGACCCTCCTTTAGCAGCAATAACCTCAACCAAACGGTTTATGTAGTTGCGGCTCAGACCTGCACAACGAATTTTGGACCATTCCTCTTTACAAAACTTTTTCAGTTCAGCAAAATTCTTGGGATGTCTGGTGTGAACTGCTCTCTGTCTAGTGTGAACTGCTCTTGAGGTCAGGACTCTGACTGGGCCACTCCAAAAGGCATATTTTCTTCTGTTGAAGCCATTCTGTTGTTGATTTAATTCTGTGTTTTGGGTCATTGTCCTGTTGCATCACCCAACTTCTGTTGAGCTTCAATTGGCGGACAGATAGCCTTACATTCTCCTGCAAAATGTCTTGATAAACTTGGGAATACATTTTTCCGTCGATGATAGCAAGCTGTCCAGGCCCTGAGGCAGCAAAGCAGCCCAAACCATGATGCTCCCTCCGCCATACTTTGTAGTTGGAATGAGGTTTTGAGGTTGCTATGCTGTGCCTTTTTTTTCTCCACAGATTGTTGTGTGTTCCTTCCAAACAACTCAATTGTAGTTTAATCTGTCTACAGAATATTTTGCCAGTAGCGCTGTGGAACATCCAGGTGCTCTTTTGCGAACTTCAGACGTGCAGCAATGTTTTTTTTGGGACAGCAGTAGCAGCTTCCGTGGTGTCCTCCCATGAACACTATTCTTAGTGTTTTACCTATCGTAGACTCGTCAACAGAGATGTTAGCATGTTCCAGAGATTTCTGTAAGTCTTTAGCTGACACTCTAGGATTCTTCTTAACCTCATTGAGCATTCTGCACTGTGCTCTTGCAGTCATCTTTGCAGGACGGCCAATCCTAAGGAGAGTAGCAACAGTGCTGAACTTTCTTCATTTATAGACAATTTGTCTTACCGTGGACTGATGGACATCAAGGCTTTTAGAGATACTTTTGTAACCCTTTCCAGCTTTATGCAAGTCAACAATTCTTAATCTTAGGTCTTCTGAGATCTATTTTGGTCGAGGCATGGTTCACATCAGGCAATGTTTCTTGTGAATAGCAAACTCAAAAAAAATGTGTTTTTTAATAGTGCAGGCCAGCTCTAACCAACATCTCCAATCTCGTTTCATTGATTGGACTCCAGGTTAGCTGACTCCTGACTCCAATTGGCTTTTGGAGAAGTCATTAGCCTAGGGGTTCACATACTTTTTCCAACCTACACTGTGAATTTTTAAATGATGTATTCAATATAGACAAGACAAATACAATAATTTCTGTGTTATTAGTTTAAGCACACTGTGTATGTCTATTGTTGTGATTTAGATGAAGATCAGATCACATTTTATGACCAATTTATGCAGAAATCCAGGTAATTCCAATGGGTTATTTTTCTTGCCACTGTATGCAGATGAATATTAATACCATTTAAATGTAGATGATTTTTTTACCATATCATATGGACACAGATACATAAACCTTTTACCTTATCACAAGTAGACATAATTGAAAATGATTAAATCTTTCCAATAGAAATAAAAATACCAACAATTTGTTACGAATTTAACTTTAATTAAATGAGTTGACTCTTCACATGGGATGATTTCACTGAACAACAAAAGAAAGGGAATATTGAATGATCCTCAATGATCCAACATTCATCTATAAAATGATAGTCTAGAAACTAAAGCTTTGGTTGTCTTCCTCTCAGGCTTCCATGTCTTCTCCCTGGACCTCCTCAATGTCCACCTCTTGAACATCAGACTCTGAGGCCTCATCTTCACTGTCACTTTCCAACCTTGTTGAGGATGGCTCGTTGTCAGGCTCAAAAAGCCTCAAATTTAAATGGGCTTCAGGCAGAAGTCTTGACGCTTTTTGATGTATTTCAGAACTGCAGTTTCCTCTGCTTGGAGCAACAGTGAAGTGGGCAGGGCAGTACGGATCTCTTCTCTTACATCTGCAAGCAGAGTCAGGATGAACATCAGACAGGATGGCACTGTTTCCCTCAATCTGTGGAATGGCTACTGCTATACGTTTCAGGATTTTCAGGCTGCTTACCACTCTTCCAAAATACATCATCCAGGAGGATCCTCTTGATGGGGCTGTCCATATTGGCAGACTGTGATATAGCCATTTCTTGGAGAGACTCCTTTCCCTCCAGGAGACTGTCAAACATGATGACAACACCAGCCCAATGGGTGTTGCTGGGCAGCTTCAATGTGGTGCTCTTATTCTTCTCACTTTGCTTGGTGAGGTAGATTGCTGCTATAACTTGATGACCCTTCACATACCTAACCATTTCCTTGGCTCTCTTGTAGAGTGTATCCATTGTTTTCACTGCCATGATGTCCTTGAGGAGCAGATTCAATGCATGAGCAGCACAGACAATGGGTGTGATGTGAGGGTAGGACTCCTCCACTTTAGACCAAGCAGCCTTCATGTTCGCAGCATTGTCTGTCACCAGTGCAAATACCTTCTGTGGTCCAAGGTCATTGATGACTGCCTTCAGCTCATCTGCATCATGTGCATCATCTTCCTTGTGGAGATGATGTAGTTAAATATTCCTTGCCCACGAACATTCGACCACCCATCAGAGATGATTGCAATACAGTCGGCTTTCGCTATGATTTGCTTGACCTTCACTTGAACTCTGTTGAACTCTGCATCCAGCAAATGAGTAGATAAAGCATGTCTGATTGGTGGGGTGTATGCTGGGCGAAGAACATTCAGAAATCTCTTCCAATACACATTGCCTGTGAGCATCAGAAGTGAACCAGTTGCATACACAGCTCGAGCAAGACATTCATCAGCATTCTTCTGACTACGTTCCTCCATTAAGTAAAAAAAACTTCTGATTCCAGGAGGACCATGAGCTGTTGCTATCGATAAGGTGCCTGATTCATCATTTTCACCTCGAATAGAAGTAGAGGGACTTTTGTCAGAGGTTGCTTGTTGTGAGCGCTGAGGGAACTTTATCCACTTGGCCAGATGATTCTGCATCTTTGTTGCATTCTTCACATATGATTTGGCACAGTATTTGCAAATGTACACAGCTTTTCCTTCTACATTAGCTGCAGTGGAATGTCTCCACACATCAGATAGTACTGTGGCATTTTCCAGTAAAGATGAGAAAAAAAAATGAGTAAAAAAAACCCAAATACAATTCCATTTACAAATAAATTATTTAGCAGTTAGATTAAACAACTCCTTTGTAAGATAAATGTTTTAAAATGAAACATGTATGGAAACAGGTGAATGAACACTCCTCAGCAGGCTCAAGCAAGCTAAAACCGACATGGTAGCAAAAACTCTAGCAGAAATTGTTAACAAGTTAGAAATGATTTAAACACAGTTTGCTGTAGGCTACTATTTACTTGTTAACAAAAAAATTATGTAGGTCATATAAAATATATTCACCCCACCCAGTATTCTAATCAAAACTTACCAATTTAAGAAAGATTCCCAAAATTCCCGGGCTTAACTTTCCGGAATTTACTGGAAAGTGTTCGACCCTTTGCAACCCTATTCGACCCTTTGCAACTCTATTATAGTCTCTACATTTTTGGGCTTCAGAAGTAGGTTCAGACTGAACATTACTCACTCAGTTTTGTGTTTGATGGTGTTTACAGGTTCCGCTGTGTTTCTTCTGCAGGTTTTGGTTTGTTAGAAGTTTTTTCTTGATAGTCAAATCAAATTTTATTTGCCACATGCTCCGAATACAACAGGTGTAGATCTTACCGTGAAATGCTTACTTACAGGCACTTAACCAACAATGCAGTTCAAGAAATAGAGTTAAGAATAAACTAAATAAACTAAAGTACATTTTTTTTCAAATAAAATAATAATCAAAAAGTAACACAAGAAATGACATAACAATAACGCGGCTATATACAGGGGGTACTGGTACCTAGTCAAAGTGTGGGGGTATGTACAGGTTAGTCCTTTGTAGTAATAGTCCATTCAGGTAATTTTAGGTATGGAATTTTGATTTGGATTAAAGGTTTTGATGTTTTGGTTAGTATCCTGTATAAGTCCTTGCAAAACATTCAAGTTTATCTACATTTATCCAACTCTATTTCTATCTTTTTGCAGAAGAACTCAGGAGCCCATGAGTTCACTACCTCTCTCTCTCTTTCTCTCATCCTCTCTCTCTATCTTTCTCTCTCTCTCCTAGGATGTCATCAGTCTCACTATTTGCATAATAAGGTATTATGTTAACCATGTTAAAGACAGAGCGGAGGTGGAAATGGAAAGAAATAGTTCATATAAACACAGCAAGACTGCAGTACTTAGTGCTGATGACAATTTGGTACTGTAATGGCAAATGGATGACTTCATCTCTATAGTACTGGGAGAGACAAGACCACAAGTGTGTCCAAGATGTGAGCAGCTGCCCTGGGTGGTTTCTGCTTTGTGTTTGACCTGGGCATGGGTCAGTGAGAGACAGCTAAAGCCTTTATTTCTTTGATTATTTGAAACAAAAGAGGGAAAATTATTTGGGCTCAACAGCCAATTGTACGGGCCATTTACTGAAGAGCAGGTCCATAAATTGTCAAATAAACACATTTTCTATGTCATCCCCCTCGCAGCGGTACTGCACCACTTCAAGTTGTGAGTGGATTTCATAAATCGTGAAAGCCGATTACAATTAAGTCTGTATAGTTAAAGCAGTAATTCTTTCAGAGGGAAACCAGTGAACTAAAAGGGGATTTCCCACACACAACAGATGGTTCTCCTTCTAGCAAGAGAGGGACCATGACTCTATAATAATTCCCAGAGCTACATTTGAAATGTTTACTCTTGGAAGACGGATCCTTAATCTGTCCTGACCTAGTTTGAAGTTCTTACCCCCTTCCCAAATTGCACCCTATTCCCTTAGTAGTGCACTACTTTTGACCAGGGCCCATAAACTATGGCTGCATCTTAAAACGCACCCTATTTCCTATATAGTGCATTATTTGGGATGCAGCCATAGTCTTTTCTCAAACTTACATAAATAATATTCTACAAGATTACGATGGATTTTGAGCTTCTCTTTATTAAAAACATGTAAAATTCCTATACATCAGAGTCTTTTATAGACAAATAATTTAATAATGAGGGCATGTAGAAACATATTAGTATTATTTTATGAGCTGATGCTGACACCTATGTGGGTTGCTAGCAGATCTAAACCATATTGCATGTACAATAATCGCAGTAACGGTAATGTGTGAGTCGCTCCTGTAAATAGCAGTGTTAGCGGTCCTTAAAAATACTTTTGGTTGAGATAGTAAGATAATATGGATGGTTGTGAAGCAGTTATTCATAATTGTAGCACCAGCCGTTGTTGCTTAGACCCCTGAAATCGTCCCCATCTCAGCAGTATTGGATATTTTCTGTATCAACAGTATATCATTTCGAATATTTTCATTAAATCGAACGTAAAAAGATATTTAGCTACGCTTATCTACACAGTTTGACATAAATTGTCATTGTCAGCGCAGGAGATGGAAAAGAGAAGCAGCCTACATGAAAAGTCATATGCTCTCATATACAGTCTGTATAAATGCTACAAATAGTAATACTACAGTTTTTGCTCTCTATTAAAGTCCTTCATAGCAAAGTGTTTTTTGATGAGTGAAAAATGGCTTTGTCACAAAATGGTTTTTTGAAATGCAGCTGAAACATGGCCTTGAATGACGTCACAGGACGCATACAGCACAGCTACTGCATACACAGTAGCTCGTTTGTTTAGCTACCGATTGGAAAATGTATCTTTACTTTGCGTTGACAGTGATTCAAAGTCTCTTCAACATCATGTGGATGGATGAAAAGCATTGGCTGTGCTCAGCTCCTTTGGCAGTTTCTTGGGCATATGATAAAAAAACTATTTGTCTAAGGCTAATCAGAACACATGTAGATAGGTGGCTTTAGTATCGACCCCTATCACGTTCCTGGCGGTGCATTTGTAGAAGCCCTGGTCTCTCTGTGTGGGGTTCTGGATGATGAGAGAGCCTTGTGGGTGGAGGTACTTGTTGCCAAAGAGGCGTGGCTGGGCACTGACCGCTAGCCGCGTCCTATCCGGCGTCTCCCAGGCAATCTCAGCTCGGGGGATCCCCGTGGCAACACAGTTCAGCTGGACCGCCACGCCGCGACGAGCGTACATCACGGGAGGCGGGCCATTGGTGATGCGAGGTAGGTACGCGATGACAATGACGGGTACGGAGAGCAGGGCGCTGCCGTACTCGTTAGCCACTCGGCAGACATAGGAGCCGCGGTCGTAGACGGACGCCTGCTGGATGGCGAGCGTCCCATTGGCCAGTACGGCGTAGCGACCGGCTCTCTGTGGCCGCCCCAGGACCACCCCACTGGGCAGGGTCCACGTCAGCCGGAGGGGGTCCCCCGTAGAGAGACAGTGGAGTTGGAGGCTCTCCCCATTCATAATACTGATGGGGGAGTGGTAGCGGTTATTGATCTCTGGTTTCCTTTCCGGGGCTAAAGTAATAGTACGTTCCACTAGCCCGGCTACATTCCTCGCCAGGCAGCGGTACATACCACTCTCAGAGACAGAGGGGTTAGTGATGACCAAGGAGCCGTCAGGTCGGTGGAAGAACTTGGAGAACTGGGCACCCCTCATGAGGGGGGAACCATTTGGGAGGATCCAGGTTACCGTTGGGGGTGCTGGGCCTCCTTGAAAGGAGCAGTTCAGGGTCATGGTACTGCCTATCGTTAGAGAGAGGCTCTCTGTTTTGGGTCCTCTGAGCTGTGGCCTCTCTACCATCTCTCTAACCTCCAGGTGGACCATCAGCCTGGCCTCCCCGCCCTCGTTGCGAGCGATGCAGGCCAGCTGAGCAGAGTCGGTCCCCTTCGGCGAACGTATATCCAATGTACCGTTACGATGCACCGTTATTCTGCTGCCGTAGTATGGCACCGGGAGGATGACGTTCTCCGGTAACACCCACATGACCCGGGGGATGGGTGTCCCCATGGCCTCGCAGGCCAGCATGGTGCGCTGGTCCCTTATAGCCGTCACTCTGATAGTGTTGACCATACCTCTCAGTCCATTGATGGTCGGCGCCGTCACAAGGACTTCCACCTTGGTGACTTTGCGGTCCTGGCCGGCACTGTTCCTAGCTGTGCAGGTGTAGTTACCAGCATCAAAGCGTTGTGCCTTCTTGACCACTAATGTGCCATCATTATGGACCTGGTACTTAGTGGGGGAGGAGGCAATGGCCTGGTGGGTGGGGGATAGCCACGTGATGACTGGGGTCGGCTCTCCCTTGGCGCTGCACTTCAGAGACACGGTCTCCCCATAAAGAACCCTGATGACTCTCGGGCTTTGAGTTTTCTCTCTGATGATCGGAGGGTCCGCCACCACCTTGACGTGAACCTTCATCTCATCCTTCCCTATCTGGTTCTCAGCGTAGCAGGTGTAGTCTCCTTCCTCTCTCATCCCCACGTCGTTGGCGTACAACGTCCCGTTGTCGAACACCACGTATCTGGGGGGTGGGAGGGGTTGGGTGATTGTTTGAAAATGGTGTTGTGATTCTTATCGACTATGCAGTTAATGTGATTCAATAACAGATTGGGTGTACATACTGTATTATGTGATTCAATAACATTTTACGGTATGTGTAAAGTTGATGCGATTCAACAAACACCAAGTACCTGCGGGTGCGCCCACCTCTAACCCTACTATCCGTCTGTTTCAGTGTGTTGATCATGGTTCCGTCCGGCAGAGCCCAGCGGATCTCAGGGTTGGGGAGGCCAGACGCTACACAGTCCACCTTCAGGTCTCCTCCATACATCACCTTCAAATTCAAAATGTACATCAGACAGAAAACCGACCAAAATATTTGCATGACACTCACATGCAGCACATTAAAATATCACATTAAAAAACCAAGGTTCTGCCCATATGGCACCCTAACCCCTATATAGTGCACTATTTTTCACTAAGGCCCATAGGGCTCTGGTCAAAAGTAGTGCACTTTACAGGGAATAGGGTGCCATTTGGGATGTACACCATTATTTACATAGAAACCTAAGACAAAAGACAGACCTTCTGACTCGCCAGCAGCTGCTTCTGCTCAATCTTGGCCGGCTTGGTCAGCACGTTAACCCTCAGAAGCATGTAGTCGTCCCCCATCTTGTTTCGGGCCACACACAGGTAGTCCCCATCATCTTTCTCTGTCATGGCCTGGATGGCCAGAGAACCGTTGGTGAACACCTTTATCCTGGGGTCGAAGCTGAAAACCCCCCCAACAAAAACAAGTTGTTATTGTTTGAGAATAACAGTATTTCCTGCTGTTAATAGCAACCATTTTCCTTTGATGGTTTTTCAGCTAACCTTTAGGGAATAGAAAATGTGTCTGTATGATTTCACAGTAAACCTTCTCATTCGTGATAACATCTGATGATGATAGTTGATATACAGTGCCTTCGGTAAGTATTTATACCCCTTGACTTATTCCACATTTTGTTGTGTTACAGCCTGAATTCAAAATGGATTAAATATTTTTTTCCACTCATCTACACACAATACCCCATAATGACAAAGTGAAAACATGTTTTTATACATTTTTGCTAATATATTGAAAATAAAATACAGAAATATCTCATTTACATAAGTAAATGAGTCAATACATGTTAGAATCACCTTTGGCAGCGATTACAGCTGTGAGTCTTTCTGGGTAAATCACTAAGAGCTTTGCACACCTGGATTATATAATATTTGCACATTATTATTTCAAGAATTCTTCAAGCTTTGTCAAGATGATTGTTGATCATTGCTAGAGAGCTATTTTCAAGTCTTGCCATACATTTTCAAGCCGATTTAAGTCAAAACTCTAACTAGGCCACTAAGGAACATTCAATGTCGTCTTGGTAAGCAACTCTAGTGTATATTTGGCCTTGTGTTTTAGGTTATTGTTCTACTGAAAGGTGAATTTGTCTTCCAGTGTCTGTTGGATAGCAGACTGAACCAGGCTTTCCTCTAGGATTTTGCCTGTGGTTAGTTATATATATCTATTTAATCATAACTTCAAAATATGATGAGTGGTACTCAGTGATGTGTTGTGTTTGATTTGCCCCAAACATAACGCTTTGTATTCAGCACATGAAGTTAATTTCTTTGCCACATTTTTTTGGCAGTTTTACTTTAGTGCCTTATTGCAAACAGGATGCATGTTTTGGAACATTTTAATTCTGTACAGGCGTCTTTCTTTTCACTCTGTAATTTAGGTTAGTATTGTGGAGTAACTACAATGTTGTTGATCCATCCTCAGTTTTCTCCTATCACAGCCATCTAACTATTTTAAAGACACCATTGGCCTCATGGTGAAATTCCTGAGTGGTTTCCTTCCTCTCCGGCAGGAAGGACGCCTGTATCTTTGTAGTGAATTGGTGTATTGATACACCATCCAAAGTGTAATTAATAACTTCACCATGCTCAAAGGGACATTCAATGTCTGTTTTTTACATTTTTACCCATCTACCAATAGGTGCCCTTCTTTGCAAGGCATTGGAAAACCTCCCTGGTCCTTGTGATTGAATCTGTGTTTGAAATTCATTGCTAGACTGAGGAACCTTACAGATAATTGTATTTGTGGGGTACAGAGATGAGGTAGTCATTCACAAATCACATTAAACACTAATATTGCACACAGTCCATGCTACTTATTATGTGACTTGTAAAAAGTACATTTTTACTCCTGCCATAACAAAGGGGTTGATTACTTATTGACTCAAGACAGCGTAGCCTAGTGGGGCGGCAGCGTGGCCTAGTGGTTAGAACATTGGACTAGTAATTGAAAGGTTGCAAGATCAAATCCCCGAGCTAAAAAGATACAAATCTGTCGTTCTGCCCCTGAACAAGTTAGTTAACCCACTGTTCCTAGGCCATCATTGAAAATAAGAATTTGTTCTTAAGTGACTTGCCTAGTTAAATAAAAATTTCAGCTTTTCATTTTTTATTAATTTGTAAAAATGTCTAAAAACATAATTCCACGTTGACATAATGGGGTATTGTGTGTAGGCCAGTGACATAGCATCTCAATTTAATCCATTTTAAATTCAGGCTGTAACAGAACAAAATGTGGAAAAAGTCAAAGGTATAAATACTTTCTGAAGGCACTGTACATACAGACAATGGCCTAAAGGGCATATTAGACAGTGAAAAAGATGCCAGAAGATGCATACCTGTACTGGGAATCCACTAATTTCTTAGAGGGGGTCCTCCAGACGATCCTGGGCTCTGGTTTTCCTGTAGCAATGCAGTCAAGCCTCAGCAGCTCCCCGTAGACCACGTCAGACCTCTGGGGAGACGAGGAGGTAATCCTGGCCTTGGTGGAGGATGGGAGTCTCAGTACTGTCAGAATGCTGGTTCTCCTGGAGGCTCCTACCGCATTACTGGCCACACACTCATATCTCCCTGCATCACCTTGGCCTAGCCCACGGACGTACAGGGTCCCGTTGGGGAAGACAAAGAAATTCCGGCCGTTAACGAACTGCGAGGTGAGGAGCTGGACTCCGTCGGGCGTGGTCCAGCGCATGATGGGCGTAGGGGCTCCTTTGGCGGTGCAGTGGATGTAGGCCGTGCTGCCCTCGGGGAGGGACATGTTCTCATAGCGAGGTTGTTGGATGACTGGAGGCAAGGCTGCCACATGGAGACGGACAGAGACTGTATCGGCTCCCACCACGCTGCTGCCGATACATTTATAGATCCCTCTGTCTGTGTGGCTGGCCTGGGTTATCCGAAGAGTACCGTTACTGAGGAGGTTCACGTGCTTAGGGCCAGACTGTGGGCCGGGCTGGGGGCCACTGGCTGGATTGGCAGGGCCCGGGGCTGGGGGCGCAGCGAGGTGGATCCTGTCAGGCAGCACCCAGGTGACCCGGGGCATAGGATGTCCCTGTACCTGGCACTCCAGATCGATACCGTCCCCGTGGTACACGGTAACATCGCGGTAGCGCGGCTGGAGCACTCTTGGATGCTGGGCCAGGACCATCAGGGAGACCACCATCTTGTCCACGCCATACTGGTTCTGGACCATACAGAGGTACTGGCCTCGGTCCTGGGGCTGGCTGTTACGGATGATAAAAGTGCCGTTGGGATGGACCTCGAACCTCTGGACCCGAGTGTTCTGGGCTACTGTCGCTCCTGCATGAATGAAAATAATGTGTGTTTCAAGACACTGAGCAGATTAAAACAATGCAGATAAAGGATTATTTCTACAACATGTTGTCTGTTGAAACGCATAAGAATGGAGCTTAGCTTATATCATGACAAATAGGGTTCTCCTTTTTTTGTTACATTAACAGGCTTATATACAGCTGTGTAGTTCTGTAACAGAGGGTGAAGGAGGATGTTCTATGAAGAGGGGAGAACAGAAAAGGAAGAACTGTTATACATACCAGTGGAGACTCTCGTCCAGGAGAGGAAAGGCTTGGGCTCCCCTACAGCCACACAGGGCAGCTGGGCATCCATCTCTGCATTCACTGTCACTGTCCGCACATCCACATTGGTGATCCGGGGCTTCCCTCTTACAACAGGTCCTGCTACGGAGGGTCTCTGACCACCTCCCGACACCCCAGCTGATAACCCCTGTGTCTGGGTACGGGTCTCTGTCCTCTGGCCCCCACTGGACGGACTCTGAGGCCTCGATGAAGACACTGATGAAGTCTGAGAAAAGCTCTTTGTGGTGGTGGAAGCGAGAGTGGTTGTAATGGTCGTCTGTTTGACCATCTGGGTGTTTGTGATTGTGACTGTCCTGTGGGGTGTTCTGGGTTCTGTGGTGGTTGGTTTAACACCGATGACTGGGTCAGGCTTGATGTCAGTTGACTCTAGTTTAGTAGTGGTGTGGGAGTCGGCTGGTGGTGGTTGTCTGTTGGGGTCAGATCTGGTGATTAGGATGGAGTCTTCTCTGTTGAGGATTGGGTTGTTTCTCCGGTCGGGTTGAGAGATGAGGACTCTCTCTCTGTGACTGTCTGGGATGTGGTTGGAGTTGGAGGGAACCTCCACTGTTCTGGATGAAGGTTGGGCCCTGACCCTAGTGGATGGAGTGTTTAGTACAGGGATCTGAGGCCTCACCCTAGAGGGGAAAACTATGAATGTCCTAAGTGATGTGGAGGTGACAGGTGACATAGTGGGAGTAACATCCTTTGTCGTAGTAGCAGCAACAGAAACGGGAACATTTTCCACTGGTGTTTGGTCTTTGCCTGTGGTGGAAGTGCTTTCTCTGATGTTATAGTGCCCATCAAAGGTTGTTCTGGGCTTAACAGTGGCTGTTTTATCGGAACCAGATCCGCGATAAGAGCTTTCAGATGTCACCAGCCTTTCCGTGGTGCTAACCCGAGCCTTCTCATGTTCTGCCTTCTCATGGAAGGACTCTTTCGTTGAGGCACCCGGGGTGTGTGTGGTTATTTCATGCCGGATAGATGGAGACACGCTGTCACTCTCTTTGACCGGCGCCTTTTTAACCTCAGTAGTACCTGTTGTATATCGATAGTCTGGTGTGTGGAGCTGTCCATCTGCTGGCACTCCCGGGCGAGTGTTGCGATTCTCCGGGGACTTGTCAGGACTTGGAACAGGGTGAAGGTCTACAGTAACGCTGCCTCCCCTTTGTGTTGTCTCGGTTAGTTTAACTGCAGGAAGGGGGATGCTTGTAAATGTCCCCTGACTGGCTGTTGTGTGCACATCCGAGTGCTCTGGGACTGGGCTCTGAGTGTTCGGAGTCTGAGAGGCACTTTCTGGGGCTGTTCTGTGATGGCTGCTCTGGGCTGTTTGTTTATATGTTTCTGTTAAAGAGGTTGTAGGAGACGCCGGTGGGGCTGTTGTGCTCCTGAACAGTGGTTTGGCGTGTGGTGAAAGGGTGTCCTTTGTCTCGGAGCGAGTTGTAGGTTTCACTGAAGGGTCAATCCTGTCTTCGTATAAAGAGTCTACTGTATTCTCTTCGTGACTCACTCTGCCTGATGACGTTGCTTGGCTGCCCGTTGATGGAACTGCGGTATTAAACCTGTCTGTCTTGCTTTTGGCCTTGTCGAACGCTTCTATTTTAATCCATGTGGCAGTGGTTGCCTTGGTAGTTGTTGGGAGCGCGTCCTTAGGTGTGGCTGCGGTTGTAAAATCACTTCTCAACGGATTATTAGGCTTTGGCTTCTTTCTGCCCGCATTGGGCCGTCTTCTCCTGCCCCCACCCCCATTCCTTCTCCTGGAGTTCTGGTTCCTGAGTCGAGTAGCCACCTCACCTGGAGTTTCCTTCCTCATATTCACAGCTGATGTGAGCTCGGTTCTGGGAGAGGGTGTGGTGAGTGGAAGGTGGGTTATATTAGACCGTGTATGCTGCTTTAGCTGAGTATCTGTGTCTAGTTTAGCAGTTGTGCTCTGAGTCTCAGTGAGAGAGTGATAAAATTCATCTCTCTCTGTTTCCGATTCAGAGTACCCTCTAACTGTGGCGGTGGTGAGTGATGGGTCAAGTTCAGCTCTGTCTAAATATGTGTCACTTCCTTCATTAAAGCTGTTAACAACACTGGGTCCGTTAGCGTCTTTCGCCCCCTGATTATCCTCAGACGTGGGTGAGATATCGGACTCTGTAACCGCGTCAACATCTGTAGTCAAAGCGGTGGTGGTGGTGCTTTGTTTTTCTAGTGAAGAGTCGTTGTTCGAAGAACTGGTCCAGACGTTCACATGCTGCTGGCCCAGGGTCTGGGAGTGTGTGTGTGTGACTGTGTGCCTGCTTTGCGTCTCTGTGTGCACGACAGTGTTACTGAGCAGATGTGGGGGAACAGATGTGACAGGCTCTGTGACCGGCTGCGTGAAAAGTGCATGATTTGTGGCTGTATCCACATCTGAGTCTGTGGTGTAAGTAGTGTGTCGAGTATGCGGTATAGTAGTGGGTGTGTATAGCTCCTCCTCCTCTTCCTCATGAATGTCGTCCGTTGATCCCTCTATGTTGTCCGGATACTCTGTCTGCTTAGCGCTAGCTGTTGTTGTTGACTCCTGCTTCTTCTTTGTGGTGAGGTGAGTTGAGCTGGGTGTTATGTTAGTGTTACCCTGTCCGTTCTTGTCACGGATTTTGGCCAAAATGTCCGCCCACTTCTCCGGGTCTATATTTTTGTTTGCCACGTTAATCCTCCTTCTCGTCTCCACTGTGTTTTTCTTGTCTTCATCATTTGTCCCTGTCGTGGTTGGTTTTCTAGGTACAGCCGGTCGCCTCCATGTGTTTCTAAACGGATGACCACCACCCCTGTTTGAACTTTGGCCTCTCCTCCGATTCATTAGCTCCACACGGCTCGGGGATGAGGAGGAGGAGAAAGATGAGGAGGAAGGCGAGGAGGGGACTTCCTCCTGTGTGTCCTCATCATCCCCTGATGCCTCCTCAGTGTCCTCCATGGGGGCTTTGACCCTGGTGTTGACCCCTGAAGCAGACTGTGGCCTCATTCTCCTCAGTGGTCGTATCTCTGCTCCTAACTGTCTGGTGAGAGTCACCTTAGTAGCCAGGGAATACACACCATGCTGGTTCATGGCCACACACTTATAATATCCACTGTCTGTCAGTCGACTCTCTGGGACTCTCAGAGTTCCGTTGGAATACACCAGCGCTCTAGAAGAGTTGGCTCTGTGACTCACTATGTTGCTGTCAGGAAGGATCCAGTTAATCTCAGGGTCAGGAGAGCCAGACACGACACAGTTTAGAGTGAGAGGGACACCGGTGAACCCCTCTACGAGGGTAGGTGCCATCTCATCCCCTCCAAGAGGGGGAGGTCTGGAGGACTCCTCAACCGTCAGGCGGAAAGGGAGGACACTGAGGTCGTCAGAGACCTGGGCGATACAGTAATATATCCCTGAGTCTGAGTGTCCTACAGCTTTAATATCCAACCTACCGGTGCTCAACACTGACACCCTGTTGTCTGGGCTGCTGTACGGTGCCTCCAGCTGGGTCCCGTCTGGCAGCATCCAGCGAACCACTGTGTCTCCTGAGCTCAACACGTTACAGTCCATTAC
This sequence comes from Salmo salar, assembly GCF_965601325.2. Classification (NCBI taxonomy): domain Eukaryota; kingdom Metazoa; phylum Chordata; class Actinopteri; order Salmoniformes; family Salmonidae; genus Salmo; species Salmo salar. Next base: position 67,250,455 of record NC_138306.1, read on the forward strand.
AGCAGGGCTGCCCACTACAACACTCAGCACCGTCCTGGTAGTGTTTGTGTTCTCTATCATGACCCATGTCCTACGGTGTCTGCGCTCCAGCTCAGGCTCCACGGTCTGTGTGAGGTGGGTGCTGAGGATCAGCTTGACGCTCTTCCCAGTGGACTGGGGCCTGTTCAACTGCAGGTCTACAGAGCTCTGCATCAGCCAGGATGGTTGAGCTACCATGTTAGCCTTAACCCCTGTGTAGTACAATGCGTCTCTCTCCAGGTCCTGCCTGTACCTGGAGATCAAGAAGTTTGAGTTTGTTAGAAAAAAACACATAACATAAAACATAACATAGCAGTATGAAATTAGATGCTCTATATCACGTATTGAACTCAAGGCCCATTCAATCCGGCCTGCAGGTGGTTTGATTATTATTAATATATACAATACCAGTCAAAAGTTTGGGCACACCTACTAATTTTTCTCTATTTTTACTATTTTCTACATTGTAGAATAATAGTGAAGACATCAAAACAATTAAGTAACACATATGGAATCATATAGTAACCAAAAAAGTGTTAAACAAATCAAAATATATTTTATATTTGAGATTCATCAAAGTAGCCACCCTTTGCCTTGATGACAGCTTTGCACACTCTTGGCATTCTCTCAACCAGCTTCACATGGAATGCTTTTCCAACAGTCTTGAAGGAGTTCCCACATATGCTGAGCACTTCTTGGCTGCTTTTCCTTCAGTCTGCGGTCCAACTCATCCTTAAACATCTCAGTTGGGTTGAGGTCGGGTGATTGTGGAGGCCAGGTCATCTGATGCAGCACTCCATCACTCTCCTTCTTGGTCAAATAGCCTTTACACAGCCTGGAGGTGGGTTTTTGGTTGTCCTGTTGAAAAACAAATGATACTCCCACTAAGTGCAAACCAGATGGGATGGCGTATCACTGCAGAATGCTGTGGTAGCCATGCTGGTTAAGTATGCCTTGAATTCTAAATCAATCACCAACATTGTCACCTGCAAAGCACCCCCACACCATCACACCTCCTCTTCCATGCTTCATGCTGGGAACCACAAATGCAGAGATCATCCGTTCACCTACTCTGGGTCTCACAAAGACACGGCAGTTGGAACCAAAAATCTCAAATTTGGACTCATCAGACCAAAGGACAGATTTCCACTGGTCTAATGTCCATTGCTCATGTTTCTTGGCCCAAGCAAGTCTCTTCTTATTTTTGGTGTCCTTTAGTAGTGGTTTCAATTGCAGCAATTCAACCATGAAGGCCTGATTCAAGTAGTCTCCTCTGAACAGTTGATGTTGAGATGTGTCTGTTACTTGAACTCTGTGAAGCATTTATTTGGGCTGCAATTTCTGAGGCTGGTAACTCTGATGAACTTATCCTCTCCAGCAGAGGTAACTCTGGGTCTTTCTTTTGACTGACCTTAATGTCTTAAAGTAATGATGGACTGTCGTTTCTCTTGCCTATTTGAGATGTTCTTGCTATAATATGGGCTTGGTATTTTACTAAATTGTCACACCCTGATCTGTTTCACCTGTCCTTGTTATTGTCTCTACCCCCCTCGAGGTGTTGCCCATCCTCTCCATTATCCCCTGTGTATTTATACCTGTGTTCTCTGTTTGTCCGTTGCCAGTTCGTCTTGTTTGTTAAGTCAACCAGTGTTTTTGTTCTCAGCTCCTGCTTTCCCCAGTCTCTCTTTTCTCGCCCTCCTAGTTTTGACCCTTGCCTGTCTTGACTCTGAGCCCACCTGCCTGACCACTCTGCCTGCCCCTGACCACGACCTGTACCTTTGCCCTACCTCTGGATTATTGACCTCTGCCTACCCTGACCCTGAGCCTGCAGTCTGTCCGGTACCGTTGCCCCACCTCTGGTTTACTGACCCCTGCCTGCCTTGACCTGTCTATTGCCTGCCCCTGTTGGATTATTAAACCATTGTTATTTCGACATGTCTGCATCTGGATCTTACCTTGATTCCTGATACAAATAGGGCTATGTTCTGTATACCACCCCTACCTTGTCACAACACAACTGATTGGCTCAAACACATTAACTTTTTAAGGTATAGGGGGCAGTATTTTCATTTTCGGATGAAAAGCGTGCCCAGAGTAAACTGCCTAATACTCGGGCCCAGAGTCAAATATTTGCATATTATTCGAATATTTGGATAGACAACACTCTGAAGTTTCTAAAACTGTTTGAATGATGTCTGTGAGTATAACAGAACTCATATGGCAGGCAAAAACCTGAGAAAAATCCAACCAGGAAGTGGAAAATCTGACAATTGTAGTTCTTCTTTTGAATCCCTATCGAAACTACAGTGTCTATGGGGTCACGTTGCACTTCCTAAGGCTTCCATTGGCTGTCAACAGCCTTTAGAAACGTGTTTCATCCTTCTCCTGTTACTGGGCAGAAAATAGGAGCTCAGTCAATGAGTGGACTGCCTGAGGACAAAGGACTTGGTGATGCGCGAGCCTGCCAGCGCTCCCCTCCTTCTTTTTCCTCTGTAATGAATATGCTATTGTCCGGTTGGAATATTATCGATGTTTTATGTTAAAAAGACCCTGAGGATTGATTGTAAACAATGTTTGACATGTTTCTACGAACGGTAATGGAACTATTTGACTTTTTGTGTCTGGATTTACGCTCGCGCGTTATGCCTTTGGATAGTGATCTGAACGCACAAACAAAACGCTATTTGGACATAAATAACATTTCTTGTGGATGTAGGAGTCCTGGGAGTACGTTCTGACAAAGATCAGCAAAGGTAAGAGAATATTTATAATACTAATTCTGAGTTTAGTTGACCCCAGAACTTAGCGGGTATCTGTATAGCTTGCTTTGATGGTTGAGCTATGTACTCAGAATATTGAAAAATGTGCTTTTTAAAATCTGACACAGCGGTTGCATTAGGGAGAAGTATATCTATAATTCTTTCAATAACTGTTGTAAATTTTATCAACGTTCATGAAGAGTATTTTTTGTAAATTGATTTGCACATTCACCGGAAGTTTTGGTGGGAATACATTTTATGAACATCACGCGCCAATGTACAATGGGGTTTTTGGATATAAATATGAAATTTATCGAGCAAAACATAGATGTATTGTGTAACATAAAGTCCTATGAGTGCCATCTGATGAAGATCATCAAAGGTTAGTGAATATTTTAGCTGTATTTTTGGTTTTTGTGATGCATGTCCTTGCTTGGAAAATGGCTGTGTGGTTTTTCTTGTGAAGTTTATGTACTAAAATAATCAAATGTTTTGCTTTCGCCGTAAAGTCTTTTTGAAATCTGACAACGTGGTTAGATTAACGAGAAGTTTATCTTTAAAATAGTGTAAAATAGTTGATTGTGTGAGAAAATGAAATTATGAGATTTTTGCTGTTTTGTATTTCGCGCCATGCTATTTCACTGGCTGTTGAATAGTGTGTCCCGCAGGTGGGACGGTCAAGTCCCACCTAGCCCATAGAAATTAAGAAGGAAAGAAATTACACAAATTAATTTTTAACAAGGCACACCTGTTAATTGAAATGCATTCCAGGTGACTACCTCATGAAGCTGGTTGAAAGAATGCCAAGAGTGTGCAAAGCTGTCATCAAGGCAAAGGGCGCCAAAGAACATGGCTGACGTTTTACATTCTCCCAACCAATTGTGCTATTTTTTTTTGCGTTTTGTGTAACTTATTTTTTTACTTTTATGTATATAATGTTGCTGCTACCGTCTCTTATGACCGAAAATAACTTTTGGACATCAGAAAAGCGATTACTCACCATGGACTGGAATAAACTTTTTCCTTTAACGAGTCCGACGAGAAGGATACCCTGCTTTCACTGGAACAGGCCCAGATCCACACCTTTTGCGTGAAGAAAAGACGCCGGAAAAGGGGACGCAGAGCGGGGATCCTTCTGAGAATCCGGAAGCAAGCGAGTAAACTCCCAATGCCTTCCATTCTTCTTGCTAACGTGCAATCATTGGAAAATCAAATTGATGACCTACTATTAAGATTATCCTACCAACGGGACATTAAAAACTGTAACATCTTATGTTTTCACCGAGACGTGGCTGAACGAAGATATGGACAATATAGAGCTAGCGGGATTTTCCATGCACCAGCAGAACAGAGACGCTACCACTGGTAAGACGAGGGGTGGGGGTGTATGTCTTTTTGTCAATAACAGCTGGTGCGCGATATCTAATATTAAAGAAGTCTCGAGGTATTGCTCGAGACCTTATGATAAGCTGCAGACCACATTATCGACCAAGAAAATTCTCATCTGTATTATTCGTAGCCGTCTATTAACCACCACAAAATGAAGCTGGCACTAAGACCGCTCTCAACTAACTCTATAAGGCCAAAAGCAAAGAAGAAAATGCTCACCCAGAAGGGGCTCTCCTAGTGGCTGGGGACTTTAATGCAGGCAAACTTAAATCAGTTTTACCAAATTTTTACCAGCATGTCACATGTGCAACCAGGGAAAAAAAGAATCCTAGACCACCTTTAGTCCACACACAGAGATGCATACAAAGTTTTTCCCGCCCTCCATTTGGCAAATCTGACCAGAATTCTATCCTCCTGATTCCTGCTAACAAGCAAAAACTAAAGCAGGAAGTACCAGTGACTCACTCAATGTGGAAGTGATCAGATGACGCGGATGCTACACTACAGGACTGTTTTGCTAGCACAGACTGGAATATGTTCCGGGATTCATCCAATGGCATTGAGGAATACACCACCTCAGTCATTGGCTTCAACAATAAGTGCATCGATGACGTCCCCCCCACAGTGACTGTACGTACATATCCCAACCAGAAGCTATGGATTACAGGCAACATCCGCATCAAGCTAAAGGCTAGAGCTGCCGCTTTCAAGGAGCTGGAGACTAATCCGGACACTTATAAGAAATCCCGCTATGCCCTCAGACGAACCATCAAACAAGCAAAGCGTCAATACAGGATTAAGATTGAATCCTACTACACCGGCTCTGACGCTCGTTGGATGTGGCAGGGCTTGAAAACTATTACGGACTACAAAGGGAAACCCAGACGCGAGCTGCCCAGTGACGCGAGCCTACCAGACGAGCTAAATGCCTTTTATGCTTGCTTCAAGGCAAGCAACACTGAGCATGCACAAGAGCACCAGCTGTTCTGGATGACTGTGTAACAACGCTCTCGGTAGCCGATGTGAACAAAACCTTTAAACATGTCAACATTCACAAAGCCGCTAGGCCAGACGGATTACCAGGACGTGTACTCAAAGCATGCGTGGCTCAACCGTCAAGTGTCTTCACTGACATTTTCAACCTCTCCCTGACCGAGTCTGTAATACCGACATGTTTCAAGCAGACCACCATAGTCCCTGTGCCCAAAGAAACGAAGGTAACCTGCCTAAATGATTACCACCCTGTGGCACTCACGTCGGTAGCCATGAAGTGCTTTGAAAGGCTGGTCATGGCTCACATCAACACATCCTCCCGGACACCCTAGACTCACTCCAACAGATCCACAGATGATGCAATCTCAATCGCACACCACACTGCCCTTTCTCACCTGGACAAAAGGAACATCTATGTGAGAGTGCCCACAAAGCTCATCACTAATCTAAGGACTCTGGGACTAAACACCTCCCTCTGCAACTGGATCCTGGACTTCCTGACGGGCCGCCCCCAGGTGGTAAGAGTAGGCAACCACACATCTGCCACGCTGATCTTTAAGTTCTTCGGGATAGGGGGCAGTATTCGGAGGTTTGGATGAATGAGGTGCCCAAAGTAAACTGCCTGTTACTCAGGCCCAGAAGCTAGGATATGCATATAATTGGTAGTATTGGATAGAAAACACTCTAAAGTTTCCAAAATTGTTAAAATAATGTCTGTAAGTATAACAAAACTGATATGGCAGGCAAAAACCCGAGGACAATCCATAGAGATTCTTTTTTTTCCAGCTCACCTCTGATTACAATGGCTGGTAATGGGAATATAAAAGGAAGTCCTCCCAGATTGCAGTTCCTAGGGCTTCCACTAGATGTCAACAGTCTTTAGAAAGAGTTTCAGGCTTGTTTTTTGAAAAATGAGCTAGAATTTGTAGTTTTTCTAAGTGGCTCCCATTTTGGCTGTAGTGTTTGTAGCGTGTTCCGGTGAGTGCTTCGTTATTTATCTCCGGTAATGGTCTCCGGTATTTTCCGTCTTAAATGTTATCATTTATTTACATGAGGATTGATTAGGAATGTTGTTTGACTTGTTTAGAAGAAGTTTATTGGTAACTTACGGGATTCATTTTGTATGCATTTTGAATGAGGGAAGCCGGTGGATTACTGAGTCAAGCACACCATTGAAACTTACTTTTTTGGGATATAAAGAAGGACTTTATTGAACAAAAGGACCATTTGTTATGTACCTGGGACCCTTGTGATTGCAACCAGATGAAGATCTTCAAAGGTAAGTGATTTATTTTATCGCTATTTCTGACTTTCGTGACGCATCTGCTTGGTTGGAAAATGTATGTAATGCTTTTGTGTGCGGGGCGCTGTCCTCAGATAATCGCATGGTGTGCTTTCGCTGTAAAGCCTTTTTGAAATCTGACAAAGCGGCTGGATTAACAAGAAGTTAAGCTTTTAAATTATGTATGATACTTGTATTTTCATGAATGTTTAATATTACGATTTCTGTAATTTGAATTTGGCGTTCTGCAATTTCACCGGATGTTGGCCAGGTGGGACGGTAGCGTCCCAATGATCTGCAAGAAGTTAGCACTGGGGCCCCTCAGGGGTGTATACTTAGTCCCCTCCTGTATTCCCTGTTCACCCACGACTGCGTGGCCAAACACGACTCCAACACCATCATTAAGTTTTCTGACGACACAACAGTGGTAGGCCTGATCACTGACAATTATGAGACGACCTATAGGGAAGGGGTCAGAGAACTGGCAGTGTGGTGCCAGGGCAACAACCTCTCCCTCAATGTGAGCATGACAAAGGAGCTGATTGTGGACTACAGGAAAAGGCGGGCCAAACAGGCCCCCATTAACATCGACTGGGTTGTAGTTAAGTGAGTCGAGAGTTCAAGTTCCTTGGTGTCCACATCACCAACGAACTATCATGGTCCAAACATACCAAGACAGTCGTGAAGAGGGCACAACAAAACCTTTTCCCCCTCAGGAGACTGAAAAGATTTGGCATGGGTCCCCAGATCCTCAAGGTTCTACAGCTGCACCATCGAGAGCATCCTGACCGGTTGCATCACCGCCTGGTATGGCAACTGCTCGGCATCTGACCGTAAGGCGCTACAGAGGGTAGTGCGAACGGCCCAGTACATCACTGGGGCCAAGCTTCCAGCCATCCAGGACCTGTATAATAGGCGGTGTCAGAGGAAACCCCATAAAATTGTCAGACTCTAGTCACCCAAGTTATAGACTGTTTTCTCTGCTACCGCACGGCAAGGTGTGCCGGAACGCCAAGTCTAGGACCAAAAGGCTCCTCAACAGCTTCTCCCCCCAAGCCATTAGACTGCTGAACAAATCATAAAAATCGCAACCGGACAATTTACATTGCCCCCCCTTCCCTTTTGTACACTGCTGCTACTCGCTGTTTGTTTGTTACCTATGCATAGTCACTTCGCCCCCACCTACATGTACAGATTACCTAAACATGCCTGTACTCCTGCACACTGACTCGGCACCGGTGCCCCCTGTATATAGCCTCGTTATTGTCATTTTTATTGTGTTACTTTTTATTATTACTTTTTATTTTAGCCTACTTGGTAAATATTTTCTAAGTAAGCATTTCACGGTAAAGTCTACACTTATTGTATTCGGCGCATGTGGCAAATAAAGTTTGATTTGATTTGGCTACTTTAAAGAATCTCAAATATAAAATATACACTGCTCAAAAAATAAAGGGAACACTTAAACAACACAATGTAACTCCAAGTCAATCACACTTCTGTGAAATCAAACTGTCCACTTAGGAAGCAACACTGATTGACAATAAATTTCACATCCTGTTGTGCAAATGGAATAGACAACAGGTGGAAATTATAGGCAATTAGCAAGACACCCCCAATAAAGGAGTGGTTCTGCAGGTGGGGACCACAGACCACTTCTCAGTTCCAATGCTTCCTGGCTGAAGTTTTGGTCACTTTTGAATGCTGGCGGTGCTTTCACTCTAGTGGTAGCATGAGACGGAGTCTACAACCCACACAAGTGGCTCAGGTAGTGCAGCTCATCCAGGATGGCACATCAATGCGAGCTGTGGCAAGGTTTGCTGTGTCTGTCAGCGTAGTGTCCAGAGCATGGAGGCGCTACCAGGAGACAGGCCAGTACATCAGGAGACGTGGAGGAGGCCGTAGGAGGGCAACAACCCAGCAGCAGGACCGCTACCTCCGCCTTTGTGCAAGGAGGAGCAGGAGGAGCACTGCCAGAGCCCTGCAAAATGACATCCAGCAGGCCACAAATGTGCATGTGTCTGCTCAAACGGTCAGAAACAGACTCCATGAGGGTGGTATGAGGGCCCGACGTCCACAGGTGGGGGTTGTGCTTACAGCCCAACACCGTGCAGGACGTTTGGCATTTGCCAGAGAACACCAAGATTGGCAAATTCGCCACTGGTGCCCTGTGCTCTTCACAGATGAAAGCAGGTTCACACTGAGCACATGTGTGAACAGAGTCTGGAGATGCCGTGGAGAACATTCTGCTGCCTGCAACATCCTCCAGCATGACCGATTTGGCGGTGGGTCAGTCATGGTGTGGGTTGGCATTTCTTTGGGGGGCCGCACAGCCCTCCATGTGCTCGCCAGAGGTAGCCTGACTGCCATTAGGTACCGAGATGAGATCCTCAGACCCCTTGTGAGACCATATGCTGGTGCGGTTGGCCCTGGGTTCCTCCTAATGCAAGACAATGCTAGACCTCATGTGACTGGAGTGTGTCAGCAGTTCCTGCAAGAGGAAGGCATTGATACTATGGACTGGCCCGCCCGTTCCCCAGACCTGAATCCTATTGAGCACATCTGGGACATCATGTCTCGCTCCATCCACCAATGCCACGTTGCACCACAGACTGTCCAGGAGTTGGCGGATGCTTTAGTCCAGGTCTGGGAGGAGATCCCTCAGGAGACCATCCGCCACCTCATCAGGAGCATGCCCAGGCGTTGTAGGGAGGTCATACAGGCACGTGGAGGCCACACACACTACTGAGCCTCATTTTGACTTGTTTTAAGGACATTACATCAAAGTTAGATCAGCCTGTAGTGTGGTTTTCCACTTTAATTTTGAGTGTGACTCCAAATCCACACCTCCATGGGTTGATCAATTGGATTTCCATTGATTATTTTTGTGTGAATGTGTTGTCAGCACATTCAACTATATAAAGAAAAAAGTATTTAATAAGATTATTTCTTTCATTCAGATCTAGGATGTGTTGTTTAAGTGTTCCCTTTCTTTTTTTGAGCAGTATATTTTGATTTGTTTAACACTTTTTTGGTTACTACATGATTCCATATGTGTTATTTAATAGTGTTGATGTCTTCACTATTATTCTATAATGTAGAAAATAGTAAAAATAAAGAAAAACCCTGGAATGATTATTCGTGTCCAATCCTTTGACTGGTACTGTACATAAATTTATTTTTGTGGGAAAAAACTATCTCAATCAACATTTAAATGACTAAAACCAAATCAAGACTGTGTAGAAATGATAATGGACCTACATTTACAGTCTCTTCACTCTGTCCGGCTAGCTAACAGTCATCGAAATGAAAGCTAGACACTCAAGTAGAAGTTGGAATTTGGCCCATAATGATAAATTAAAAAGCAGTTTCTTAATCCAGCCTACCTGTAGCTGGGCACCGGCTCCTTAGTCAGCATGATCTCTCTCTGCAGGTGAGCGGGCGTGTCGCTATAGTAGGCGATCAGCCTCCAGAGTCTCTCATAATTGTCCCTGTTGATGGGACACTCCAGATCCACGGAGATACTCACATTATAGGCCAGCTGCAGAGGGTTGACCTGCTCCCAGCTGACCTTAGACGACTCCCTGCGGGGCTCTCCGACGCTGCACTCCAGATCCACTTTGTTCCCATGCTCGTCCGTCAGGCCTAGGGTAATGTTGCCGAACGACCCCTTGAACTCCTCCAGGGTCATGACCTCTGTCTCTGTGTCCTCTTGGGTCGTAGGTTGATCAGGGGAGGTGATAACGGGGCTGGAGCAGACCAGTGTGTCCAGGCCCAGGACTTCTTTCATTCGTAAGTTCTTTGGGGAGTAACACATAAAGCAGAGCTGACCTCCTGGGTAGGCCCTGTCCTTTTTACACTTCAGCACACCTATGAAGAAAGGAAAATGAGAGGGAACATTAACATCATTATTCAATGTTTGGAATTCCAAATGTGTAGTTTGTTTAGGTTTTGGACATACATTTTCAAGGCACAAATGTGTAAAATGACAGCTGCATTATGCTTTGAGCATTGATCCAATTGTATCTGCCATCACTGACGAATATGTACATTCACTGAGTAGCTAGTAAATAAAATAAACTCAGCAAAAAAAGAAACGTCCCTTTTTCAGGACCCTGTCTTTCAAAGATAATTCGTAAAAATCCAAATAACTTCACAGATCTTCATTGTAAAGGGTTTAAACACGGTTTCCCATGCTTGTTCAATGAACCATAAACAATTAATGAACATGCACCTGTGGAACGGTCGTCAACTTTTTAGTGACAGATGAATGATGTGCCCAAATTAAACTGCCTGCTACTCGGGCCCAGAAGGTAGGATATGCATATTATTAGATAGAAAACACTCTGAAGTTTCTAAAACTGTTTGAATGATGTCTGTGAGTATAACAGAACTCATATGGCAGGCAAAAACCTGAGAAAAATCCAACCAGGAAGTGTGGAAATCTGAGGTTTGTAGTTTTTCAAGTGATTCCCTATCCAGTATACAGTGTCTGTGGGGTCATTTTGCACTTCCTAAGGCTTCCACTAGATGTCAACAGTCGTTAGAACGTTGTTTCATGCTTCTACTGTGAATAGGGAGAGAATAAGAGGTCCTGGAGTCAGATGACTGAGCAAATGACATGAGCTCAGTGGCACGCGCTCCCGTGAGAGTTAGCTGTGTTCCTTTTCTTTTTTGACGACAAAGGAATCGTCCGGTTGGAATATTATGGAAGATTTTTGATAAAAACATCCTAAAGATTGATTCTATACATCGTTTGACATGTTTCTACGAACTGTAATATAACTTTTTTGACTTTTCGTCTGAACTTAACTGCAGGAGCACAGTGCATTTGGAGTACTCTACCGAACGCGCGAACAAAAAGAGGTATTTGGACATATATATGGACTTTATCGAAACAAATGAACATGTATTGGGGAACTGGGATTCTTGGGAGTGCATTCCGATGAAGATCATCAAAGGTAAGTGAATATTTATAATGTTATTTCTGAGTTTTGTTGACTCCACAAAATGGCGGGTTTGGTTTCGTCTCTGAGCGCTGTACTCAGATTATTGCAAAGTGGTGCTTTCGCTGTAAAGTTATTTTGAAATCTGACACAGCGGTTGCATTAAGGAGAAGTGTATCTATAATTCTTTGAAAAACAGTTTAATATTTTATCAACGTTTATGATGAGTATTTCTGTAAATTTATGTGCTCATTCACCGGAAGTTTTGGGAGGCAAAACATTTTTGAACATTACACGCCAATGTAAAATGGGGTTTTTGGATATAAATATGAACTTTATCGAGCAAAACATACATTTATTGTGTAACATGAAGTCCTATGAGTGCTGATGAAGATCATCAAAGGTTAGTGATTAATTTTAGCTGTATTTCTGTTTTTGTGACGCCTCTCCTTGCTTGGAAAATGGCTGTGTGGTTTTTCTTGTCTAGGTGCTGTCCTAACATAATCTAATGTTATGCTTTTGCCATAAAGCCTTTTTGAAATCGGACAATGTGGTTGGATTAAGGAGAAGTGTATCTTTAAAATCGGATATAATAGTTGTATGTTTGAGAAATTTGATTTATGAGATTTTTGTTGTTTTGAATTTGCCGCCCTGCTATTTCACTGGCTGTTGAATAGTGTGTCCCGCAGCTGGGACGCTAGCATCCCACATTTCCCAGAGAGGTTAAGACACTAACAGCTTACAGACCGTAGGCAATTAAGGTCACAGTTATGAAAACTTAGGACACTAAAGAAGCCTTTCTAATGACTCTGAAAAACACAAAAGAAAGATTCCCAGGGTCTCTGCTCATCTGTGTGAACAGCTGATCGTCCTCGCAGTGGCAGACCACGTGTAACAACACCTGCACAGGATCGGTATATCCGAACATCACACCTGCGGGACAGGTACAGGATGGCAACAACAACTGTCCGAGTTACACCAGGAACGCACAATCCCTCCATCAGTGCTCAGACTGTCCGCAATAGGCTGAGAGAGGCTGGACTGAGGGCTTGTAGGCCTGTTGTAAGGCAGGTCCTCACCAGACATCACTGGCAAAAACGTCGCCTATGGGTACAAACCCACCCTCGCTGGACCAGACAAGACTGGCAAAAAGTGCTCTTCACTGATGAGTCGCGGTTTTGTCTCACCAGGGGTGATGGTCGGATTCGCGTTTATCATCAAAGGAATGAGCGTTACACCAAGGCCTGTACTCTGGAGCGGGATCGATTTGGAGGTGGAGGGTCCGTCATGGTCTGGAGTGTTGTGTCACAGCATCATCGGACTGAGCTTGTTGTCGTTGCAGACAATCTCAACGCTGTGCGTTACAGGGAAGACATCCTCCTCCCTCATGTGGTACCCTTACTGCAGGCTTATCCTGACATGACCCTCCAGCATGACAATGCCACCAGCCATACTGCTCGTTCGTGCGTGATTTCCTGCAAGACAGGAATGTCAGTGTTCTGTCATGGCCAGCGAAGAGCCCGGATCTCAATCCCATTGAGCACGTCTGGGACCTGTTGGATTGGTAGGGTGAGGGCTAGGGCCATTCCCCCCCAGAAATGTCTGGGAACTTGCAGGTGCCTTGGTGGAAGAGTGGGGTAACATCTCACAGCAAGACCTGGCAAATCTGGTGCGGTCCATGAGGAGGAGATTTATGTCTCAGTTGTGAATCTTGTTATGTTCATACAAATATTTACACATGTTAAGTTTGCTGAAAATAAACACAGTTGACAGTGAGAGGATGTTTCTTTTTTAGCTGAGTTTACATAACCTGGTGAGTTTTTGTTCCAGTCGGCGAACCACTTCATCCTGCAGTCACATGTCCAGGGGTTCCCATGCAGGAATAGGTTCTCCAGCTGGGGCATTCCTCCCAGCAGCTTCTGGGGCAGCGAGGTCAGCCTGTTCTCCGACAGGTACAGGTGCCTGACGTATCGATAAAGAGACAGGAGGGACATTGTAACATTAGCTTCAGGAACATCTTGGCTCTATCTCAATTCCTCTTTCCGTGATTCCTCACATCATATTTCCATGCCTCATTTTCAACTGCATTAGAGAAGGTACAAGGTCCCGCCCCTCTGACCTTCTTCTACAATGGGTTTTGAGAAGGCGGTGAGGAGAGAGGACGCAAATAATCTATGAAAGATTAATTGAGAAAGCGCCCGATACTAAGATAAAACCAAATATTGTCCAGAGCATTATGGGTACTGTAGTTCATCATGCTCGGCTTCACCTGAGGGTGGAGACGTGGAAGTGTCCCATCATGGAGAAGGTGGAAAAGGTAGAGGGGTGTAGCTGCTGCAGTCTGTTCCCCTCCAGCTGTAGGAGACGTAGGGAGGTGAGGCCCTGGAAGGTGTCTGGGTGAATGAACTCCAGATGGTTGTGGTCCAGGTGGAGTCTGGTCAGAGACCACAGACCCTGGAGAGTGTGTCTGTTGATCTCCTTCAGTTTGTTATAGCTCATCTTCAGCATCTGAGGGGAAGAAAGGCAGAGGTGAGTGAGTTATCATCCTAATAGAATAGAGCAGGGTTTCCCAAACTTCAAATAACCAACTCATCGTCAAGTTTTGATTATTTGAATCAGCTGTGTCGTGCTAGGGCAAAAAACAAAACGTGCACCCAGGGGGGCCCCAGGGTGCAGGACCGAGTTTGGGAAACTCTGGAATAGAGTATAGTAGAATAGAGTAGAATATAATAATAGAATGGAACAATTGCCTGGTTCTATACTCTATATCCTACTGTACAGTACTGAGGTGATATTTCATGTTAATTAACATTTCCTGTTTTTTACTGGAAGCACAGCCACAAGCTGCCCAGTGACACGAGCCTACCAGATGAACTAAATTACTTCTATGCTCAATCAAGGCAAGGAACACCGAAGCATGCATGAGAGCATCAGCTGTTCCGGACGACTGTGTGATCACGCTCTCCGTAGCCGATGTGAGTAAGACCTTTAAACAGGTCAACATTCACAGACGTATTACCAGGACGTGTACTCCGAGCATGCGCTGACCAACTGCCAAGTGTCTTCACTGACATTTTGACTACCGATCCATAGCACTCACGTCTGTAGCCATGAAGTGCTTAATAAGGCTGATAATGGCTCACATCAACACCATTATCCCAGAAACCCCAGACCCACCATAATTTGCCTACCGCCCCAACAGATCAACAGATGATGCAATCTCTATTGCACTCCACACTGCCCTTTCCCACCTGGACAAAAGGAATACCTACGTGAGAATGCTATTCATTAACTACAGCTCAGTGTTCAACACCATAGTGCCCTCAAAGCTCATCACTAAGCTAAGGAGCCTGGGACTAAACACCTCCCTCTGCAACTGGATCCTGGACTTCTTGACCGGCCGCCCCCAGGTGGTAAGGGTAGGTAACAACACATCTGCCACACTGATCGTCAACACGGGGTCCCCTCAGGGGTCCGTGCTCAGTCCCCTCCTGTACTCCCTGTTCACTCATGACTGCATGGCCAGGCACAACTCCAACACCATCATTAAGTTTGTGGATGACACAACTGCGGTAGGCCTGATCACCGACAACAATGAGACAGCCTATACAGAGGAGGTCAGAGACCTGGCCGTGTGGTGCCAGGATAACAACCTTTCCCTCAACGTGATCAAGACAAAGGAGATGATTGTGGACTACAGGAAAAGGAGGACCAAGCACACCCCCATTCTCATTGATGGGGCTGTAGTGGAGCAGGTTGAGAGCTTCAAGTTCCTTGGTGTCCACATCACCAACAAACTATCATGGTCCAAACACACCAAGACAGTCGTGAAGAGGGCATGACAAAGCCTATTCCCCCTCAGGAGACTGAAAAGATTTGGCATGGGTCCTTAGATCCTCTAAAAGTTCTACAGCTGCACCATCGAGAGCATCCTGACTGGTTGCATCACTGCCTGGTATGGCAACTACTTGGCCTCTGACCACAAGGCACTACAGAGGGTAGTGTGAATGGCCCAGTACATCACCTCTATACCAGGCGGTGTCAGAGGAAGGCCCTAAAAATAGTCTCTCTGCTTGTTCTCTCTGCTACCGCACGTCAAGCGGTACAGGAGGGCCAAGTCTAGGTCCAAAAGGCTTCTTAACAGCTTCTACCCCCAAGCCATAAGACTCCTGAACAGCTAATCAAATGGCAACCCAGACTATTTGCATTGTCTCCCCCTCTTTTACACTGCTGCTACTCTCTGTTTATTATCTATGCATGGTCACTTTAACTCTACCTATATGTATATATTACCTCAATTACCTCGTCTAACCTGTGCCCCCGCACAATGACTCTGTACCGGTAGCCCCTGTATATAGCCCCGCTACTGTTATTTTACTGCTGCTCTTTAATTATTTGTTATTTTAATACAAAAACGTTACTTATCTATTTAATTTTACTTAACACAAATTTGTATTAAAACTGCATTGTTGTTTAAGGGCTTGTAAGTAAGCGTTTCACTATAAGGTTGTACCACCTGTTGTATTCGGCGCATGTGACAAATAAAATTTGATTTGATTTGTACCTGTAAGGACATGAGATCCCTAAAGGCCCCGTTGGGAATGTTGTAGAGATCATTCCCATGCATCATCAGAAGCTCCAGCTTCCTCAACCCAGCCAGAGAGGTCTGAGTCACATGGTTTATGGTGTTAAACCTACAGGAAACAACAATGACACAAGCAATTCATGACTGACTATTAACTTACTTGACTTGTTCTTTGTGGAGCAAAGTGCCTTCATTTCTGACTATATAAGAAGACATTGTTAAAGACCTGATGGAACTTAAGACTTCATGATCCAAACATTGTCAATAAAGGTGGTACTGTAATGGGAACATATACAGTGGGTGGGCTTCTCTGTTCTTTTTAAGAAATGGCTAAAGCTCCTATGTGAAATGACTCAGTAAAAAGCATGGGGTATATAATAAGCATATAATAAGATTACATCAGACTTCACTGAAGGCATATTGCATTATGCATATTTACTTGTGAGTTGCAGAGAGATTAATTTCAGTTACATGCTTAGCACATTTGAACAAGTACTTAACTGTAAACAATTCTAAAGGCCTCTAATGAAAAGTGACTTTTTGATTGCTTATTGTTTATTTTTATTGGTCTACAATGCACATGCATAAATACAAATCGTATACTTTATGCACTTCACATTTTACCCATACTGTACGTCTATCGGCATAAGTTATTGTGCATGCTGCTTGCTTTTTAGGCCTACGGTCTCATTGCGGGTCATTGAATAAAGCCAATCCATCAGGCTTACCCCAGGTTCATGCGCTCCACTTGTCTGGGTATGCCGGCGGGCACGGTGAGCAGGGAACGGAACGTGCAGTGCACCTCTGTGGCCTGAGGGCACGTGCACTGGCGCGGGCAGGGGAGACTTGTAACTGGCACCATCAGTATGGACAGTATCAATATGAATGCGGCGGGACTGGCCATCTTCAGCTGCGCATCCATCCACCACAAAGTGTTCCTATCACTGGAGCTGGTCGAGGGTTACAGATTCATTATAGGCCTATTTCAGTAGTACCCAAATACAAATGAAAAGGTGATTTCTGACAAAATACTTCACAGCAGAGAAAATCGATAGACTATGAGCGAAATTAGTGACCACTGTATGAACGCATCTTTACGCACATCAAACATGGTATGACCTGAACCGAAAGGAAAATGTTAAACATCTCACCTTATAATTTGTATTAACCTTTATTTAAATCCAGACTCACTGTATCCCATTTTACCATGGCTTTGGTTTCTCCTCAATGCCACTCCTCACGAAGCGCAAAACTCCATAGTTATACAGTCCTATAATGACAAACTCCCCAAAGAATAAAATAGTTACAAGAAATTCCGATGTAAAATCCGTAGACAGAAATGCGCACAGGGCTTCGATAGACTGTTTGAAGTATCCGTTTTGTTTCCTGTGTAGCCCTTGAGAAACTTTGCAAAGAAAATTAAACTTTTGCCCAAAACCTTACAGTGCAGGATGCGCCTTCCACCGACAGCGAGGGGTGAGTGAATGGCTAATCGTTTCCAACATACAGTCAGTTTTGAGAAGCAGAAGGACCCAATGAGGGGTGACAAAGTGAAATAGAGGTAAGAGACGGCAACTGCTGAAGTCGGCTACAGTAGGTTGTTACAATAAGGATATCGTTTTTCCATTCAACTACGTGCATAATCATTGTGTCATCACATTGACAGTTGGCCACTTACAGGAATCACTGCTTTGAGACTTTATCTTCATTAAAAATATGAATTCATTTATAAAAAATAAAGGAGATACCACAGGCTAATTATTTTCTCTGTTCTACTTCTCTGTTGTGGAGGGAGATACCAGTAGCCTACTCCTTTTCTCTGTTGTACTTCTCTGCTGTAGACCATCATGTGAGGTAACCTACTAAGCAGAAGGGAGCAGACAGACCAAGGTAAAGTTTATGTTGGTTTTACAGCCCTGTCATTTAACATCTCCCCCTCTATCACACAACACACACAGTACTGTATCAGCAAGCACATGTGTCATTTACAAGCATTCCAGGAACCACAAACAGTCTGTCACACTGGTCCCTCTATCCCCATATCCCCTTAGTTGATTTGGTGTTTATAGGACAGCCTTTTAGAACATGTAAATCAGATTGTGTGTGTGTGTGTGTGTGTATGCTTGTAGGGTGAGGTCTGTATAAAAGTTCAGAAAACCTGACCCCAGGGGACTGACCTCACAATAGTCCTTTAACCCACCAGTGGGAAGCCTTGTGGCTGAGAGAGGCAGCGGACCCTATTGACCTGCTGTGTGTGATCATGTCAACCTTGAGGAGCGAAGAGTTCAAAGTTTCCCAGAGGGTCAGAGAGCTTGAGAAGCCTGTGTGTTCAACCAAACGCCTGAGATATGTCAGACTGTGATCCTGTCATGACATCCATCACCATGTCACTTCAACAGCCAATAGAACACAGCTGCACCAAAGCCACATGTAGGTGCGGCCAATATCAAAGTGCCAAGAAGGGGGACCTAAAGTACAGAGTCAACTCAGTCAAGTACTACACACATTGCGTCATCTTGACAAGTTGGCCCAAAAGTCAGATAGCTTGTGCAAGATATCCTCTAAAGAGCATAAATACACATATAGTATATTTCATTTGATTAGGGTTAATGTTCTGGGATTTCCACTTTGGAGATCTGTAAAAGAAGATGAGAAATGTATCACGAAATTAATATTGGAAATACTTGATTGATGGCGATTGTGCGTGCCACCAAAATGATACCTTCCCCTCATAGAATTATTACTGCTACCATACTCTTTGCCAAGAGTGGAAAGATATCATTGTGAATTATGGCTATGCACTTGCATTACTTTGCCTTTTGCAAGTTACTACAAAGTGTTATCTCTTAACATGCCATTAGTATTATTTTTGGCTTTCTAGTGTAGGTTCAGATACAGCATAATTCAAACTCATAACTTGTATTTGGCATTTTTATTTCATGATGCAGTGCTATGCAGAAGGCGGGGAAAATACACTGTATTTACGATACACAAAGAAGTCTCCTGCAGAAAGGTATTTTGCTTGTTTAATTACAATAAATGTGTTTATTTAAGAAACCAATGTACTTGGGTTAATTGTGTTTACAGTGTTTAATCTTTGCAAAAGGACTTGTTTCTCCCTCCCTCCCTCCCTCCCTCCCTCCCTCCCTCCCTCCCTCCCTCCCTCCCTCCCTCCCTCCCTCCCTCCCTCCCTCCCTCCCTCCCTCCCTCCCTCCCTCTCTCTCATCGACCACAACAGGCATTCAGTTAGCTGAGTAAACAACATCAACATCTACCCTGAGACAGAATCCATAAACCCTTTAGGAAAGCTTTAATGACGGTCAATTATAGAATAACAAAGCTGTTATTAAGGAGAGGGGAAATCTATAGCTTTGTTGAGGAAGAAAACCCAATAGCAAACTTAAAGGCCTTTATATACTATCATTAGGCGCAGTGGGATGATTAGCCTTATAGCATTATAATGAATAAATCAAGCTTACAAATCGAGGCAGATTGGCAACAAATAAGTTATTGTCCTGCCATATTTTACATGACAATACAGTAGTGTCAGGTATGTGAAGGGGCTCTCATGTATGTTCTGTTGTCTTGGTTTAGAATTGTTCACTTCCTGATGTGACTGAATTAAAATCAGTCTACCCTGATATTTAGTCTTCATCTTTGTCCACATATCACGGAGCCAGCAATGGGTAAAAAAAACTCCATCCATACGATGGCCATAAAAAAAGTAAGGGAATTATTTGCCTCACCCTGATAGATATCCATAGGGGCGTAGAGGTCAACTGAGCTAGGCCAGTCATAAACCATGACTGTGTTTAATGTGTGTTGAATTGACTCGCAGAGAGAGTCAGGATGCAATGGATGCCAGACTATTCTAGTTCCTCGTTCCTCGCCATGGCAGCAGTGTGGATGGATACACAGAGGTACAGTGAATGAGCGGGCGTACTGTACCCACCAAGGCACCATGACGAACGATCCGAGAAAATAAACCAAGGGGGAGTGTCTTTTTCACCGGGACATATGGCTCTCGCATGTGTCCTAGTTACAGTATTCAGAATTACTCAGAAATAAGAAATCTTTGTATCTCACTGGCTGCGTGTCTGGAAATGTCACCCTATTCCCTATATTGTGCACTTCTTTTGGCCAGAGCAGTGCAGATCTTTTGGCCAGAGCATAGGCCTTAGGAATAGGGTGATGTTTTGGACACGGATTGTTTTGGACATGCATGGAAAAAACCTGTTAGAACTAGAAGTCTCTCAGAGGCGCTGCCCAAATGTAGCACACTATAGGTAATAGAGTGAGATTTTGGCTTGTTAGAGCAGAATAATTCTCTTAGAGGCTACTGAATGTTTGGATTGAGTTCGGACATTACACAAACACCAGGGGAGAGGGGTAGGAGGCGAATGCTTGGAAAGAGAAATGAAATCCTGCATTCTGCAGTCTCATACCATTTAGTTGTTCCAATGTCATGATGTTGACAGGGGAGAAAGGGATCTATGACCTGTGCTGTCCTTCAAGTCTTGAAGTAGATTTTCAGGGAAAGACCTTGTGTATGGTTGAAACAGGGTCCAGACGAGACCTTGGTTCAACACTGCATAGCTGTGCTTGATTGAGCTTGCCTGTTGCAATGAAAACAACAGAAAAGTCCCTCTCCAGCCATGCTAAAGCAAACGCTGGAAGTATTCTAAAGATTTCAAATAATATTGGAACCCAGGTCTGACCGAGGCAGGTCCTTCCATGAGTTAAGTTGACTTTAACAAAGGGCACCATTCTTCAGACACTCAAACCTTTATATAAGTCAGAGCCTGTTTGCAGAGCCTGTCTGCAAGTCTGAGTACGCAAGAGCGATGTGATTTTTGTGAAGAAGCATAAGCAACTACAGAGGCCAAGGTAAACTCTCCATAAACCTGCCGTGTAGTAGAAACAGCCTTTGAATCATAGAGATAACAGAACCATATAGATCAGTGGAAAACTCTTGGTGACCTTCTCACCTTTCAGAAAGACATTCATCACAATGTCCACCTGCTCAACATGTGTTCTATCTCATCCAGAAAGGTCCATAAACATCCCAGAACTGATTCAATTTCTCACTTCTTTCCTGTTTGGGTCTTATGAAGGTTGTGACCTCATGTAGAGACGTAAAACTTTACCAACCACCCAACCACGTCCAGGTGTAATGGGGTTTGACAGGTGTCATTCAGAACAGGGAGCTGCTTTGTGTTACCTGGCTGCACTAAATTGAATGACAGGATTTCCATTTGACATGCTACTTAGTCTCGGAGCTGGCATGTACCTCAGTATGTTCAACAACAGCCATTCCACATAACTATAGTTAAAACTACTTCTAACCAGGTTGGTGGGTAAATATAATTAACTAGCGTAAATTCCGGACTATAAGCCGCAACTTTTTTCCCAGGCTTTGAACCTCGCGGCTTAAACAATGACGCGGCTAATATATGGATTTTTCCCGCTTTCAATACATTTAAAAAAAAAAAAAAAACCATTCTGTGACGTGCTCAGTTTTTTGGCGGCATGAAGCTTTCATTAGACCAATGAAATTGCCGAACGGGTAAGGTCAAACAACTTTTTTGTTTACTGTTTAGATTAAATCGAGCGCTCTCAAACTTCCCATCATTCTGATTACGGTAGTCATTTTGTCACCCTCATCATGGCAAAGACACGGAGAAATGCATATGATGCAGCTTTCAAGTTGAAGGCGATTGATCTGGCTGTTGGAAAAGGAAATAGAGCTGCTGCACGGGAGCTTGGTCTTAATGAGTCGATGATAAGACGTTGGAAACAGCAGCGTGAGGAATTGACTCAGTGCAAAAAGACAACTAAAGCTTACTGCTAATTTTTAATTTTTTGTTACAAGCCGTGTTTCGTTAAAGCCTATTTATTTTTGTTACAAGCCGTGTTTCGTTAAAGCCTATTTATTTTTGTTACAAGCCGTGTTTCGTTAAAGCCTGTGTAAAGTTCATTTGTTTCAATGTACCGGTAGGCACCTGCGGCTTATAGACATGTGCGGCTTATTTATGTTCAAAATAATATATATTTTTTAATTCAGTGGGTGCGGCTTATATTCAGGTGCGCTTAATAGTCCGGAAATTACAGTAAATAAAGAAGAAACCTACAATAGTGAAATGCTTTTGCTTTTTTTATGTAACACAATGTACACCTAATTTTGAGTATATTTGTTGAATAAAACTTACTGGATGGGAAACTATTTCTATCACATTTTAATTAGCACTACTCCTTATTTAATCTAATGCATTCACGGTGTTCAACGACTCTAATTCGATTTCCTGCACACACAGTGTCTCTAAAAATCCTTCAATGTGTTTCTCGTTCCCCCCCCTTCTTTCGTCAGAGAATGTTAAAGTTTCCACACAACAGGCAGGGTTCTATGACTGCTCTATGAGCTAGAAGACCTAGATTCAAATAGTGTTTGTTTTTCATTTTCTTTCAATGTTCAAGCTACACTTGATTGAGCTGGGGTGACGCAATTGAACCAATTGGGGTAGTTCCAAAAGTGTGAACCTCGCCTATCTGGCACTCCAGACACGCTCGATCAAAACGCTCAAAGCATTTGACAGAAACCAAATACTACTTGAACCCAGGTCTGAGCCAGACCCAGACTCTCAACCACTAAACACATGCTATGCTCTCCCTCAGGAGAGACATCTGCTGCCATGATCTGACCCACCAACCACACAGCTCAGCAATAATAAACACTATCCATTCTCCAATACTATACAACCAAAGATTATTGCAGCTACTCATTCAAGCCGTTATGCTATTCTTGCACCCATGACATAATGCACCTAATGTTGTGTCATTAATATGCTGATTATTATTACCAGTGCTATAATAACTAATTAACAGATGAAAATAACTTGTGGGGGATATTTCTTTGCGGAGAGAAGACAGACAGGTTTGTAGGTCAGTCATTCCATAGCTCTGAGTCAGTATGCATCCCAAATGGCACTCTATTCCCTATATAGTGCACTACTTTCGACCAGAGCCTGTAGAGGGGATATGGTGCCATTTTGGACACATCCTGAGTCTGAACTACTGCCTTTTTCCTTTTTGTCTTCTACTGCCCCAGAGCCCTGCTTACTTCACATGGCTTTCGGCCGGGACTAGTCAGCGGTATCAACAGCCCGTTGGGCTGCAGCTGTGCTCTCCTCGGCTCAAGACGGGATGGGCGGATACGCCACCTGAGGCTGGGGATGAGGTATAGGGTTGGGGATGTGGCTGGGAGGATAGGGTAGGGCTGAAGCTGGAGCTGTGGGTTGAGGCAGAGCCTGAGGGGGTTGAGGCAGAGACTGAAGCCCGGGCTGCTGAGGCTGATGCAGCGTCCACCCCACTAGCTGCCAGGTGTGGGAGCCAGTTACATGCCAGTAGTCCCCCTTCACCAGGGGATCTATGAATCATCTGTGGAGGGAGCCATCCCACCCACAGCTGTCAGTTGTTCCAATACACAGCCACACACAGGGGACAATTGTGATAATGCCTATTCATTATTATCAAGGCGATACATCATTATTTATAGTTATGTTGGGAAATGATATCTTACGTTGTAAGTAACAGCAAACTTTCCAGGACATAGACATGTGTTATATGAGCAGAAAGCTTTAAGTCTTGTTAATCTAACTGCACTGTCCAATTTACAGTAGCTATTACAGTGAAAAAATACCATGCTTTTGTTTGAGGAGAGTGCACAACAATAAAAAACTTTTGTCACAGCAACTGGTTTGATACATTCACCTCTGAAGGTAAATAATATACTTACATTCAGTAATCTTGGTCTGATTTGTCATTCTGAGGGTCCCAGAGATAAATTGTAGCATAGATTAATTTGATAAAATCAATTTTTATATTCAAATGTAGGAACTGGTTTCTACAGTTGAACCCCTGCTGTCTCTAGCTCCACACCAACCCCGCCCGGCCATCTAGATGTGTGAAAGTTAGTGTATAAGCTAATGATCAATCATGTATGACATTCCTGGGAGTGTGTAAACTTACATTTTGTATTACCATATCATTTGGGTATGTTCTCTATAGTTATGTACTTGAAAATGTATCAAATTCGGCACATTTGGGCAGACTTGATACAAAATATTGTCCAGTATTGCAATGCTTCACTGGATCAATCTGAAACTTTGCACACCCAATGCTGCCATCTAGTGGCCAAAATCAAATTTTTGCTTAAACTACAAAATTATATTATTGCCTTTCTCTTGCAAATGACCTTTTACCAGATCGAATGTGTTATATTCTCCTACATTAATTTCACATTTCCACAAACTTCAAAGTGTTTCCTTTCAAATGATATCAAGCAGTGATGTTCACAAGTCTTTGAGGTAGAGTCCAAGTCAAGTCTCAAGTCTATTAGGGCCAAGTCTTTGTCAAGTCTCAAGTCCCTTTGGCAATGGCTTTCTGCCTGCTGTGGGTTAGGTCTATACACCTTGTAAATTATTTGAAGAGACTCCCTTGTCCATTAGTCCATACTTGTATGAAAGAAAGCACATCAGGCGCTATTTAAATAAAAATAAATTCCTCTTAAAATGTAGACAGTTTACATTAATAAAAGTAATTGTACCGGATATGAAAAAAAGCTAACATAACATTTTAAAGTGCATGGTATTTTGTGACAAACATTGTCTATATTTCACTTCATTCTGTCACACAAACAGAACATCTGTAGGTGAGGGAAGATAAATGACAAGCATGAATGCAAACCAAAAATGACTGACAACTGTTCAATAACTGCACTAAAGTGTCCTATATATCAAACGTAATGACCTTTATTCCTAAAATATATTTACTGACCTGGACACTTAACAGAAATACAATTTCCTGTAACAATTAGCAAATTACGTCCTGTGCCCTAAGACAGAGAACATTTATGTTGCAGACGGGTTGCATTTCAGAAAGATCAAGTTTGTCAGCGTCCTTGCACTGAGCCTGGCACGATGAGGGCGCATGATTAGGCCTCCATGACAAAACATTCTCTCCACTGGGGCACTGGTGGCAGGCACAGCCAACACTGTCATTGCTACCTGCTTGAGCCTTGGAAAGTCTTTTGCATGGATTCTCCAAAAATCCAAGCAATCAACTTAATTTTCATCAGAAGATACTTTAATGTACCGAATAATATCTGCTCTGAAAGATGACTTTATGTCTCCTTTCTAATCTTGTTTCGGTAGCCAGAGAACAGTCTGGAGGTTTTGGCAGGTGGTTGTTCTTCATTATCTTCGTAAACTGCTCTCCGTAACAGTGACTTTCCGTGCCTCAGGCAGAACAAGGTCTGAAAAGAATTCATACAATTATGTATATGATCAAGAATATAAAAGAATACATTATACATGAAAAAAAAGAATGTAAGTGACATAGAAACCATTGCAATGCATTGTACCTACCAATCAGACTCTCTTTCAATTCAGCTTGATCTTCATGTGGTATGAGGACATCATGATCAAGCCAGAACAGGCAGAAAGATGGGTCCAGCAGTGCAGCCATTATATATACATTGTCACCAAATGGAAATTTTGTTCATCCGAGTGCTCCATTCTGACATTCACAAACATCCCCGGGAATCGGCGTTTGAGTGACTGCTGCAGTGGTTTTACTAGACTGACTAGGTGACAACTTGTGCTCAGTATACTTTGCAGACGATAGTTGAGTGACAGTACACAAGGAAGGGCAGCACTGAGAGTCACCACTTTCTCCCTCTGAGTAAGGTCGGTGGCCTGGACAAAAGGGTCCAAAATGTCCACTAGCTGGCTCCATTCCCTTGGTGATAAGCAGAGCTCCTTGTTTCCTTGGGGCTCAAGTAGAGTATTGAGGCTTTATTTATTCCGATTGGTGACTGCTTTAACAAGCCAGAGGATGGAATTCCATCTGGTAGACACAGCAGCAGGGATACTATGACTGGCTTGGAACTCTGCTTCAAATGCTTCTTTCAGACCACAGGTAGTATGTAGTAAGCTGCAAAGTTTAGTTACCTTAGCCATCACACTGTTTATGATTTTTGTTTCCTTTTGTCCATTTCTAATCACCAGTTGTAATGAATGGCAAAGCACTGCAAGCGCTGTTGCCTGCAGTTGGTTTGGATAGCTTCTACATCAGCATTGTACTCTTCACCAAATGCTTCCCATAAGCTGAGGTTATCCACATCATCACCATTATGATCATTGCTTGCTTTGGGGAAACAAACTGTGAAGGCCTTTTTCATATTTGCAGTGTTATCACATATGATATAATCTAATTTATGTTTTATGCCAAAATTATCACATATTACTTCAAATGTATTACTGATTCTTTTCCCAGTGTGTGACCCTGTGAATCTATCACAGCTCAACAGAACTGACTCCAGTCTGGGAGTTTTTTTTTCTCTTCTGTGGCCATGTAATGGGCCCTTACTCCCATGATGCCCCTCATGGCCCTGTCAGTCCATATATCTAGTGACAGACACTGATTCTGTCTTCTCTAGGGCACTTTTGATTGCAGCCATGCAGGCGCCTGGTCAACGTGGGCCTACTTACTGGTCTATATTTATCATCTACCACTGACATGAAATGCCTAAAGTGAGGGTTGTCCACTAAGGACATAGGCAGGTTGCAGGAAATTATTAGGTCTTGCAGTATAGCCTCTCGGTTATGGCCTTCTGCCTGGGGTGGCCCTGGCTGTACACATGGGACACCCGTGGTGGTCAAGAATGAGTCGATGCTGCTCTGTCCTTCTGTCCCTGCGCTAGCCACCTTTGCTCTGCAGAATTCAGTGAACCTGCAGATGAACAACATGATGGATAGTTATTGCTGACTTGAGATGGAAGTACAAGGACACAAATAAATATATATGGTCTATGGGATTTTCAGCAGAAATGTCCAAGAAGTTGCATGCTTTGTTTGAACTCTCGTTTTATACCAAGTTACTTCCTAGGACCAGGCTACAACAGAAAGTATATTAAATCTCAGAGTGATATGCATATAGCCGAGATGTAATTTAATAATCTCTGCTAACAAGTAGGCCTAGCCATCTGACAACCCAACTCTTAACCTTTCAAGAAATATTCGACAGTAATACATTTCCAGTTAGCTAAAAGATGACACACAAGAAAGCTACCTGGAATCTGCTAAACAGGCTATTATTAGTCTAACCACATTGTAACTTTGTTAGCTAGCTAGCCTAACTGACCTTTCGTGGTGAGTTTTCAAATGTCGGATGTAGTTGCGCCAGCATCTTTAATGTTTTGCAAACAGCATTTCGTTTTTTTGCCACTGGCATTATACTGCAGGTTCTTGTAACCAAATTTAATAACGAACGCCTCACTACCTGATGGCATTGTTGCTGATTACAAGTGTTTAGCTGTAGTACTAAAGTGACTTACAAATGACGCAAACGTTCTAGAACGCTTCTTAGCCCTATGTATTAAACTACTTTCTCTGTGTTACAACGCCGCCTGTTCCATCTTATCTGACAAAATGGACAACTAAAACTTCTCAGTAATAACTTGCCTTGTTCACGAGTCTCTCATCTAGAGTCCAAGTCAAGTCTTAAGTCTAAGTCAAATTGCAAGTAATTTTCTTTGCGACTTAAAAGCGACTCGGAGTCCGAGTCTCAGACTCGAGTTTCCATCTCTGGTATCAAACATATGCATATCTTTGCTTCAGGTCCTGAGCTACAGGCAGTTAGATTTGGGTATGTCATTTTAGGCGAAAACTTAAAAAATGGGTCCAATCCTTAAGAGGTTTAAAAAGCAGGGAACCATCTTTGTGTGTATAATTGTGTGTGCGTACAGTATGGCCTACATTTTAACAGGTTTAATAGGTCTACATCCAAACTGGAGTATTGAGTAACAATTTCATTTAATTTCTGGTATGCAGTCAAATCTCACATTACCCTTTCTACCCACAGTCATTTTTAATCTCAATATCACAGATGGATAAATTCAGAGTGACACGAATTCCCCCTAGACTTTATACTGTTAATAACTCTATAGTTCCCTCAGAGCAGACAGTCTATGGCTTCGACTTTCTATATACAGTTGAAGTCAGAAGTTCACATACACTTAGGTTGGAGTCATTAAAACTCGTTTTTCAACCACTCCACAAATTGTTTACAGACAGATTATTTCACTGTTTCACAATTCCAGTGGGTCAGAAGTCTACATCAACTAAGTTGACAGCTTGGAAAATTCCAGAAAATTATGTAATGGCTTTAGAAGCTTCTGATGGGCTAATTGACATCATTTGAGTAAATTGGAGGTGTACCTGTGGATGTATTTCAAGACCTCTGCAATCCACCCTGGCATGCTGTCAATTAACTTCTGGGCCACATCCTGACTGATGGCAGCCCATTCTTGCATAATCAATGCTTGGAGTTTGTCAGAATTTGTGGGTTTTTGTTTGTCCACCTGCCTCTTGAGGATTGACCACAGGTTCTCAATGGGATTAATGTCTGGGGAGTTTCCTGGCCATGGACCCAAAATATCGATGTTTTGTTCCCCGAGCCACATAGTTATCACTTTTGCCTTATGGCAAGGTGCTCCATCATGCTGGAAAAGGCATTGTTTGTCACCAAACTGTTCCTGGATGGTTGGGAGAAGTTGCTCTCGGAGGATGTGTTGGTACCATTCTTTATTCATGGCTGTGTTCTTAGGCAAAATTGTGAGTGAGCCCACTCCCTTGGCTGAGAAGCAACCCCACACATGAATGGTCTCAGGATGCTTTACTGTTGGCATGACAAAGGACTGATGGTAGCGCTCACCTTGTCTTCTCCTGACAAGCTTTTTTCCGGATGCCCCAAACAATCGGAAAGGGGATTCATCAGAGAAAAGGACTTTACCCCAGTCCTCAGCAGTCCAATCCCTGTACCTTTTGCAGAATATCAGTCTGTCCCTGATGTTTTTCCTGGAGAGAAGTGGCTTCTTTGCTGCCCTTCTTGACACCAGGCCATCCTCCAAAAGTCTTCGCCTCACTGTGCATGCAGATGCACTCACACCTACCTGCTGCCCTTCCTGAGCAAGCTCTGAACTGGTGGTGCCCCGATCCCGCAGCTGAATCAACTTTAGGAGACGGTCCTGGTGCTTGCTGGAGTTTCTTGGGCACCCTGAAGCCTTCCTCACAGCAATATAACCGCTCGCCTTGAAGTTCTTGATGATCCGGTAAATGGTTGATTTAGGTGCAATCTTACTGGCAGCAATATCCTTGCCTGTGATGCCCTTTTTGTGCAAAGCAATGATGAAGGCACGTGTTTCCTTGCAGCTAACCATGTTTGACAGAGGTAGAACAATGATTCCAAGCACCACCCTCCTTTTGAAGCTTCCAGTCTGTTATTCGAACTCAATCAGCATGACAGAGTGATCTCCAGCCTTGTCCTTGTCAACACTCACACCTGTGTTAATGAGAGAATCACTGACATGTCAGCTGGTCCTTTTGTGGCAGGGCTGAAATGCAGTGGAAATGTTTTTTGGGGGATTCAGTTCATTTGCATGGCTAAGGGGGACTTTGCAATTAATTGCAATTCATCTGATCACTCTTCATAACATTCTGGAGTATATGCAAATTGCCACCATACAAACTGAAGCAGCAGACTGTGAAAATATTTGTGTCATTCTCAAAACTTTTGGCCACGATTGTAGAACTGTTTGGCCATAATGACCAACGTTATGTTTGGAGGAAAAAGGGGGGAGGCTTGTAAGCCGAAGAACACCATCCCAACCGTGAAGCACGGGGGTGGCAGCATCATGTTGTGGGGGTGCTTTGCTGCAGGAGGGACTGGTGTACTTCACAAAACAGATGGCACATGAGGAAGGGAAATGATGTGGATATATTGAAGCAACATCTCAAGACATCAGTCAGGAAGTTAAAGCTTGGTCGCAAATGGGTCTTCGAAATGGACAATGACCCCAAGCATACTTCCAAAGTTGTGGCAAAATGGCTTAAGGACATCAAAGTCAAGGTATTGGAGTGGACCACAATCCTATAGAAAAAGTGTGTGCGAGAAAGGAGGCCTACAAACCTGACTCAGTTACTGTCACGACTTCCGCCAAAGTCGGTCCCTTTCCTTGTTCGGGCGGTCGACGTCACCGGCCTTCTAGCCATCGCCGATCCACTTTTCATTTTCCATTTGTTTTGTCCATTTGTTTTGTCCACACACCTGGTTTCAATCCCCCAATTACTTGTTCATTATTTAACCCTCTGTTCCCCCATGTTTGTTTGTGAGTAATTGTTTTTTTGTATTGCGGTCCGTATTGTGTGGCCTTGTATTTACGACGTGTATTGTGATATATTTTGAGTAAAATTGTTTTCTTTACTCTTATCTGCTGTCCTGCACCTGACTCATCTCACCAGCTACACACAGACGCTTTTACAGTTATACCAGCTCTGTCAGGAGGAATGGGCCAACATTTACCCAACTTATTGTGGGAAGCTTGTGGAAGGCTACCCAAAACATTTGACGCAAGTTAAACAATTTAAATGCAATACTAACAAATACTAATTGAGTGTATGTAAACTTCTGACCCACTGGGAATGTGATGAAAGAAATAAAAGCTTAAATAAATCACTCTCATTTCACATTCTTAAAATAAAGTGGTGATCCTAATTGACCTAAGACAGGGAATTTCTACTAGATTTAATGTTAGGAATTGTGAAAAACTGAGTTTAAATGTATTTGGCTAAGGTGTATGTAAACTTCCGACTTCAACTGTATTTATCTACCGTCCCCAGTGTACCAGCGCCTCCATTCCCCTCACTGTGGATGGGAAACCTCTAAAGGCTGATTTGTCCGCATCACAGACTGATTCCCCTCTGGAGACTAACCCCTCGACGTTCTATCATAGCTTAGGGACGACAGTTTCACTTCACCCTGTACCGCTCTAGGTCTACCGGAGTGGGTGCCTGTTGTCAAAGCTTATGATTTAACTGTTGGTTTTCAGGCTCGCAGAATGATGTAATCATTCCATATGGCATGCAATATAGAACACAGTATGTGGCACGGCGGTCTTGTTTTCCATCGTGTGATTACGTTGTACCTCGCAAGCTTTAACCTGCTATAGCCTGAGGGAATCGGTTCTGTTGTTTTTGAGAACATGGAGAGGGTTGTCTGAGCCCCTACTCAGACTAGGTCCCCCTTTGTGTGTGTGTGGGTGTGTGTGTGTGCTAGCATGCATGCTTACTTCTGTGTGTGTCTGTGCGTACGTGCACGAGTGTGTCTCAGTGTGTGTGACCGACCATGTGGGTCTGCCTGGGATTGTTTTTTACTGCTAATGAACTGGCCTGGGGAGGTGGGAGCCACACCTGAGATAATGAAAAACACAACACGATGAGAACCATCTGTGGAATGGCAGTTTGATGCATCACTCTCATTCCATCTCGTCCTAGTCAAGGAGGGTAGCAGCAAGGGCCTCATTAATGAAAGTTAAGAAGAAAGAAAACAAAAATATCAGCTTTCTTAAAGCAAACAGTTTGAGTCAGGTTGGTTGGCCAGGGAAAATGTTTAATATTGAAGGAACCTTGGAGGAACGGAAGCTGCTGAACTGATACTGTTCAGAGTAATAGCTGTGAAAACCTTTGGGCTTTGGGGTAGCTGACCTGAGGTCAGGGAGAGAGGACTAGAGAGGGGGAGAGAGATAAAAATGTAACTAGTTGATAATACATGTTGCAATAAGCTGTATACACTATACAGTATAAAGTATCCTATTTACCTGTTAGCAGTGCAACACTATACGGTGTATAACCATAAAGCATTCCATTTACCTGTTAGGTAACCTGTTTTTTTTTACTATTCTCTACATTGTAAAATAATAGTGAAGACATCCCAACTATGAAATAACATGTAACATACGGAATCATGTAGTGACCAAAAAAGTGTTAAACAAATCAAAAAATATTTTATATTTGAGATTCTTCAAAGTAGCCACCCTTTGCCTTGATGACAGCTTTGCACACTCTTGGCATTCTCACAACCAGCTTCATGAGGTAGTCACCTGGAATGCATTTCAATTAACACGTGTCCCTTGTTAAAAGTTAATTTGTGTTCTTTATGTGTTTGAGCCAATCAGTTGTGATGTGACAAGATAGGGGTGGTATACAAGATAGGGGTGGTATACAGAACATAGCCCTATTTGGTAAAATACCAAGTCCATATTATGTTAAGAACAACTCAAATAAGCAAAGAGAAACAACAGTCCATCATTACTTTCAGACATGAAGGTAAACTTTGAAAGTTTCTTCAAGTGCAGTCGCAAAAACCATCAAGCGCTATGATGAAACTTGCTCTTATGAGGACCGCCACAGGAAAGGAAGACCCAGAGTTACCTCTGCTGGAGAGGATAAGTTCATTAGAGTTATCAGCCTCAGAAATTGCAGCCCAAATAAATGCTTCACAGAGTTCAAGTAGCTGACACATCAACATCAACTGTTCAGGGGAGACTGCTTGAATCAGGCCTTCATGGTTGAATTGCTGCAAAGAAACCACTCCTAAAGGACACCAATAAAAAGAGACTTACAATGGACATTAGACTGGTGGAAATCTGTCTTTGGTCTGATGAGTCCAAATGTGAGATTTTTGGTTCCAACCGCTGTGTCTTTGTGAGATGCAGAATAGGTGAACGGATGATCTCCGCATTTGTGGTTTCCACCGTGAAGCATGGAGGAGGTGGTGTGATGGTGCTTTGCTGGTGACACTGTCTGTGATTTATTTCGAATTCAAGGCACTCTTAACCAGCATGGCTACCACAGCATTCTGCAGCGATACACCATCCCATCTGGTTTGCACTTAGTGGGACCATCATTTGTTTATCAACAGGACAATGACCCGACACACCTCCAGGCTGTGTAATGGCTATTTGACCAAGAAGGAGAGTGATGGAGTGCTGCGTCAGATGACCTGGCCTCCACAATCCCCTGACCTCAACCCAATTGAAATGGTTTGGGATAAGTTGAACCACAGAGTGTAGGAAAAGCAGCCAACAAGTGCTCAGCATATGCAGGAACTTCCTCAAGACTGTTGGAAAAGCATTCCATGTGAACCTGGTTGAAAGAATGCCAAGAGTGTGCAAAGCTGTCATCAAGGCAAAGGGTGGCTATTTGAAGAATCTCAAATATAAAATATATTTTGATTTGTTTAACACTTTCTTACTACATGATTCCATGTGTGTCATTTCATCATTTTGATGTCTTCATTATTTTTGTACAACGTAGAAAATAGTAAAAATAAAGAAAACCCTTGAATGAGTAGGTGTGTTCAAACTTTCGACAGGTACTGTAGTTCCCCAAACAGTGTAGGCTACTGGCTAATTGGAATCATAAAAAGGCAACAAAGGCCCTCGCACATAGAAGACAGTACAGTACATACTGTATGCATACTAATTTAATTAGAAACAGAGCCAAGGTCCATGTGTTAGTCAATGGAACACTACCTAATGGGTACATTAGAAAAATGACAGAGACAGAGAGACACAACCGTGCAGGGCTAACTAACTCTTCGGCTGTTACCATGTGGAGCACAGCCTGATCATCAAGTTACCACTGACTCTGCTAAACTACTGAATCAGCCTGCTAAATAAATGTTACTGTACAGGCCATTGTATGCAGTGTGTTATGAGACAGTAATTGAAGATTTGTGGAGTGTTAATGTGGTGTTGACATGAATATACGACTGTATGCCAGTATGTGTCATGTGAGTAGAGTGGTGGAGGGGTAGGCCTATGGATGGCAACTGAACATCAATGGAAACTTACTCAAAGTAAATCTAAAGTATGGTCATTCTTCCTCTAAGCTGGGTTCTTCAGTGTATCTAAACTTCATTAGAAGCTAGTTCTGCAAAGCTATAGAGGGAGGGTCTGGCTTAAAGCCCCACTTCTGGAAAAGAAAGATCTAGACTAAGCCAGAACGGTTGTGTGGACACAGCACCGCTTGCATAACCATAACACATTGATACAGCGCTTCATGACAAAATATTTGATTCCAAAAAGACTGATGGAATAGTAGCCCAGTGCATGGGGACCTCAGCGGATGCACCTTTTGAACACAGCCACATGGGAGGATACCTCTCGAGAAACACTGATGGGTGAGCATATGGAAAGAGGATTGTGGGACCACCGCCAGAGAGAGAGAGGAAGAGGGAGAGAGAGAGAGAGAGAGAAAGAGGGAGAGAGTGAGTGAGACAGTGAGGCAGAGGGAGCGAGAGGATGGCCTTCAGCTGGAGAATAACTTAATTTACAGCTGACAGGTTAATGCTTTATTACTTGTTATAAGCATGTATGAACCTTTATAACATCTTGTAAAGGCTTATAATATGTTACATATCGCTACATTTTCTCCAATTTGATATCTCACTGGGCACAGATATCAGTTCAATGTCTATTTACAACGTCTACTTACATTTGGTTGAGTTGTCAACTAATCAAATAAAATACAATTTTACTTGTCACATGCGCCGAATACAACAGGTGAAATGCTTACTTACAAGTCCTTAACCAAGAATGCAGTTTTAAGAAAAATAAGTGTTAAGTAAAAAATAGATAAGTAAAAAATTATTAAAGAGCAGCAGTAAAATAACAGCAGCGAGGCTATATACAGGGGGTACCGGTTAGTCGAGGTAATTGAGGTAATATGTACATGTAGGTAGAGTTAAAATGACTATGCATAGATAATAAATAGAGAGTAGCATCAGTGTAAAAGAGGGGGTGGGGGGGGGGCAACAATGCAAATAGTCTGGGTAGCCATTGGATTAGCTGTTCAGGAGTCTTATGGCTTGGGGGTAGAAGCTGTTAAGAAGCCTTTTGGACCTAGACTTGGCGCTCCGGTGCCGCTTGCCGTGCAGTAACAGAGAGAACAGTCTATAACTAGGGTGGCTGGAGTCTTTGGCAATTTTTAGGGCCTTCCTCTGACACCGCCTGGTATAAAGGTCCTGGCTGGCAGGAAGCTTGGCCCCAGTGATGTACTGGGCCATACGCACTACCCTCTGTAGTGCCTTGTGGTCGGAGGCTGAGCAGTTACCATACCAGGCAGTGATGCAACCAGTCAGGATGCTCTCGATGGTGCAGCTGTAGAACTTTGAGGATCTGAGGACCCATGCCAAATCTTTTCAGTCTCCTGAGGGGTAATAGGTTTTGTTGTGCCCTCTTCACGACTAACGTGAAGTCAACGTAAAAGCTACAAAATAATTCACCATGACATTGGATTTAGGTTAAAAGATTCAATTCCTTTACGCTGATTACTTTTTGCAAATCCAATCAGTTTTCCGTGTTGATTCAATGTCATCACATAATATTTTTTGCTGTTGAAATGATGTGGAAACAACGTTGATTCAACCAGTTTTTGCCAAGTGGAACGTTTCCTAGTGAGCAACTCATACAAAGTCTTCCAATTACTGAAAGGTGCACCATCAATTCTCATAAACCAGACTCTGATGCAACTAATCTCGTAACGTTACATCACCTCGACCTCAACCACCTAATAACACTCCTTCCTTGAAGTTTAATCAGGATTGATAAGACATCTTGAAGTATACAGTAATACTTCAAAGGCCCAGAGCGAGCGAGAGACAGAGAGAGACAGAGAGACAGAGAGAGAGAGAATTTATGGACAACAGTTTCTGCCTAGAGAGTAACCACTTATCAAAACTGGCCCAGAAACAACATTGAAATGAGCACAAGTGATCTGGCCCCAAGGGCAACACTTAAGAAAAGCTGAGGTGAATAATACGAATGCATACAACAACTATTGGTGGAGTGAGGTCAAAGGTCAGAGAAAGTTGGAATGCTACCCAACATTGGAAAGAGACTTCACTTTAACTGAATCCTTAACCCATGTAAAAGACTCAAAAGAAAAACATTAACCAAATACAGAATTAGAGATCATAGCCTGGCAATTGAAACCGGATGCCATCAAAAAACATGGTTAGCCATATAGAGGACAGACTCTGTCATCACCTTGTGTCAGGAGAGATTAAAAAGTGAAGAACATTTTCTAATCACCTGCCCCAAATATCTATTAATTAAATACTCATTCTTCCCCAAATTCAAAATGAAAAGTTCAACATTCACAGAACAATCAAATAAAGAGACACTTTGTATATTTTGGGGGAAAGGTCTGATGTTACAGAGTTGGCAGCATGGTATGTCACAGCTTGCCACAAGCTAAGGGAGGAAACATAAAATGTACTATTTTCTCCATGTATTATAAGTAATAGACTATATACACTGAGTTTTCCATGACTAACCAGGTAAATCCAGGTGAGAGCTATGATCCATTATGGATGTCACTTGTTAAATCCACTTCAAATCAGTGTAGATGAAGGGGAGGAGACAGGTTGGAGAAGGATTAAGGATTTAGATAATTGAGACACAGCCTTTGTATGTATGCCATTCAGAGGATGAACGGGGCAAGACAAAATATTTAAGTGCCTTTGAACAGGTTATGGTAGAAGGTGCCGGCCGCACTAGCTTGAGTGTGTCAAGAACTGCAACACCGCTGGGTTTTTCACGCTCTACAGTATCCCTTGTGTATCAAGAATGGTCCACCACCCAAAGGACATCGAGCTAACTTGACACACCTGTGGGAAGCGTTGGAGTCAATATGGGCCAGCATCCCTGTTGAACACTTTCGACACCTTGTAGTATCCATGCCCCTAACGAATTGAGGCTGTTCTGTTTTTGTTTGTTGAATTAGAGTCTGAACTTTGACCATTGTTACATTTTTGTATTATATATTTATTTGTTATATATACAGTTGAAGTCGGAAGTTTACATTAAAACTTGTTTATCAACCACTCCACAAATTTCTTGTAAACAAACTATAGTTTTGGCAAGTCGGTTAGGACATCTACTTTGTGCATGACACAAGCAATTTTTCCAACAATTGTTTACAGACAGATTATTTCACTTAATCACAATTCCAGTGGGTCAGAAGTTTACATACACTAAGTTGACTGTGCCTTTAAACAGCTTGGAAAATTCCAGAAAATTATGGCTTTAGAAGCTTCTGATAAATGATGTCAATTAGCCTGAGTCAATTGGAGGTGTACCTGTGGATGTCTTTCAAGGCCTACCTTCAAACTCAGTACCTCTTTGGTTGACATCATGGGAAAATCAAAAGATATCAGCCAAGACCTCCGAAAAAATAATTGTAGACCTCCACAAATCTGTTTCATCTTTGGGAGCAATTTCCAAGTGCCTGAAGATACCACGTTCATCTGTACAAACAATAGTACGCAAGTATAAACACCATGGGACCACGCAGCCAGCATACCGCTCAGGAAGGAGACACGTACTGTCTCCTAGAGATGAACGTACTTTGGTGCGAAAAGTGCAAATCAATCCCAGAACTACAGCAAAGGACCTTGTGAAGATGCTGGAGGAAACAGGTACAAAAGTATCTATATCCACAGTAAAACGAGTCCTATATCGACATAACCTGAAAGGCTGCTCAGCAAGGAAGCCACTTCTCCAAAACCAACATAAAAAAGTCCGACTACGGTTTGCAACTGTACATGGGGACAAAGATTGTACCTTTTGGAGAAAAGTCCTCTGGTCTGATTAAACAAAAATAGAACTGTTTGGCCATAATGACCATCGTTATGCTTGGAGGAAAAAGGGGGAGGCTTGCAAGTCGAAGAACACCATCCCAACCATGAAGCACAGGGGGTGGCAGCATCATGCTGTGGGGGTGCTTTGCTGCAGGAAGGACTGGTGGACGTCACAAAATAGATGGCATCGTGAGGAAGGGAAATTATGTGGATATATTGAAGCGACATCTCAAGACATCAGCCAGGAAGTTAAAGCTTGGTCGCAAATGGGTATCTAAATGGACAATGATCCCAAGTATACTTCCAAAGTTGTGGCAAAATGGCTTAAGGACAACAAAGTCAAGGTATTGGAGTGGCCATCACAAAGCCCTGACCTCAATCCCATAGAAGATTTGTGGGCAGAACTGAAAAAGCGTCTGCGAGCAAGGAGGCTTACAAACCTGACTCCGTTACACCAGCTCTGTCAAGAGGAATGGGACAAAATTCACCCAAATTATTGTGGGATGCTTGTGGAAGGCTACCCGAAACATTTGACCCAATATAAAGAATTTAAAGGCAATGCCACCAAATACTAATTGAGTGTATGTAAACTTCTGACCCACTGGGAATGTGATGAAAGAATTAAAAGCTGAAATAAATCACTCCATTATTCTGATATTTCACATATTTGAAATAAAAGTGGGGATCGTAACTGACCTAAGACAGGGAATTCTTACTAGAATTGAATGTCAGGAATTGTGAAAAACTGAGTTTAAATGTATTTGGCTAAGTTGTAAGTAAACTTCCGACTTCAACCGTATGCATTTTTCCATTAGTATTATATCTAATATTCTCATGTTGTTTTCAGAATTTTGTGTATCACTTCGCTTTGCCACACTGACCTTGTCCTTCATGCCAATAAAGCATATTGAATATAAATATAGAGACAGAGAGAGAGTAAATCACCCAGCCAATAATAACAGGGTGTTGACAGGGAGAAGAAGTGTCTGACTGCTTTGGGGAGACAAGATCAACCTGCCCAATATGATACTATTATGCAGGGAGGGCGCTCACATACTGCAGTGTACTACTAGTCTATACATGCGAAGTTCTAAACCTGCCACGTCTATACAAGAGCATTCTCAAACCAGCCTGGTCTCAATCCGCCAGCGGCGTTATTGGATGTCTGTCCTAGATACAGCCTGGAAAGTACAGTCGTGGCCAAAAGGTTTGAGAATGACACAAATATACATTTTCACAAAGTTTGCTTCTTCAGTGTCTTTAGATATTTTTGTCAGATGTTACTATGGAATACTGAAGTATAAATACAAGCATTTCATAAGTGTCAAAGGCTTTTATTGACAATTACAGGAAGTTGATGCAAAGAGTCGATATTTGCAGTGTTGACCCTTCTTTTTCAAGACCTCTGCAATCCGCCCTGGCATGCTGTCAATTAACTTCTGGGCCACATCCTGACTGATGGCAGCCCATTCTTGCATAATCAATGCTTGGAGTTTGTGGGTTTGTGTTTGTCAACGAGCCTCTTGAGGATTGACCACAGGTTCTCAAAGGGATTAAAGTCTGGGGAGTTTCCTAGCCATGGACCCAAAATATCGATGTTTTGTTCCCCGAGCCACTTAGTTAACACTTTTGCCTTATGGCAAGGTGCTCCATCATGCTGGAAAATGCATTGTTTGTCACCAAACTGTTCCTGGATGGTTGGGAGAAGTTGCTCTCGGAGGATGTGTTGGTACCATTCTTTATTCATGGCTGTGTTCTTAGGCAAAATTGTGAGTGAGCCCACTCCCTTGGCTGAGAAGCAACTTCACACATGAATGGTCTCAGGATGCTTTACTGTTGGCATGACACAGGACTGATGGTAGTGCTCACCTTGTCTTCTCCGGACAAGCTTTTTTCCGGATGCCCCAAACAATCGGAAAGGGAATTCATCAGAGAAAATGACTTTACCCCAGTCCTCAGCAGTCCAATCCTTGTACCTTTTGCAGAATATCAGTCTGTCCCTGATGTTTTTCCTGGAGAGAAGTGGCTATCTTTGCTGCCCTTCTTGACACCAGGCCATCCTCCAAAAGTCTTCGCCTCACTGTGCGTGCAGATGCACTCACACCTGCCTGCTGCCATTCCTGAGCAAGCTCTGAACTGGTGGTGCCCCGATCCCGCAGCTGAATCAACTTTAGGAGACGGTCCTGGCGCTTGCTGGACTTTCTTGGGCACCCTGAAGCCTTCTTCACAACAATTGAACCGCTCTCCTTGAAGTTCTTGATGATCCGATAAATGGTTGATTTAGGTGCAATCTTACTGGCAGCAATATCCTTGCCTGTGATGCCCTTTTTGTGCAAAGCAATGATGACGGCACGTGTTTCCTTGCAGGTAACCATGGATGACAGAGGAAGAACAATGATTCCAAGCACCACCCTCATTTTGATGCTTCCAGTCTGTTATTCGAACTCAATCAGCATGACAGAGTGATCTCCAGCCTCGTCTTCGTCACAACTCACACCTGTGTTAACGAGAGAATCACTGACATGATGTCAGCTGGTCCTTTTGTGGCAGGGCTGAAATGCAGTGGAAATGTTTTTTGGGGATTCAGTTCATTTACATGGCAAACAGGGACTTTGCAATTAATTGCAATTCATCTGATCACTCTTCATAACATTCTGGAGTATTTGCAAATTGCCATCATACAAACTGAGGTAGCAAACTGAGGTGTCATTCTTAAAACTTTTGGCCACGACTGTACATTTACTACCTTCTCTGGTTATTAATTAAGAGTTGATTGCACCCCAGCCTAAATCTAAGTAACATAAAAAAAACAATCCCCATCAAAATCCCGAAGCATGGGCTGCGTCTCAATCCACCGCATCCGCCGATGTCGGCCTTCCACATCTGAGGTGGAAGGTGGTCGAGTTACAGCGGTGTTTGTCAGATCATGAGACATCCTGAAAATCTTCTCACAAAAACATCTGTAGCGTCTGAACGGTTTGGACTACAAACTAATATGACCCCGTTATGGAAAGGGGAGACTCTCACGAATCTCTCCGTTTTGGACTCGTCTGAAGGTAACCCATACAAACGAATGGAAGTGTGAAGGTAGTTTTGTGCCAACAAAAATAAGGGGTTAAATATGTGTCCAAAAAGTTTTCCCTGAGCTTTTTTATATCTCCTAGACATAGGACAGACACTTCAAAACCTTATTCCTTATGATTTATTTTTTTCACTGTCTTCTTTCCCATTTATGAATGTGTTATTCAGTGTGTTTCTATGGGCTACAGTACTAAATTTCCAAGATGGCGTAGCAGTCAGACATCTTTGTCTTGTCATGTACATATCTTTTTTTTTCTTTTTTCTTCGCATATATTTTTTAAATATTTTTCCTAAATTCAAATTCAACATACTCTCCTGATATCTGCCTCACCCAATGTGGTATGGATCTGCTATTTTCTTTACTTTTGAACCGGAACCCCCAACAGCAGCAAGCCAGCTAAATAACTACTAGCTAGTAGTCAGCTAGCGGTCATCAGCTAACCTTTAGCCCGGACAACTCTTGCCAGTCTGCACAGCACGATTCAAACCAGAGCAAATCGGACGTATTTTTCTTCATATCTCCGGATTCCTACCGCAAGCTCTGAACCTTTTCACCTGGATCATCGCAGCTAGCTAGCTGCTATCCGAGTGGCCACTCCTGGCTAACGTTTCTGTCCCGAAGCAAGAACCAATTAACCTGGAGCTAGCCTTTGCTAGGCCCATCTCCTGGCTAGCCGAAGAGGTCCATCAGCCACTCCTTGGGCTACGTACCTATTTTGCCAATTGGCCTGGACCCCTTTTACTGCCGACATGGAGCCCCGCTGATCCATCATGACTGGACTACCAACGTAATCTGCCCAAGGGTTTTTTCAACTGGTTCCTCCTTCGCAACGTCCCCTGAATGCCCATCTGCTAGCCGCGGCCCGCTAGCTGTCTAGAGCATATCGGACTGTTAGCTGAAGAGGCCCATCGGACAAATTCTTTAGCCATTATACCTATTTTGCCAATTGGCCTGGTCCTTTTACCACACGGAGCCCTGCTGATCCATCACGACTGGTCTTCAGATGTAACAGCACAAGGGGGCTACAACAGACTTCTACCGTCACGAAGTCTCTCTAAGGCCCTTCTGCTAGCTTGCTTTCCCTGGCCCGCTAGCTTTCTGAATCGCCGTGTCAACAGCCCGCCGAGCTACTCATTGGACCCCTATGATCACTTGGCTACGCATGCCTCTCCCTAATGTCAATATGCCTTGTCCATTGCTGTTTTAGTTAGTGATTATTGCCTTATTTCACTGTAGAGCCTCTAGCCCTGCTCAATACGCCTTAGCTAACCCTTTAGTTCCACCTCCCACACATGCAGTGACCTCACCTGGTTTAAATGATGTTTCTAGAGACAATATCTCTCTCATTGTCACTCAATGCATAGGTTTACCTCCACTGTATTCACATAGTGCCATACCTTTGTCTGTACATTATGCCTTGAATCTATTCTACCGTGCCCAGAAATCTGCTCCTTTTACTCTCTGTTCCGAACGTACTAGACAACCAGTTATTATAGCCTTTAGCCGTACCCTTATCCTACTCCTCTGTTCATTTTTTAACATTTTTTAAAAACATTTTAGTCATTTAGCAGACGCTCTTATCCAGAGCGACTTACAGTAGTGAATGCATACATTTCATAATTTTTTTTTGTCTTTTTTTAAATTATTTTTATTTTTTTCCCGTACTGGTCCCCCGTGGGAATCGAACCCACAACCCTGGCGTTGCAAACACCATGCTCTACCAACTGAGCCGCCCTGGACACCATATGTGAATTGATTGCCCCCCATCTATCTTCAGAGCTCGTGCTGTTAGGTGACCTGTTCCTCTGGTGATGTAGAGTTTAATTCCGGCCCTGCAGTGCCTAACTCCACTCCCACGGTGCTCTCATTTGTTGACTTCTGTAACCGTAAAATCCTTGGTTTCATGCATGATAACATTAGAAGCCTACTCCCTAAGTTTTTTTTATTCACTTCTTTAGCACACTCTACCAACCCGGATGTCCTAGCCGAGTCTGTATCCTGGCTTAGGAAGACCCCCAAAACCCTGAAATTTCCATCCCTAACTATAACATTTTCCAACAAGATAGAACTGCCAAAGGGGGCGGAGGTGCAATCTACTGCAAAGATAGCCTGCAGTGTTCTGACATACTATCCAGGTCTGTGCCCAAACAATTTGAGCTTTTAAAAATCCACCTTTCCAGAAACAAGTCTCTCACTGTTGCCGCTTGCTATAGACCATCTTCTGCCCGCAGCTGTGCCCTGGACACCATATGTGAATTGATTGCCCCCCATCTATCTTCAGAGCTCGTGCTGTTAGTTGACCTAAACTGGGACATGCTTAACACCCCAGCCATCCTACAATCTAAGCTTGATGCCCTCAATCTCACACAAATTATCAATGAACCTACCAGGTACAAACCCAAATCCGTAAACACGGGCACCCTCATAGATATCATCCTAACCAACCTGCCCTCCAAATACACCTCTGCTGTCTTCAACCAGGATCTCAGCGACCACTGCCTCATTGCCTGCGTCCGTAATGGATCTGCGGTCAAACGACCACCCCTCATCACTGTCAAACGCTCCCCAAAACACTTCAGCGAGCAGGCCTTTCTAAATCGACCTGGCCCGGGTATCCTGGAAGGATATTGACCTCATTCCATCAGTAGATGATGCCTGGTTATTCTTTAAAAGTGCTTTCCTCACCATCTTAAATAAGCATGCCCCATTCCAAAAATGTAGAACCAGGAACAGATATAGCCCTTGGTTCACTCCAGACCTGACTGCCCTTGACCAGCACAAAAATATCCGGTGGCGTACTGCATTAGCATCGAATAGCCCCCGTGCGATATGCAACTTTTCAGGGAAGTTAGGAACCAATATACACAGGCAGTTAGGAAAGCAAAGGCTAGCCTTTTCAAACAAAAATTTGCATCCTGTAGCACAAACTCCAAAAAGGTCTGGGACACTGTAAAGTCCATGGAGAATAAGAGCACCTCCTCCTAGCTGCCCACTGCACTGAGGCTAGGAAACACTGTCACCACAGATAAATCCACGATAATTGAGAATTTCAATAAGCATTTTTCTATGGCTGGCCATGCTAAAATATCTTCCCCTTCTTCTTGTTCTTTTCCAGAGTCCTGGAGGCATCCAGTCTCTGTTGCTCCAGGTGCTGATTGGTCTTCCAGTTGGCCCGGTCATCCTCAAACTGGCGTCTCTTCTCCTCCAGCTCCTTGTGCTGGGCCTCCAGATTCTTCTTCATGTTGCCCCATCCCCGGGCAACAGCCCTGCACCCCCCCACAGCAACTTACCAAAGCCTCCCCCATTTCTCCTTCACCCAAATCCAAATAGCTGATGTTCTGAAAGAGCTGCACAATCTGGACCCCTACAAAATCAGCCGGGCTAGACAATCTGGACCCTCTCTAAAATTATCCGCGGAAATTGTTGCAACCCCTATTACTAGCCTGTTCAACCTCTCATACGTATCGTCTGGGATCGCCAAAGATTGGAAAGCTGCCGCGGTCATCCCCCTCTTCAAAGGGAGAGACACTCTAGACCCAAACTGCTACAGACCTATATCTATCCTACCCTGCCTTTCTAAGGTCTTCGAAAGCCAAGTTAACAAACAGATGACCGACCATTTCGAATCCATCCGTACCTTCCGCTATGCAATCTGGTTTCCGAGCTGATCATGGGTGCACCTCAGTCACGCTCAAGGTCTTAAATGATATCATAACCGCCATCGATAAGAGACAATACTGTGCAGCTCTATTCATCGACCTGGCTAAGGCTTTCAACTGTCAATCACCACATTGTTATCGGCAGCCTCAACACCTTGGTTTCTCAAATGACTGCCTCGCCTGGTTCACCAACTACTTCTCAGACAGAGTTCAGTGTGTCCGGAACCTCTGTCAGTCTCTATGGGGGTGCCACAGGGTTCAATTCTCGGCCCGACTCTCTTCTCTGTATACATCAATGATGTCACTTTTGCTGCGGGCGATTCCCTGATCCACCTCTACACAGACGACACCATTCTGTATACTTCTGGCCCTTCTTTGGACACTGTGTTAACTAACCTCCAGACGAG
Source organism: Salmo salar (assembly GCF_965601325.2). Taxonomy (NCBI): domain Eukaryota; kingdom Metazoa; phylum Chordata; class Actinopteri; order Salmoniformes; family Salmonidae; genus Salmo; species Salmo salar. The sequence continues at coordinate 67,295,115 of NC_138306.1, forward strand.
CTTCAATGCCATACAACTCTCCTTCCGTGGCCTCCAACTGCTTTTACATGCAAGTAAAACTAAATACATGCTCTTCAACTGATCGCTGCCCATACCTGCCTGCCCATCCGGCATCACTACTCTGGACGGTTCTGACTTAGAATATGTGGACAACTACAAATACCTAGGTGTCTGGTTAGACTGTAAACTCTCCTTCCAGACTCACATTAAGCATCTACAATCCAAAATTAAATCTAGATTCGGCTTCCTATTTCGCAACAAAGCATCCTTCACTCATGCTGCCAAACATACCCTCGTAAAACTGACTATCCTACCGATCCTTGACTTCAGCGTTGTCATTTACAAAATAGCCTCCAACACTCTACTCAGCAAATTGGATGCAGTCTATCACAGTGCCATCCGTTTTGTCACCATAGCCCCATATACTACGACCTGTATGTTCTCGTTGGTTGACCCTCACTTCATATTCATCGCCAAACCCACTGGCTTTGCAAGGTAAAGCCCAGCCTTATCTCAGCTCACTGGTCACCATAGCAGCACCCACCCATAGCACGCGCTCCAGCAGGCATATTTCACTGGTCACCCCCAAAGCCAATTCCCCCTTTGGCCTCCTTTCCTTCCAGTTCTCTGCCGCCAATGACTGGAACGAACTGCAAAAATCACTGATGTTGGAGACTCATATCTCCTTCACTAACTTTAAGCACCATCTGTCAGAGCAGCTCACAGATCACTGCACCTGTAATAGCCCATTTGTAAATAGCCCATCCAACTACCTCATCCCCATACTGTTGTATGTTTTGTTCCTTTGCACTCTACTATCTCCACTTGCACACGCATCTTCTGCACATCTACAGTTGAAGTCGGAAGTTTACATACACCTTAGTCAAATACATTTAAACTCAGTTTCACAATTCCTGACATTTCATCCGAGTAAAAATTCCCTGTCTTAGGTCAGTTAGGATCACCACTTTGTTTTAAGAATGTGAAATGTCAGAATAATAGTAGAGAGAATGATTTATTTCAGCTTTTAATTCTTTCATATAGATACCTTTGTACCGGTTTCCTCCAGCATCTTCACAAGGTCCTTTGCTGTTGTTCTGGGATTGATTTGCACTTTTTGCACCAAAGTACGTTCATCTCCAGGAGACTGAACGCGTCTCCTTCCTGAGCGGTATGGCGGCTGCATGGTCCCATGGTGTTTACACTTGCGTATTATTGTTTGTACAGATGAACGTGGTGCCTTTAGGTGTTTGGAAATTTCTCCCAAGGATGAACCAGACTTGTGGAGGTCTACAATTATTTTTCTGAGGTATTGGCTGATATCTATAGATGTTCCCATGATGTCAAGCAAAGAGGCACTGAGTTTGAAGGTAGGCCTTGAAATACACTCCTCCAAAAAATAAAGGGAACACTTAAACAACACAATGTAACTCCAAGTCAATCACACTTCTGTGAAATCAAACTGTCCACTTAGGAAGCAACACTGATTGACAATACATTTCACATGCTGTTGTGCAAATGGAATAGACAACAGGTGGAAATTATAGGCAATTAGCAAGACACCCCCAATAAAGGAGTGGTTCTGCAGGTGGTGACCACAGACCACTTCTCAGTTCCTATGCTTCCTGGCTGATGTTTTGGTCACTTTTGAATGCTGGTGGTGCTTTCACTCTAGTGGTAGCATGAGACGAAGTCTACAACCCACACAAGTGGCTCAGGTAGTGCAGCTCATCCAGGATGGCACATCAATGCGAGCTGTGGCAAGAAGGTTTGCTGTGTCTGTCAGCGTAGTGTCCAGAGCATGAAGGCGCTACGAGGAGACAGGCCAGTACATCAGGAGACGTGGAGGAGGCCGTAGCAGGGCATCAACCCAGCAGCAGGACCACTACCTCCGCCTTTGTGCAAGGAGGAGCAGGAGGAGCACTGCCAGAGCCCTGCAAAATGACCTCCAGCAGGCCACAAATGTGTATGTGTCTGCTCAAACGGTCAGAAACAGACTCCATGAGGGTGGTATGAGGGCCCGACGTCCACAGGTGGGGGTTGTGCTTACAGCCCAACACCGTGCAGGACGTTTGGCATTTGCCAGAGAACACCAAGATTGGCAAATTCGCCACTGGCGCCCTGTGCTCTTCACAGATGAAAGCAGGTTCACACTGAGCACATGTGACAGACGTGACAGAGTCTGGAGACGCCGTGGAGAACGTTCTGCTGCCTGCAACATCCTCCAGCATGACCGGTTTGGCGGTGGGTCAGTCATGGTGTGGGGTGACATTTCTTTGGGGGGCCGCACAGCCCTCCATGTGCTCGCCAGAGGTAGCCTGACTGCCATTAGGTACCGAGATGAGATCCTCAGACCCCTTGTGAGACCATATGCTGGTGCAGTTGGCCCTGGGTTCCTCCTAATGCAAGACAATGCTAGACCTCATGTGGCTGGAGTGTGTCAGCAGTTCCTGCAAGAGGAAGGCATTGATACTATGGACTGGCCCGCCCGTTCCCCAGACCTGAATCCAATTGAGCACATCTGGGACATCATGTCTCGCTCCATCCACCAACGCCACGTTGCACCACAGACTGTCCAGGAGTTGGCGGATGCTTTAGTCCAGGTCTGGGAGGAGATCCCTCAGGAGACCATCCGCCACCTCATCAGGAGCATGCCCAGGCGTTGTAGGGAGGTCATACAGGCACGTGGAGGCCACACACACTACTGAGCCTCATTTTGACTTGTTTTAAGGACATTACATCAAAGTTGGATCAGCCTGTAGTATGGTTTTCCACTTTAATTTTGAGTGTGACTCCAAATCCAGACCTCCATGGGTTGATAAATTGGATTTCCATTGATTATTTTTGTGTGATTTTGTTGTCAGCACATTCAACTATGTAAAGAAAAAAGTATTTAATAAGATTATTTTGTTAATTCAGATCTAGGATGTGTTATTTTAGTGTTCCCTTTTTTGAGCAGTGTACATCCACAGGTACACCTCCAATTGACTCAAATGATGTCAATTAGCCTATCAGAAGCTTCTAAAGCCATGACATCATTTTCTGGAATTTTCCAAGCTGTTTAAAGGGACAGTCAACTTAGTGCTTGTAAACTTCTGACCCACTGGAATTGTGATACAGTGAATTATAAGTGAAATAATCTGTCTGTAAACAATTGTTGGAAAAATTACTTGTGTCATGCACAAAGTAGATGTCCTAACCAACTTGCAAAAGTACAGTTTGTTAACAAGTAATTTGTGGAGTGGTTGAAAAATGAGTTTTAATGACTCCAACCTAAGTGTATGTCAACTTCCGACTCCAACTGTGTCACTCCAGTGTTTAATTGCTTTTTGTATTTATTTAGCCACTATGGCCTATTTAATGCCTCACCTCCCTTATCCTACCTCATTTGCACACACTGTATATACACTTTTTATATTGTATTATTGATTATGTTTGTTCCTTCCATGTGTAACTCTGTGTTGTTGTTTGTGTCGCACTGCTTTGCTTTATCTTGGCCAGGTCGCAGTTGTAAATGAGAACTTGTTCTCAACTAGCCTACCTGGTTAAATAAAGGTGAAAAAAAGGCTAAATTCAATATTTTATCAAATAATGTTTTTTTATCTATTTTGGGGATACCTAAAGGGATCCTAAAATTCTAAATCAAACAGCTAAATGTTCCAAAATCAAACAACTAAACTATCCATGGTATGATCATATTAAAACAATTTCATATGTTAGCTTAGCTTGAGAGAGACAGCGGTGGAGGAGAGGGGAGAGGGAGAAGACAGTAGGCAGAAGAGAGGCCAGGCAGGCTGTGTTTGGACCTGTTCCTTGCCTGAGGGATGATACATTTCACTGCTGTCTTCCAGCCATCAGGCTCTGTTTAATGTTTCCTTCCTCCGTGCCAGAAAGATGTATCTTGGAGATGATTCCAAATCATGCTTGACATTTATACATTGCACCGATGCCAGGGCGGTAGCCAAAACTGCTTATTTAGTGTGTCAATAGGTTAAAAAACGACATAGCTTTAACTCGCAACAAGCATGTATGAACAACCAAACATTTCTGCAGCCGCTGTCTGAGCACCGTCCAACGTAAGAACTGATAAAAATAACCAATCAAAACTATGAAAGTAGACCTCAACTAATAAGGATAACTGTGCTGGATTTATATGCCAATATTTCAAAACACACTGAGATTCGAGGTATTTGGAGTTGTGAATGATTTAGCGCCATTGTGAAGCGCTCCAATATGGGCCTTCAGCACCAAAGGACGTATCGTAGGGACAAGACTTTGTGAGACACAATCACATCCAGCTGTTCAGCTGTTATGTTGATGAATGATTGATTGAATGAAGGATTATTATGTGAAGCATATGTATCCATTTACTAGTGAAAGATTTATGGCAAAATAGTTACACATATGCTCTCTATCTCCTCTACCCCTCTCTCACTTTATTAGGATAGGAATAAACTTGAAGAGAGAGTGAGAGTAAATAAATGCCACTAAATATGGTAAGATTTCAAACTATGCAGCAAGCAAAAAACACAATGTATATCTACTGAACAAAAATATAAACGCAACATGTAAAGTGTTGGTCTCATGTTTCATGAGCTGAAGTAAATAATCCCAGAAATGTTCCATTCCCACAAAAAGCGTATTTCTCTAAAATATTGTACACAAATTTGTTTACATCCCTGTTAGTGAGCATTTCGCCTTTGCAAAGATAATCCATCCACCTGACAGGTGTGGCATATCAAGAAGCAGATTAAACAGCATGATCATTACACAGGTGCACCTTGTGCTGTGGACAATAAAAGGCCACTCTAAAATGTGCAGTTTTGTCACACAACACAATGCCACAGGTGTCTGAAGTTTTTGAGGAAGCGTGCAATTGGCATGCTGACTGCAGGAATGTCCACCATAGCTGTTGCCAGAGAATTGAATGCTCATTTCTCTACCATAAGACGCTTCCGACTTAATTTTCGAGAATTTGTTAGTACGTCCAACTGGCCTCACAACCGCGGACCACGTGTATGGTGTCGTGTGGGCGAGCTTTGCAGATGCCAACGTTGTGAACAGAGTGCCCCATGGTATCGGTGGGGTTATGGTGTGGGCAAGCATAAGACAATGAACACGATTGTATTTTATCGATGGCAATTTGAATGCACAGAGATACCGTGACGAGATCCTGAGGCCCATTGTCGTGCCATTCATCCTCCGTCATCACCTCATGTTTCAGCATTATCATGCACGGCCCCATGTCGCAAGGATCTGTACACAATTCCTGGAAGCTGAAAATGTCCCAGTTTATCAATGGCCTGCATACTCACCAGACATGTCACCCACTGAGCCGTTTGGGATAATCTGGATTGACGCGTACGACATCATGTTCCAGGTCCCGCCCATATCCAGCAACTTCGCACAGCCTGATCAACTCTATGCGTCACGCTGCATGAGGCAAATGGTAGTCACACCAGATACTGACTGACTGGTTTTCTGATCCACACCCCTACTTTTCTTTTTTTAAGGTATCTGTGACCAACAGATGCATATTTGTATGCCCAGTCATGTGAAATCCATAGATTAGGGCCTAATGAATTTATTTCAATTGACTGATTTCCTTATATGAACTGTAACTCATGAAAATCTTAGAAATTGTTGCATGTTAAGTTTATATTTTTGTTCAGTTTTTTTTTATCCACCAACCTCTGAATAGTGATACTACCTGGGTGGTGAATCCTTATACATTTTTACATTTTAGTCATTTAGCAGACGCTCTTATCCAGAGTGACTTACAGTAGTGAATGCATACATTTCATACATTTTTTTTTCTTCCCCGTACTGGTCCCCCGTGGGAATCGAACCCACAACCTTGGTGTTGCAAACACCATGCTCTACCAACTGAGCCACACGGGACATATGTCATGTAATTCAAATTCAGACCCTTCTTAGGCCATTAACTGCTTGGCTATTGGCCCAGACATACGCTACCTCTTAAATTAAAGTGGTTCCTGCTCCGTGCTCCCACTAAAAGACCCCTGTAATTAAGGTCATTTGCTAGCTCAGTCCTCCGTCTCAGGTATTCTTTCACAACTGGCTGACTCGGCATTCATCCACCACTAGGAGACCTAGCAGCCATCCTAAACTGCCGGCTAAGTCATAGTGAGTGCACCGCCTATAGGCTGCTATCACCAGAGACACAAGACCTAGTCTTCTTGCTGCGTTCATTCAGTGGTTAACTCAAGTATAGCGTTGACAAGGGTACATGTACTTGTTAGAACCTCTCAACAAGGCAGTGTCACAAGGCAATGCTGAACTGATGACAGGTGACGTTGACAATCTGACATAACAACAATGTTTAAAGTGTCGTCAGAAAGGACCTCTGCTTGTCATTAAGGGGTGGGTGGGGGATGCTTTGAGGAGACTCTAGTCTTTTACTTGGTGGTCAGGCGTCCAGGCGGGGCTCCTGTTTACGACCGCCCGGAGGCGATAGGTTAACACTAAAGTGTGTTGTTAGGGCTCTAGCATTGTATCAATGACAGAGCAGAGGTACCTCACAGCACTTACTGTCCTAAGGCTTGAATTTGCTGAATGTAATGGTTTTTTTTAAGGGTTTAATTCAATTAACTTATTCTCAATCATTCGTAATGATTCAGAGAGTTAATTTCCTTCAATGCCTTATGGGTGTCTATGGTAAGACTGTGATATGGTTGAGTCGTTGTGGTCGACTGGATCCCCTCTCCCCAGTCAAACACGAGACACCGTTAGCATCTGCTGAACAACACAGAAACATAAATGGTAAACACAGATGTACAAACATCTTCACACGTCCATTACAGAAAATAACAGGACATGAGCTGCACTGTGCAGCGGGTAGAAGGTGTGATATTCACTGTGGAACACACACAGCTTTCCTGGGATGTCAGGGAAAGAGTGTCAGTCTCTCAATTAGCACCCTATTCTCTATATAGTGCACTACACTTGACCCAAGCCCTATGGGCCCTGATCAAAAGTAGTGCACTATATAGGGAATAGAGTGCCATTTGAAAAACAGCCGCGGAGTCTCAGTGGAGTCTCTCTGATCATAAGGGATTCATTAGTCAGTTATTACCGAGGCTGCTCCACTTGGCGTCTCTGCAGCAGCCTCAGATGTCATGCAACACAAGGAGGTCCAGACAACACGAGTCACTTTCCACTGTTAACACTAATTACTTTCTTGAAATTATACCTTTTAGATTCATTTGGATCTTATGAGAGCCTTTAAGGGAGGGGATAATGAAGCTCCAAAATCGATGACTGCTGTGTGGTTTAAAGTGTTCACGCATCCACACACACACACACACCACAACTCAATTACAATGTTGGGTAGATACAGACTAGGCCGGTGAACTTGTAGACAAATTACCAACCGACGGAAACACTCCGAAGCTCATTTGTCTGATGACTTGAAATAGTGGTAGCTAATACTTCTAAGGCCAGCTAAGAGCTATTGAATCATAGAGAAGATTAAAGGTTTTGATATTCTAATAGTGTTTGGCCAACCAGACAACAGTCAGTCACATGACTTACATGTCGCCTACAGTATATACAAAACCAACGTGGAAATAGAAAATCCCATCCTATGCTGAATTACAAATCTAACCCTGGCTCCTACCACCCCAAGTACTCTGATACATCTGAAACGATTACATAGATGTAAGCAATATGGAGACAATTCTACCGAGCCTATCAGAAAGCAAAGTATAGCAATTACCAAATCGTTAACACTATTAATACATCACAATATGTTATAATCACACTTCTGAGAGGAAAGAGAATCAGTTGTTGAGTCAGTGGATAGGAGGTGTTTTTAATCCTGGTTGTGTGGATCTTTTAAACAGTATCTCACGAAGTTAAATACAGTACTGCAACATTAACCATATGAAAAGGCCATACAAAGTTTGTAAGGTAGGCTGTTAAATAATAATCAAAACAATCTATACACTTTGACAAAAGGCATTGGTAAAATGGTATTGGGTATAAAATATCATATGCTTGTATTGACCTAAAAGTACAGTATTTCTTCTTTCATATTCGTTTTCTTTTTGCTAATACATAAACAAAATCTTAAAAAAAGGCAAAAGGCTGAGGATTGTAAAGCAAATTCCCTAGATACACACTTAGATCCCTAGATACACAAAAAAGACGCAAAAAAACAATACATGCGTTGACCAAAAGTCCTAATTATTCGGTCCATTTAGTGTAAACTCACACCGAGTATTGTTTCATAATTGGTTATTAAGAAAACGACATAAAACATTACATACAAGCAATCAAATTGTTCAATTCAAATAATTTAAGTTGACTAAAAGGGACACGAATGACTTCAGTGTTACTAAGTAAGTGTGAGAGACAGTTTGTGATTGTACTATGATGTGTCTAGTCATGATGTGCTTTCTACTGGCCAGTGATATGATTGGTGGAGAGAAGACAAGTTTATTGGCTGCCTGAAGCAGATGGCCAAGCATCTTGCTGAGACAACTTCCTGCTTGGCTATACATGAAACCAGCTGGAGATCTGTATTCTACAGTTCTTTATAGTACGTGAAAGAGACCTAGAGAAAGATAGACATACCAGTCAATATACAAGGATATTTTTTTGTTATTGCGTGAACAGCAAAATAGGACAAGGTGGACGGAAGAAAAAGATGGGAGAAACCCCGATTCCACATATAGCAACTAGCTACACTTCTTCCACACAACAATTATTCCACGTATATTATTATTAACAGTCAACGTTTTCAACAGCACAGCTCAAGTATAAACAGTGTGTGTGATATAAATAAAGTTGAAAAAGTACCACTAGCTTGTCAGGAGAAAAGAAGAAGACATACAATATGTCACATCCAAAGGCACCGTTTACAAGTGCTTTCTGGTCTGGCCTTGATGCACACATGCACGGAAGTCTGGCCGATAGATAACCAAGTACTTACAGCTCAAAATGACAAGTTTAACAGCCTATTTGACTAGCGGCCACTTGGCATGATATTGTACTACGTTCCTGTACAAGTTTTGTACTTTCTCATTGACACATATCCTGTACAGTCTACTAAGTAAGGATATAGTAACCACATATCTAAATTCCATTTACTGTACAGCTCAATACTGAGTCTACTGTATGCGTGATAATTTTTGGATCATAAGCTTTGCTCGGTTGGTTGAGTCCCACAAGTTCCAACAAAGAAAACTGGAACCTTTTTGTCCCAACAAAATATAAAATTCCTGATTATTGCATTTTAAACATATTCATTTCAGTAACAATGTCCTTTGGTTCAAAGAGGACCATCATTTTATTTTTTGCATAACAGGAGAAGGCTCAGAGAAACAAAGAAACTGAGGACAGAGGGTTGAGGTTTTAGTTAAGTGAAAAAAAACTCTTTCAAACAAAAATAAATTAATGATAGATAAATATTGTGGTGATATGATGATGCTTTTAGTTATTTTTAGGTCAATTCTGTCCTGCTCTTCCACCCAATGTGGAACACATCAATGTCTTCAAGCAAGATAAAGTTCTGGGACTTGGAAGCTTAGAAGTTCTCTTGCTGACCATACAATGGTGACATCTCAGATGATTTACCAGTCGTTCTGTTATTCAGCAAGATCCAGAAGTCTTTCTATATTTTTTCAACATCTAGAAGTTGGACTCACCTTTTCCAAGATCTAAAAGTTCTTGTCTTTCTCTACAAGACCTATATGTTTTCGAAGTATTTCTCTCGTTACTTCCGCCTTTTTTTTTTTTAGAAGTTCTTGAAGATTTCTAAATCCTTCGCAGGCACAGGTGCGTCTTTCTTCCACTCGTCCTCGGGGTAGGCATCAAAGTTAGACGTGTCACCTTCGTGGGACACCTTGGGAACTATGGGTGGCTGAGGGAACAAAAAAAAATGTGACGCTGGATACATCAAAGAGCTAAAAAAAGCAGGCATTTTCAAAAAAGTATATCAACTCTAAATGGTGAGTTTAATGAAAACAGTATATGCTGAAAATAAAGTGTATGTTTTACGAGTGTTCCCATTGATGTGTCTGGATGATCGTGTGTGTAATATAGCCAACGTGACAGACCTTCAGTTTTCTCAGAGGTACACCATCCCAGTCTATAGACTTGAACCATCTGTGCTTTTTCACATCGTCTGCTCCGTTCTGCAAGAGAAGACATTGTGCATCAGAGCCGTCTGTGGGCGGTCTACTCGACACAATCTGGAATGAGGATAAATAACGTTCTTCTCGTCTGGAATAAATGGTTTGAAATAATAATAATTAGAGCAAAACACTTCATTCTTTCTAAACGCTTTGTGGTGTCTGTGGCGATTCACCCTGTATACTGGGAGTGTGTGGCTAGACCACTCCATGAGTCAGCTAGCTAGTCAGCTAACTAGCACATTTTCCTCAGAAAACCCTTTGAGGCACAAGTCAATAACAGACTGTGTGCCGAATTATGTTTATTTAATCATTGTGCTTACCAACAGTTGTTTTATTGAAAAGAGCCTTCATATACTCCCACATTGACTCGTATGCCTTTGAACAGTGTAATTCAAAACACTCAGACATTATCCTTCGATTGAACGTCAGTGCCAGATACATACATGATTCCAATGAATGAATCATAAAATGTCGGTAGACTACAGGGAATAGAAGTCTGAAACAGATAAATGCAAATTTAGTTTCTTTCACTCTGTCTTTCCATCTTAGGTGGATGAGTAAAAACCAGGCCTGCAGTGTTCCTGAGGCATACATATACTGCACACAACGGTGGCAAGCAAACAAGGAACAATCAGTTCGCCATGAGAGTTAAGATGTGCATGGCGCCTACTTTGGACCGCTCAGTGTCTAGCAGAATGGGCAGTATTGTGCAGTTCAAAAATAAAATCCCTCCCGTTATGACGGAGAGCCAGTTCATCACAGTGGTGTAAAAATAAATTATTTCACGCAAGAGGAATTACTTCATTGAGTGACACAGCGACCCAAACGGAACCCTATTCCCTACATAGTGCACTACTTTCGGCCAGAGCCCTATGGTCCCTGTTCAAAGCTAGTGCACTATAAAAGGGAATATGGCGTTACCAAGAGACCGTGTTCATTGTGGAGGGAGACTCCATTTCTCACTGTGCAAACACAGCTTCTCTGTTGCCTCCTATACATTTCCTGTGCAGATGGCTTGTGCATACTGGCTTCACTCCTACTACTACAGTGGACATCCTGGCTACCAAAGGGGGCATCTTTTCAGCAAGATATAATTCATATTTGCATAGAATGCCCAGTCATGCTGAAATGGCAGGACTAAGTAATGAACCGACTGACTTACTGACAGTGCATAGGAAGGGGAAATAGGTTTTTCTGTGATCCCCCTAAACCCCTGCCGTCCCCTCCCACCCCTTCAACGGTGCAAACTACCTCTACAACAACTTCCTCTATGTATCCAGCTAATTGGAACCAAATGCAGACATTCAGTCACTTCCTAGGCCTTTTCCTTTCCCGTCTCAGTGTTGAGAGTGTGACGTCAAACTGCAAAAGACTCACTCCACAACCTGCCGAGTGAACAAAATACTTGGAATTCTGTTTAATTAGTACTGTGTATCTGTTCTCATGTAATGTTTTAGTATAGCTTGGGACAATAAACATTTCTGAAATCGAATCCCAATAATTATTTGATCTTGAAACTCACCTTCATATTGCCTAACCTCCTGGCTCGGTCAATGACGAGGAACTTCTTGATGAGATCTCTGGAAAACAATAGAAAGACAGTCAGAGAGAGAGTTACAATGAGTTCACACTGACAATCTATCTCCAGACAGCAGTGTGTGTGTGTGTGTTCAGACAGCAGATCTACTGCAGGTCTGCAGTTTCAGTCAGAAGCCAAGAAGTCCGTTTCAATCCAAAAGCTGACAACAAGATGGAGGAGCTTGGCCATTGGAACAACAGATAACCAGACGGATTCATAAAGGTGCCATGGGGTACCAGAGCGGTACATCCTGTGTGTGTGTGTGTGTATATGTGAGGTGCATCCTGACAGAAACATCTCTCTTGCTCTTGCCCTTTCACTCCCTCTCTTTTAATTGAGGGAAAGTGACAGGTTTTAAAGTGAAACTTTTCACAACTATGAAGATGCTGGAGTAGGCATACTTTAGGGATGAATTTGTCTTTAAAATGACAGTGTAAGTTTTCCGATGATATGCGGCCGGCGCTGACAGAGTGAACATTCAATAAAGCTGACGTATATCTCACAACCAACGAGATGCCAGCAGACGTAAATATACTATCCGATTATCGAAAGTCTGCATTTTAGTGTCTTAAAATCCTCCCAACTAACAACAACTTCACAATCCGACAGCCTCCGCTCTCATTCAGTGCCCTCTTTTACAGTTCCTAGGGCAAGGACTGAAATGGGGAAACAATCCTACTCCTATAATACTCCTTGGTCCTGGAACGAACTACAAAAGACTTTAAAGACTTTAATCAGAGTTTAAAGCAATGATTAAAAGAAAATGTCAATGACCATTGTAATTGTATGTACACACTGGCTACTTCCTGCTGACCTCTCGCTAGGTCTCCCTCACAAAAGACATTTCTAACATCAACAGTTTTTTTCCTGGTTAAATTAAAACGTAGAGGGGAAATGCAACTTTCCTTAACCCCAATTGATTGCCCAATCTGAGACAATTCTATTTTATGCAATATGCAAGCGACAAACAATGTCACTGTACATTTCTATGGAAATATACCACACAGCAAGGCTTTTTTTCTGGATCAAAATGGGGCTTAGGTGGTAGGAATGGCCAATGGTGAAGTCACCGACCAACATTTTTGTGGAATTCTACACATTTTGCCTTTGTTGCAGTTTTAAAGCACATTTCCTGCAGATCTACACATTTTGCCATGACTTAGGCTATCTGAGTGACTCAAACATTATAACAAAATCAAATGGGGGCCCCATGCCATGACAAAAATACTCCTGAATGCATTGTTTTTTGAATTTTTGATTCTCATTTTTATTTTGGTGATTGTTAGTCGACAGTTCTCTTATTTAAAAATACATAGGCCCATTATCTTTTCTTCATAGTTTCTATCTGGTTTAGTTTCTATCTGGTTTTAGTCATTTAAGTTTACACTGAAAACATTTTGTATCTTTCTTTCTTTCTGTTTGGATTAAGGCGGCCTGAAAAAACACTTTGCACCCCCCCCCAAGACTTTTCTATGCAGAAAGCCCTGCACAGTGATGTTACTAAATACAGCATATTTAGAATGGCGTATTTGAATGGCATATAACACTTTACAATAAGTTGGTCTTACACCGGTTCAGCAATACTGTAACACGTCTTATCTTCTCTGCGATAGAAAATAGTTACTGCAATGGACAGACAAACACAGCCAGAGCCAGAGCCACGCAACTCTGCCTCAGGTTCTACCCATCAGTTCTGATGGATGGATGGGAGTGGGTCAAAGTGACAGTGATATAGCTGGAGGGAATATTAAAAAAAGAAAACCCTTCTGTCTGTCTGGTGGCCAAAAGATAGACGGCTTAAGTGTTTGGGGGCTCTATTGTTAGTGTGTTATGTAGCAGTGGGACTGTGTGTGTGTGTGTGTGTGTGTGTGTGTGTGTGTGTGTGTGTGTTTGGTAGCAGCGGGACTGTGTGTGTATGTGCGTTAGGTAACACTGTGTGTGTGTGTGTGTGGCCTCTCCCAGGTATCCGGTTGGGCCAGTGTGTCAGGGCTGATTGAGTGCGTCCCAGGACCTCTCCTCCTAAAGCTGGTAATCTCCTCACATTACTCCAACCCCCAGCTGTTCTGAGGAGCAGTGTGACGGTTGTGATGGGTTTAAAAGGACGAGTTCCAACTCAGCAGGGTGTGTCATTAGTGAGGGCCCACACCCCACATTCAGCGTAGCTAGCTCTTCATCTTCTGCATGGGAGGCTGATTGACCCGGTCGTTTGGGAGGATGGTTGCTCTGTGTGACGCAGCCGTTAGCACACACACGTAGATCCGTTGTCTGAGTGCGCGGGCAGGCACACACACGGTCTCACACACACACACACACACACAAGTCTACACTGGAGAGATAGGTTAAATATAGGATTTAGTACATTCCCAGATGCACATACACAACTAAAGGTATTCACAATGCACCTCTGATAAATTCCAATTGTCAGGTCCTAATCATGAGTATTGGTAATAATGCATTTCCAAAACACACTGTTTGTTATGGGTAGAGAGAGTGTGGTGGATGCGGTTGTTTCCAATTACAGTCTGGAGAAGGACTTATCTCAGGAACATTTTGTTTCCTGCATGCCAAGACCTAAATCTAAAAATCTGATTGAAATGTGATGTGAAAAACAACTTCCATAAATTCTCCTCTCACGTTGAAATGATATAAGATGGCTTATCGTATATTATGTATCATAATGGAATACATTTGTGCCGAGGTAGTGGTAGACTTTGGGTACTTTCCCTACATTATTTCACGCACAATCCCCTGTGCTTGGGTGTGTGCTTGTGCTTGTGTGTGTGTGTGTGTGTGTGTGTGTGTGTGTGTGTGTGTGTGTGTGTGTGTGTGTGTGTGTGTGTGTGTGTGTGTGTGTGTGTATGTGTGTGTCCGACTTACTTTACATAGAAATCCAGATGCCGCGGGAATTCCAGCTTTCCGGCGAGGATCTTTTGATAAATACCAAAAGGATTGTCATCAAAAAACGGTGGGTACCTGGAAGGAAAAATAAAAGAATATGTCAGAAAACAGTCCTCTCTCCTCAACCGGTGATTACTTGCAAACTCCTTCAAAATGTTTGCTCCTATTGGCAAACACTAAAAAAATTATAATAAAATGAAAATCACCAGGTAAAAATAGCATCAAAAGCCAGGTTTCCATCCAACCTATTTATGCGAGTCAAGTACGTCAGATTAAAATGTCACGACAAGCTTGATGGAAACGGCAAATTTGTCGGTAAACTTTATAAATGTCCGTCAAGCAAAATACGCTATACAAGATGTGTCTGTTAAATTGATTGGGCGAGAAATGGCAGTGGAAATGCATTTATGCGCAAATATTGACAACCATTATACTGAAGTAAACTTAGTGTCACACGTTGATATTTTGTGTGGTTCCGTGTGGCTCAGTTGGTAGAGCGTGGCGCTTGCAACGGCAGGGCTGTGGGTTCGATTCCCACAGAGGTCCAGTATGAAAGTTTATGTACCCACTACTGTAAATCACTCTGGATCGTCTGCTAAATTATGAAAAATGTTGAAATGTCCTCCCACTACGGCATGGGAAAGCATGCAGTTTATTAGGTTACAGATGAAGTAAGTTATGATGAACTTCACAAGGTGGTGATGCTTGGCTGCTGTTTGACAAATAATCTCTTTTTTTGGCCATTACAATCTCATCATTTTGTTGCCTACCCGCCATCTGTGAGCTGTTGACTAGAGCCCAGCTGTCAAGACCAGAGTAGGCACATTTGCTATATAAAACGCAAAAAAAATTTGTGACAAAACCATCAGTAGGGTTGAAAGTGAGATGGAAACCCATTTATCTGTATTTATTTTTTGGTCACGGGAATTGAACCGCAAAAGTTATTTTGATATGTCCCATGTCAACACGCACAGCTTTTTATCCGCAACAAATCAATTTGATGGAAACACATCTGTGGTGGGAAAATGCATATATTATTTTGATTCAGATTTTTGATGGATGGAAACCTAGCTATAAACAGAAAATTGAAAGGGCTGCACTAAAGTACACGGCAACACAAAGCAGTGAAACACGTGACCCTACAGTTTAAATAACTAATCTGGTGACCTGTGTGTGCCGTTTGACCCTGTGTGTGTGTATGTAGTGTGTCTGCGCACATGTATGAACACACTCGCCTACGTGTCTCTGTAGTACAGAGCTGTAGTTCCTCAGACCAAATCAACTGCATTCTGGTGACTCCGATGGTTTAACGGTGAATGCTTCGCCAGCACTGCTCCAGCCTGGACAAGCCATTAACCGTGCAGACTGCGTTACATAATGGGCCAGGCTAGCCTAGCTAAATACATTACACATGCAGCAGACAGCCGGATAATCACACCAGTTTGTCACAGGGGGCTGCCGAACTGAGGAGTCAGAAACCTCTGCCCGTGGAATGGGGCCTGGAGGCTGTTAGATGGGTAACACAGACCAACTAATGTTGAATACCTATCGTTACTAGTGAGATTCCAGTAATCAAACACATTATACTATATTGCTATGTTTAAGTTGACAGCTATTACAAATCAGCTGCCAGAAGCTGCATGGCGAGCAGTTTGTTGTGATCCTATCAAAACTCAATATTCTCTTAGTCCCTCTCCTAAACTCACGCTATACATCAGTTGGCCCCAACATGCAAAAAAAAGAAAAAAGAAAAGAGCTAGAACGGAACGTGAAGAGCCACCGCCATTCCATGGAAGAAAAACGTTGTTTCAAATTCTGAACTAAAAAGAGAGAACTGGATATTAACACTCACTTATCTATACGAACGTGCTGTGACGGGATTGAGGGAAAAGATTGACGCCAGGATTTGGTCAGGTTTTTTTGAGTATGGATTCAGTTCCACCAAGGATGGCGAGCCGCCCGAACCCAGGACATCAATAAGAAGATTTTGCATGCGAAGATTTCTTTTCCTTGGAGAACACTGAATTTGCACTGCCAACTATGGTGTGGTAGGATTTTTCTTGCAAGACATCATTGCATCATACATTGCAGTGGGATTGTTATAAGCACATGCTACACTCTGATAGGCACAGTCACATTTCATTCCATGTCATAGTGGTTTATAAGTCAGTATTTGTGAATTGGGTTGTGTTTTTCTGTGGATTCATATTTATTGTATTTCTATTGAACAATGAAATCGGAAAGACCCTTGGGCGGGCCCTAGTAAACTATAGGCAGGATGTATGGCCGATATCTACGTCTATTGTACTATTGATGTATTTCATTCATATTAAGCTCATCGTACAAATTTCACACATCAATATTTACTTAAGGCGATTCATTTTTTTGTAAGCATTTTTATTTATACAAGCCGGCATTCTTTTCCTAAATTATTCAGTTGTGTGGTTTTCATTTCTCCGTACTGCTCCAGTAGCAAACCAGGTCCAATAGAGTTTAAGCTTAAACATACAGTAGTCCATCGTGTTAAGCAATTGTTAAGACGGTAAGACATATTACCAACGATCAAAGGTGAACTGCATCAGTGGATGACGGCACGCATCAGTCAAAACCTGTCAATAAACTGAAATGACTAATACGGACAGGATAAGGAAGGGATAAATAATGCCCGGTAATGATTTTTGGTCATGACCTGAGATCAGAATAAAGTCCTCGTTGCCAAGGGGAATGTAATGTCTTTAGCAGGGACAGGTCTCTACAGTGAATGTCAGAGCAGAAGGGAGGGGGAAAAAGAGGAAGAGTCTGGGCGTTGGTAGAATACGAGGGGAGCCAAAGGATGAACCAACAGAGAGCTGCTGTCCTGATGGGTCCTCCTCTTACTGGATGGTAGAGAGGGAGGGAGGCCAAGTGCAGACTACCCCCCCCCCCCAGGCTACCACCCCGCTCCCCCAGGTACCCCGCCAGTAGATTAGTAGTAGAATTAAACTA
The DNA here is from genome assembly GCF_965601325.2 of Salmo salar. Lineage (NCBI taxonomy): Eukaryota > Metazoa > Chordata > Actinopteri > Salmoniformes > Salmonidae > Salmo > Salmo salar. Next base: position 67,312,737 of record NC_138306.1, read on the forward strand.
GCACAGCTACAGCAAGAATGGACAAGAGTACTCTCAAGAATATCCATCTTCCATATGTTGTAGAAAAACAGTTAGGCCTATAAGTTGAGAAATTAAAACTGTTTCCGGTTCACATGGAACTGGAATCGGCTACATTGACCAGATAAGATGTTGTGATGTGAGTGGGAGGGAGGGAGGGAGGACCACACACAAAGACAGGGCTGTTGTCATTAAGGAGAGCAGGCGCCCCCTCCAGGCAGGATTAGATACAGGATGATACAAGCCTACTGGACTGTCTATGTGTGTCGGTGTGTGTTAGTGTGTGTGTGTCGGTGTGTGTATGTAAGATACAGGAGGGCTGGACTGAGTGTGTGTGGAGCTAAGTGCACAGGTGAACTCGTCATGATTATTCCCAGAAGTCAGGACCCTGGGGCGGTTGGATGTCTGAGTGTGTAAACCTACCCCACCGCGTAACTTTCAGTAGCCCCCCCCTCTACATTCTTCCACTACGGAAGCTACAGGACCTTTGACAAAACAGTTACGCGGCAGTCAACATTTAGGGCGTGTTGTTCTGAAGGGAGCTTTTGTCTCCTGGAGCGCTGAATGTGTGCGCACACTTCAAAGGCCAGTGTGACGAATGCTATGGAGAAGGTCACATTTTTCTTCACTAGAAGCCAAAGCCACTGAATTCTCCACTGGCACATGAAGACTAGGGTGAGGTGAAGAGGCACGTACAGAAAGACCTCTGATTCACTGACTTCACTACCACTCTTGTCCAGTCGCACGTTTCTATATTCATATAGATATAATCAATATGTAAAATACAAAAAATATTTAATAAATGTAACATTCTAGGCCTATCAACTTTGATTTTAATCGAAAGGCGTAGATATGAAGTCTAATCTCAGATTTAACATTTTTACCCACTCTGGGGGATAAGGGCTATGCTACATTTCCATAGCAAAACAAAAACAAAAACACCCAAACCCATCTTGTGTACTGTACCAAGGTCATAATAACTAGCGCCCCCTAGGGGCGACTAATTCACATGATCGAAAAAAGGTTGGGAACCACTGCCTGTTACTGTACCACCAACTGAATTTTGCTCTGCTGGAGTACACGTGATTTACCCCCTGATGTGCATTTTACCAGTAGGCCTATTGTCTCCTGAGTCTTCTTAAGTACCCCCTGTGGATAGGCAAAGTACCCCCAGGGGTCCTAGTACCCCTGGTTGGAAACCTCTGTGATAGTGTTATGTTCAGTACGCTATCAGAGCCCTTCTCGCTTGCTTCCATGGATTGTATTAGCCAACGCATTGTCTATGTAATATTATAAACTGGGTGGTTCGAGCCCTGAATGCTGATTGGCTGACAGCCATGGTATATCAGACCGTATACCATGGGTATGACAAAACATTTATTTGTACTGCTTTAATTACGTTGGTAACCAGTTTATAACAGCAATAAGGCACCTCAGGGGTTTGTGATATGGCCAATATACCACAGCTAAAGGCTGTAAGAACAGCCCTTAGCTGTGGTATATTGGCCATATAGGCCATATACCACACTCCCTCATGCTTTATTGCTTAATAATATGGCACTTGGCAGACACTTATCGACTCACAGTTCAGTGAGTGCATACATAGGCTAGGCCCTACATATTTAGCCTAGTATATGTAGCCTATGTGACGCCTGCAGAAATGCATGTGGATTATAAGCAAAAAGCAAGCACTTAACTCATGTGTAGGCTGGGCTCTATAGAACAAATCATTTAACTTGGTGCACTCGTCTCAAAGAGGAGTGGAAGAGCAGCCGGCCACATGAGTGATGCTATATGTTGCTAGCAGACATCCACTCAGTCAGTGAGTCATTTATTCATTCATTAATTCAAGGCCAGTGTACTCTACAGAAGCACTGCTGAATTAGGATTTCTATAGACACCAGGCCGCAGATGTACCATAGCTAAAGGGCCCAGCGCCACTGTCTGTGTTCCAAAGGGCACCCTATTCCCAATGTAGTGCACTACGTTTGACCAGGATTCTGTTCAAAAGTAGTGCACTACATAGGGAATAGGATGCCATTTGGAACACATTTCCGGTGTCATTAAGCTATGGTACAACTACGGTCTGTCTATAGAAATCCTATTTCAGCAGTGCTTCTGTAGGCCTTGAATTAATGAGTGACTGAGTGGGCTTCTCAGACGAGAGAGCATAGCTTTAAGGCACCAGAGTTTGTTATTATGAAACCTTGGTCTCCACAGATCACACACGTGGGAATGTGTCAGAATAAGTTACCTTTGACCTTTCTTCAATCTGTAACCTTCCTTTCATCCTTATGACCGTCCACCTCTGTCATCACAGAAACACAAGGCAGACTGGTCTTGGAATTGAGCCCACTACGAGTGACGTAACCTCATGAGGTCAACTCGCTGAATAACAGCACACTTGTCTCACCATTGACTCGCCACAGACATTCTGCTGGATACTACCCAATGTTCATAGACAGAGCCCATTGTCCATAGATGATAGCCACTCTTCATACATACTACTACACTAGGAAGGGGTCAATTCTATTTCAAATTCAGGAAGTAAACTGTAATTCCGATTCCAATATTTTTTATTAAAAATCAATGAGGAGAAATGGAATGTTAGTTTACTTTCTGAATATAAATGAAATTGACCCCAAACCCTGCTACTAACACCCAGTCATCTTGTCCTCTGGTGAACAGGGCCCCCCTGGTGTTGAACCCTGCTCTGTCAGGGGACATTACAGTATTCAGTTAAATCCCTGCTACTAACACACAATCATCTTGTCCTCTGGTGGATTGGGGCCCCCTGGTGTTGAACCCTGCCCTGTCAGGGGACATTACAGTATTCAGTTAAACCCCTGCTACTAACACACAGTCATCTTGTCCTCTGGTGGACTGGGGCCCCCTGGTGTTGAACCCTGCCCTGTCAGGGGACATTACAGTATTCAGTTAAACCCCTGCCCAGTCAGGACTCATGCCACTAGTGTCCAGCTCAACACCAGTCCTTCCCATTCAGTCAGAGGACAGGACACTACTACTCACCCAGCCAGCATCTCAAAGATGAGGATCCCCAGGGCCCACCAGTCCACCGCCCGGCCATGACCTTTGCTCTGGATGACCTCTGGGGCCAGGTACTCCGGGGTTCCACACAGAGTCCACGTCCTGGATGGAGCGATGGAGAGAGACCGAAAGAGACATAAAAGAGAAACAATACCAGTTTGAACTATTTCAATTCTAGATGTTACGTTACTACAACAGAACACAGGAACACGCGCACACATACAACGTTTATTTTGGCTGTGTGGCCAATCATGTCTGACTGATGATCCTTCTAAGCCTAGGTTTCCCCAAGGGTCACCCTGTACGCAGCACACACTGCACATTCCAATGAGTTTACCCTAGAAGAGGAGACTTCTGTTACATACAGGGAAAGACAACCCCAGTCTTGTAAAGTAATCACCCTGCCGTTTATAGTAGTGTCCTGTATGTAGGTTGCTCTCATAATAGTATCAGCTGTCAGTCGACTGGTCCTTCAGTCAGTAGTAGTGTAGCTTATGCAGGCTGATCTCAAAGTAGTATGTACACTGATATGGTATAACTAATACAACGTGTGTAGCCCGATCTCACAGTACTATCGGATGGTATTTGGATCCAACAGAGTGACGGAGCTTTAGTTTGCTGGAAGTTCTGGTTGTGTTATTGGTAGATCAATGTCTTTGGTTCAATAGTACAGCTGGTTAACACTGTATGGAGGACATATAAAACCCTTGACCACTATTGTCTGGCCAGGGAGAAAATCTGAAGTGGGGAGCAGAATATGACACAACAAATTATAATTTTTATCAGATGTTTTAATGTTCTGAATAAAAAAAATGTATAAAGAAATGGCCCTCTGGAAAATAACTCTTGTTCAGTTGCCGTGGTGATGGTTCATTTGTATGCAAATGGTTACTCTGTTTAAGGGGCAGGCTCAAGGTCCCTGATTTCATTTCCATCTTTATTATACATTTTGAAGTGAACGAGAACGGGACACTTTGGTTGCAAGTGGAAAATGTAGCTTGCATTGTAATTGTAGATTTTTTTTGTTGCATTGCAACCTTTATCAGATAGGCATACAGTACCTACCTCAGACTCAGAGTACTCTCTGGACAGAGCGCTGCTCTACGACTGGAAAAGTTAGTCTAATAAACCGGTAACCTCTGAGCACATCCTAGAACCTAAAGCAGGTCCATTCTATTGTGCCACTAGGTGGCACTGTGGAAGCATCAACAGTGTGGTGTGATAATGTTCCACCTAAACTAATCACACATACGTCACACACACACACACACACACACACACACACACACACACACACACACACACACACACACACACACACACACACACACGAGGAACCCCACCAGTGGCAAGGCAGCCAGCTCGCTCATTCGTTTGTTGTTCACACTCTCGCCGCATTCGAGGCAATTTCTTTTGCCGTCCATTTCTTTAAGTGGGTCACAAGTTGCACATCAGAGACATCTACTCGAACTCTGTTTTACTCTCCCGGCCAGAGAAAATGTAATCTTAGTCCATTCTGTTTACATGTCAGTGGGTCAGGTTTGTGTACAGCGAGGCTCCCTGCAAAACACCAGCGCTACTGCAGTATCACTACACTACTGCACTGCAGATACAAAACTCTTTTAACCCGAGTGCTGCAGCTTTCCAATCCTACGGAGGTTACCGAAAAGGACTAGCTGCTTGTAACGCTAATATAAAAACAAAACAACGGCAATTTCATCTCAGCTTTGCATTTTTTTCCTCATGTTTTGGGATTCCGTCTTAGATAGAGCGAGGATTCCCCTCCATGTGAATATTATATGGACGTGTAATATGACAACTCCCGGAAGGATATCTATATCCCTACTAGAGGTTGATAGATTATGATTTTTCAACACCGATACCGATTATTGGGGGGGCCAAAAAAGCCGATACCGATTAATCGGACGATTTTTGTATTTATTTATTTGTAATAATGACAATTACAACAATGCTGAATGAACACTTATTTTAACTTAATATAATACATCAATAAAATCAATTTAGCCTCAAATAAATAATGAAACATGTTCAATTTGGTTTAAATAATGCAAAAACAAAGTGTTGGGGAAGAAAGTAAAAGTGCAATATGTGCCATGTAAGAAAGCTAACGTTTAAGTTCCTTGCTCAGAACATGAGAACATATGAAAGCTGGTGGTTCCTTTTAACATGAGTCTTCAATATTCCCAGGTAAGAAGTTTTAGGTTGTAGTTATTATAGGAATTATAGGACTATTTCTCTCTATACGATTTGTATTTCATATACCTTTGACCATTGGATGTTCTTATAGGCACTTTAGTATTGCCAGTGTAGCTTCCGTCCCTCTCCTCGCTCGAACCAGGAACACATCGACAACAGCCACCCACGAAGCAGCGTAACCCATGCAGAGCAAGTGACGTTTGAAACGCTATTAGCGCGCACCCCACTAACTAGCTAGCAATTTCACATGGGTTACACCAGCCTAATCTTGGGAGTTGATAGGCTTGAAGTCATAAACAGCGCAATGCTCGAAGCATTGCGAAGAGCTGCTGGCAAAATGCACGAAAGTGCTGTTTGAATGAATGCTTACGAGCCTGCTGGTGCCTACCATCGCTCAGTCAGACTGCTCTATCAAATCATAGACTTCATTATAACATAATAACACACAGAAATACGAGCCTTAGGAAACTATTTTGTGCAATGAACGCAAGAGAAGTGACACAATTTCACCTGGTTAATATTGCCTGCTAACCTGGATTTCTTTTAGCTAAATATGCAGGTTTAAAAATATATACTTCTGTGTATTGATTTTAAGAAAGGCATTGATGTTTATGGTTAGGTACAGTCGTGCAACGATTGTGCTTTTTTCGCAAATGCGCTTTTGTTAAATCATCCCCCGTTTGGCGAAGTTGGCTGTCTTTGTTAGGAAGAAATAGTCTTCACACAGTTTGCAATGAGCCAGGCGGCCCCTACTGCTGCATATGCACTGACTCTGTTGCAAGAGAAGTGACACATTTTCCCTAGTTAAAAGAAATTCATGTTAGCAGGCAATATTAACTAAATATGCAGGTTTAAAAATATATACTTGTGTATTGATTTTAAGAAAGGCATTGATGTTAATGGTTAGGTACATGTTGGAGCAACGTGTACCTAAGCGATTATATGCAACGCAGGACAGGCTAGATAAACTAGTAATATCATCAACCATGTGTAGTTAACTAGTGATTATGATTGATTGATTGTTTTTTATAAAGATAAGTTTAATGCTAGCTAGCAACTTACCTTAGCTTCTTACTGCATTCGCGTAACATGCAGGCTCCTCGTGGAGTGCAATGTAAAGCAGGTGGTTAGAGCGTTGGACTAGTTAACCGTAAGGTTGCAAGATTGAATCCCCGAGCTGACAAGGTAAAAATCTATCGTTCTGCCCCTGAACAAGGCAGTTAACCCATCGTTCCTAGGCCATCATTGAAAATAAGAATGTGTTCTTAACTGACTTGCCTAGTTAAATAAAGGTGTAAAAAAATAAAATGTTTTTAAAGAATATATAATTTAAAAAAATTATAATAATCTGCCAAATCGGCGTCCAAAAATACCGATTTCCGATTGTTATGAAAACTTGAAATCGGCCCTAATTAATTGGCCATTCCGATTAATCGTCCGACCTCTAATCCCTACTGTACCAATCAGGCAAATATGTCTGTATGGCTACAATTCCTAAACGTGTCATAGTCTTACAATGAGACAGAAAAACAAACAGCATTCACTCCCACAATTAACATGGCAATCTAATAATATCCTGGTTATGACTTGTTAGGGGGCATAATGCCTAACAATTAAGGATGTCCTGGCTGTGCAGTACACCTGCTCCCAGATGGGATGATATCTGTGGGGACGAACAGCTCATACGGGACGCTGCTCTGCGGCTGACCCTGTGCTGCTTCCAGTCTCTAGTGTGTGTTTCTCTGTGTGTGTGTTTCTCTCGTGTGTGTGTGTGTGTGTGTGTGTGTGTGTGTGTGTGTGCGCGGTCTCAGGGAGGTTGGAAATATAATAACACAGTCCAAAGAGACATTTCCGTTTCGACGGACAACAAAGTTGCACTCTACGGCATTACATCATACCTGTCCGAGAGCTTCTTAGCGAAGCCGAAGTCCGTGAGGCGGATGTGTCCCTCGCTGTCCAGCAGTATATTCTCCGGCTTCAGGTCTCGGTAGACGATCTCTTTGGAGTGGAGGTACTCGATGGCACACACGATCTCCGTGGAGTAGAAGAGGCCCGTGGTGTTGCTGAAGCGCCCGCGGCTACGGAGGTAACTGAACAGCTCGCCACCTGGAACGTAGTCCATCAGCATGTATAGTAAACAATCGTCATGGTGGGTCCAGAACCTGGAAGGTATAAACAGGAAATAAACACACCGGTACATTTGAACAAGGTGACTCTATTCAAACACAAATATTTGTCGGGCTACAGTGGTTGGATGTAGAGAGTTAAACTACATGGTAGTCTGAGGCAGTGTTTGCTCAGCTTACAGCACGTGGCATGGGCCTTGTCAAAACAGTTGTAGAGGACAAGTGGAAAGTGTTTTCTAATTATCAATTAGCCTTTTAAAATGATAAACTTGGATTAGCTGCGTAGCACCATTAGGTGCAAAAACTTGACTTACCTAGTTGCGGCCCACTTTTTGGAAGCAAACCACTCGATTTCGTCTCTGCGTTATATTGGCATCGAACATGTCACCCTCCCTGGGAGAGGGGGTGACCTTGATAATTTATTGTTAAAACGAGAGGATGCCTGGATCTTTAATTTAAAGACCCTTGCACCCTTCGGTCTCAACATAGACTTTGATCTGAAGCCATTCTTGTGATTATTGTGACTTTGCCATTGTAATTGTTTGTAAACTTGTGTAGTCTAAAATGAATCTATGATCGTATGCTATCCATTTGTTTTTTGTATGCTGTTCTTTGTATGCCATTTTTATATTTGAGAATTAACCAATGATATTAGGCCACACTTGGCCATGATTACAGACACCTGTGTGTCTTTTGACACTATATAAACGAGTCATCTTGCAGTGTTTGTGTTCATACCCTGATGAAGACAGCTTGGCTGTCGAAACGTTGGATATTACATTTTTGCATCCGAGCTCCTAGAGTGTGCGGCTCTCCCTTATTTTCTAGTTTTCTACTCCGTTAGCCAGCACCTCGCCTTAATAGGTGTGCGTTTCTTTTTCTTCTAAACTTGGATTAGCTAACACAACTTTCCATTGGAAAACATGGGTGGGCCTCTGTCCGCCTATGTCGATATTCCATAAAAATCTGCCGTTTCCAGCTACAATAGTCATTTACAACATTAACAATGTCTACACTGTATTTCTGATCAATGTGATGGTATTTTAATGGACAATTTTTTTGTGCTTTTCTTTCAAAAACAAGGACATTTCTAAGTGACCCTAAACTTTTGAACGGTAGTATATATTTCATCCACCTCCAACAGATCTGTGGCTGATGATGGCGGTAGTGTTGAGGTGATCAGACACTCACAGTCTAATGAGGAAAGGGAGGTTGACTTCGGTCAGGACTTCCTTCTCTTTATGTTATGATAGCATAACTTAAAACATAGCATAAATGGCTATGTGGTGTTGAGGTGATCAGACACTCACAGTCTGATGAGGAAGGGGTGGTTGACTTCCGTCAGGACTTCCTTCTCGTTGTGGACGTGCTGCTCCTGCTTCAGCCGGATCACGTCGGGGATCTTCATAGCCTTCAGAGCGTAGAACGCCCTGCTCTTCTTGTCTTTCACCAGGAACACCCTGCCAAAGGTCCCTGTGCCTGAAGCAAGGAGAGAGGGGAACAGTCATTAGACAAGGCGTTAAGTTCTCTGTCACACACACCCACATGTCATAGAGCAACATTCAATTCAGATTATTTCTGCAACAAATCAACCACAATTATTTTTTACTTAACACTTATTTTTCTTAATACTGCATTGCTGGTTAAGGGCTTGTAAGAAAGCATTTCACTGTAAGGTCTACACACCTGTTGTATTCGGCACAAATACAATTTGATTTGATAATCAAGAAGAGATCTGTGGTTAAGTCAGATCATGAAACCAGAATGCTATATTTGTGATGTTTTTGACATTCAATTATCTCTGACATGTCTTCAACCCTTCCATCAATTAAAGAGGTCGAATCTGGAAGAACTGTCCAAGATTCCTTGAGTTGTCTTCTCACTCTTTTACAAGTCTGAGCTCATTATTTCAGTCAACAATTCAAATTGTTTCTCTATTCCCATCTCCTGTTCAAGAGGAGTACAAAATAACACCCTATGCCTAGTCATATTTCACTGTGAGTAAGGAGAGAGGGAGTAGACAAACAGAGAACAGAGAGATGGACTCACAATCCCCCGATAGAGTCATGGAATGTTGGCTTCTAGCACATTTGGGCTTACTTCATACAAGGGATCTGTGTCCTTCCCTGTTCTCAGTCTCCATGGTAATCTAATAGGAGCAAGCAAGCAAGCAAACAAAGCCCAAACCCTTTGTCTTTTTACTCATCATATGATAACACAGAGGTTAGATAACGGCCAGGTTTGACTCTGAGCTCAGCAGCACTACCATATCTGAAAACATTGCTGGTGTAATATTTCGCCTCAAGGCAGATATGTTCTAGTACACTCGGCACAATCAGATGGATATTCTATGGATTTTTGTCCTCTCCTCGTGGGCCTAGTACTACTTATCTAGAGATTCCCAACAAGCAGGCTTTAGGCCTACACTACTAAAGCATGAAAAACAGCAAAAGAAAATATTTTGGCAAACATAGTGAGCACCTTGCTCAATATAAATGAGCTAATAATGACATGTGCGTCGTCTTTAGGCAACAGCTTAATCAATATTTTGTTTGTATTCAGAAGGAACCCTTGCTGCAGAAGCCAACTGTCTAGAGAGATTAGGCCTAGTACCTGTCAGCACAGTAAAGACATATGGTAATGTCCTTTTCCGATCACCGTTTGTTGTTCCCTCAAGTAGCCTAATCTTCTTGTGGAAGCAGCAAACTGACATTTTTCTTCCTGCTGATTTTGTAGCTCCTGTTGCATTTTTAGATGTGTGCATGTATATACCATTTTCATCATATTGAGTGATTACCACCAGAAATGTCCCATGATTTAATTTGGCCATGTGACATAGGTTTTCCCCTGCAAGTGGGTCAAGCCTGGTTTGTCCTTTTCTCTCCAATAGAGCAACGCCTGAGGTAAAGTGATATGCACCAAATACTGCACTGATTACTTTGCATGGTGTACTGAATACTGAATAGTGTTTCCAAAAAAAGAAAAACAGCTAGGCTATATGATAACAAATGGCACAAAATGGATGCTTCTCTCAACACCAACGTGAGGTATTTTTCATGGAAACAAACCAGAGATCTAGCTAACTTGGAAAAGAAGGGTAAAATAGCTGACCTATTTTTGCTCCAGACCTGAATTGAATCAATTAGTGAGAAACAGTGACACTTATTTTCACAGCTAAGGTGTTTCATTTGGTCAGATTCTTGGTTTGCTGGATGCTAGCCTACATGTATTTGAATAGAATACAGAATGTTTCTTGTTCTAATTTTGTGGGAGCAGAACTAGATAGGCCCGTGTTTTTATTTGATTTGACTGGCACTACATATTTGATGGAACAAGGCCAGACGTGGAATAATAAGAGCCTAGCTCGTTGATGCTACTCAATGCACTTGGCCAGTGGCCACGTATCTTGATGTAGGCTTAGGACCCACCATTTCTGCCTCATCACCAGAAAACATTTCCTATGCACGAAAGATGGGCAAAATGCCTGTAAGCGTCGAATGTCACGTGAGAACCAGGTGCCTCATTATTTCAATGACCATTAGACAAAAGCAGTCGTCAAGACATGTAACTGATTTGTCATAAGCACTAAATCCCTCTCATCATCTAACAAAAGGCTTTGCAAATTGGATGATTTTATCTTGGGATTTTAAGCTTCATGCTTTCCCTGATCGCGTGGGCTTAGAATGAGATGGGAATTCTCTATTAGCCAAGTGTCCGTCTCGTCATGAATCAAATATGAGAGCGCTGTAAAAGAATAAGTGGTTTTCGTGATCAGTAGCCTGTGTTCAGTGTTGAAGTAGTGCATGTTGTTTTAACATTCTTGGTTTCTGGCATTAGACTCACCACAGAGTGGACTCCACCCATGTGAAAAAAAACACAGTTCAACAGCTGAGTCTGCTGAAACATTACCCATGCAGTGAAAGGACTTACATGCCCAGACAAGTGAGCAGGACCAAACATGAACTTTGACATTCACAGGGCACTGCTCACAATAACAACACGAACATCTGACACCTCACCTTACTAATATAGCTAGTTCCTTTTTACAAAAAAAATATATACTCACCCTCTCTAGACTAGTGCAAAGGGTTTCAATGTAGCAAAATCTGATAAGGGAAGTAAGAGTTTAATCCATTAAGCTTTCACTTCTCAAGCTGGTTATTTCATGTATGCAATGCAACCATTAATCCTTCTTGATCCCTTAGATGTACACAGATATTTCCCCTAATACCATGTCAAGAAAATGTTGAAGAGCCCAGCAACCGTGTGGGATTATGAATTCCTCAATGATTGGCCACAGAGCGGGCAATAAACCTATGGGTGAGCTTGACTGAAAGCGAGAACATCCTTGTCCACTTCCGGTTGACAGATTAAGTAGCAGACCGAACAGAGTCATGACAGCTATCTTCTGACTCAAGAGTTGAATGATGTTTCATGGTCAGCATATCACCATGTCATATTCCATGGAATGGCTGATCACATAGTCGCCTTGGCTTTCATTGCTTGTGCTGTTCTGCACGAGCCACACATGTACCAGTAGTAGCTTATGCCCTATATTGCCTAGTTGATAGGCAGGATAGTGTGAGAAGCCCTGTGATAGACAGACCAGTTTCACCAGTGCGTGTACTATAACATACTGTCTTGCTGCCTAAACTTACCAACTGTGGAAATGGTGTCCAGGTCATCGAGTGAGTATGTCCTGTTGTTCAGTGTTAACGATGCTGCTTCGGCCAACAACATGGGACTGCTCGCGCAGGTCTTGGCACTCTCACGAATGGAGTTGCTTTCATTAATTATCCCAACCTTTGCCTTTGTTGATGCCATTTTCCGTATGCATCCAAATGTAGCTATGCTAGCAATCACTTTAGCCACTTTACCAAACCGGTTTCGCCGAGGATAGATAGCCAATGACGGCTACAGTAGCCAATTCTCAAGATCAGTGTCCGCCTTATTCCCTAATACCAACTACGGTTTTAAATCAAATGTGGCTACTTCCCTTGGACAAGCGAGCATCTTATTTGTCTTGATAGCTAGAAAACAGGTGAGGATCGTATCCTTGCGGAATCGCATGATGTAGCTCGAGCGGTCACTGCTGTCAAATGCAGAAGCTAGCTAGCCATAGCAAACGGAGTAGCTATCCAGCTATAGCTAACACAAAAGAAAACCATCCCACACCTCGCGTCTGAATGAATGAATGACCAACGTTAGCTAGCTAATGTCAAACTACAAACTCCTACTGCCCGTTTCCGTACGAGCCTCCGCTTGAGTAGTTAGGGGGTCTCGTGTTGTCTCGCTAGCTTAACTTCCGTCCTAGGAAGCTAGTTGGCTAGCAAGAAAGATGAGACATTTAAATTATTTACTTCTCTCCTTCGTTCGCAAGTAGAACCTCACCCAGTTCAACAACACACATACAGGGCAAGGGAGAAGTGGGGATTGCTTTGTGTTGACAAAAAACAGACCAATGACTAAACACCCCATGTGCAAATTAAACCAATGGTATGATTAAAGGGGCGTAGACCCGTTTGACAGACAGCTGGAAAACGGCCGTAAATGTTCTTTCTACATGTACAGTTTGAAGACATGCCACTCAAATGAAACACGGTTCCCTCTGTGAGATTAGACTGATACAGACAGTAAAGAGTACCAGTACACAGCAATAGCTAAATGTAGCCTAATCTCAAATTGCAAGGTTTTAGATCGCGAACTAATCTCCACTCTCTCTGTAAACCCTTGACACAGTAAAACCTGAAAGCTCTGAGTAATGGGGTGTGTATTATTTACTCATGGACTGCGGTGGGGAGGGTTGGGATGAGGTGCTGCGGGGTATGGGGAGTGGAGTGCCTCCTTGCCTTCTCAATTTTCAGAGGAAATGACCAACTCTCAAAATTCCCAAATTAGAACAGCTGTTTCCGGCCCTCAGATGATTTGTCACTAAGGGACACATGACACACTAAGGGGCCAGGCTCAGGTTGGCTAACACACACACACACACACACACACACACACACACACACACACACACACACACACACACACACACACACACACACACACACACACACACACACACAGTTATGTATGATACACCTCTACCCACAAGTAATATAGGAGCCATACGTGTCTGCACCTACCTTTTCCCCACATACAAAATACTACAGTTTACTATAGAATATTACAGTTTAAGATATGATACTACAGTTTACTATAGAATACTACAGTTTAATATAGAATACTACAGTTTACTATAGAATACTACAGTTTAATAATAATACTACAGTTTACTATAGAATACTACAGTTTACTATAGAATACTACAGTACTTACTATATAATTATATAGTAAACTGTAGTATACTGTAGAATACTATAGTAATTACTACAGTAATGTCCGCAAAAACACTACACTTTTTATCCGAGGTAAATACTGCACTATTGAATGTGCATATACCTGCCAATTCCCCTCCCCATATCGCAATTTGTGCCACCCATAAGTGAGAAACCTACAATACACGTCAAGTATAGACCATGAATGTTGACCTATTTAAAGGTCTTACTCACATCAGCTGCGGAGAGCGTGATTCACACAGTCGTCCGGAACAGCGGGTGCTCTAATGCATGTTTCAGTGTTATTTGCCTCGAAGCAAGCATAGAAGTAGTTTAGCTCGTCTGGTAGGCTCGTGTCACTGGGCAGTTCTCGGCTGTGCTTCCCTTTGTAGTCTGTAATGGTTTGCAAGCCCTGCCACATCCGACGAGCGTCAGAACCTGTGTAGTACGATTCGATCTTAATCCTGTATTGTCACTTCGCCTGTTTGATGGTTCGTCAGAGGGCATAGCAGAATTTCTTATAAGCTTCCGGGTTAATGTCCCGCTCCTTGAAAGCAACAGCTCTAGCCTTTAGCTCAGTGTGGATGTTGCCTGTAGTCCATGGCTTCTGGTTGGGGTATGTACGTACAGTCACTGTGGGGACGACGTCATCGATGCACTTATTGATGAAGCCAATGACTGATGTGGTGTACTCCTCAATGCCATAGGAAGAATCCCGGAACATATTCCAGTCTGTGCTAGCAAAACAGTCATGTAGCTTAGCATCTGCTTCATCTGACCACTTTTTTATTGACCTAGTCACTGGTGCTTCTGCATACATTTTTGCTTGTAAGCAGGAATCAGGAGGATAGAATGATGGTCAGATTTGCCAAATGGAGGGCGAGGGAGAGCTTTGTACGTGTCTCTGTGTGTGGAGTAAAGGTGGCCTAGAGTTTTTTTCCCCTCTGGTTGTATATTTAACATGCTGATACATATTTGGTAAAACAGATTTAAGTTTCCCTGCAATAAAGTCCCCGGTCACTAGGAGCGCCGCCTCTGGATGAGCGTTTTACTGTTTGCTTATGGCGGAATACAGCTCATTGAGTGCGGTGTTAGTGCCAGCATTGGTCTATGGTGGTATGTAGACAGCTACAAAAAATACAGATGAAAACTAGGTAGATAGTGTGGTCTACAGCTTATCATACAATACTCTACCTCAAGCGAACAAAACCTTGAGACTTCTTTAGATATCGTGCACCAGCTGTTGTTTACATATATGCATAGTCCACCACCCCTTCTCTTACCAGACGCCGCTGTTCTATCCTGCCGATACAGCGTATAGCCAGCCAGCTGTATGATGATAATGTCGTCGTTCATAAGATATTACAGTTTTTAATGTCTTGTTGATAGTTTAATCTTCCTCGTAGGTCGTTGATGTTATTTTCCAATGATTGCACGTTAGCTAGAAGAACGGAAGGCGGGGGGGTTATTTCGATCATCCTCTTTTTCTTCGTCGTCTCTTCATGCAAATGACTATGTCGTTCACGTCGAGCTTGTCGGACTCGTTAAAGGAAAAAAAAGCTTCTGCCAGTTCGTGGTGAGTAATCTCTGTTCTGATGTCCAGAAGTTATTTTCGGTCATAAGAGACGGTAGCAGCAACATATGTACAAAATAAGTTAAAAAACAAACATAAAAACACAATCGGTTAGGAGCACGTAAAACGTCAGCCATCTTTTCGGGCGCCATTCTGGAGTTTTTGGGGGTTACGGTTAATCCTGAGGGTTACGGTTAATCCTGGGGTCAAAGGTGAGGGGTTACAGATAATTTATTATGTGTTGGGTTAGGGCTATAAAATGTTCTACTCCTGACGTTAATGCTACGTAGAAACTGTCACTGTACAGTTTTATTTCTATTTCATTCTCGACCATCCTACTCACCAGTCTGTGTCTCTCTTTCACCAACACCTCTTACTCCTCCTTCCTCCTCTACTCCTTGTCTTTGATCACCTTCCCTATTTCTCCTCTCTTTATGTCCAGGAGTTTTGCAAGAGCGTCCTCTTCTCTCCATCTCCTCAACATGAACTCCGGCCCTCACCCTCTGTTTCTCCTTCCCTCTGTCATCTCCTTCTCTTTTGATAGCTGTGCTCTCACCTTCTCCACCTCCTCTCCCTTCACCTCAGTCTGAACATTCTCATTCTCCTCCCTGACAGCCATCCTCTCTTCCATCAATCATTCGCTTCTCAGAACGATCTGATCCCTCTCCTTATAATCTTCTATTTTGTTCCCACAGTCTTCTCCCTCCTCTCCCCCTGTCCTCCTCCACCTTCTTTCTATCGAATGCCACCTCCTTCCTCTGCCAGTATATGAAATGACTCCAAATAGTATTTGAACCCAGGTCTGAACCCAGGTCTGAACCCACTACACCAACAACCCATAGAATAAGAATGAATAGAAATCCATACATTTTTGCCATTTAGAAGACTGGTCAAGGGCACATTGACCAATTTTTCACCTAGTTGGCTCGGGGATTCAAACCAGCGACCTTTCAGTTACTGTCCCAACACTCTTAACCGCTAGGCTACCTGCCGCCCTACGAATCATTCTCATTCTATGGGTTGATAGTTGTAGTGGGATATAATATAGAATTGTAGTGAATAGAACCCATATAATGAACTCTTCCAATTCTATGGGTTGATTGTAGTGGGGTAGAATATATAATTAAAAAGAAAATAACCCATAGAATGAAACAATCTGACCTGTGTTCAAATCTGTGCTTGATTAAGCTTGCCTGACCCATTGGAACTAATTAAATAGTCCCAGAAGTGCAAACCCCACCCATCTGGCACTCCAGACAGGCTGAAGTAAACGCTTAAAGTATTTGAACATTTTTTAAAGATTTAAAATACTAGGCCTATTTTAACCCAGGTCTGCTACCAACATGCTTCCACGATGAGGAACATGCCACCATTAGTCTAGGAATATAATGGAGTAGTTTTACAAAGTAAATAGAGTAATTTCTATTTACACAAAGTAAATAGAAAACATAAAGAAAAAAATAGACACTTGACACTCACTTTAGAGACTGTCTGCCTCCGCGACCTCCCCTTCATGGTCAAGACAAAATACCATACAAACAAAATACACTGAGTGTACAAAACATTAGGAACACCCTTTTGCCCTCGGAACAGCCTCAGTTAGTTGGGGGCATGGACTCTACAAGGTGTCGAAAGTGTTCTGCAGGGATGCTGGCCCATGTTGACTCCAATGCTTCCCACAGTTGTGTCAAGTAGGCTGGATGTCCTTTGGGTGGTGGACCATTGTTGATACACACGGAAACTGTTGAGTGTTAACTCAGCAGCGTTGCAGTTCTTGACGCACTCAACCCGGTGCGGGTTGAGTGCGGGGTACTACCATACCCCGTTCAAAGGCACTTAAATATTTTTTCTTGCCCAGTCACCCTCTGAATGGCACTCATACACAATCCATGTCTCAAGGCTTAAAAATCCTTCTTTAACCTGTCTCTTCCCCTTCATCTACACTGATTGAAGTGGATTTAACAAGTGACATCAATAAGGGATCATATCTTTCACCTGGATTAACCCGGTCAGTCTATGTCACGGAAAGAGCAGGTATTCTTAATGTTTTGTCCACTCAGTGTAATCAAACAAAGCAAAAAATCAACAAAGCAAAACATTCTAAGCAACAAATAAAATAAACAATATCAAGTAATAAAAAGAGAGTAGAGTAAAATAGAAATAGAGTAGGCTAAATAGTATTCTGTTTATTATCTATCCTGTTGCCTAGTCACTTTATCCCTACCTATACAGTATGTACAGTACATACTGTATCTACCTCAATCTACCTGCTCATCGACTCTGTACTGGTACCCTGTGTATATAGCGAAGTTATCGTTACTCATTGTGTATTTATTCCTTGTGTTATTATTTTTCTATTATAAAAAAAATAAATCTCTCTGCATTGTTGGGAAGGGCCCAAAAGTAAGCACTTCACTCTTAGTCTGCACCTGTTGTTTACGAAGCAAGTGACCAATAAAATTGTATTTGAATATTTCGTAGGCTTTTGCAAATAGTATTAGATAGTTTTGGAAGCAGTAACATTGGAATGTTTACACCATCCCTTGCCAATTTAAAAGGTCATGTCATGGAGGTAAATCAGGATAGATTTATATCTGTGACGTCATCACAGTTCTGGAATTGCAAATAATAATAATTCATTTAATTTGTAAAGCGCTTTTCGCAGACCCAAGGCGCACAATAAATAGAAAATTCATCAATAATCCAAAACACAGAACTTAGAACACAGACAACAATCAAAGCTGTATACAGATGTCACCAGATCCGGAGGACATGAGAACAGAATTAGCAGAGGTTCTTGAAAGCTTTTCTGAAAAGCACGGTCTTGAGCAAATATCAATATGCCAACATTTTAGATGATGTAATAATGATAGGCCTACATCAGTGACCTCTACAATGATAGTACTAATACATAAAACACACAAAACAAACAAAGAATAAAAGCAAAAAAAGCCCACTAAGAATCAACACAGTTCAGATCAGCTTTCTCTTCCCAATCCCAACCTTAGCGTTAATCGGGAAAATGCTAAACTGACCACAGATCAGCGTAAGAAGTTCTATTAATTTAGTATACCCTGCAACAGCTTAAGGATAACATCCAGGTAACTTGGCACATCAGACATGAACAGTTGTCATATTTGTCCAACACATTAAACTATTGGCTTTCTGACAGACCTATTTTCTGACAGCCTACAGGCTTTTCTTCCTCATACTACTACGCAGATACAAACTCAGAACGAAAGAGGACAATAGACATTACTGTATTCTCAAGTGTGTTTGCGTTGGTGTAGTAAAAGCAACAATGTAACAACGATTGCATCGTAAAAGGGCGTGGTGAGGTCATTCTGGAGCTAACAGAGAGACCCTGTCATCATAGCTATTGTAGAGTCATTTTCACCCTTCAGGGACTGGAAATATACAGCGCATAGCAAGACAGCACACTGTGTTATTGTATAACAACGATGACACTTCGACTGGGCTCTGGAATGGAGAGCGGAATGCTACAGTAGGTAGCCTTCATACATGCAAGCATGGGCAGGAATTTGATAGATAAAAAAACACAGTATAAAACTTTATAGGATCAAAAACAGGTGGGAAAAAAATAGGGTAAAGGAATGACCTTGCATGTCTAGAAAGGGCGCTAACCAGCAGGAAAATTGTATACTGTAGTGTCACGATTGAGGTTTGTAAAAAGACTCCTGCAAGCACAAGGAAGCAGAGGAGAACCACTTCGCCCGATAACTGTAGTTGTTTGAGTTATCTTCACCCGATGAATCTTATTAAGAGTGGAACACATGTTGACAACAGTCTGTTACAGTCAACAGTAGTGAGCTGCGTCTAAGGTAACTAGAGAGAGCTGGGATCTCCCTACTCTTCAGGGCCTCATATCCTGCAGGAGATAGAGCTTTTTTTTCCAAAACAAAAGGCCATGATACAGTAGAACAGGGGCTGCATATATGAATCATCTTAGAGTAAGTGTGCTGATTTGGGATCAGTTTTTCATAACTAATAAGATTACATGAACATGGGGACCTGATCCTAGATCAGCAGTCCTACTCTGACCAACACTAGCACTAAGAACAACTTGTGCGTTTGTATTGAAAGTGGTGGATGGCTCTCATAAATACCCATAAGATTAACTATAATATTCCCAAAGGGATTTTTAGGACAGCCACCAGTGTTTAAAATTACTGCAATTATCCCTCCTCTCTCAAATCCCTCTCCCATCTGCTGGAGTCACTGATAATATAGCCAATCGACTGTGTCATTTGTCATCTTAAACTAGCTTGCTGTAAGTCTGTGAGTCTATGTGTGTGAGTCTTTGTGTGTGAGTCTTTGTGTGTGAGTCTATGTGTGTGAGTCTATGTGTGTGAGTCTATGTGTGTGAGTCTTTGTATGTGTGATGTGAATGTGTGTGAGAGAGATAAAGCGTCTTAGGAGTGTGTCTCCTGGATTGTTCAGACTTGGTTGTGTCTGGAGGAAGCCATCTGTTAGTTTAGTTATGTAACGTGTGTTGTTGTTAATACTGTTACCTCCTAGCTGGAATATTAGAAACTGCAGTACTGTGCTGCTCTTTTCATCCAATATAATCAAGCATTGATCTGAGTCAAAACTCTGTTATGTGTCCAACTATGTGTCTGTATTGGCCACAGTGTTAGAGTTACCTGCAAGACTTCTACCTCCAGTTCACCTTGCCTGCCCTCCCATAACACACCAGTCTGTCTGTAGAAACAATGCGTACCAAACCAGTCTGTCTTCTTATCTCCCCATAGACCTCCTGAGGTTATGATTGGTTGCTGCAACCAGTGGCTGGAACTGATAGAACGGATAAAGCTTCATGCACTCTCTCTGACTGTATATGCTCTAGTCAGAAGGAAAGAGTCCCATATGGTGTATTTCAAGCTTCGGAAGACATCTTATTCATGTGATTATGTGTAATATGCAACGTCAGATCCCTCATATTCGTGTGTGTGTGTGTGTGTGTGTGTGTGTGTGTGTGTGTGTGTGTGTGTGTGTGTGTGTGTGTGTGTGTGTGTGTGTGTGTGTGTGTGTGTGTGTGTGTGTGTCATACATAGCATCACCTTGCAACATTCACTCCTTTAACTTGTAATACATTAAACCAAGTTAACATTGACAGTTCAACCTCAGTAGACTAAGTAGGCAGTGAGGCTGATATGTACGTTACAGCCAAAAGGTCTTCTATCATTCAAGGTTAATGGGTAATAAACATTTGCCAATGGACTGGTGCTGGGTGCTCAGTGTTTGCAGAAGGTAAAGATGTTGACTTTACTGCACTGGCTCACGTAGAGTTCAACATTTGCTTATAACCAAGGGTTAAGGATGAGCATTAGTATTGAAGGTTGAAGTCCAGGCCACAAGTCTGGCCACATTAGCTTTTGACCTTCCAAATGCACTTTACAATGTAGGCTGATGACATTTGCATAACATAGCCTATTCACTGAAAACGGATCAAACACACTGCATTCCAACTTCCACGAGTTGTGCTGTGGCGGAGATCTTTGCGGGCTATACTCTGCCTTGTCTCAGGATGGTAAGTTGGTGGTTGAAGATATCCCTGTAGTGGTGTGGGGCCTGTGCTTTGGCAAAGTGGGTGGGGTTATATCCTGCCTGTTTGTCCCTGTCTGGGTGTATCTTCGGATGGGGCCACAGTGTCTCCTGACCCCTCCTGTTTCAGCCTCCAGTATTTATGCTGCAGTAGTTTATGTGTCGGGAGGCTAGGGTCAGTTTTTTATTTTGTTTATTTATTTCACCTTTATTTAACCAGGTAGGCTAGTTGAGAACAACTCTCTAGAGACAGCAGGAGCGGTAGAGATACTCGCATGAAAAGCCAACTGACATTTACTCCAGAGGTGCTGACCTGTTGCACCCTCGACAACTACTGTGATTATTATTATTTGACCATGCTGGTCATTTATGAACATTTCAACATCTTGGCCATGTTCTGTTATAATCTCCACCCGGCACAGCCAGAAGAGGACTGGCCACCCCTCATAGCCTGGTTCCTCTCTAGGTTTCTTCCTAGGTTTTGTACTTTCTAGGGAGTTTTTCCTTCTACACCTGCATTGCTTGCACTTTGAGATATCAGCTGTATAAATCGGCTATATAAATACATTTGATTTGATTTTGATTTGATATTCATATGCTATAAGAGCAGGAGACAATAGAACATACCCGTCCCTTTAATCAAAACACAATGCAAAAATCATTAACATTTTGTCTCAGTTCTTCCCTTACGTATGCTTGGTTACTACAGTACCACACCTCCACACTCCTCTCCCCCTGCCGTGCCTACTATGTGGGTGGCAGTGTCACCTCTGCTCTCTGTCTGCAAAAGACTGCAGACAAACACCAACACAGTGACATAGGCTACAGTACATAGTTGGAAACACTGACAGGCTCACTGCTACCAGGAACTCAAATTGCAGCATGTTACACAATGACGACCTGTGTTTCTGTCACTCTGTAGACACAACATGACTGGGCTGTCAGGGCTGCATAGAGAGAGCACCACACCTGTTTGGCTGGTGTTTGAAATGGGGAAAGACACTGAGTTATTGTAGAAAATGTCAGACATCACTTTGCACCACAGTATTGTGACATGAGAAAATGGAGACCATCTGACCTTATGGCAAACACATGTATGCACGCTTGCATGCATGCACCGGCACCCACAAACAGACAGACAGACACAGATAGACAGATGCGCACACACACACACTCATGCATGCGCACACACAAACAAACAAAAAACAGATATTCCGTGAAAAATATTAGCATGTCTCTGAGGCCAGATGGTCATAAAACACTATGAGCAAACAAAATTGATAGGCATATCTTCAAACAAGATACTTCTGGTTTTAATGAAAAAATCCAAGATGCATCAATAAACAGAGTCATAAAACTGGGATAGAAGGCTCCGGAGACTGTGTCCCTATTCGCTATTTAGTGCACTACTTTTGACCAGGGTCTATAGAATATGGTGCCAATGTGGACACAGTCACAGACAGATATACTCTTCAGAGCACACAAGTGCAGAGCAGACGACCCCTCGAGACCGGCGTTACTGATAAGCCTGAGCATTTGATGGGTAAACAGTCTTCCTGCCTTTATCAATCTCAAACAGAGAGCTTTTTCCCTCCATTATTTTGTGGCAAGTCTAACTGATAAGAGGTAGATCCCAGAGTGCCCTGAAAGACTTTCCACTGACCAGCGTCCACCGAGACAAAATGTGATTGCAAAGCTAAGACGGGAGCAGGAGGACGCATGGCTTGTGTGTATGTCCTGCTGCTTTGTATGACTTCCTTATTCTAGAGTATTGAATTCTACTCAGCCTCTGATGCTTGTTCTAAGTAATAGGGAGCGTTATGGGTTAGGTAGGGCCTTGATGTTCTTTTTTTTATCCTTAATCTCCCATGGAAGAGACACTCTTCGATAAAATGGACCTGTTTGTACAAAATCTATTTGTCAGCTGCATTGGTTATCAGCTGCCATTGAGCTGCCATGTCTTTGAGATACCAAGCAATAAACTGTTTGATAATGGAAACAGTAGTAAAATAAAATAAAATCAAACTTTATTTGTCACATGCGCCAAATACAACATGTGTAGACCTTACGGTGAAATGCTTACTTACAAGCCCTTAGTAGGCTAAAAGACAGTTAAACTGTGCACAAACAAACTCCTTTTCTGGTTCTCCGTAAAGAAGAGAGAGAGACCTAAACTGCCCTCTCGGTAATTAGCATCTGCTTTCTGTAACGAAACAGAATCTTATACTCAAGTTGTAACCTCAATCTCATTTACAGTTTAATGTTTTGTAGTATAAAACAACATCATCTCCAGGCCTCTCTCTGGAGGATCTCGCTTCAAGTAACGTGGTGATTATTTTGTTCACACTGTTCCCCATTTTACTCTTACTACAGTGTCTACTCTTCACACGAGTAAAATGCTGTGAGAGAGAAAACTGAGCTGCTCAGATGAGAGGGCGACGATAAAGATATCCAAGTGTTCTGGGGGGGGGGGGGGGGAATGACGGTAATCCGGCAGAATACAGCTCGATACAGGAATCTGTCAGAGCCAGCTGAAGATGAGTAAGATATGAAGCAGGCCTGAAGTGTTTTTATCCTCTCATCGTCTGTCAATGAAAAGACAATAACAAGTTGATAAGTGTCTGGTGCTAGAGCCTAGTGTCGTCGTGCTCAGTTGTCACCATGCAGGGATTGGGGTTAATTACATTTCAATTCAGTTAAAGTGAAACGACAATTCAAGAATTGAATGTGTATTTTTTGAATTGTAGTTTCAACTCACTTCCTAAATGAACGGAATTTAAATGAAACTATACACCAACCCTTGAGGACATAATGTTAGTTTTACACATTTGCATTTACCAGCTGGGTAACACTTTACTTGACACCCAGCGTCATAACCATGCCATGTCCCGTGTAGCTCAGTTGGTAGAGCATGGCGTTTGCAACGCCAGGGTTGTGGTTTCGATTCCCACGGGGGACCAGTACGGAATTTTTTTTTTATGAAATGTATGCATTCACTACTGTTAAGTCGCTCTGGATAAGAGCGTCTGCTAAATGACTAAAATGTAAAAAATGTCATAATATGGTCATGACACATGTATTTAGACCTATTGTGACATATTGCGTTATTTTATGGCTGGTTATGACACCTACATAAGAGTGTAAAAACCCACTAAACTTACCACGGTAGTTATTTTATGGCTGCTTATGACACCTACATAAATGTTTAACCTTTATTTAACTAGGCAAGTCAGTTAAGAACAAATTCCTATTTACAATGACGGCCTACACCGGCCAAACCCAGACGACGCTGGGTTTGAAAAAGGGGGTACATTTAAAAAAAACAAAAAATAAGAGACAATCTCCAGAAAATGTAACAGTGAAAAAGACTTGTTTGTCAAGCTGTACCTGTCTCATTAGACCACAAAGGCACTGACATCATTCCACGCAGCAGTAGGCTAATCAGTCTTTCTCTTTCCCTCTAACCATGACCAAGACAAAGAAAAGTATCTCTCTTTCTCTCTGTCTGTCTCTGTAGTTTCCTGACAAGGATTGGGGAGTAATTGATTACAATTGTAATATGTAATATGATTACAAAAAACAGTAACTGTAAACAGTTATGTTACCAGCTAAAATATTGTAATCAGATTACAGATACTTTTTAAAAACTAGATGATTCATTCTTGGATTACTTTTAAATTCAGAAAGGATGTTTGCTAAAAAAAACCACAACACCTTTCTGTTTTGTCAATGTCATTCAATTCAGCATTGAAAAAGAAGCAAGTTTAGGTTTGTTTCACCTGAGCGAGTCTGACAACAAGTCAGAGACCACTATGATGACGCACCAAATATATTTGATGTATCCTTTTTGTCTTCTTATAATGTCTCTTAACAGGAAGGAAATTTGAAAGTAGCTGAAAGTAATCAGATTACCTTACTGAGTTTGGGTAATCCAAAAGTTACGTTATTGATAAAAATGTTGGACAGGTAACTAGTAACTGTAAAGTATTACATTTAGAAAGTAACCTACCCAACCCTGTTCCTGACTGACAGTACATTTATATGCTAGCTGTCTGGGAAATGGATGGAGTGTGTTATAAAGGAAGGCTTATGTAATAGCTTCTGAGATTCTGTATTTTAGCTAAACATAGCAAAACACCTTTGGCTATATGGCTGAGCTCGGTCTGCTTTAATAAACAGCCTGTTGCCATTGAAAATTCTGTAATGCTGCGTCCATCAATGAGACACTTCCCCAGATAACCAGTTGGGGGCACTGTGGAACTGTCACTGCTCCACACAGCTTGTTGATTTTACTTTGCAGTGATGGTTTAAATTAAACATTGAAGCAAGTGAGAGAGAAGGGGGAGTGAAATAGCAAGACATAGAGAGAGAAGAGAGAGAGAGAGCAAGACATGGAGAAAGATGAGGGAGATATATATAGAGAGAGATGAGGGAGCTAGAGAGAGCTAAAGAGAGCGACAGAGAGCAAGAGGGCGCTAGAGAGAGAGAAATTGAGAGATAGAGAGAGTGTGCAAGAGGTACCAAAGTAAAACTGATGTGCCATGTACCTTTATAGCCAGATCTACAGTGAGTGTACAAAGAACACATTCCTAATTATTTTTGCCTTCAGAACAGCCTCAATTTGTCGTGGCATTGACTCTACAAGGTGCCGAAAGCGTTCCACAGGGATGCTGACCAATGTTGACTCCAATGCTTCCCACAGTTGTGTCAAGTTGGCTGGATGTCCTTTGGGTGGTGGACCATTCTTGATACACACAGGGAACTGTTGAGTGTGAAAAACCCAGCAGCAGATCTTGACACAAACCTGTGCGTCAGTTACAGTTGAAGTCGGAAGTTTACATACAGTACACCTTAGCCAAAAACATTTAAACTCAGTTTTTCCACAATTCCTGACATTTAATCCTAGTAAAAATTCCCTGTCTTAGGTCAGTTTATTTTAAGAATGTGAAATGTCAGAATAATAGTAGAGAGAATGATTTATTTCATCTTTTATTTTTTTCATCTTGTTCCCAGTGGGTCAGAAGGTTACAAACACTCAATTAGTATTTGGTAGCATTGCCTTTAAATTGTTTAACTTGGGTCAAACGTTTTGGGTAGCCTTTCACAAGCTTCCCACAATAAGTTGGGTGAATTTTGGCCCATTCCTCCTGACAGAGCTGGTATGACTGAATCAGGTTTGAAGGCCTCCTTGCTCGCACATGCTTTTTCAGTTCTGCCCACAACTTTTCTATAGGATTGAGGTCAGGGCTTTGTGATGGCCACTCCAATACCTTGACTTTGTTGTCCTTAAGCCATTTTTCCACAACTTTGGAAGTATGCTTGGGGTAATAGTCCATTTGGAAGACCCATTGCGACTAAGCTTTAACTTCCTGACTGATGTCTTGAGATGTTTCTACAATATATCCACCAAATTTTCCTGCCTCATGCCATCTATTTTATGAAGTGCACCAGTCCCTCCTGTAGCAAAGTACCCCCGCAACATGATGCTGCCACCCCCATGTTTCACGGTTGGGATGGTGTTCTTCGGCTTGCAAGCCTCCCCCTTTCCCTCCAAACATAACGATGGTCATTATGGCCAAAAAGTTATATATTTGTTTCATCAGACCAGAGGACATTTCCCCAAAAAGTGCGATCTTTGTCCCCATGTGCAGTTGCAAACCGTAGTCTGGCTTTTTATGGCGGTTTTGGAGCAGTGGCTTCTTCCTTGCTGAGCGGCCTTTCAGGTTATGTCGATATAGGACTCGTTTTACTGTGGATATAGATACTTTTGTACCTGTTTCCTCCAGCATCTTCACAAGGTCCTTTACTGTTGTTCTGGGATTGATTTGCACTTTTCGCACCAAAGTACGTTCATCTCTAGGAGAGAGAACACGTCTTCTTCCTGAGCGGTATGATGGCTGCATGGTCCCATGGTGTTTATCCTTGCGTACTATTGATTGTACAGATGAACGTGGTACCTTCAGATATTTGGAAATTGCTCCCAAAGATTAACCAGACTTGTGGAGGTCTACAATTTTTTTTCTGAGGTCTTGGCTGATTTCTTTTGATTTTCCCATGAAAATCAAAGAGGCACTGAGTTTGAAAGTAGGCCTTGAAAGACATCCACAGGTACTCCTCCAATTGACTCAAATTATTTCAATTAGCCTATCAGAAGCTTCTAAAGCCATGACATAATTTTCTGGTATTTTCCAAGCTGTTTAAAGGCACAGTGAACTTAGTGTATGTAAACTTCTGACCCACTGGAGTTGTGATACAGTGAATTATAAGCGAAATAATCTGTCTGTAAACAATTGTTGGAAAAATTACTTGTGTCATGCACAAAGTAGATGTCCTAACCGAGTTGCCAAAACTATAGTTTGTTTACAAGAAATTTGTGGAGTGGTTGAAAAACAAGTTTTAATGACTCCAACCTAAGTGTATGTAAACTTCCAACTGTACCTACTACCATACCCCGTTCAAAGGCCCTTAAATCTTTTGTCTTGCCCATTCACCCTCCTGAATGGCACGCATGCACAATCCATGACTCAATTGTGTCAAGGATTGAAGTGGATTTAACAAGTGACATCAATTAAGGATCATAGCTTGGTCAGTCTATGTCATGGAAAGCGCAGGTGTTCTTCACATCGGTGTCCCTAAACCGGGACGATTGTTGCTAACGTGCGCTAATGTGTTTGGAATGACGTTGTAAGTAACAGCCAACTTTCCAGGACATAGACATGTCTTATATGGGCAGGAAGCTTAAATTCTTGTTAATCTAACTGTACTGTTGAATTTACAGTAGCTATTACACAAAAAAAATATATATTTTTTTTTTGAGGAGAGTGCACAACAACAAAATGCTTTTATCACGGCGACTGGTTTGATACATTCACCTCTGAAGCTAAATAATGTACTTACATTCAGTAATCTTGCTCTATTTTGTCACCCTGAGGGTCCCAGAGATAAAAGATAGCATAGTTTTGTTTGATAAAATCTATTTTTATATTGAAATGTAGGAACTGGGTTCTACATTTTGAACCCCTGCTGAGTTCAGTTCACGTAACAGGGTTGACCTTAAAATTTGGGACAGATGTAAATTAATTGGGGCAGCAGGTAGCCTAGTGGTTAAAACGTTGGGCCAGTAACCGAGAGGTTGTTGGATCGAATCCCGAGTTGACAAGCTAGAAATCAGTCGTTCTGCCCCTGAACAAGGCAGTTAACCCACTGTTCACTGGTAGGCCATCATTGTAAATAAGAAATTGTTCTTAACTGACTTGCCTAATTAAATAAAGTTAAAAAAAATCACTAATCACATGAAATTATTGATGTTCAGAAATGACTGTCAAAGCAACAAAATAACTAGGGCTTTACAATGAAGGTGACATGTTGGGGTTAAATGGGTTAAAATCTTCCTAGATGTCAAAATGCTGAATTGTTTTCTCATATTATAAATCTGATTTGTTTAATTGTCCATGTTGTCTATATTAAATGGCACTTCATTTAATATAACAGGCTGTCAAATTAAATATTGGTGCACAATTTCTACTTAAAAAAATCAATGGACACAAAAAAGCACTCTTTTCATGGAACGACCTGTCTAGTATGCGGCTCTCTTTATCACAACATTCCACATCCACCAGGTCCAGGATCACATACCGCATACCACATTCATTGCTGATTTGTTCCAGAAAATGCAAACGATTTTGGCACCAACCACTGTAAAGTTGTACCAGATACATATTATACAATGCAAGATAAATCCCCAAATTGAAGCAATCCTGGATAACATTAGATTCTCTTTACATCCAAATAACCTTCAGTGAACCTGATTGGTTTAGCAATAAGATCAAGCCTGCCTTCCCACAGTCTGTAAAGCCAAGACAACGTGGACGTATATATATAAAAAAATATTCAATAAAATGGATTTAAGTCTTCTCATTGAAATGATACAGTAATAAACCAAACAAATAATTGATCAAATGTATGACAGATGTGCGATACAACTGAGCTTCACACACAGCGAAAATGTCAGGAGCAGTTGCGGTGATCGAGGTGGCAGTGACTCGGTGAGGCAGTGCGGTGACATTGTGGATGGATTAATGCAGTGCTGGGAGGCACGCAGCCCCCTTTTGCTATCATGACCTTGCCGACTGACTGCCACTCCACTCGGCCCTCGGAGGGGTTACTGCTCCTTAGGTAGGGCCTCAGCCGTGTCTGTCAGTCCCAAATCCTGCTTTCTTCCTGGGCTGCTTCATGTAGCTGTCTGTCTGTCAGACTCTGGGGATCGGAGAAAGCACTTTGTAGTGCTCTATGACAGAAGACTGTTTGGACTGATTGAAACTTGGCCAGGAGAACTTTGAGGAGTTGATGTGACATGTCATCCTGGAACGATAGATTAGGGACCCTGTACAATCAACCTTAAAGGTACAATCTTGGATGCGTTTTTTTTTCTTCAGCAAAATGCCAGGCCCACCACATACAGCTAAGTTTAGGGACTCTGTTCAAACAACCTTTTAGGAAAGGAAAGGCCTTTCCCTCCTGGAGGGAATCCGCCGCACTGGAAAGGTTTGAAGGACTGGTCTGGTGACACACATTGAAAGTACCTGACTATATGGAAAAGCAGTGCTTTTGAATGAAAGTCCTGCTCACCAAAATGGCGCTAATAGGCCTCCCATATTTTGACATACAACATGAGATAGCGCTTAAACACTTGACACGAAAACCCAATTAAGATCAGTTAGAAAGCACACAGTATGGGCTTTTACAACATATATAACGAAATGTTCTACTCTATGATAACCTTGTTTTAATTACGCAATTACATGGCCAACTCACAACCGCTCTCCCTCTCTTCGGTGAGTCGTTTAAACCAGCCCCCATAGTCATGGCCATTTGTTCGGCATAGCGATCGCTTTGAACTTGCAGGGAAATGTTATGCAAAAATCTTCTGCTTTGAAGCGGAGCAAAGTGCGCTTATTGAACAATTAGCATAGTTATTCTGGTCCTAATCATCCGGAGACTACAGCTGGCAAGAGGGGGTTTTAAATAGAATAAAACATATATTTTACAAGCTGCATCTTAATACCTGATTACATGCCCTAAGGTAAATGCAGTGATTACTGTGGTGTGCCCAAAATTACCCCATTGGGGGAGTTGACTGACTCTCTAAAGTCACTTTTAGGTGTTCCTGTAGAGCAACTAGTTAGAATAAAACCTTGCTTGTTGCACATCACTGTGGGAGAGAGTGGCTTCCATTATACTTTTGGATGTAATCTCATCCTTATTGAATACAGTCACAAAAGGTACATATTAACTTATATTCATGTGTAAAACAGTGGTTATATAAGCTATTAGTGGATATCATCTAATTTGACTAAACTATACAAAATCTAAAAACTATACAAGACAATACTCTCCCAACAGGGTATATCAACCTGTATTTACCAAATGACAGTTCAATACTGCATGATGGCTGACTGCCTTGGTGGATAAATGACTGCTATAGAAAAGCGGGAGTTAGAGATCGGAGAGGGTGGATGTTAGCTAGTCCTCTCACTACAGCTGTTGCAGAGAGGGGGGATAGGAGGCTCAGTTGGTAGAGGATGGCAAATGCAACACCAGGGTTGTGGGATCGATTCCCACGGGGGACCAGTACAAACAAATATGAAAAAGTATGCACTCACTACTGCATGTCGCTGAAATGTAGAAAATGTTAGTGCTCTCATTTTAGTTTGTTTATGCGCTCCATATAAATGAGATTTTTTTTTTTTCTTCGTTCCCCTTCTCTGAGAGTGACTCATACAAGCCCTAGATCATTTTTAGAACATCACAACCCATTAGTGTCGTGGAAAACTACGCCCACCTGTCAATGACTGGCTAAAGAAGCACAGACATTCAGAAAGGACTTTCGAGTAGAGTGAGCTTCGGATGCGTATTGACTACAAATGGTGTGTAAATGGATGGTGGACAGTCAGTCAGAATATAAGAGAATACCCAGGGCCGTGATTATCAGAGCTCTGCTGCTGATGCTGAAATGGGTGCATCCGAGTTGACGTGTTCTGTTTTTATGAGTGCTAAGCTATTGCTGAGGATGACCTTGAGTTGGGGCTGAAAAGTGTGTGTGCGTCTGTGTGTCTGAAGAGTCTTTGGGTGTGTGTGTGTGTGTGTGTGTGTGTGTGTGTGTGTGTGTGTGTGTGTGTGTGTGTGTGTGTGTGTGTGTGTGTGTGTGTGTGTGTGTGTGTGTGTGTGTGTGTGTGTGTGTGTGTGTGTGTGCGTGCATGCATGTGTGACAGTGTGTGTGTCCAGTTTTTACAGCTTCTATCTATCCTCTTTTACATAAGCCTGCCATGTTTGGACTACATACTCTTGTAGTCACGGCAACACAGGCAAACCGATGAGAAGTGCAGGCAGAATCCCTCATCATCTTTGGAGAGACATTTCAAAAACATATATTGTTGTTCTACACACCTAGAAAGATGGGTTCCTAAAGGGTTCTGCCTGTGTTCCCATAGGAGATCCCTTTTTGGTTCCAGGTAGAACTCCTTTGGGTCCCAATGTAGAAACCTCTGTGGAAAGGGTTCTACATGGAACTCAAAAGGGGTTCTTCAAAGGGTTCTCCTATGGGGACAGCCGATTAATCCTTTTTGGTTCTAGATAGAACCTTTTTTTCTAAGCGTTTACATGCTCTTCTATTTACCTATCATTGTTCTTTCAGGTTACCAAGGACAAGGTCTACGGTATGATGGGTTGAGCCCTTGTCAGTTATCTGGGTGCCTTAGGTAAGTCAACTATATTGTTAGCAGAGTAGTACAAACAGCCATTGAAATTGTACCGTTTGAAAAACCTGTTTACAATTCACATGTTCTTCATTTTGACAACTCATCATAGAGACATAGTGTTGTTAAATTACAGTTAATATCTCTCTCTCCGGTCCAGTGACCTGTGTTAGCTCAGTTTCATATTCACTACATAAAGCCTGATGTTTGCGAACATTTAACTCATCACATCTTATCAGAGCGTATCTCCTGTAACTGAGATTAATTACAAGAGGCCCCTCGTCACCAAAATTAGCGAGCTCAACTTATAAGTGATACATCAGCTATATATGCCAAATACGGCACAGCCATGACGGCATAAATCGCTCTTGTTTTCTCTGTCCTACTTTCTTTCGCTGCAGCAGATAGAAAACAAGTCTTGCGACGCAGTCAGTAATCGTGTTGTCTGCCTCTGTGCTGGTGTGCCAGAGCCTGGTGCTCACACAGAGGGAGATGTACCTTCAATTATTGATTGCAGCTATTACCGACCAAACCTCTGCTGGGTTATTTTGGAACCAACATGGGATAAACAGGCTGCAGCCTCCAAAAGGACCCACAAGACCAGCTTGTTGTTTTTGAAGACATTAGCATTGTAGATTTGAGCTCGGAGTGCCACCCTAACACCTGTCTAGTAATGCATTAGCACCTTGAAACATTTTTTTTTTCTCCAGAAGATAGCTACATTTTCATGGGTTTCTCACTCAAAGGCAAGCAGCTAGGTGCCAGGGATCAGACTCACAGTAGTTATATATGCTCCAGCAAACACAGTGGCATCAGATATGGCTTTTCTTCCTTTCCTAACTTCGGATGCAAATGCTCCATTTTAATGCTCCATTTTAGACAATATTGTATACATTTTTTACTTTCTTACTCCTAGTTGCACGGGTTTGTTTAAGTCATGGCAGGAGATAGACTGTCGCAATTTAGACGCTCTCGTAGAGGATAATAAATGATTTATTTATTTCTGGTTAATAAATTATTTATTTATGATAGAACAAATGAGTTTCTTTGAATGCCAAACAACAACAGTTCCAGCCCATGAGGTAGCCTAGGTTTTTTCATTTTGCAGTTTATTATAGCTTAAGAGCTTCAATCTAGGTTTTTTAAAGGATGGGCCTGCCTGCTCTGCCCTGTATCCTCTGATGAATGGTGAATTGCAGGTTCGGTTCCCATAGGCTACCGTACCATCTGCTGTTCAGCCGTGGAGTGGAGTGGAATGGGGGATGGGGACTGTACTACATTTTGCCTGCTATCAGTTCAGGTCCAGCTTAGCACAGCACACACCCAACTCCAGTATGCCTATTACGTGTGCACTGTGGTGTGAAACAAGCTTTTGCACCTGTCGAAGTGATGCTCCCCAACACCCCCCTGGGACGCGCCAAGGTGAGAGTCTCTGAGTCCCCCGGGAGTTAGCTCGCTCACAAAGAAAACATTTGGAACAGATGTGTTAAGTTCTTTCTTTCTACCTCTTCTCCCTGCCTACTTTGCCACCGCCAGCATGTTGTACTCCTCTAGCCTACCACTTCCCTGAGTAAAGCAGCTTTGTCTATGTCTAGGCTACCGCAGCATGGTACCACCAGACCACTGTTACGGGGCTCTCTAGCCCACCACCAAGCTCATCATGCAGTCATGATACACCACATATCTCTGACCCTGATGCCATCTTTGACTTGTTTAATCATTGAAAACAAAAGGCAAGATGGTTCAAAAGGAATTCCAGAAAGGTCGGTCCCCTCCAATCCATTTCTCTTTTTCTTCTCGCCAGACTGCTGGAGTAATGAGGAATATTAGTGGCTGCTCCAGATAAAAGGAGAACACTCAGAGAGCATTTAAGATCCCTATCTCATTGACGAGGGTTAGGGAGAAGTGTTGAGCCCAGATCTGGGATCAGAGATAAAGCTTCAGCTTTGATCTGGGGATGGGTCTGAATTCTCTAATCTCTAGCACCAGTCGTGGAACGAGTTAGCCATTTAGCGACCACCCCCACTCACAACACAAGATTCACGCCATGTTCCATTATACTGAGAATAACATTGCTAGCAAGAAGACAGCAAGAAAGGTGGACTTGGCTGGTAGTTACAGTAATTATTTTTTAACCCCACAACGTCTGTTACACTCTAGTATATTATGAGACTGATCTGACAGAGCTGTCGAAACGTTCAGTGTCATTATTAGTGATTTGTGTGGTTTTTACCTGACCTGAGGCCATGATATTTATCCATCAGATCCTACCTTTGGTCCTTTTAATTACTATATGTTCCAGTCTCATTAGACCCAAACGATCTCACATACCACCGCACATTTGTATGCACACTTAGACACATTATTGAGTGGGATAGGGTAACACTGTCGTCCTAATTAGGAATCAGAGTGCACCAAATGACACACTATTCCCTTTGTAGTGCACTACTTTAGACCAGGGCACATAAGGATCTGGTCAAAAGTAGTGCACTATATATAGGGAATAGGTTGCCATTTCGGACACAACCAGCGGCAAGAATTTGGTATTTAAAGTATTATTGATTTTTGTAAACCGCTGCTGAGTCTTTGATTTCGGGGCTTGACAAAAAATGCTGCAGAGGAAGTTTTTTCTTCCCCCTGTTGAGCATGGACAAATCCTGCAAACGATGATCGAAGAAAAGCTCATTTATGCAAATAAGTCAGTGGAATGCCTCACCTTAAATACTGTGATTGAACCAGTCAGCGAACTTTCTCTCTTCACCGTCTTTTTTTTTGTGTGAGATGGCCACCATTGTTCCTGTACCCAAGAAGGCAAAGAGAACTGAACTAAATGACTACCGCCCCGTAGCACTCACTTCTGTCATCATGAAGTGCTTTGAGAGACTAGTCAAGGATCGTATCACCTCCACCTTACCGGCCACCCTAGACCCACTTCAGTTTGCATACCGCCCCAACAGGTCCACAGACGATCCAATCGCCATCACACTGCACACTGCCCTATCCCATCTGGACAAGAGGAATACCTATGTAAGAATGCTGTTCATTGACTACAGCTCAGCATTCAACACCATAGTACCCCCTGGGTCTCAACCCCGCCCTGTGCAACTGGGTCCTGGACTTCCTGACGGGCCATCCCCAGGTGGTGAAGATAGGAAACAACATCTCCACTTTGTTGACCCTCAACACTGGGGCCCACAAGGGTGCGTGCTCAGCCCCCTCCTGTACTTCCTGTTCACCCATGACTGCGTGGCCACGCACGCCTCCAACTCAATCATCAAGTTTGCAGACGACACAACAGAAGTGGGCTTGATTACCAACAATGATGAGACAGCCTACAGGGAGGAGGTGAGGGCACTCGGAGTGTGGTGTCAGGAAAACAACTACTCACTCAACGTCAACAAAACAAAGGAGGAGATTGTGGACTTCAGGAAACAGCAGAGGGAGCACCCCCCATCCACATCAAGGGGACAGCAGTGGAGAAGGTGGAAAGTTTTAAGTTCCTCTGCGTACACATCACAGACAAACTGAAATGGTCCACCCACACAGACAATGTTTTGAAGAAGGCGCAACAGCGCCTCTTCAACCTCAGCAGGCTGAAGAAATTTGACTTGTCACCTAAAACCCTGACAAACTTTTACAGATGCACAATCAAGAGCATCCTGTCGGGCTGTATCACAGCTTGATACGGCAACTGCAGCGCCCTCAACCGCAAGGCTCTCCAGAGGGTAGTGAGGTCTGCACAACGCATCACCAGGGTCAAACTACCTGCCCTCCATGACACCTACAACACCCGATGTCACAGGAAGGCCAAAAAGATCATCAAGGACAACAACCACACGAGCCACTGCCTGTTCACACCGCTACCATCCAGAAGGCGAGGTCAGTACAGGTGCATCAAAGCTGGAACCGAGAGACTGAAAAACAGCTTCTTTCTCAAGGCCATCAGACTGTTAAACAGCAATCACTAACTCAGAAAGGCTGCTGCCTACATTGAGACCCAATCTCTGTCCACTTTAATAAATGGATCACTGGTCACTTTAAACAATGTCACTTTAATATCGTTTACATATCTTACATTACTCATCTCATATGTATATACTGTATTTTATACCATCTATTACACCTTGCCAATGCCGTTCGGCTGTCGGTCATCCATATATTTGTATGTACATATTCTCATTCCCCCCTTTAGATTTGTGTGTATTAGGTAGTTAGGTAGATTACTTGTTAGATATTACTGCACTGCCGGAACTAAAAGCACAAGCATTTCACTACACCTCACATTAACATCTGCTAACCATGTGTATGTGACCAATACAATTTGATTTGATTTTGAGACCAGTGAAATATATTTACACAGAGTTAATGGCAGGCCCTAAGACAGATCAGTGAAGAAGGGTATTATTAACCTGTAGGCTTCCAACTAATCATATCACTGGTCTAACTGCACCTTTTTGGACACACTCAGGGTATGCATCCCAAATTGCAGCCTATCCCCCATCGGGCTCTGGTCATAAGAAGTGTACTATTTAGGAAATAGGGGGATATTTGGGATGCAAACGTGGTCTTTTAACCCTCATGTGTGGGATATGGCTTGTTTTACTTCATCTGACATCACATTTCTGAAGGCCATTCCCTGTAACCTACACTTGCACTCAGTGAATACTCACAAATCCATTTAAATTGAGCCCAGTTCAAATTCAGGATCACACTCCCTCTGCCCCCACATCCTAGAGTCCTAGCTAGAACTCACAATAATGACAGTCTGTCTGCCACTTCAGTACACAGGATACACACATGAGTGCACACACACGCATGCATGCACACACGCACACACGCACACGCACACACACACACACACACACACACACACACACACCACACACACACACACACACACACACACACACACACACACACACACACACACACACACTGCAAAGGGAGGGTATATTACTGGAAAGTTTACCAATAAACTACCAGAATTTTGGTTTTTGGGAGGAATATTGTAAGATGACATTTAATGGCCGTTTTGGGTACTTCAGATTATCACAGGTGTCTGTAATTAACTCCGGCCCTCTGTGTGGCCTTATCATGTGACAATACAGAAAATAACAAAATAAGATTATAAAAAATATTTACAAAGCTGTAAAACATTATCTTAAATATAAACCATCAACTTAATGAATACCATTGGTGTTTAATATGTAGGTTTCAGCATGAAATATCCTTTATATAATCTTTACACACTTTGATTTAATTAGACTATGCCAATACGTCTTTGTTGTTAATGTTTTGGCACCAAACTGGAGGCAGTTGTAAAAAGGTCAATAGTTGGAAGAGTTCATTCAAAATAATGACATTGTTGATTAGATGCCTGCAAAGCCAACGCCCCCTGAAGGGAGAGCAGAATATACAAGGAAATTCTCTAAGCTGCTAATGAGAACCTTGACGACCTTGTACCTAGCCAGTGGGGATTCCGGTGGGGTGCCCAGTGGCAGTGCTGGCAACACTAGCTGCAGTAACCCATGGGGGGGGGGGGGGGGGGGGGTTGGGTTGTCATCCCAATGCCCGGCAGACCACCCCCGACCCCCCGGATCCCATCGCCCCGGAGAGACTGGGATCCATCCTTTGAAAAGAACACACAGTGCCACCCACCGAACAGAAGCAGATCAACCACCAAATGCATTTCCATCTCCCTCACCTCGATTTGTATTATATATAGGCATTAAATATATATGGGAGCCAAAGGGAGAGTGCATGGGACACACAGAGGGGTCTCTGTTTGAGAGATGTAACAAAGTAATTTAGCAAACGTGGAGGACTGGTTGCATAAGGCAGAACCCATCGCCACCCGGCCCTCTGTGTTTAACTCTGACTTCCATGATAGTAGCCTACTGACCTTCTACAAAGTAGAAGTCCTAACCGACTTCAAAACTTCCGAGTTGAAGTCGGAAGTTTACAATCACAGGTTGGAGTCATTAATACTCGTTTTTCAATCAATTTCTTGATAAAAAACTATAGTTTAGACAAGTCGGTTAGGACATCTACTTTGTGCATGACACAAGTAATTTGTCCAACAATTGTTTCAGACAGATTATTTCACTTTTAATTCAGTGTATCACAATTCCAGTGGGTCAAAAGTTTACATACACTAAGTTGACTGTGCCTAGGCCTACCTTCAAACTCAGTGCCTCTTTGCTTGACATCATGGGAAAATCAAAAGAAATCAGCCAAGACCTGAGAAAAAAAATTGTAGACCTCCATAAGCCTGGTTCATCCTTGGGAGAAATGTCCAAACGCCTGAAGGTACCACGTTCATCTGTACAAACAATAGTACGCAAGTATAAACACCATGGACCACACAGCCGTCATACCGCTCAGGAAGGAGACGCGTTCTGTCTCCTAAAGATGAATGTACTTTGGTGCGAAAAGTGCAAATTAATCCCAGAACAACAGCAAAGGACCTTGTGAAGATGCTAGAGGAAACAGTTACAAAATATCTATATCCACAGTAAAACGAGTCCTGTATCAACATAACCTGAAAGGCCGCTCAGCAAGGAAGAAGCCGCTGCTCCAAAACCGCCATAAAAAAGCCAGACTACGGTTTGCAACTGCACATGAGGACAAAGATCGTACTTTTTGGGGAAATGTCCTCTGGTCTGATGAAATAAAAATAGAACTGTTTGGCCATAATGACCATCGTTATATTTGGAGGGAAAGGGGGAGGCTTGCAAGCCGAAGAACACCATCCCAACCGTGAAACATGGGGGTGGCAGCATCATGTTGCGGGGGTACTTTGCTACAGGAGGGACTGGTGCATTTCACACAATAGATGACATCATGAGGCAGGAAAATTATGTGGATATATTGAAGCAACATCTCAAGACATCAGTCAGGAAGTTATAGCTTGGTCGCAAATGGGTCTTCCAAATGGACAATGACCCCAAGCATAATGGCAAAATGGCAAATGATGGCTTAATGGCATAATGGCAAAATGGCTTAAGGACAACAAAGTCAAGGTATTGAGGTGGCCATCACAAAGCCCTGACCTCAATCCTATAGAAAATGTGTGGGCAGAACTGAAAAAGCGTGTGCTAGCAAGGAGGCCTACAAACCTGACTCAGTTACACCAGCTCTGTCAGGAGGAATGTGCCAAAATTCACCCAACTTATTCTGGGAAGCTTGTGGAAGGCTACTCAAAACATTTGATCTAAGTTAAACAATTTAACGGCAATGCTACCAAATACTAATTGAGTGTATGTAACCTTCTGACCCACTGGGAATGTGATGACAGAAATAAAAGCTGAAATAAATCATTCTCTCTACTATTTTTCTGACATTTCACATTCTTAAAATAAAGTGGTGATCGTAACTGACCCAAGACAGGGAATTCTTACTAGGATTGAATGTCAGGAATTGTGAAAAGTGAAAAACTGAGTTTAAATGTATTTGGCTAAGGTGTATGTAAACTTCCGACTTCAACTGTATAAAGATCCAGTCCATTTAAGGCTTTTTGCACTACAGTGCTGTGATGCAAAAATTCTAGCTAAATGCTTGGCGCATAGAATTGAAAAGGTATTGTTAGGTATTATTCATTCTAATCAGAAAGTTTTTTTTACATGGATAATACATTGGAGATAATATAAGACAAATACTGGAAACAATAGAATACTATGAAATATCGGGGACACCAGGCCTGGTTTTGCTAGCTGATTTTGAAAAGGCTTTTGATAAAGTACAATTGGAGTTTATATATAAATACCTAGAATATTTCAATTTTGAAGAATCTCTTATTAAATGGGTTAAGGTTATGTATAGCAACCCTAGGTGTAAACTAGTAAATAATGGCTACATCTCAGAAAGTTTTAAACTGTCAAGAGGAGTAAAACAAGGTTGTCCACTATCAGCATATCTATTTATTATTGCCATCGAAATGTTAGCTGTTAAAATTAGATCCAACAATAATATTAATGGATTAGAAATCCGTGGCTTAAAAACAAAGGTGTCATTGTATGCTGATGATTCATTGTTTCTTTTAAAACCACAATTAGTATCCCTCCACAGCCTCATAGAGGATCTAAATACTTTTGCTAACCTTTCTGGATTAAAACCAAATTAGGATAAGTGTACTATACTACGTATTGGATCACAAAAAAATGCTACTTTCACATTACCATGTAGTTTACCAATAAAATGGTCTGACGAGGATGTGGACATACTCAGTATAGAAATCCCAAAATAAATAAATTATCTCACTCCGATACATTTTTATTGAAAGTTATCAAAAACAGGTTAGATCTTGCTACCACGGAAAGGAAAATACCTGTCTATTTGTGGAAAAATCACCCTGATTAACTCTTTAGTCATATCCCAGTTGACCTATTTGCTTATGGTTTTGCCTACACCT
The DNA here is from genome assembly GCF_965601325.2 of Salmo salar. Classification (NCBI taxonomy): domain Eukaryota; kingdom Metazoa; phylum Chordata; class Actinopteri; order Salmoniformes; family Salmonidae; genus Salmo; species Salmo salar. Next base: position 67,352,771 of record NC_138306.1, read on the forward strand.
AGTGACCTGCTTTTTAAATGATATTATAATTATAATATATTATATTTATTTCGAATGGCAAGCCAGACAAAATTAAAAGGGCCTATTTATATAACGAATATGAATTCGGTAGGGCAGAAATTATTAAATATTAAAGCATTAGACCTCTCACTAAAGGCATCAGTCATACGAAAGTTATTCTTAAATCCGAAATGGCTCTCTAGTAAATTGGTAGGAATGTCTCACCCCATGTTCAAGAATGGCCTTTTCCCCTTTATTCAGATTACAATTGCTCACTTTCAGTTGTTTGAAAACGAAATAATCTCCAAAATATTGTTATTTTTTAAACAAGCCTTAGAAAGTTGGTTGTAATTTCAGTGTAATCCACCTGAAAAGACAGAACAAATAATACAACAAATATTGTGGTTAAACTGAAATATTCTAATTGATTAAAAAAAAACATAGTTTTTGATAAACATTTTTAAAAGGTATACTTTTAAGTAAATGATATCATAAATAGGACTGGTGGAGCTAACACAAACATATGGAAATGTCTGCTCTACCCAAAATTACAACCAACTAATTGCAACATTACCACAGAAATGGAAGAGGCAAGTAGAAGGGGGAAAAAGTAAGGAACTTGCCTGTCGGCCCTGCATTAAAGACCATAAATGGTTAAAGAAATGATGATAAATAAAAACATATACCAATTTCATTTACCAAACAATTGACAGCTGTGCCATATAAATTGCAAATAGTTGGGAAGAGATTTTCGATGTATCCATTCCATGGCACATGGTTTATGAATTGACATGCAAAACAGGCTGGATTCAAAACTTCAAATTTTTCTATTTAAATTATTATTCAAAATTCTTGCAACCAATAGAATGTTATATATATGGGGGATACAATCTTCTCAGCTCTGCAGATTTTGCTGTGAGGAGGCAGAGTCATTAGATCATTTATTTTGGTACTGTCCATATGTAGCTCGTGTTTGGTCACAGGTCCAGGAATGGCTGAAGAATTGCAACATTTGCCTAGGACTAACGCTGCAGATAGCAATACTGAAAAGTTTTGAAAAGTCATAGTCAATCAATCAATAATATAATAATTATTTTAGAAAATATATATATATATATATATATGTTTTGACACCAAACTGGTGGCAGTTGTAAAAAAGTTCAATTGTTGGAAGAGTTCATTCAAAATAATGCCATTGTTGATTAGATTATTTTTTAATTAATTAGGCTATTTTGAATATAATAAATGATAAATATGAATGAATACTTTTTTTATTCAAGTATAATTTACCAAAGTTACATAATCATTACATGTTAATTACCAAAATTACTGAAAATGTAAGTAACTTTGGTAAATTACCACTGGCTTTGCAACCCTACACACGCGTGCACAAGCGCGCACACACACGCTCAAGGATAAAGGCACTGGTGGGAAGAACTCCTTTGACTGTCGAGGTGTTACACTAAAAAGTTTGAAACTTGAAGGGTGTGTGTTACTGCACACCTCAGAGAGTTGGTACAGAAGCCAAGGCTGTCAGTTCAGACACCTTTTTTACTTTCTATCGTTTCCACAGTGGCTGCCTTCACTGGACATCACCCAGGAAATGTATTTTGAACTCAACTTGTCTTGGCATATAGTAGGATGTGTGTGTGTGTTCGCACCCAATAAACATACCATCTGTGCATCTATGAATTTCAACATTCAATTGTGTTTCCACAAGTGTAAATCAATGAATCATATGTACACACATTTTCTCCAAAGTGCCACTGCATTAGGTTTATCTTTTTTGATGTCAGTATGCGTTGGTGAGGAACACTCCGGCAGGCAGCGAGCCTTCACTTAATTCCTCTTGACATTCAGGCAAACAGGAAATTAATTCAGATGATCAATATTGCCATTGACGGCTCAGGAGAGACCTGTCGTACTGTATATGCTTTTTCCTGCTGAAGCCGCCTGCCACATAAGTATACAGGACACACACACACACACACACACACACACACACACACACACACACACACACACACACACACACACACACACACACACACACACACCATGCAGCAGCAGCGTTGTGTAAAGTTGACAGCGTGTTTTTCCCGGATGATGTGGCAGACAGATTGCGTTCACCGCTGTAAATAGAAAGTGGAATAGTGCAGCCAAAGCAGGCCTGACAGCCAGGCCATCTTATCTAACTGTGTGGTAAAACACAAACACATCCAGGCACCACAGGTCAATATCAGCAATACATAACAATGTAGTGTTTCAGACCAAACCCACTCACTTCTCCTCAAAACAGTGCAACTGTAGGTGTATTAGAAGCATGTTCACCACAACTCAGATTGTAAGTCTTGTGGTTGAACGACATACGTTAAATGTGAAGTGACATTGCCTTGCAAAAGTATTCATCACCTTGGTGTTTTTCCTATTTTGTTGCATTACAACCTGTAATTTAAATAGATTTTTATTTGGATTTCATGTAATGGACATACACAAAATAGTCAAAATTGGTGAAGTGAAATGAAAACGATATTGTATGGAAAAGTGGTGCGTGCATTTGTATTCACCCCCTTTGCTATGAAGCCCCTAAATAAGATATGGTGCAACCAATTACCTTCAGAAGTCACAGTATTAGTTAAATAAAGTCCACCTGTGTGCAATCTTTGTGTCACATGATCTGTCACATGATCTCAGTATGTGTACACCTGTTCTGAAAGGCACAAGAATCTGCAACACCACTAAGCAAGGGGCACCACCAAGCAAGCGGCACCATGAAGACCAAGGAGCTCTACAAACAGGTCAGGGACAAAGTTGTGGAGAAGTACAGATCAGGGTTGGGTTATAAAAAAATATCTGAAACTTTGACCATCCCACGGAGCACCATTAAATCCATTATTAAAAAATGGAAAGAATATGGCACCACAACAAACCTGCCAAGAGAGGGCCGTCCAACAAAACTCACGGACCAGGCAAGGAGGGCATTAATCAGAGAGGCAACAAAGAGACCAAAGATAACCCTGAAGGAGCTGCAAAGCTCCACAGCGGAGATTGGAGTATCTGTCCATAGGACCACTTTAAGCCGTACACTCCACAGAGCTGGGCTTTACGGAAGAGTGGCCAGAAAAAATCCATTGCTTAAAAAACACATTTGGTGTTCGCCAAAAGGCATGTGGGAGACTCCCCAAACATATGGAAGAAGGTACTCTGGTCAGGTGAGATTAAAATTGAGCTTTTTGGCCATCAAGGAAACGCTATGTCTGGCGCAAACCCAACACCTCTCATCACCCTGAGAACACCATCCCCACAGTGAAGCATGGTGGTGGCAGCATCATGCTGTGGGGATGTTTTTCATCAGCAGGGACTGGGAAACTGTTCAGAATTGAAGGAATGATGGAAATTCTTGAGGGAAACCTGTTTCAGTCTTCCAGAGATTTGAGACTGGGACAGAGGTTCACCTTCCAGCAGGACAATGACTCTAAGCATACTGCTAAAGCAACACTCGAGTGGTTTTAGGGGAAACATTTAAATGTCTGGGAATGGCCTAGTCAAAGCCCAGACCTCAATCCAATTGAGTATCTGTGGTATGACTTAAATAATTGCTGTACACAGTTTTGTCTTGAAGAATAGGCAAAAATCCCAGTGGCTGGATGTGCCAAGCTTATAGAGACATACCCCAAGAGACTTGCAGCTGTAATTGCTGCAAAAGGTGGCTCTACAATGTATTGACTTTGGGGGGTGAATAGTTATGCACACTCAAGTTTTCAGTTTTTTTGTCTTATTTCTTGTTTGTTTCACAATAAAAAATATTTTGCATCTTCAAAGTGATAGGCATGTTGTGTAAATCAAATGATACAAACCGAAATAGGAAAAATGTCAGGGGGGGGGGGGGGGGTGTATACTTTCACAAGCCACTGTACCTTACATTTGGAGAGCAGACTCATCTCATATGCTATGTGGGCTATTATGGAGTGTTTTTCACATGGGCTGAGGCGTGATGAGGAAAATAGTGGCTGACATGTTGCAATGATACTTTCTGACATGATTATGATACTTTCTGTGATAAATTAGTGCTAAAAGCAAAACCACCAGAAACAAAAGCCTGCATGTCCATAGATTTTGTTATTGTCTCTCAAGATCTTAGGAGTAAACATCTGTTTAAAACCATGAGGAGTATGGTGTGGGGGAGGAGGAGGAGTGGCAGGGAGGAGGAGGATGAGGGTTGGAGGAGGTGAAGGTGTTGGAGCAGTAGGATGCTGTGCTATCTTGGCAACCTCTGAGATCACAAGCTAGCGAGGCCTTGGTGGACCTGTGTGCCCGACTGTTTCAGTTGCACCTACAGTTTGTCTCATGGGATGGGCTTCCTACTGAAGGACAAGAGCAAAGTAGAGGAAGGACAAGGAAAGGGATAGAGCCTTCCCCTCTCTCTCTCTCTCTCTCTCTCTCTCTCTAATTGATATTATATAATGGTATTGATCGTGTCTGGGGCAGTTCAGTATCCAGTCACATAATGATCAGCAAAATAAATCATTATTATAAACTGATTTGGCTAATACGAAGTGTCTGGTTCAGTTAGTTCTCATTCTATTGTATTACTTAGACATCAGAAAGATGACTTGCACTTTCCTCGAATTGTTCCACCATGTCACGGTTCCCTCTGGAACTTTCATTGCGCACACCTGGCCCCTATTCCCACTGATTGTATTTGTATATATGTGCCCTTTGTTCACCATGGTGCTTCGATTATTGTTCCAATGTCCGTTGGTGCGTGTGAGTACTTGTGCTGTGTGTTTTGGGCTGTCGTGCCCTTGTGGATTGAGCAGATGATTACGGGTCTTGTCCTGTGGGTTAATCATTGTGTGCTGGTGTTATTTTTTCGAGGTACTCCTCGCTCTTTTGTTTGGGTTGCAACCCTGTGTTTGTTTGGTCTTCGTCCCCATGCCTTTACACAGCACGCCGCCATTTGGGGCTTAATAAAAAACCCTATTACACATTCCTGTGCCTGTCTTCTGAATCATTTATGCCAACGTGACAGAATAATCGACCATTGAGGGAGACGGGAATGGCCCGTCCGCCGACGCTGCGACTGGGTCGTCCGACGTCGCCACAACGCGTCCATCCGACGACAACTTCAGCAGCCACAACTGGCCCGTCCGACGCCGCCACAAGCAGTCCATCTGACGCCACTGCTACTGGTCCGTCTGACGACGAGGCAACTTTGGCAGCTGCATCGGGTCCTGATCAACCCGCCCTGCGTTCCTGTGATTGTCCACGAGACCGGTGTCGTTGCGCTGCTGTTGCAGGGGTGTAGAGGCTAATGCTAATGTATGGGGTTTGCATATAGAGTATTACATTATAATTGGATAGTTTATATGTATATATTTTTATTCCATTCCTTTACTTAGATATGTGTGTATTAGGTAGTTGTTGTGGAATTGTTAGATTGCATGTTACATTTCTCTACACTCACAAGAACATCTGTGTAATGTCTTGTCTGTGGTGTGGCGGAAAGAAGCGCAGGAAGCAGCGAACACTGTGTGGTAATTTTAATCAAGAACCACCCGTACAAAATAAGAGGTCTCCCAACAACAGGGAAAAATACAATGGACAAGCACAGTCAACAAACGCAGTTGACATACAGAAAAACAATCCCGCACAATAGGGTGCGGGCCAGCTGAACTAAATAGCCCTCTTAATTACCTAACTCAGGGCAGGTGAGAAAACATAAAAAAAAGGGAAAAACAAAAAGGGAATCGGTGGTAGCTAATAGGCCGGTGACGACGACCGCCGAGCGCCACCCGAGCAGGAGGGGGCGCCACCGTCGGTAGGAATCGTGACAGTACCCCCCTCCTGACGCGCGGCCCCTGCAGCGCGCCGACACCGGCCTCGAGGCCGACCCGGAGGACGAGGCGCAGGGCGATCCGGACGGAGGCGGTGGAACTCCTTCAACATGGATGGGTCCAAGACGTCCTCCGCCGGCACCCAGCACCTCTCCTCCGGACCGTACCCCTCCCAGTCCACAAGGTACTGCAGGCCCCCCGCCCGGCGTCTCGAGTCCAGAATGGCCCTTACGCTGTACGCCGGGGACCCCCCGATGTCCAGGGGGGGTGGAGGGACCTCCGGCACCTCATCTTCTTGTAGGGGACCAGCCACCACCGGCCTGAGGAGAGACACATGAAACGAGGGGTTAATACGGTAATAGGAAGGGAGTTGCAACCGATAACACACCTCGTTTATCCTCCTCAGGACTTTGAAGGGCCCCACACACTGCGGCCCCAGCTTCCGGCAGGGCACGCGGAGAGACAGGTTCCGGGTCGAGAGCCAGACCCTGTCACCCGGTGCGAACACCGGCGCCTCACTGCGGTGGCGGTCAGCACTCCTTTTCTGCCTAGCACTGGCCTCCTTCAGTGAGTCCTGTACTGCTTTCCAGGTCTCCTTGGAGTGCTGAACCCAGTCCTCCACCGCAGGAGCCTCGGTCTGGCTCTGGTGCCATGGGGCCAGGACCGGCTGGTACCCTAGCACACACTGGAAGGGTGACATGTTAGTAGAGGAGTGGCGAAGTGAGTTCTGGGCTAACTCTGCCCAAGGAATATACCTCGCCCACTCCCCTGGCCGGTCCCGGCAATACGACCTCAGGAACCTGCCCACCTCCTGGTTCACCCTCTCCGCCTGCCCATTGCTCTCGGGGTGATAACCGGAGGTTAAACTGACCGAGACCCCCAGCCGCTCCATAAACGCCTTCCAGACCCTGGATGTGAACTGGGAACCCCGATCAGAGACAATATCCTCCGGCACCCCGTAGTGCCGGAAGACGTGGGTAAATAGGGCCTCCGCAGTCTGCAGGGCCGTAGGGAGACCGGGCAAGGGGAGGAGACGGCAGGACTTAGAAAACCGATCCACAACCACCAGAATCGCAGTGTTCCCCTGAGAGCGGGGAAGATCTGTCAGGAAGTCGATAGACAGGTGCGACCATGGCCGTTGCGGAACGGGGAGGGGCTGTAACTTCCCTCTCGGTAAATGCCTAGGAGCCTTACTCTGGGCACAGACCGAACAGGAAGAGACATATGACCTCACGTCCTTAGCCAAGGTGGGCCACCAATACTTCCCCCTTAGACTCCGCCCTGTCCTCTCTACACCAGGATGACCCGCCGCAGGTAGCGTGTGCGCCCACCGAATCAACCGATCGCGAACATCGAGCGGCACATACATGCGCCCCACGGGCACCTGCGCAGGCGCAGGATCCAACACCAGTGCCCGCTCGATGTCCGCGTCCACCTCCCACACCACTGGTGCCACCAGCCTAGACGCTGGAATGATGGGAGTTGGATCGATGGGGCGGTCATCCGTGTCATACAGACGGGACAGCGCGTCGGCTTTAGTATTAAGGGAACCCGGTCTATATGAGATGGTAAACCTAAACCGGGCGAAGAACATGGCCCACCTTGCCTGACGTGGATTCAGTCTCCTCGCTGCCCGGATGTACTCCAGGTTTCGGTGGTCGGTCCAGATGAGAAAGGGGTGCTTAGCCCCCTCAAGCCAGTGTCGCCACACCCTCAAGGCTTTGACTACCGCTAGCAACTCCCTGTCCCCCACATCGTAGTTACGCTCCGCCGAACTGAGCTTCCCTGAGAAGAAAGCGCAGGGGCGGAGTTTCGGTGGCGCACCCGAGCGCTGTGATAGCACGGCACCCACCCCAGCCTCGGATGCGTCCACCTCTACTACGAACGCTAAAGATGGGTCCGGGTGCGCCAACACGGGCGCGTCGGTGAACAGGGTCTTCAACTTCTTGAAGGCTCCGTCCGCCTCCGTCGACCATCTCAAACGCGCCGGCCCCCCCTTCAGCAGTGAGGTAATGGGAGCCGCTACCTGGCCAAACCCCCGGATAAACCTCCGGTAGTAGTTGGCAAAGCCCAAGAACCGCTGCACCTCCTTCACCGTGGTTGGAGTCGGCCAATTACGCACGGCCTTAACGCGGTCACACTCCATCACCACCCCCGTGGTGGAAATGCGATAACCCAGAAAGGAGACGGCTCGTTTGAAAAACTCACACTTCTCAGCCTTAACGTATAGGTCATGCTCCAGCAGTCTACCAAGCACCCTGCGCACCATGGACACATGCGCGGAGCGGGTGGCGGAATATATCAGAATGTCATCGATATAGACAATCACGCCCTGCCCGTGCAGGTCCCTGAGAATCTCGTCAACAAAGGATTGAAAGACGGCTGGAGCATTTTTCAACCCATACGGCATGACGAGGTACTCATAATGGCCTGATGTGGTACTAAAGGCGGTTTTCCACTCGTCTCCCTTCTTGATACGCACCAGGTTATACGCGCTCCTGAGATCCAATTTTGTGAAGAACTGTGCTCCGTGAAATGATTCCACCGCCGTAGCGATAAGAGGTAGTGGGTAACTAAACCCCACCGTGATCGCGTTTAGACCTCTATAATCAATGCACGGACGCAGACCTCCCTCCTTTTTCTTCACAAAAAAGAAACTCAAGGAAGCGGGTGAGATGGAGGGCCGAATGTACCCCTGTCCCAAGGATTCCGTGACGTATGTCTCCATAGCCGCCGTCTCCTCTTGTGACAAGGGGTACACGTGACTCCTGGGAAGCGCAGCGTTAACCTGGAGATCTATCGCACAATCCCCTTGTCGATGAGGTGGTAATTTAGTCGCTCTCTTTTTACAAAAAGCGATCGCCAAATCGGCGTATTCAGGGGGAATGCGCACGGTGGACACCTGGTCTGGACTCTCCACCGACGTGGCACCTATGGAAACTCCTAGACATTTCCCTGAACACTCCTCCGACCACCCCTGGAGAACCCCCTGTTTCCATGAAATGAGGGGATTGTGACCAGCCAGCCAGGGGACCCCCAGCACCACTGGAAACGCAGGTGAATCAATAAGGAAAAAGTTAATGCTTTCCCTATGATTCCCCAGCGTTACCATGTCCAGCGGCACCGTAGACTCCCTGACTAGCCCTGACCCTAATGGTCGGCTATCTAAGGAGTGCACGGGGAAGGGGGAATCTATCGGCACCCGTGGAATGCCCAGCTTAATGGCAAGTCCACGGTCCATAAAGTTCCCAGCTGCGCCTGAATCGACTAGCGCCCTATGCTGGGAAGAGGGAAAAAATTTTGAAAATGAAACAGGCAAAAACACATGACCAACAGGGGGTTCTGGGCGAATCTGGTGCTGACTCACCTGAGGTGACCGAGAAGTGTTCTGCCTGCCTTCTCGACTCCCAGACTGGCTCCTCCAGCACCGGTCGGCCGTGTGTCCTCTCCGACCACAGCTGGTGCAGGAGGAGCCACCTCCTCCGGTGCCCCTTGGCACGGCCCCCCCTACCTCCATAGGGGTAGGGGCGGGGGTGCACGGGGGTGGAACGGGCAGGACCCTCTCCGAACGCCCGCGGGCAGCCAGCAAATTGTCCAACCGTATGGACATGTCAATGAGTTCGTCCAGGGATAGATTGGTGTCCCTACAGGCCAGCTCCCTGCGGACGTCCGCCCGGAGACTACACCGGTAGTGGTCTATGAGGGCCCTGTCATTCCACCCCGCTCCAGCAGCCAAGGTCCTAAACTCCAGCGCGAAGTCTTGAGCGCTCCTCGTCTCCTGCCTGAGGTGGAACAGCCGTTCACCCGCCGCTTTACCTTCGGGGGGGTGGTCGAAAACAGCCCGAAAGCGGCGGGTGAACTCTGGGTAGTGGTCCCTCGCCGAGTCTGGAGCGTTCCAGACCGCATTAGCCCACTCCAGAGCTCGGCCCGTCAGGCAGGAAACGAGGGCACTTACGCTCTCCTCTCCTGTAGGAGCAGGTCTGACGGTGGCCAGGTACAACTCTAGCTGGAGAAGAAACCCCTTGCACCCAGCCGCCGTCCCATCGTACTCCCTCGGGAGTGCCAGGCGAAGCGCGCCAGAGCCAGACGTCGTAGGAGGAGGAGATGGTTGTATCGGGGGGGGTGTAGGTGGAGAGAGGATACCACTCCTCTCCCATCGTTCCATCCTCTCCATCATCTGGTCCATGGCGGATCCGATGCGATGCAGGACCGATGTATTGTGCTGGACACGTTCCTCCATTGAGGGTAGTGGAGTGCCCGCTGCTCCCGCTGATTCCATGCTCCTTCTGGTGGTGCGGGATTCTGTAATGTCTTGTCTGTGGTGTGGCGGAAAGAAGCGCAGGAAGCAGCGAACACTGTGTGGTAATTTTAATCAAGAACCACCCGTACAAAATAAGAGGTCTCCCAACAACAGGGAAAAATACAATGGACAAGCACAGTCAACAAACGCAGTTGACATACAGAAAAACAATCCCGCACAATAGGGTGTGGGCCAGCTGAACTAAATAGCCCTCTTAATTACCTAACTCAGGGCAGGTGAGAAAACATTAAAAAAAGGGAAAAACAAAAAGGGAATCGGTGGTAGCTAATAGGCCGGTGACGACGACCGCCGAGCACCACCCGAGCAGGAGGGGGCGCCACCGTCGGTAGGAATCGTGACAATCTGCTAACCATGTGTATGTGACCAATAACATTTGATTTGATTTTATACATGCAGAAGGAGAGCGAGAGTTAATGTACCAAAGCAAGAGTGATGTTACGTAGAAGGATAACATAGACTGGTTCTGCATCCATGGCCAGAGAGATCAAACTAACGGCAACTATAAATGGAACTGAGATTCCTAGAGATTCCTGTATTGTTGACAGAACTTAATTTATTCTGTTTCTACAGATCTTGCAGTGGAAGGGAAACCCTAGGGAGAAGAGTCCTTCATGTACTACATCATTCAGCTATGCAATGTTGTTGGCTCAGATAATCTGTCATCAAATATCTAATCATTGCCTTTTAATTCAGAGGGTTCATGAAATATGCATTGCGGCAACTTTGGAATGGAGAGTGAAATGGTGCTCCCTGTTCGGCTTGAAATCTGGCCCAGATTTCTACAGCCGTCTTGGCAAGAGCCAAAATATCAAAATATTGAGCCTGACCAATGGACGTACTGTAGATGTCACCGATACACATCAGAACAGCTGTCCTTCCTTCCTTCCTTCCTTCCTTCCTTCCTTCCTTCCTTCCTTCCTTCCTTCCTTCCTTCCTTCCTTCCTTCCTTCCTTCCTTCCTTCCTTCCTTCCTTCCTTCCTTCCTTCCTTCCTTCCTTCCTTCCTTCCTTCCTTCCTTCCTTCCTTCCGTCAATTTGTTTGTAACACACACATGCACGTGCACACACATGCACACGCACGCACACACACACACACAATATTGTGTGCAGTGCGATGACATTTAATAAGGCACTGCTGGACTGACCTCCACTGATGGGCTGTGGCATATATTCCTGAATTAGCTGTCACCCCGACTGTAAATACGAACCTCTCCAAAGTCTGAGGGGGGATTATTTATCCATTCTCTGGGGCTCTGTCCCAAATGGCACCCTATTCCCTACATAGTGCACTACTTTTGACCAAAGCCCATGCGCCCTGGTCAAAAGTTGTGCACTATACAGGGAACAGGGTGTCGTTCGGGATGCGACCCAGGTGTTACATGGCCCAAGGCCCAGAATATGGATGCTAAATGTTGTTTCTGCTTTATTGTTGAATGATGCATAGTCACCACCATGCACAGCAATCTGCAGTAAGCAGTGGTGTCTAACTTTATAGATGGCCCACTAGCTAGTACATTCTGCAATGTTCTCATTCAGTACTCTGAGGTTGTACAGAACATATGAAATGTAATTAGCAAACCGTGTGGCTGGTAATTGGTTTCTTTCTACGTGTATCTATGCCTCATACATGCCTCAAACTGCCCATGGCACGCGACTGTGATATAGCATGAAAACATGGGTATGAAGCCTTAATATCGCTACATAGTTCAAGGGCAAATATCCCCAATTGACTCAAATTGTTATTGTTAGATCCCTATTACATTAGGCTATTGTAAGTTAAGGAGGACGAGGATAACGATGTACTATTCTGAAAAATTAACAGTGTTTGAATGCTAGATGTAATGTCAGGCTAACAGCTGTACCAAACAGAGGTCCATTGATTTAATATAAGGTGATTGGTGTTATCAATTAGTGTGTAGATCACTGGTACAAATAGCAGTTGTACATTTATCCCGCTTTTGAAATTCCAATTCTAATGTATAGGCCTATTTCTAATACCCTTACCTATTGAGAATAGTACGAGTAAGGCTTAGTTAGTCACATTTAAGCTTGAGATCCTCCATTAAATGTTCATCTGAGAGAGGTTTTGAGAATTCATTGGCGCTGGTAATATTACATGTTCTATGATATGCTTTCCCTGGGATCTGCTCATGAAAATGTCGAACTAACTCAGTCACCATGGGAGAGCTAGCAGGACGATCATATTCATGTGTTCGCATGAATGTTAAATACACTGGAAATGCCTAGTGTAAGGGGCTTGGAGCATTGCCTATAAGTGATTGAAGAACCACCCTGGTAAATTGTAATGCTTTTTTTTTATCTTATGAGGGATTTTTACGTTTTGTTTTTGTTGTGGAAATGCCTGTGCTTCAAACCGAGCTTCAAGCCTAGAAATAGTTTCTTGCATACTGTACAAAGGCTATCCTGTATCGAAATCAAAACTTTCAATGAAACGTTAAATAGATACATAACAGTTATCACCAGCTAGCTACGTACGTATGTCTCAAACGATTTAGCAAACCAACAGAGGGTGATGATGTGATACATTACTCACTGATATCTACACAGGCTATAGGCTTTTTCATCATACCTCAAGATGAGACCGCAGGACCAGAATAGACTTTAGCAGGCAATTGGACTGGTGAGCACAACTAGGGAAACTGGCAGGCTATTTGCTATTCCATCTGTGGAGAGGAACTAATACAGAGAATAGTTTGGGTATAGGGAAGCACTTTAGAAGACCTGGTCCCTCAAATGAAACAACCTGCCCACAGTGTAAGTGAAGCTGGTTTAAAGTTCAGTATAGGTCGATAGCTAGCAGGGTGCGAAATTACCTCCTCTTGCCACTGGCTCGCCTTGCACCACACACTGATATGTCACTTAGAAGTTAGCTGAAGGGAAGGGGAGGGCCAGGAAGAGGCCGGGACCCGCTTGGAGATCCCCCACGCCTGTGTAATAAAGGCTCCTGACATTCAGAGCTTCTAAAGGAAGGCAGGGAGAGCATGAGAGTTCTTTTCGTAAAGTGCCACCGAGATTGAATGTCTGTCTGGACAGCACAGAGAGAGCCAAGTCAGTTACTGGAGGACTCTGGGGAGAAACGTTTTTATTGATTCCAGACATCCTCCTCTTCTCCTGACTGAAACCATGGGAGAATAAGAGGGAGCAAGAAGTGGGAGAGAGAGAGAGAGAGAGAGAGAGAGAGAGAGAGAGAGAGAGAGAGAGAGAGAGAGAGAGAGAGAGAGAGAGAGAGAAAGAAAGAAAGAAAGAAAGAAAGAAAGAAAGAAAGAAAGAAAGAAAGAAAGAAAGAAAGAAAGAAAGAAAGAAAGAAAGAAAGAAAGGAAGGAAGGAAGGAAGGAAGGAAGGTAGGAAGGAAGGAAGGAAGGAAGGAAAGAAAGAGAGAGGGGGGAGGGAAAGAGAGGGCGAGAGAGAGAGAGAGAGAAAGAAAGAGAGACAGAGAATGGGAAAGAGAGATAGAGAGAGGGGAGAGTGGGAAAGAGAGAGAGAGGGGGAAAGAAAGAGAGAAGGGGAAAGAGGTGAGAGAGGGTAAGAGAGAGCGAGATAGTGGTGCCACCTCAGCCCAAAGCATTGTAAATATTGTGAGTGGTTTTCAATGGTTTTGCTTAGACTATACTAACTCAATAGCAGTGTATTGCTGTCATTTAATCTCTTACCAGGTGGTCATGGGATGCCACTATGACAGGAAATACAGTATGAGGTTTCCCTCATGATTGAATTTTTTTTTTTCAATGAATATGTTGTCGGGAATGTATAAAAAAACAAGGACATTTCTAAATGACCCCAAACCTTTGAACGGTAGTGTATATACTCCACCTAATGTGGATGATTGAGGATCTGTAATATATTTAACTAAAACGATCCTTTAAACCTAAGCCATTTGTTATAATAATAGTTAGAACTTTAGCTGTAAATCACATTTCATACAGCAGTTCAAAGCGCTGTATGAAAAGCGCTAGTGTTGCGCTGGTATAAAGGATTTTGGAGACAGGCGCAGGAAAACACAATAGGGGTTTTTAATACACCCCAAACAAACACGTATACAAAAACACTGGGCTGTACCCAAACAAAAGAGCGAGTGTAAACCTCGTTGAACGCCACGGGACGATACCCGTAATACACAACATATAGTATAGCACCAACGCATAGGTACTCACACCACCAACGAACATGGGAACAAAAATCGACCGCCCAATGGAAACCAAAGGGCACATATATACAAATACAATCAGTGGGAATAGGGACCTGGTGTGCGTAATGAATGTTCCGTAGGGATCCGTGACAGCTAGATCAAAATGTACAAACGATATTTCAAAATACACAAGCAGATGCTAATTGTATAACGTGGGTGGGAGTAAGATAAGTGACACATCAGTGAAAACATCAGCCACACGACACAGTGTGAGGGCGATACAGGAGCCGCACGGTTGTTCATTACAGTAACACTAACACATAAGCCCGTTCTGTTCTACTCTTTGTTTTCGAGGGAACTGTTCATATAGCAAATTGTTAGTTAGGACGACTGTTACAATCATCTTCAAGCCTTCATAAGGGAATGGCAATGTGCTGTTCTCGTGAGTATAAATCTTTCCATTGTGTAGAAAACGGTTAAAGCCAAGTGCAGTGGACAGTGCTTACGTCCTGACATTATTTCTGAATTTAAATGGTGCCATTAATCAGTTTATTTTGAACTTGCAGTACAAATTAATTAACCGTGACCTTCAGAAACACAACACATAAGGAGTGGTTCGAGTGTGTAAGGAGGTGTCCCAAATGGCACCCTATTCCCTTTGTAGAGCACTACTTTTCATCAGGGCCGTGGTCAGAAGTAGTGCACTATAAATTAAATAGTGTGCCTTTTGGGACACAATCTAAGTGTTTCTTGGCCTCACACCAGTAGCATCTGTTCTTGATAATAGGCTACTATATAATTCACTATTAGCAGAGTGACCAGTGTACAGGGTGATAACCAGAGACCAACACTCATGTACTACAGGCTCCCCAGAGCAAATGAAATGGGCACACACACACACACACACACACACACACACCACACACACACACACACACACACACACCACACCACACACACACACACACACACACACACACACACACACACACACACACACACACACACACACACACACACACACACACACCCAAGTCAAGTGTGTTTGTACGTGTCCCACACACATGCACATAGGCAAGCAGGCAGGCACACACACAGAACTACATGCAAGGACACACACAAATGTCATGCTTTGACTCTTCTCTGAAAATAGACTCATACCCTACACCTTTAATATGTTGTGCTTTCAAATGGTGGAACATAGCCAGACGTCATTCAAGCAAGAGAGAAAGAGAAAGGGAGAGGAGAGAGAGAGAGAGAGACGGAGAGCAGAGAGAGAGAGACGGAGAGCAGAGAGAGAGAGATACGCAGAGCAGAGAGAGAGGGAGAGCAGAGAGAAAGAGGGAGAGCAGAGAGAGAGGGAGAGCAGAGAGAGAGTGAGATCAGAGAGAGAGACTGAGAGCAGAGAGAGAGGGGGAGAGCAGAGAGAAAGATGGAGAGCAGAGAGAGAGGAAAAACAGAGATAGAGCGAAAGAGAGCGAGAGCTCTGTTCATGTTAATTGCTGTGGCTGGATGCTTGACAGTGACATGTATTGCCCAGTGTAGGCCAGACAGGCCTGGGAACTGGGATTGTTGATGGTAATTAGATAAGACCATTATTATTATTATTATTGTTATAATGCTCATGCAAAGGCCCTGTGGGACCACATACTGTACAGTCCAGCACTCACCATCATGCTTCAAATGACAGGCAGTATGCAGATGGACAGAGGGAGTGGGAGTGGAGGCCTGGAACGTTCATTCCCATCTCCTCACTCTTGCTGAGTGGTAGGCTAAGGATGCATCCCAAATGGCACCCTATTCCCTATATAATGCATTTCTTTTGAGCTGAGCACTATCAGCCCCTGGTCAAAAGAAATGCACTATAAAGGGAATAGGGTGCATTTTGATGACTTGTCGATGACTTGTCTTTCTGAGCCAATAATCCTAACACCTTGAATGTAAGATGAACTGGCTTTATTCATGGATTGCTTAAGAGGCCTGGCTTTGTGTAAATGTACAGTACCGTTCAAAAGTTTGGGGTCACTTAGAAATGTCCTTGTTTTTGAAAGAAAATTAACAGTGAAGAGGCGACTCCGGGATGCTGGAACACAGACACTGGACAGAGGAACTCTGCCTGTTGACGTTGAGACGTGTTTTGCGGGTACTATTTAATGAAGCTGCCAGTTGAGGACTTGTGAGGCGTCAGTTTTCAGCTGTGCTAACATAAGTGCAACGGTAGTGTATGTTCAAGTCTTAGTCTGGTGATTGATGATGGGTCGATGTTGTCCTTATGTATCTTTCATGCCATTTTTCATGGAGAGCCTTCACCACTCAACATTCCCTTTGAGTGCATGTTATGGTCTCTCTCTCTCTCTCTCTCTCTCTCTCTCTCTCTCTCTCTCTAACACATAACCACACAGTTCATGGCACACACACACTTATACACAATTATATGGCACGCACACATACACACACACCCCTCGACTATGCCTTTGAAACGCTATTCATTTACAGTTGTCTTACCCCACTGGAAGGGGGGGGGTTCACTTTACATTGTCAAGCCATGTGCAGCAACAGGTCAGAAATTCTACTTGTTAAGACAGCAGTGGCGGTGTGTGTAATTCCATGTTGGTGTGTTAAGCTTTTGTGCCCTGGCGGCTGGCAAGTATAGTATAGAAATAGATGAAAACACAAAAAATACACTGCCATTATCATGTAATCTAGCTAACACAAGTTCCCTTTACTCTAAGCATTAGCCATTTGTCATATTTCCCCCTATGCTTTTTTAAAGTAATTCATTAAATCCAGTGATTTAAACACTTTGTAAGTTCCATGCCGTTTGTTCTATAATTAAATCGTTTTTTTTTCTTCAGTTATCTCTTTCTCTCTTCCATTTTGTCTGTCTTTTCTTCTGGCCCCCTGATTCACTTATGACAAGACAATTAAACTCTCTGATAAAAGATGCAGCAACAAAGATCTGACTCTGTAATGTCGAATTACTGAAGTGTAAATAAGTGAACTCGTGTTACCAGACTGATACATTTAGCTATGGTAGATGTAATGAGGCAGACAGATATCAGATGAGGTTTTGTAGTTCCAGTTATTAAACAGTGGGAATGAAATACATGGGAATCAGCTAATTTAATAGATTCTTTAAAAAAAAAAAATGTTTTTTTTTAACATTTCGTTTATGTAACACATGGCTGGTCCACTAGACCCCTGATCATTGTATCTGCACATTAGTGATTGCTCTTTACAGTAGACGAAAATGATCACATCATAAATAGTCTCTGACCAACACCTTTCGGAGGGAACATTCTGTTAATTTGATGCTGTACCTACTGTATATTAATCAAATTGTTGGTTATTATTTGATCCCTTACCTTCCTTCAAACACAATAAACATAGCCTTGTCTTTGGGGTTTTGTTAATCGTTTCTAATTAGAACCATAATACTAGAATATTATTATTCCTGCACACCACATGGGGCTTAAATTAAACACATTACATTGTGTCCAAAAACCATGGGCTATTGTGATTTCACAAACAAAGCTTTTGGACATCTATTTCCAACAGGACATCGGTCTGCAGCTGGTGTGCTATTTATTTATTGTAAATTGTAAAAGAGAGAGAGAGAGGGAAGCCAACATTTCACGGAGAGGCAGATAGCCACGACAGATGCAAAGACGTACGCTGGTGTGCCCAACAAAGATATGAATATTGGATGGGAGTGCTCAGGGGTCGATGCATGTCATCCGTGACAGGCACGTAAATCAAGTGGAATATCAAGCAGCCAGGGAATGTATCTGAAGAGCAGTGGACTGAAACCACTGTTTTTACAGTACAGTTAGCTGCAGTGGCCAGGTCTCTACGTGTGTGTCTCTCTCTCTCTCTCTGTACTTCTCTGTTTCTCCCTCTCGCTTTCCCCCTTACTTCCTCTCTTCCTCCCTCTTTCTCTGTCTTGCTCTAATTCTCTCTCACCGCAGACTTTCAATTAGGCAGCTTTCCACTGCATTTGGAGTAGAGTGCATACCCACTACCCACTCTCAATGACATAAGCCAGATTGTACACCATGTCGCCTTGGTACAATTACAAGAGCCGTCATCTCCGTGTCCCAGCAAGGACACAAGCTATTGGGGCTCATCGTAGAAGCTATAACAATAATGTCAAGTGTGCTATTCCGACAACAACAACCTCTGAAAACAATCCACATCACCTCAAGGTGGTTGTTGCTCAGGGAATGAATATCTTATACTGTTTCACGCAGTATGTCTTCACTCACATGTTAGTATTTTGTTGAGAAATATATTCAACCCACATGTACAATTGATAACTTCTCCCATTGCTTAAAACCATTAACTTATTCTGGAATTCTGACCAATAGTGTTTAAGTGAGACTTAGAAGCTGTGGTTTAGTCACATTTTATGAAGGACATTGACATCCTCATTGGCCATTTCCCTCTGTGAGATGTTTTGTTTGTTTCAGTGACAGTTGTATTGATTTTACTGTATTTTCAAACCAAACACATACCTTGGTCTTTCACAGGGTGCGTCTCAAATAACACCCTATTCCTTATAGGACACAACTTCGGACTAGAGCCCTATGGACCCTGGTTAAAAGTAGTACATTACATGGGGGAATAGGGGCCATTTTGGACGCAGTCGTGGTCTTTTCTTGAGCAGCAACATACTGTAGCAGAATCCACCATAATACCCATGTCTCTATTAAGGAAGTAAACAGGTTGCACAATAACTAAAGCCATGTGGGGATAGTTCTGTTCACAAACATATTATCCATCCTAGGGATTCCCTTTGTGATTGAAATCACCTCAAAGCGCTCAGGTCCGTTACAGGATGGCATGTTCTGATTCCACATCGATTTAAACAAAACAGACACGGGAATAGGGTGCTATTTGGAACAAAACCAGTGAGAAGTGATTGTTGTCCTCTGAGAGATATAGTCAAAGGTGGGATTCATTTCACATGAACAGTGTCATATCATCTTCATGTCAATTGTTTTCTTTTCCTTAAGTTTGGGAAGTCTGCAATGATTCTCATAATATGACTGGTTGAGGTTGGAATGACCAAAATATAGACAAGCATTTTAGGTTGATAGGTTAACCTGTGTGGGTATACTTATGTGGACCAATATCAATGTAAACAATGGTTATTTTTGCCAGAACAGTTACTATTTCAACAAATGTATTTTGTGGCGCTAAGACACTACAATGTCCTTGTCGACATTGTAGACAGACAGGCATTAGGGCATAGAATTAGGATATTACCTTTGCAAGACTCGTCTATCTAAACTGAGCGTAACCCTCGAGGTTGAAACACTTCCTGTCGGCACAAGTTGACAGGTCCAGGCATTCGTCTACATCTGGGCAGAGTCAAGAAAATACGAGTGCTTGATATCTCAAAAGTCTAAAGACGCTGGCAAGGTTAACTCTTCACCTTGAGAAACTGCTACATGACTTGGCTCTCAGTGACGTGATGATGATGTAATAGCGAGTGATTCTGACCTTGGGCCTCAAAGTGTTAGAGTGGGTCAGACCTGGTTTGTACCGTGGTAACCGACACTGACACCTATTTACTAAAGGTCAATCGTCTCAGTCTCTGATCTAGGATCAGTTTAGATCCCAATGAATAAGATAACATGGACGGGAGGGGACCTGATTCAAGATCAGCACTCCTACTCTGAGATGCTTTGTAAATACAGGTTTGTAACCAACACTGGCACGGTTCCTCTCTTCTTGATGATGTACTGCTTCATGATTACTGCTTCCTGATTGACATTCAAGGGATCTGGGAAAAATCTGAAGACTTAATTGCGCCGCTGTGAAGGCAACAGAGACCAATTACAGACAGTCCTGCTGTGCGTTTGAAACCTATCAAACCTTTTGCCTTCAGAGGAGTTGCTTTTTGGAGTGTGGTGTCAAAAAAACAGAGCATCTCTTTATTACGGCTAGACCTCTCCCCATTTTTACAACCATTGAATCTATATGTTTTGACCATGACAGTTTACAATCTAAGGTAACGCCAAGTATTTTAGTCTCCTCAACTTGTTCAACAGCCACACCATTCATTACCAGATTCAGCTGAGGTCTACAACTTAAGGAATGATTTGTACCAAATACAGTGCTCTTAGTTTTAGAGATGTTCAGGACCAGTTTATTACTGGCCACCCATTCCAAAACAGACTGCAACTATTTGTTAAGAGTTTCAGTGACTTCATTAGCTGTGGTTGCTGATGCGTATATGGTTGAATCATCAGCATACATGGTCACACATGCTTTGTTTAATGCCAGTGGCAGGTCATTGGTAAAACTAGAAAAGAGTAGAGGGCTTAAAAAGCTGCCCTGCGATACACCACACTTTACATGTTTGACATTAGAGAAGGTTCCATTAAAGAAAACCCTCTGAGTTCTATTAGATAGATAGCTATGAATCCCCGATATGGCAAGGTTGAAAAGTCATAGCACATACATTTTTTCAACAACAGGTTATGGTCAATAATATCAAAGGCTGCACTGAAATCTAACAGTACAGCTCCCACAATCTTCTTGTTATCAATTTCTTTCAACCAATCACCAGTCATCTGTGTCAGTGCAGTCAGTACATGTTGAGTGCCCTTCTCTATAAGCATGCTGAAAGTTTGTTGTTAATTTGTTTACAGAGAAATAGCATTGTATTTGGTCAAAAACAATTTTTTCCAACTGTTTGCTAAGAGCTGGCAGCAAGCTTATAGGTCTGCTGTTAGAACCAGTAAAGGCCATTTTACCACTCTTGGGTAGCGGAATTACTTTGGCTTCCCTCCAGGCCTGAGGACAAATAATTTCCTCTAGGCTCAGATTAAACATATGACAGATAGGAGTGGCTATAGAGCCAGCTACCATCCTCAGTAGCTTTCCATCTAAGTTGTCAATGCCAGGAGGTTTGTCATTATTGATCGATAACAATTATTTTTCCACCTCTCCCACACCAACTTTATAAAATTCAAACTTGCAATGCTTTTCTTTCATTATTTGTTTTTTATGCATGAATACAATTGCTCACTGTTTGTTGTTGTCATTTCCTGCCTAAGTTTGCCCACTTTGCCAATGAAATAATCATTCAAATTATTGGCAAAATCAAATGGTTTTGTGTCTTTCTATATGTCTTTCTGCCCTTAATTTACTTTAAAGTACTCAAAAGTTTTTTTCCCATCAGCTTCTGAGAGGGAGGGATATATTGATATTGGCTTCATAATAACGTTTCTTCTTATTTTGTTGAGTTTAGTCACATAATTTCTCAATTTGCAGTAAGTAAGCCAGTCAGAGGTGCAGCCAAACTTATTAGCCACTCTTTTTTCCCCATCTCTTTCAACCATACGGTTTTTCATTTCCTCATCAATCCATGGATCCTTCACAGTTCTAACAGTGAGTTTCTTAACAGGTGCATGTTTATCAACAATTGGAAAAAGCATTTTCATAAGTTCATCAAGTGCAGTATCTGGATGCTCCTCATTAATCACATCAGACCAACAAATATTTGCAACATCATTCACATGAGTCACAGCAAAATCTTTTGTATGATCTCTTATACACGATTTTAGGCACCAGCTGTTGGAACTTTGGCTTTCCTGGATATACTGTAGCCACTATATTGTGATCACTGCATCCAATGGATACGGATACAGCTTTAGAACGAAGTTCTACAGCATTAGTAAAAATGTGATGGATACACGTGGATGATCTTGTTCCTGTAGTGTTTGTAAACACCCTGGTAGGTTGATTAATAACCTGAACCAGATTCCAGGCACTGGTTACAGTAAGAAGCTCCCTCTTGATTGGACAGCTTGATGAAAACCAGTCAATATTCAGGTCCTCAAGAAAGTAGACCTCTCTGTTTACATCACATACAATATCAAGCATTTCACACATATTATTTAGATACTGACTGTTAGCACTTGGTGGCCTATAGCAACACCCCAAAAGAAAAGGCTTTAGATGTGCCAAGTGAACCTGCAACCACAACATTTCAATAACACTTGACATAAGATCTTCTCTAAGTATTACAGGGATATGGCTCTGAATATATACAGCAACACCTCCCCCATAAGCATTTCTGTCTCTTCTATAGATGTTATATCCTTGTATTGCTACTGACATATCATCAAATGAATTATCTAAGTGAGTCTCAGAAATGTCTAAAATATATGAATGTTATCTGATGTTAGCAAGTTATTGATTTCATGAACCTTATTTCTAAGGCTACATTTATTAATATGGGATATTTTCAGCCCTTTCCTGGGTAGCTTAACAGAGATAGACATAACACTGAAAAGAGCAAACAAAGCAAGAGAAAAAAAACATACATTTAGCAGTCCATTAATCAATTGGTGTGTGTGTGTGTGTGTGTGTGTGTGTGTGTGTGTGTGTGTGTGTGTGTGTGTGTGTGTGTGTGTGTGTGTGTGTGTGTGTGTGTGTGTGTGTGTGTGTGTGTGTGTGTGTGTGATGTGGGGTTGAAGTTACGAACCCATAGGCTTGGCTCTCTCATCCCTTCCAGGCTTCTGGGAGGGAGGGTGGACAATGAGCCTGTCATAGCGGATGTAAGCAATGTCCCCATGCACTCTGGCAGCTTTCATGGCTGGGATCAGCTCTTTCCTCTTCTGGCACACAGCTTCAGGATAGTCCTCGTTGAGGAAGATATACATTCCTCACAAGTTCTTGACTCTATCCAGAAAAGCAACCTTGTCCTTGAACCTCAGGAACTTGACCACTATCGGCCTGGGCCTATCATCTGGGCAGGTTGTGGGTTTTCCAGTCCTGTGGGCAAATCAAATCAAATCAAATCTTATTTGTCACATACACATGGTTAGCAGATGTTAATGCGAGTGTAGCGAAATGCTTGTGCTTCTAGTTCCGACCATGCAGTAATATCTAACAAGTAATCTAACCTAACAATTTCACAACAACTACCTTATACACACAAGTGTAAAGGAATGAATAAGAATATGTACATAAAAATATATGAATGAATGATGGCTGAACGGCATAGGCAAGATGCAGTAGATGGTATAGAGTACAGTATATACATATGAGATGAGTTATGTAGGGCATGTAAACATTATGTAAAGTGGCATTGTTTAAAGTGGCTAGTGATACATTTATTACATACATTTTTCCATTATTAAAGTGGCTAGAGTTGCGTCAATATGTTGGCAGCAGCCACTCAGTGTTAGTGATGGCTGTTTAACAGTCTGATGGCCTTGAGATAGAAGCTGTTTTTCAGTCTCTCGGTCCCCGCTTTGATGCACCTGTACTGACCTCGCCTTCTGGATGATAGCTGGGTGAACAGGCAGTCGCTCGGGTGGTTGTTGTCCTTGATGATCTTTTTGGCCTTCCTGTGGAATCGGGTGGTGTAGGTGTCCTGGAGGGCAGGTAGTTTGTCCCCGGTGATGCGTTGTGCAGACCGCACCACCCTCTGGAGAGCCTTGCATTTGAGGGCGGAGCAGTTGCCGTACCAGGCGGTGATACAGCCCGACAGGATGCTCTCGATTGTGCATCTGTAAAAGTTTGTGAGTGTTTTTGGTGACAAGCCAAATTTCTTCAGCCTCCAGAGGTTGAAGAGGTGCTGCTGCGCCTTCTTCACCACGCTGTCTGTGTGGGTGGACCATTTCAGTTTGTCCGTGATGTGTATGCCGAGGAACTTAAAACTTTCCACCCTCTCCACTACTGTCCCGTCGATGTGGATAGGGGGCTGCTTCCTCTGCTGTTTCCTGAAGTCCACGATCATCTCCTTTGTTTTGTTGACATTGAATGTGAGGTTATTTTTCTGACACCACACTCCGATGCCCTCACCTCCTCCCTGTAGGCCGTCTTGTCGTTGTTGGTAATCAAGCCTACCACTGTAGTGTCGTCTGCAAACTTGATGATTGAGTTGGAGGCGTGCATGGCCACGCAGTCATGGGTGAACAAGGAGTACAGGAGGGGGCTGAGCACGCACCCTTGTGGGCCCCAGTGTTAATGACAAGTTTGGAGGGTACTATGGTGTTAAATGCTGAGCTGTTGTCGATGAACAGCATTCTTACATAGGTATTCCTCTTGTCCAGATGGGTTAGGGCAGTGTGCAGTGTGATTGCATTTGCGTCGTCTGTGGACCTATTGGGGGGTAAGAAAATTGGAGTGGGTCTAGGGTGTCAGGTAGGGTGGAGGTGATATGGTCCTTGACTAGTCTCTCAAAGCACTTCATGATGACGGAAGTGAGTGCTACGGGGCGGTAGTCATTTAGCTCAGTTACCTTAGCTTTCTTGGGAACAGGAACAATGGTGGCCCTCTTGAAGCATGTGGGAACAGCAGCCTGGGATAAGGATTGATTGAATATGTCAGTAAACACACCAGCCAGCTGGTCTGTGCATGCTCTGAGGACGTGGCTGGGGATGCTGTCTGGGCCTGCAGCTTTGCGTGGGTTAACATGTTTAAATGTTTTACTCACGTTGGCTGCAGTGAAGGAGAGCCCGCAGGTTTTGGTAGCGGGCCGTGTCAGTGGCACTGTATTGTCCTCAAAGTGAGCAAAGAAGTTGCTTAGTTTGTCTGGGAGCAAGACATCGTGGTCCGTGATGGGGCTGGTTTTTCTTTTGTAGTCCGTGATTGACTGTAGACCCTGCCACATACCTCTCATGTCTGAGCCGTTGAATTGCGACTCTACTTTGTCTCTATACTGACGCTTAGCTTGTTTGATTGCCTTGCTGAGGGAATAGCTACACTGTTTGTATTCGGTCATGCATGCTCCACCTCAATCTTCTTGTGGTCCATCTTCAATTTCTCAGAGATAATTTCCCTCACTTTGTCCTCAGACTCCATCCAGATCTCATGTGGAGATTCTGCAATTCTGTCCACAACCAAGTTGTTCCGCCTTGATTGTGCCTCGAGTCTGATTTATCTGTTATTGTTATCATAGATTCACATACAGAACTGATGTCCTCTCTCAATGACTTTCAGATTGCTGTCATCTTGCCATTCTCCTGTTTCAACTCATCGAGCTGACCCTGGGAGAACTGCAAACTGTTCTTCAGGTCCTGGACCTCTCTGGTCAGGTCGTACATTCTTTTATAAGTAGAATCCACGAGTATTTGGACAAAACCCTTGAAGCTATTTTCTTGTTGTTGTAACAACTGCTTGTAGGTCTCTTTTTGTTTGTTTAAAATAACCTTTAAGTGTGACAGAGAGACACCACTGTCCTCAACGGTACTCCCGCCGGCATTGGTCTTTGTCATGGTAGCTAGCAATGTAGGTTACGCTGTTACTCCTCGCAGTTCCGGACAGGGCAGGTCATGGGGAAGATTGAAAACAACAAACAGCAGGGATCAAGACAGCCACAAACCTGGGACAATCCACAGTCCCAGCCACAATGGCTAACTGCGTCACGGGCTGAGTTCAAGAAACCCAGCTAGCTTGATATGTAGCTAGTTAGCAGCTAGGCTAGCTCCCCAAATAGCACCTCAGACCCGTTCTTGGTCGGCAGGATCACTGGAAAGAGACAAGCAGTCCCAGCAACTGATGCCAACTGTGTTGCGGGATCCGAACTAAGAAGCTAGCTAAAAGAGACCAAGATGAGAAGAGCAGGTTCTCAAGTCTTTATTCACTAGTGTGTGTAAGATGGAATAAGAATAGTTCTACCTCTGTTATCCTGCTAGTTAACCAGATCAAACTCTTAAACCTCTTCTCCACCCCAGCCTACAGTAATGTTTCCAGAGTCTTACCATAAACCCTGTAATTGAAAATCAGGAGAAGCCAACAAGTGACAATTGATTGTCTTGATCACCATTATTATCAACAGTGTGTAAATTAGAGCACACTTCAGTTTCAAGTACTTATGGTCTCTGTGTGGCTAATTAGGCTATGGTAGGGGAAGAGAAAGAGGCTGACGATGCTCCACAATCATTTGTATCGTGCAGGCTTTTTTTAATGACTGAACAGTGAACAGGGTAAACAGTTTATGCACCCCAAATGGCACCCTAATTCCTATTTAGTGCACTACTTTTAAGGAGGGCCCATAGGGCACTTTGCTGTATATATGAAATAGGATGCATTTGGGAAACAACTTATATCTAGTGGAAGTCATTTGATTTTTATTATGATTCAATCGTTTTCCTTTATATACTACTGCAGACCCATTTCTCCAATGGTATAGTATACTATGGCAGGCACAGGAGGCTGCCGAGGGGAGGACGGTTCATAATAATGGCAAATGGAGCAAATGGAATGGCACATGGAAACCATGTGTTTGATGTGATTTGTTACCATTCCACTGATTCTGCTCCAGCCATTATAACCAGCCTGTCCTCCCCAAATAAGATGCCACCAACCTCCTGTGATTCTTAACAGTTGATCAGACTGAAAAATCGTCTAGTTTTCATCCTGTACAGCATGTCAGATTTCTAATGTTTAGTTGTAGCCTAGGCTGCTCCAACATTTACAGTATGTCATGAGTTTTTGCTTGTGTCTGTCCGGAGCAATTATATGTTATCATCTTTGCTAAATAAATACAAGAGAAAAGTGAAAACCCTACCTGAGCGCACGCAAAGAAATGCGGTGGAGGACGTGTTGGACCCTTCAATGCTGCGGGAGTTCCACCGTCTCTGTCCAGATCGCCCTGCACCTCGCCCTCCGGGTCGTCCCCGAGGCCGGTGTTGGCGCGATGCTGGAGCCGTGCGTCAAGGGGGGTTACTGTCACGACTCCCACCGAAGTCGTTTCCTCTCCTTGTTCGGGCGGTGTTCGGCGGTCGGCGTCACCGGTCTTCTAGCCATCGTTTATCCACTTTTCATTTTCCATTTGTTTTGTCTTGTTTTCTTACACACCTGGTTTCCATTTCCCTCATTAATTGTTGTGTATTTAACCCTCTGCTCCCCCCATGTCCTTGTGCTTGTACTCTATGTTACTGGTGCGCGTCGGGTTTTGTACCCATGTAGGTTATTTTTGTATTGCTGTGGATTTTGGATTAAACTGCTCCGGCTATTACCTATTTCTGCTCTCCTGCGTCTGACTTCACTGCCACCAGTTCCTCAACCCTTACAGTTAACCTCTTAAGGATTGGCCCCTTTTTTCAATTTTCATCACGGTACCACATTCAGAGATCAATTTACAGCCATTAATCTAAAATAATTCATATATAAAAAACGGTCTGTTTGTCATAGATGGACAATATTAATATGAGATGAAAGGCGGGTTCCTAACGAGTTCAGGAAGCCAAGCTAGAGCTCCGTGAGACATTCACAGTGGTGGGGGCAGATGTTTCGATCAAGATAGACCTTTCAAAAATATGCACATTTTCTATAACACTAAACATACAAATATGTATTTTACAGTTAAAAGGAAGGTGAAAGTTAGTCATTTTATTATTTGAATATACTATGTTTAGAAAGCATTTAAGTCATTTCAAGCCTTAGTCATACAGTTTTGTTGAATAGGGAATACATCAAATAAAATATTTCATATTTTTAGCATATTTGTACTGCGTACTTGAGCATGTGTCCTCAAAAGTGACTACACTACAGCAATTTAGAACTATTTTTACCAGATGAGTGAGATTTTACCAAATCCAATTTTTTCACTTGTAATTTTCTGTTTGGATAGTGTGAAAGAGGCTACACTAGTTGTCATAGTAACGACGGGTGTGTGCGCAGTGGTGTTGGCTGATTGGTGTTGATGCTTGTGCTTCCTATCAGTCAGAAGTTATGTAGCAGGCTCAGATGTCAACAATGCCTGCTGTGGATGTTTCCCAGTTGCTTTAAATGTTCAAAATCAAAGTGTAAAAACACTTTTAAAGCCTCAAACGATAAGATGGTAACTGTTTAGCTTTCTAACAAATTCACACATTTTCTTTGTAAACAATTACCAAGCTAGTTGGCTACCACGTGTTCTTGTCAAACTGTCAACAGAGTAACCAGATCTGCCAAATAAGTCTAAATACCACTTGAGGACAATTGAGGGCAAATAAATCAGATTTGAACGTTCATACACAAGTCGCACGACCAGGAATCAGATTTGTATCTGACTTCAAACAACCTATGAAAGTAGTTTGAAATGTGGCTTGAAATATCTGATTCCATGTACTTTTTGGCTATTCAGTCCGCTGGAAAAAGAACAAATTCGAATAGGGATATGCAAGAAAATTGGATTTGAGTCACTTCAAACTGTCAATGTGAACATGGCCTAAGAGCTTTGCACACCTGGATTGTACAATATTTGCACATTATTATTTAAACAATTCTTCCAGCTCTGTTAAATTGGTTGTTGATCATTGCTAGACAGACATTTTCAAGTCTTGCCATAGGTTTTCAAGCCGATTTAAGTCAAAACTGTAACTAGGCAGTTTATTTTTGCCTTGTGTTTTAAGTTATTGTCCTGCTGAAAGGTGAATTTGGCTCCCAGTGTCTGTTGGAAAGCAGATGAGACAGGTTTTCCTCTAGGATTTTGCCTGGGCTATTCCATTTATTTTTATCCTAAAATAGTCCCTAGTCCTTGCCGATGACAAGCATACCCATAACATGATGCAGCCACCACCATGTTTGAAAATATGAAGTGGTACTCAGTGATATGTTGTGTTGGATTTGCACCAAACATAATACTGTATTCAGGACATAAAGTTAATTTCTTTGCCAATTTTTTTGCAGTTTTACTTTAGTGCCTTATTGCAAACAGGATAGACAGGATGCATGTTTTGGAATATTTATTTTTCTGTACAGGCTTCCTTCTTTTCACTCTGTCATTTAGGTTAGTATTGTGGAGGATTGCAATGTTGTTGATCCATCCTCAGTTTTCTTTTTTATTGTTAAACTCTGTAACTGTTTTAAAGTCACCATTGGTCTCATAGTGAAATCCCTGAGATGGTTTACTTCCTTCCCAGCAACTGATACAGCATGCCTGTATCTTTTTGTAGTGACTGGGTTTATTGATACACCATCCAAAGCGTAATTAATAACTTCACCATGCTCAAAGGCACATGTGTCACACTCATTCCACGGAGGGCCGAGTGTCTGCGGGTTTTCACTCCTTCCTTGGACATGATTGATGAATTAAGGTCATTGATTAGTAAGGACCAGTGCAAAGTACTTAAGGCCAGTCATCACAGCCTGATAGAGATTTGTTTCCCCTTAACTCTTATCAGACTGAAACTTTACCAGTTGAAACTATACATAAATACAATATATTTTTGCATTACAAGTTGTGTTATATAATATGCAAATGAGGCAAAACCTCCTTAAAATGCATTACTTCCCATATTACGAGAATCTGTTTTTCAACACATTGCTTCATGGCAGAAATATTTTTGTTGTTTTATTGTGATAAGACACTCAATGGTCAGACGATTACGAAACAGTTGATAAAAATAGTGTAATTTCATGGAACACTATTCATATGTATGACGGATACATATTTTGCATATATTTACAGGATATAATGACACTTAAAATCAAAACGACACAAGATATAAAAAAAGCCTCTGCAAAAGTCTGACTATACTGTAAGACCTAAGAACCTGTGTATGGAATAATGTGAAAGTACGTCCTTTGAAGACTGAGAAAAATTCATTGGCACACGGGAAACTGGAGAAAATGGACGATAAAAGATAGTCTAATGCAATTAAAATGTACTTTCCATAAAAATGACCATTTACAGTATGTCACATTAATTCATCTCTTATTTATATATCACTTCTAAACTGACAAATAAACATACAATATTCCTTTACAAATAAATTAGCACATTTAATACATTTGTTTCAAGCAATAGAGCATATGCTTTGAATACTGGTCTGTTGGGCAAATCTGCAGTTTTGGGCAAATTATCAAATCACTTTGTTCAATTTCTCAAATACAAGGCTTTTGTATGGCTGTTGAAATGTACAGAACATTAATCAGCCTTACCTGCCCCATATGTAAGGCCCTCTTTGAGTTGTTGCTGGTGCTGAGGGAGGTGAGCGTTTCCTCCGTCTATGCCAGAGGTCCAGGACAGTGTCTGAGTATGCTCTGGATTTCCGGACGGTGGCTGCATCCACTGGCTGGAACGACCAGGCCCTGTTGACGGTTTTCCGCAGCAGGCTACAGTCGGACGTCCAGACTGAGCTGGCCTGTCGTGATGACGAACTTACCTCCAGCTCATCGCCATGGCCATCCGCCTGAATAATCACCTTCCCAGGTAGGCGTGGACGTGCCTTGCTCCTCTCTGTCCACCCAGCCCATCCTCCTTCCTGTCACCTTTCCAGACTATTCTGGCCCCCCACTGAGTCCTGCCCTAGTGAACTCAGGTTCTGCAGGCAATTTCCTAGACCGGTCACTGGCCTTGTCATTACGCATTCCTCTAGTCCCTTTACAACCCCCTATCCCAGTCCATGCCCTAGCCAACCGTCCCCTAGGAACAGGACTAGTGTGCCAGACCACGACTCCCATTTCCCCCACAGTTGCTCCTGCACACCCCGTAGTTTTAGGTTTCCCCTGGTTACAGTTGCATAACCCCAGGATATCGTGGACAGAGAGGAGGTTGTTGGGTTTGTCGCAGGAGTGTCAGGGGAGGTGTCTCTCTATGTCTATCTGTGCCACCTCCATGGAAAGTCCGGACCAGGTCACCCATGTCCCTATCCCGGAGGAATACCGAGACCTACAGATGGCTTTTTCAAAGACTCGTGCCATGTGCCTGCCCTATCATCGCCCGTGGGACTGCACTATCGACCTACTGCCTGGGCCTACCCTCCCGCGGGGGCACATCTACCCTCTCTCACATGCAGAGACCTAAGCCATGGAGGTCTATGTCCAGGAGGCGCTGGCCCAAGGATTCTTCTGTCCGTCTACCTCTCCGGCCTCCTCCAGCTTATTTTTCGTGAAGAAGCAGGACGGAGGTCTCCGCCCCTATATCTTTTACCAGACACTGAATAAGGCAATTGTTAAATTCAGTTATCCCCTGCCTCTCATACCCACTGTGATCGAACAGATGCATGGTGCTTTTACCAAATTGAATTTACACAGTGCCTACAACCTGGTGCGCATCAGAGAGGGGGATGAGTGAAAGACCGCCTTCAGCACCAGCACCGGACAGTACGAATACATTGTAATGCCCTACGGCCTGACAAATGCACCCTCTGTGTTTCAATCCTTCATTAATGAGGTGTTTAGACATTTGTTGGGTCACTGTGTAGTGGTGTACATAGACGACATCTTGGTGTACTCCACTACACGTGAGCAACATGTCTCATGTCAGGTCCATTTTGGAGAGGCTGTACGCCAAGGCGGAGAAGTGCCTTTTCTTCCAGCAGGTGGTCTCCTTCCTGGGCTATCAGATATCCACCGCGGAAGTGGAGATGGAAGAGGGTCAGTGCAGTACGGTCGTGGCCTGTTCCATCCAACATAAAGGCGGTACAGCGCTTCCTAGGTTTTGCCAACTATTTCAGGCACTTCATTAGGGGTTTCAGCACAGTGGTGGCCCCTCTCACCTCCCTCCTGAAGGGAGGTCCTAGACAGCTGCGCTGGACTGCGGAGGCCAACGAAGCCTTTCGTGTGCTCAAGGAACGTTTTACGTACGCACCTGTTCTGGCTCATCCTGACCCGTTGTAACGGTTGACGTCGGATAAAGTGGACCAAGGCGCAGCGGGTTGCATGCTCATCATATTAATTTATTAAATAAAGTGAACACGGAAAAACAACAAAACAAAGAACGACAGACGACAGTTTCGCATGCTAAATAACTAGCAGTGCAAAAGACAACTGCCCACAAAATACAAACAAAACCCATACCTATATATAGGACTCTCAATCAAAGGCAACTACAAACACCTGCCTCCAATTGAGAGTCCAACACCCAATTACCTAACATAGAAATAGTAAACTAGAGATAACATAGAAATACAGAAAAACATAGAACATAACCCAAAACCCGGAAATAACAAAACAAACACCCTTCTAATCAAACCACCACCCCGAACCAACCAAAACAAATACCCTCTGCCACGTCCTGACCAAACTACAATACAAATAATACCTAAATACTGGTCAGGACGTGACACCCGTCTTTGCCCTTCATCGTGGAGGTGGATGCCTCCGAGGTTAGAGTAGGGGCTGTTCTCTCCCAACGCACTGGATCGCCGCCTAAATTCCATCCATGCGCCTTCTACTCACGGAAGATGTCTCCCGCGGAGTGGAATTTTGACGTGTGGGATCATGAGTTGCTAGGTGTAGTTCAAGGAGTTGGGATAAAATGATACAAATCAAGTATTTATATACAATTGCCAATTTATTTGTACATTTTATGAAAGTATGGAAGTTATTGTTGCAAAATATCCAAAAATCAGAAAATTGACAGATGGAAGCAAAATCACAATTGTTGCCTGTGGTGCCTGGCCTTGAGCAAAAATACTTTAAAGTACTATTTAAGTATTTTTTTGGGGTATCTGTTCTTTACTATTTATATTTTTGACTACTTTTACTTTTACTCCACAACATTCCTAAAGAAAATTATGTACGTTTTACTCCGTATACTTTCCCTGACGGTCCAATTCACACTCTTATCAAGAGAACATCCCTGGTCCTCCCTACTGCCACTCATCTGGTGGACTCTCTAAACACAAATGCTTAATTTGTAAATTATGTCTGAGTGTTGGAGTGTGCCCCTGGCCATCAGTAAATTGGACAAACAAAACAATCGTTCCTTATGTAAATTAGAAAACTAAACAATCATTCTGTCTGGTTTGCTTAATATAAGGAATTATTTTTTTTACTTTTGATACTTAAGTATTTTTTAGCAATGACATTTACTTTTGATACTTAAGTATATTTAAAATCAAATACCTTTAGACTTTTACTCAAGTATTATTTTACTAGGTGACTAACTTTTAATTGAATAATTTTCTATTAAGGTATCTTCACTTTTACTCAAGTTTGACAGTTGTGTACTTTTTCCACCACTGGTAAGGAACTTCCTCACCTAGTTGTCTAGGTCTTGATTTAAAGGAAAAAACTAAAACCAGCAGGCATTAGGCCCTCCATGGAGTTTGACACCCCTGCTCAAAGGGATATTCAATGGATAACTTTTATTTTCACCCATCTACCAATAGGTGACCTTCTTTTCAAGGCATTGCAAAACCTCCCTGGTCTTTGTGGTGGAATCTCTGTTTGAAATTGACTGCTCGACTGAGGGATATTACAGATAATTGTAGTCATTCATCAATTACTTTAAACACTATTATTGCACACATAGTGAGTGCATGCAACTTATGTGACTTGTTAAGCACATTTTTACTCTTGAACTTATTTAGGCTTGCCATAACAAAGGGGTTGAATACTAATTGAGTCAAGAAATTTCAGCTTTTAGTGTATTAATTTGTAAACATTTCTAAAAACATAATTCCACTTTGACATTAAAGGGTATTATGTGTATGCCAGTGACAGAACATCTCAATTTAATCAATTTTAAATTTAGGCTGTAACAGAACAACATTTGGAAAAATGTCAAGGGGTGTGAATACTTTCTGAAGGAACTGTATGTCTCATCACAATTCTATCTTTGAGACCTATGGACAGTTCCTTGGGCTTAATGGTATAGTTTCTGCTCTGACATGCATTGTCAACTGGGGGACCTTATACAGGCAGGTGTGTTTCTTCTTAAATGATGTCCAAACAATTGAATTGGCCATAGGTGGGCTCCAATCCAATTGTAGCGGCATCTCAAGGATGATCAAAGGAAATTGAATGCACCTGAGCTCAATTTAGAGCGTCACATCATTTCTTAGTATATTATTTTCAATAAATTTGCAAACATTTCAAAAAACATGGTTTCACTTTGTCATTATGGGGTATTGTATGTAGATGGGTAAGAAAAACACATATTTTATCCCTTTTGAATTCAGGCTGTAACACAACAAAATGTTGATTAAGTCAAGGGGTATGAATACTTTCTGAAGGCACTGTATGTATTTCAAAATAATTGCTTTGGCCTTGTGGTTAAAGACTCCATCCTGAGATTGAAAGGTTGGCGGTTTGATGCCCAGTTGAGAATGGGACCTGATGTCTCTTTGCTTGGCACTCTGCATTAAGGAGACTGGTTGAATTTATTATACAATTAATGTCCTGTCCAGGGGGTGTACTTGTAGATCTAGCTGCTTCATGCTACAGAAGATAAGCTCTTGTCGCTATGGGCCATTCTGGCTCAGACAAGGCTTACTTTTCCAAGGCTTACATACTTTCTTACCAAGGCTTGTTTTATGCCTGGGCCTGGTTATGGATAAAATCCTATACAGACAGATTAGTAGAAGATATCTGCTCCATTTTTTTCACAGAATATTGACCAACAGAGCATCTTTGAATAGTAATTTTCATATGCACCTCAAAAAAACAAACAAGGGGTTTTAATATCTTGTGTGGAAAATTAACCAAATTAAGTTTCTTCAATAAAACAAAACGCTTTGAGGCTGAGATTTTATTGGTACAAATTTTCACACGCACTGTATTTCCTTAATACGTCACTAAATGTTTTATTTCCTATTTTTTTACTATGGTTTCTACCAACCTTCCAGAGAGGCCATGAGTAATGGCAAATCTTAAAGGCCCAGTTCAGTCAAAATTCAGTATCATAACAAATTTTGTGTCATATAGTACATCAACTGATCTTTTCAGCTGTTATTTCCTGATAGTTGCTGGTTGAAAATATCAGCAGGTTTTGGAGGTGCCCTTCCCCTTCCCGCTCAGACCACTCCCAGACAATCATAGCAACATTCTTGCTTGAGAAATTGTTTTTAGCAACAACAAACAACAATGTTTATTTTTGACTACTTTTTAAAAATGTTATTAGTACTTTTACCCCGTATGGACTCGGGAGAGGCGAAGGTCGAGAGCCATGTGTCCTCCAAAACACGACCCTGGCAATCCACACTGCTTCTTGACTCACTGCTCGCTTAACCCAGAAGCCAGCTGCACCAATGTGTTGGAGGAAACACCGTACAGGTGGCATCCGAAGTTAGGGTGCATGCGTCCGACCCGCCACAAGGAGTCACTAGAGCGTGATGGGACAAGGACATCCCGGCCAGCCAAACCCTCCCCTAACTCGGTCGATGCTGGGTCAATTGTGTGGCGTCTCATGGGTCTCCCGGTCACAGCCGGCTGCGACACAGCCTGGGATTGAACCCGGATCTGTAGTGACTCCTCTAGCACTGCGATGCAGTCACTTGGGAGGCCTCTTTTTGACTACTTTAATGGAAAACTATTACAGTAAGGTACTTAATTGTTACCCAGAAATGATTTGATATTGAGATGAAAACAGCTGCATTGGGCCTTTAAAATTCCAGAAATTCGTTTTAAATTATTATTATTTTTTTATCTGGGGGAGGCCCCACACAACAGCGCCAAAATGGGTCCCCCCAATGTTCAAAAACCGACTACGCCCCTGGCCTGCAATGACATTTATTTTGGATGAATGAATGAAGACAATAACTTTGGTATAGCCTATACCACAATAGTCTTTAATAACAATGAATTTATTGCAAATAAATCAAAATAAAATAAAGTAAAATTGTATTGGTCGCGTACACATTTTTTACAGATGTTATCGTGAGTGTAGCTAAATACTTATGTTCCTAGCTCCACCAGTGCAGTAATATCTAACAATACAAAACAATACATGCATATCCAAAGTCGGAATGGAATATAAATATACAGTATATGTACAGTATATGATGATGTGTATAGACATTATGAACAGTATATGAATAGAAAAGGTGTGTACAGCAGTAGTTATATAGGATGAGCCTCGACTAGAGTACAGTATATATATATATATATATATGAAGTGTGTAAAAGTATATAAACATTATTAAAGTGTTCAATGACTATGTACATAGTTCAGCAGTCTCTAAGGTGCAGGGTAGAGTACCGGGTGCTAGCCGGCTAGTAACATGGCCTGGAGATGGCCTGAAGCTGTTTTTCAGTCTCTCTGTTCCAGCTTTAATAAACCTGTACTGTCTCTGCCTTCTGGATGGTAGCGGGGTGAACAGGCTGTGGCTTGGGTGGCTGAGGTCCTTGGTGATCTTCTTGGCCTTATTGTGACACCGGGTGCTGTAGATGTCCTGGAGGGCAGGCAGTGTGACCCTGGTGATGCGTTGGGCTAAACGCACCACCCTCTGGAGAGCCCTGCAGTTATGGATGTTGCAGTTGCCGTAACAGGCGATGATACATCCCGACAGGATGCTCTCAATGGAGCATCTGTAGAAGTTTGTGAGGGTCTTAGAGGCCAAGCCGAATTTCTTCAGCCTCCTGAGGTTTGAAGAGGCGCTTGTGCGTCTTCTTCACCGCGTTGTCTGTGTGGATGGACCATTTCAGGTTGTTAGTGATGTGATGTGCATGTTAGTGATTTTGACCCTCTCCACTGAGGGTGGATGGGGGCGTGCTCCCTCTGCTGTCTCCTCAAGTCCATAATCAGCTCCTTCGTTTTGTTGATGTTGAGGGAGAGGTTCTTTTCCTGGCACCACTCCACCAGGGCCCTCACCACCTCACTGTAGGCTGTCTCGTCATTGTTGGTAATCAGGCCTACCACTGCTGTGTCTTCTGCAAACTTGATGATTGAGTTGAGTTGGAGACGTACGTGGTCACGCAGTCATTGGTGAACAAGGAGTACAGGAGGAGGCTGAGCACCCACCCTTGTGGGGCCCAGCGTAACGGCGGTGTTGCTGTCTACAGTACCTTTACCACGTGGGGTTGGCCCGTCAGGTCCAGTCAGGGCTTTTCCTCTGCATTAGAGTAAACTACCTGTGAATTTTCTACCTCTACTATGGTTTCATACCTGGCCTTTGCTGAACACTTACTCATCAAGGACATGGCTGAGTTTGTGTTCGAAATAGGTCCTCTGCTTAGCTTTCCCCAGAGCAAACTCTATTGATCTTAGCTGCTGAATTTGCATTTCAGTTCACTTTTC
Source organism: Salmo salar (assembly GCF_965601325.2). Lineage (NCBI taxonomy): Eukaryota > Metazoa > Chordata > Actinopteri > Salmoniformes > Salmonidae > Salmo > Salmo salar. The sequence goes on from NC_138306.1 coordinate 67,389,992, forward strand.
CTCATTTAAAAGGGTGATTGCAAATATCTCACAGAGGCCAAAAAATGACGGGGGAATTGCAGTGAAGGTTGATACCAATCTGTCACCCAAAATTAATGAGCTTATCAGCATAATGTAAATAGTGCAGATGTTAATTGCTTTAGACCTTCCCCTTCTATGCAAGTGTCATGTTTGTATCTGCAAGGTAATACAATGATTAAATAAATACAATTACCTTCAGTCTAAAATGTAGGCCTTAACTAATTTCTGTGAGAAAAAAAGTGGCAATTGGATTTACTGGCCTATAACTGTATAGCATAAGGCTATAATGAGTATAAACCACATGAAATTGTATGATTACAATATAGAGTAGGTAAATACCTTATAGCAAAGATATGAATGTCAAGTTATGTAAATCAAATATTAAAAAAAACATTAAGGGCCCCGACTTTTCTTCTTCCCTTTAGTGCTCACTTTGTGAACCATTAGGTAGAAAGAGAATTGAGCGTTCGGTCTGAAGATATTCCCAAAAAGACACAAAGGTATGAAACACAATTGGTAAAGAGAGCCAAACTCACCCTGAAGGACTCAAACAAAAGGTACGTTCCAAATAGGTATGGGCTCTGGTCAAAAGTAGTGCACTATACAGGGAATAGGGTGCTATTTTGGACCTAAACTTTGTTTGAGTCTGGGCCTCAGCTCCTCCCAATTAGACCTGAATCCATAGCCTCATTAGCTCGCCCAGGTTGGAGAACTCATTCCCCCGATGTCTCTTTCTCTCACCTTAACAAGACAAACATTGAGGTTCCAATTATTCTGTAAAATGTGTTGCTAGAACACAGGTCCACAGGCTTTGTTAATTTAATCTGCAACAACGAATCCACCCGTATGGTGTGATATAGACTACCCCCCTGGAATGCGGATCAATAAATCAACATAGTCCATTTGAATGAAAAATAATTTAGGCTAGAATCGGCCTAGACTAGAGTCAGGGTTTGGTGTTCAGCTAGCGAATATTTATTGATGGGTATCTTTAGGGGTGGTGTGCTTTAGGATTGTGTCTGATAGTCTAATGAAGGCTAGGCCTTGTGATGATCAGCCAATGACGGCCAAAAAAGGTGCACAGTGAGTTACATTTAGTTTTTTGAAAATCGTTTCTCAATATGAAAGTACAGTTTCCAAAACTGTATCACAAGCGAGGATTATTAACGTGTAGACAGAGCTCTGGGTCTGTACACATTGGCGGCGCCATTGTGGGTGATGAACGAGTGTTATCCTGGCCTCACCCAGAGCCGTCACCGCATAGTGCTCAATAATGTTTATAACACTGTAAAAATGTATTAATGAATTAAATGAAAATATAGCCAATATTTTATATGTTAAATGCTGCCTACATATATATATATATTGACAAGTGAAAAGTAGGCCTGCATTCATCAGTTTACATCAGTGGTTTAGGTCCAACACTGCTTGTCTGTTTGAATCAAAAGAAAATATTAATTTATTAAATTTAACTTTTATTTAACTTGGCAAGTCAGTTAAGAACAAATTCTAATTTACAATGACGGCCAACCAAAAGGCAAAAGGCCTCCTGCGGGGACAGGGGCCTGGGATTAAAATAAATAAATACAGTCAAAGTCGGAAGTTTACATACACCTTAGCCAAATACATTTAAACTCAGTTTTTAACAATTCCTGACATTTAATCCTTGTAACAATTCCCTGATTTAGGTCAGTTAGGATCACCGCTTTATTTTAAGAATGTGAAATCAGAATAATAGTAGAGAGAATTATTTATTTCAGCTTTTATTTCTGTCATCACATTCTCAGTGGGTCAGAAGTTTACATACACTCAATTGGTATTTGGTAGCATTGCCTTTAAATTGTTAAACTTGGGTCAAATGTTTCGGGTAGCCTTCCACAAGCTTCCCACAATTAGTTAGGTGAATTTTGCCTCCTTGCTCACACACACTTTTTCAGTTCTGCCCACAAATGTTCTATAGGATTGAGGTCAGGGCTTTGTGAAGTCCACCTCAATACCTTGACGTTGTTGTCCTTAAGCTATTTTGCCACAACTTTGGAAGTATGCTTGGGGTCATTGTCCATTTGGAAGACCCATTTGCAACCAAGCTTTAACTTCCTGACTGATGTCTTGAGATGTTGGTTCAATATATCCACATCATTTTCTTCCCTCATGATGCCATCTATTTTGTGAAGTGCACCAGTCCCTCCTGCAGCAAAGCATCCCCACAACATGATGCTGCCACCCCCGTGCTTCACGGTTGGGATGGTGTTCTTCAGCTTGCAAGCCTCCCCCTTTTTCCTCCAAACATTACAATGGTCATTATGGCCAAACAGTTCTATTTTTATTTCATCTGACCAGAGGACATTTCTCCAAAAAGTGCGATCTTTGTCCCCATGTGCAGTCGCAAACCGTAGTCTGGATTTTTTATGGCTGTTTTGGAGCAGTGGCTTATTCCTTGCTGAGTGGCCTTTCAGGTAATGTCGATATAGGACTCATTTTACTGTGGATATAGATACTTTTGTACCTGTTTCCTCCAACATCTTCCCAAGGTCCTTTGCTGTTGTTCTGGGATTGATATGCACTTTTCGCACCAAAGTATTTTCATCTTGTCACGAACCGGCTCGAAGTTCATAACAAAAGGGAGACAATGTGGAGACAAGGAATAACAAAATATATTTATTAAATAAAGTAAACTAAATACAATTAACAAAGTAAGTGAGTGTTTTGCATGCATAAATGTGATAATGCGGGGTGTTGAAAGGTGCCAAAGCAAACAAACAAAAGGCCACAAAAATACCAAAACAAAATCCATAAAGGTGTCTGCATGGAGAGAGTCTCCTCCATGAATGGGGAAGTGGTGTATTTATCCTGGGACACACCCGGGCACAGGTGTGTCCCATGTCACTGACGACCCTCCCGGCTCCGCCCACCGGCATCCTAATAAGGAAAACGAGAGCAAAGAGAAAGAATACGGCAGACAGAGTGAGAGGGTCGTCACAATCTCTAGGAGGCAGAATGCGTCTCCTTCCTGAGCGGTATGACGGCTGCGTGGTCCCATGGTGTTTATACTTGCGTTCTATTGTTTGTACAGATGAACGTGGTACGTTCAGGCATTTGGAAATTGCTCCCAAGGATAAACCAGACTTGTGGAGGTCTACAATTTTCTTTCGGAGGTCTTGGCTGATTTCTTTTGATTTTCCCATGATGTCAAGCAAAGAGGCACTGAGTTTGAAGGTAGGCCTTGAAATACATCCACAGGTACACCTCCAATTGACAAAAATTATGTCAATTAACCTATCAGAAGCTTCTAAAGCCATGACATCATTTTCTGGAATTTTCCAAGCTGTTTAAAGGCACAGTCAACTTAGTGTATGTAAACTTCTGACCCACTGGAATTGTGATACAGTGAATTATAAGTGAAGTAATGTCTGTAAACAATTGTTGGAAAAATGACTTGTGTCATGCACAAAGTAGATGTCCTAACCAACCTGCCAAAACTATAGATTGTTAACAAGAAATTTGGGGAGTGGTTGAAAAACGAGTTTTATTGACTCCAACCTAAGTGTATGTAAACTTCCGACTTCAACTGTAAATTCAATATAAATATAGGACAAAACACACATCACATCAAGAGAGACAATTCTATTTAATGGTAGACCTAAGATAACAACATAGCAAGGCAGCAACACATGACACCACAGCATGGTAGCAACACAACATTACAACAACATGGTAGCAACACAACATGGTAACAGCACAAAACATGGTACAAACATTATTGGGCACAGTCAACAGCACAAAGGTCCAGAAAAGGTCAAAGCACAATATTCTGTATGTGATGTTATCTAAAAATAAACAAATACATAAATGTGTTTTAAATGTATAAAATCACATTTAGATTAGGCCTACATTTCTGTAGATAAGTAGGTTATTATGAGACTGATTCTTCTGAGTGAATAGGCAGAAGTGGGTTCTGAGTATAAAACTACTTTGCCCATCAGCCATTACAAAATGATGGACGACTGTAAAGAATCACCTTTTATTTGCGACAGCGTCATTTTTGTGAATCTAAATTCTTTTGATGTTGTGTAATGTAAACAGGTTTATGTATGTTCTGGAGATGAATAAAAGCATACATTTTTCTACTTGATAGTTGAGATTTTGGTACCAGTTGTCTATCAACACAATAGAATTTTAAACCGGTGACCCGTGTTCCTTTCGACATGGATGGATTATTATTAGGTTATTAATATACACTTTCTATTTGCACTTGAAACGATGGAGCAGAACAGAATGTGACACGAGTGAGCTACCTAGGCCTAGTTGGGTCCCGTGTGGCTCAATTGTTAGAGCATGGTGTTTGCAATGCCAGGGTTGTGGGTTCGATTCCCACGGGGGACCAGTACGAAAAAGAAAAAAAAAATGTATGAAATGTATGCATTCACTACTGCATTCACTACTGTCTGCTAAATGACTAAAATGTAAATGTAAAATGTAGCATTCAGTAACAACTCATTCATTCATGTGTGTTAACCATGGTGAAGCAAAATGAACATGTGATGTTTGCTAGCTATCTGTAAAGGAATCTTTCTAGAACCATAACATTGGCTAATCATTTCCATGTGCTGTCTTGCATAGTCTTCTGAATTTCGTGATTTAAATCTAGAATCCTTAGTTAAAAGCCTCTGTTTCAGTAAAAAGCAGGGGGATGGGTGTGGGTAAATGTAACCATTAAAATTCATAGAGATTTGAGGGCCCAAGGACTGACCATCCATGATATCAAAATGATAGATTTAACCATGTTTTGAAGATATACCGTTTGTTTACATTTCTGTTCTTCACAAACATTGTAGTTAAACAATGCGTATAATTTGGGTTCTGATGGGGTATGACAGTTGAACTAAGCTCGTGAGGCATTTATAAGTTATATTCTTCAAGAATCAATGGGTATATATCATTACTTTATAAGTCCAAAACTTGATGTAGCAACTAAGGATTTTAGCTTTAAGGTAAACATGTGGTGATAACATAGCTATCTAACTTTTATTTTGCACTGTTTTGAACTTGCAGATACAGAGAGGCTGTACACGGTGTCATACCAGGAAGTATGCGACCGGTTTGGAAACAAATACACCTGGGACGGGACGTCGTCTGTGATGGGTAAGAAAGCTATGGAGGCTTCCACCATTATACGAGACTTCCTAGAACTACCAATGACACCAGATGAACTTCTCAGTGAGACTAGAAAAATACAGGAGAGGATACTTCCTTCAGCTCAATTGATGCAAGGTAACTAGGGGTGTGTGTGTGTGTGTGTGTGTGTGTGTGTGTGTGTGTGTGTGTGTGTGTGTGTGTGTGTGTGTGTGTGTGTGTGTGTGTGTGTGTGTGTGTGTGTGTGTGTGTGTGTGTGTGTGTGTGTGTGTGTGTGTGTGTTATAGTTGTAGTTTGTGATAGTTTTCATAGTTACCTTAACATGAACAAAATAATTTATTCTCACCTATGAAATATCAGTCTCTGATGAGTGTATTGACAAACAAACTTTAATCCCATGTTTTCATTCATCAGGTAGAATAGAAGATCAGCAGGCTTTGTTAGTATTCACTGTGTGTAGGACTAACCAATGATGTGTACTGTACAGTACCAGTCAAAGGTTTGGACACACCTACTCATTCAAGGGGTTTTCTTAATTTTTTACTATTTTCAACACTGTAGAATAATAGTTAAGACTCATCCCAAACCATCTCAATTGGGTTGAGGTCGGGTGATTGCGGAGGCCAGGTCATCTGATGCACCACTCTCACACTCTCCTTCTTGGTCAAATAGCCCTTACACAGCCTGGAGGTGTGTTAGGTCTTTGTCCTGTTGAAAAACAAATGATAGTCCCACTAAGCTCACACCAGATACAATGGCGTATCGCTGCAGAATGCTGTGGTAGCCCTACTGGTTAAGTGTGCCTTGCATTCTAAATAAATCACAACCAGTGTCACCAGCAAAACACCACTACACCATCACACCTCCTCCATGCTTCATGGAGGGAACCACACATGCAGAGATCATATGTTCACCTACTCTCCGTCTCACAAAGACACAGCGGTGGAACCAAAAATCTCAAATTTGGACTCATCAGACCAAAGGACAGATTTCCACCGGTCTAATGTCCAATGCTCGTGTTTCTTGGCCCAAGCAAGTCTATTCTTCTTATTGGTGTCCTTTAGGAGTGGTTTCTTTGCAGCAATTCGACCATGAAGGCCTGATTCACGCAGTCTCCTCTGAACAGTTGATGTTGAGATGTCTCTGTTACTTGAACTCTGTGAAGCATTTATTTGGGCTGCAATCTGAGGTTCAGTTAACTTTAATGAACATATCCTCTTCCTTTCCTGTAGCGGTCCTCATGAGAGCCAGTTTCATCATGGCGCTTGATGCTTTTTGCGATGGCACTTGAAGAAATGTTCAAAGTTCTTGAAATGTTCCGTATTGACTGACCTTCATGTCATAAAGTAATGATGGACTGGCGTTTCTCTTTGCTTATTTGAACTGTTCTTGCCATAATATGGACTTGGTCTTTTACCAAATAGGGCTATCTTCTGTATACCACCCCTACCTTGTCACAACACAACTGATTGGCGCAAATGCATTAAGAAGGAAAGAAATTCTACAAATTAACTTTTAACAAGACATGTGATAATTGAAATGCATTCAAGGTGACTATCTCATGAAGTTGGTTGAGAGAATGCCAAGAGTGTGAAAGCAAAGGGTGGCTACGTTGAAGAATCTCAAATATAAAATATATTTTGATTTGTTTAACAATTTTTTGGCTACTACAGCCGTGGCCAAATTTTTGAGAATGACACAAATATAAATTTTCACAAAGTCTGCTGCCTCAGTTTGTATGATGGCAATTTGCATATACTCCAGAATGTTATGAAGAGTGATCAGATGAATTGCAATTAATTGCAAAGTCCCTCTTTGCCATGCAAATTAACTGAACCCCCCAAAAACATTTCCACTGCATTTCAGCCCTGCCACAAAAAAGGACCAACTGACATCATGACAGTGATTCTCTGTTTAACACAGGTGTGAGTGTTGACGAGAACAAGGCTGGAGATCACTCTGTCATGTTGATTGAGTTCGAATAACAGACTGGAATCTTCAAAAGGAGGGTGGTGCTTGGAATCATTGTTCTTCCTCTGTCAACCATGGTTACCTGCAAGGAAACAAGTGCCGTCATCATTGCTTTGCACAAAAAGGGCTTCACAGGCAAGGATATTGCTGCCAGTAAGATTGCACCTAAATCAACCATTTATCTGACCATCAAGAACTTCAAGGAGAGCGGTTCAATTGTTGTGAAGAAGGCTTCAGGGCGCCCAAGAAAATCCAGCAAGCGCAAGGACCGTCTCCTAAAGTTGATTCAGCTGCGGGATTGGGGCACCACCAGTACAGAGCTTGCTCAGGAATGGCAGCAGGCAGGTGTGAGTGCATCTGCACGCACAGTGAGGCGAAGACTTTTGGAGGATGGCCTGGTGTCAAGAAGGGCAGCAAAGAAGCCACTTCTCTCCAGGAAAAACATCAGGGACAGACTGATATTCTGCAAAAGGTACAGGGATTGGACTGCTGAGGACTGGGGTAAAGTCATTTTCTCTGATGAATCCCCTTTCCGATTGTTTGGGGCATCCGGAAAAAAGCTTGTCCGGAGAAGACAAGGTGAGCGCTACCGTCAGACCTGTGTCATGCTAACAGTAAAGCATCCTGAGACCATTCGTGTGGGGTTGCTTCTCAGCCAAGGGAGTGGGCTCACTCACAATTTTGCCTAAGAACACAGCCATGAATAAGGAATGGTACCAACACATCCTCCGAGAGCAACTTCTCCCAACCATCCAGGAACATTTTGGTGTCAAACAATGCCTTTTCCAGCATGATGGAGCACCTTGCCATAAGGCAAAAGTGATAACTAAGTGGCTCGGGGAACAAAACATCGATATTTTGGGTCCATGGCCAGGAAACTCCCCAGACCTTAATCCCATTGAGAACTTGTGGTCAAACCTCAAGAGGCGAGTGGACAAACAAAAACCCACAAATTCTGACAAACTCCAAGCATTGATTATGCAAGAATGGGCTGCCATCAGTCAGGATGTGGCGTAGAAGTTAATTGACAGCATGCCAGGGCGGAATGCAGAGGTCTTGAAAAAGAAGGGTCAACACATTGACTCTGTATCAACTTCATGTAATTGTCAATAAAAGCCTTTGACACTTATGAAATGCTTGTAATTAAACTTCAGTATTCCATAGTAACATCAGACAAAAATATCTAAAGACACTGAAACAGCAAACTTTCTGGAAAATAATATTTGTGTCATTCTCAAAACTTTTTACCACGACTGTACATGATTCCATATGTGTTATTTCATAGTGTTGATGTCTTATTCTACTATGTAGAAAATAGTACAGCTAAAGAAAAACCCTTGAATGAGTAGGTGTGTCCAAACGTTAACTGGTAACCAGAAGTGGAGAAGCTCATCCACCATCTCTGTAAACACAACGTGCCCATCGCCATAGCGACAAGCTCAGCAGGCCTGACGTTTGAGATGAAGACCAGTCAGCACAAAAACTTTTTTGACCTGTTCAGCCACATCGTTCTGGGGGACGACCCCAATGTGAAAAACAGCAAACCTCAACCTCAGTCCTTCTTGGTGTGTGCCAACAGGTTCACTCCTCCTGTGCCTCCAGGCACAGTAATAGGGACAGTAGCCAACAGTGGGTAGTGGAGTAGACTATTGCCCTATACTTGTTGCCTCATGAATAAACAAGCTAAGCATAAAATAACCAGACATGATAAGAGGGACAGACCAGTAGACACGCTAAGATACTCTCATACCCACCTAGTAACATTGGAGGGGGAAAGCAGCCCGAAGGTCACCAATTCCTACCAATCATGGCTCAGATGCTATAAATGATAGGAAAAGGGACAGGGTAGTAGACAGTGGGCTGGCACAACTTATAATGCTGAAAAAGAGCAACCCCTAAAAGTTGTACACCAATTCAGTTGTTTTTAATTTGTTACTTAGTATAGTCATTCATAGGCTAATCACTGAGCAGATAAACTAAAGTGTTTTTATAGGAACCTGTGGAATTGCGTTTACACCTCCAAGAAAGTGGGTTATCTCTTAAGCCCATAACCAATTCTGTTGTTCGGAAGGTTACCAAGGCTAATGTCATCCTGTCATGCTTCAATGCCCCAGCTATCACCTGTTCCTAAGACACGTCAAAGGAATTATTATCTAGACACTGACTAACTGACTGATCGACTGTAGCACATCCAAACTAGGCTATCGAAAGTGTAGCCTCTATTTATAAGAAACTATGGAATTTCATTAATTTGCACATCCAGAAAGTGAGGGAAATGATTAAACCTATAACCGACTTCATACCCTCTCATTCATTTCCATTTTCAATGCCAATGTTTTGGCTTATTAAGCGTAGCTGTAAGTAACAGATCTGTGTTGTCAACACCAGCCATGAAAATACCCCCAACACTCCCACAACACTGAGGAATCCCACTGTGTACATTCCAAATGGCACCATTTTCCCTTTTATAGTGCACTACATTTGACCAGGGCCCATAGTGCTCTAGTCAAATATGCACTATATAGGGAATAAGGTGCTACTTGGGATGTAGCCACTACCATGTTTAATCACCTTCCTTCCATGCCTGTTTTAGCAAACCCTCCTATGAAATAGGTCTACAATCATCAGGGTTAGAAGACTACATTCAGTTAGTTTTACAGAGAGCTATCAAATGGAAAACGGAAAATGGGAACCCGAAAAGAGAGGTTAATAGCTTTGGATTTGTTGTTTTCCTTTTTGAGGTAAATGAATCTCCCTAACAGGTGCAGGGCTGTAGGTTTTTCTGCAAATGCGTCTGCTGCAGCAGCAGCCTTCAGTACTTGTCGGCCTGCTTTTTTAATCTTGGAGGCTTCCAAACATACACAGTTAGGACTTGCGTTTTTCTTGATGAGATATGGAACTGCGGCTGAGAGGGGAATCTGTTTAGTGGAATAACGAATTATGATGCATCACACCCTGGCTCCTCTCCTCTCTTCGTGACGGTTTTGCCTAAGCACAGAGTGAGAGAGAGAAATAGGGAGGGAGGGACAGATTGCGATTCAGGATTGCAAGGAGGAGACAGGAGAAAGACAGAATGCAATAAAAAGAAAAGGGGAGCGTGTATTAACATTGTGTCCGCAGCTTCTCTCCTACCCCCAGATTAGTATAAGCAGTGATGAATTTACAATTGAATTAATTGCAGTGAGGCATTTTACAGAAACTGCAGCGAAGACAGGCGTAGGTGATACATTTGAGTTGTATTTTTTTGTCCTTTTTACCTCTGAAATGTTAGCATTATTTGAAGCGTTCACTACAACTGTACATGTTCAATAACAGTCGTGCAGTGACATTTCAATACATTTCTCAGGATGCATTTTTCTTCTGGTGCTTAAAAGGTTGCTGTTTATATCAACGTTATTGGGAGGAAGGTTTCCTGGAATACACGCATGAAGTGACGTGAGGCATTTTGAGGGCCATGATGATGCTACGCAACACTGCAGGTAATACGCTTGGCAGACTACTTAAAACCCTCTCACAAGTGAGTAATGTGCCCAGCCCAGTACTCTGTCTCTATGGTGACCAAAGGCAAGGAAATAAGCCCCCACCTCCTCCATTTTTCACTTTCTCCCCAGCACACAAAAAATACTATGACATAGAGAGAGTGAGGGAGAAAGGGAGGGAGGCCGAGGGAGATAGAGAAAAGGTTTTTACGAAAGGTGTGTGTGCTCAGCCTACCAACTAAGATTAATGAAGTAGGGTGCAATTTGGGACATACATTGAAAGACAGGGAGAAAAGTAATTCCGCTACCATTAATCATAAATGACCTTACACCAAGGAAAGGTTTATAGCACCAAAAACGGTACAATTAGGACATGAAATGAACTTGTATAAAATGAAATAGGCCTATTATAGCATGGATCATCTTAAAGATATTGAAAGAGAGACTTGTGTTTAACTGTTGTAGGTAGTTGAGCTAGAAACTGAATTATGCGCACGGGAAAGAGTCGTGCCTTACAAAAAGACCGATGTCTTCACACTCTTACTGAGTCTTAAAACCCTGTGTAGACTATGGTAAAAGAAACCCAACCAACCTTATTTAAAAAGAGTGAGGCGACAAGATGTTTTAGAAAAGACCCACTTACGTCCCAAATGACAATATATTCCCTCTTCACACACTACTTTTGACCAGGGGCCATAGGGCTATGGTCAAAATGAGTACACTGTATAGGGAATAGGGTGCCATTTGGGACTAAGTCACAGAGAGGCTCACACAGAGGGTGTAAAGAGTCAGTACAGAGACAGTATTGGCTCCAGAGCTTGGATCTGTAGCTAGCCTAGATAAGGATATTACAACAACAACACAATGCTGATTTAGGGACAACCAGTCGCCTCGGCTACACCCCTGTATTTTATGGGCCTTTCAACTATCTGGACCCAGTGGGCCTCTCTGCTGTGCAGATGCACCAACCTCATAATAAATGGTAACTGCTGCTATAATCCCAAAATAGACACATTATTCAATATTTCAACCATCTAGTCCATTTTTTCTTTTATTCTTCAATTTAGCTATCACAGTGTGAACTGTGATGCGTTTGTTGTGCCCAGTGTGTTTGGTGCTGGTGGATTGAAATGGTCAGGGACTAAAACAGGCTGGATCTATCTATCTGAATAGTGAAGGCTGTGCTATTGTACAGCCCTAATGATGTTCCTTATGAACAGACAGATCCATGTGCTTTGACGGAGAAGGTAGGGCATCACTGCGAGTAAAAAAAAAAACAGGAGTGTTTTTTAATATCAGCTCTATGAAATATTCAATATTTGAGCTTTGAAGTTCTCTGCAAAAATATTATGGACACAGTGGTGCTTTAAGTGGTCAGAAGGTCAGTCCTTAATAGCAGGAGATGTAATTCCGCTTGCCTTGTACTCAGCAGTAATGTGCTTGTTTAGGTTTTTATATCTAGTGCTGGATTTTAGTGGCCTAAAATCATGTGAACTCCCATTCATTTCAGATACACAATATTATTTTATTTGTTAAAGTCCTTTTTTTCACTAAGCCTGTTGGGTCCTTTTCTGTCCAACACCAAATCAGGAACGGGGAGAATACATTGTCAGTGGGTCTGTCTGAGTTTATGAGGAGCTTTAACAGTATTGATCACTCCTTTTATTCTGTTGGAAAGAAATGCCAACACTGGCATGAAGATATAAGATTTACGGACAGACACTCAGTCAATGGGGATGTTTATGAGCTCCCAGGGAGTGTCACTGTCACAGCCGGTATACAAGTTAAAGGCTATTTCCTGGAGGTCGAGTTCACTGAAATATCATGGTTTGTTAATGATTTTCTTATCTGGAAAGTAGTTGTGGAAGGTGGTGCGGGAGAGAATTGACTTCACTCAATCATCAATAGGTATGTCTTTACCTTGACCTTCTATTTCCGCCATTTCTAGATGACGTGACCCTTACCTAGCGTTATTTATGAAGTCTACCTATTCCATAGCCTGTATGTATCCTAAATCTTTCAAAACCTAATCTCTCTCAACAGATTCCGGGCGCTCCGCAAGCACAGTGGCTGTTAGAAGAGACTATTCTAAACCTAGTCTTTTTCTGAGTAAAAGATGAAAATGTTTCCTCACTCCTCAGACACCAAATGAAAGCCTATTCTGCTCCTGTCTGCCATCTGGACCAAAGTGACAAACATCTGACTGATCTCTCCATGTGATTTTCCTCAGGTTGACCAAACCACTCATTAGCCTTGTGAACGCAACCCTCTGGAGGCCAATGGATTGCCCTGTTACGCGTTTATACAGTGCTCTCCTGGGCTGCGTCCCAAATGACACCCTATTCCCTTTATAGTGCACAACTTTTGAGTGCACTACAGAGCCCTATGGACCCTGGTAAAAAGTTGGGCACTGTAAAGGGAATAGGGCGCCATTTAGGACGCAACCTCCATGACCTCCAGATTTGTAAATGATGGCCTTTATTTCCTGTTTCCTGTGTATAACAAAGTACCCCGTAACATAGATGATAAAACGTTACACATCCTGTAGCCAGCCTGCCCTGGGCTTAGAGATGGTTTAGAAGAGGTAGCAGGCAATCTATCACTGTCTCTTCACTCACTCAACAACCCACGTTGCAGGCCCGAATATACACACATCGCACAACTCCTTGCTGTGTGATGTGTTAGTTTCAAGTATTTTCTTGCTAAGGTACCGTTCATCAAGTTTGAGAATGCATCAGTCTGAGACCGACTGTTTGATGTATGAACACACTGCTGCACTACCTACCTTATTGCATTAAGCTCAGACCAGATTGGTGTCGGAAACAAGACGAGAGGCAGAATGATTGTTTTATTTACCCAACATAAACAAAACATCAACTGCTCTGATTAAATATTGAAGGGAAAGAGACTGTACAGACGCTGTTATTTTAGTGAATGGCTGTGTCACCGTGACAAGCTCCATCTTAAGCCGTGCGAAAGTTAACAGACACACAGGCACTCTGGTGTTGACATAGTTGGTTTGCCTTGTCGTGTCAGACGTTGACAAAAGCGACAAGTGAAGTAATATGTTAGAGCAGAGGATCAGCCTCTTTAAGATATAACACCTGAGGAAAAAAGAAAATGATTGTTGAATGGATCACTGTCAAACAACTGTGTGTGTCTAAAGTCCATTCAAAATACGTTATTTTTAAAAAATCTCTCTTGATGTGTCCTTCCAGGAACATAAAAATTACACAAAATGACACAACAAAATAGAAAATGACACAGTGAAGGTAGTATTTAGTAGTAGTATTTAGTAGTAGTATTTATTGGGATCCATACAGGGGAAATAAAACACAAATAAAATGCATAACCTGCCTCTGTCTCACGCTTCAGGAACAGGAGATGTCTTCTACCCTATGAGCCATTCTGACTCAGACAAGCCATGGCTTGTGCAAAGCCACCCACCTACATAATTCAACACATAACACTGTGTAAATTACAATACAAAATATATCAACACGGCTCTCTTCACAGTCCCCTTTGAGCCGTAAGGTGTTCTTTTATCTGTTTTTTTTTTAAATCTGTTTTTATGGCTTTCTTGAGTTACCGGAGGTGGGAGAGTTCCATGTAGTCATAGCTCAATTAATACTGTGCGTTTCCCAGCCTCTGTTTTGGACCTGGTGACTGTGAAGAGACGACCTGGTTGCATGTCTTGCGTTGTACCGATGAGTGTCCGAACTGTGTACCAACTGCTTCAACAGACAGTTCAGTACCTTCAACACATCGATATCTTGCACAAAGACCGATATTGATGCAGTCAGTCTCTCCTCTACTCTGAGCTAGGAGAGATTGACATGCATGTTACTGACATTCGCCATCTGTGTACATTTAAATACAATATGTGCTGCTCTGTTCTGGACCAACTGTCATTTACCTATGTCCCTCTTTGCCGCACATGACCCCGCAACTGGGCAGTAGTCCAGGTGCGACAAAGGCCTGTAGGACCTGTCTGGTCGACTGAGATGTCAAGAAAGCAGAGCAACACCTCCTCATCGACAGACCTCTTCCCATTTTAGTAACCATTGAGTCTATATGATTTTACCATGACACTGTAGCTTGCTATCTAGGGTTACAGCCAGCAGTTCAGTCTCTTTAAGTTGCTCAATCGCCACATTATTCAATAATAGATCTGGAGGAGCTTTACGGTTAAGTGAGTGATTTGTCCCAAAAACAATACTTTTAGTTTTTTTTATATTTAGCACCAGCCTATTGCTAGTTACCCATTCTAAAATTGACTAGAGCTCTATGTTAAGGGTGTCAATTACTTATTTTACTGTCGTAGCCGACATACACTGAGTGTACAAAACATTAGGAACACCTGTTCTTTCCATGACAGACTGACCAAGTGAATCCAGGTGAAAGCTACAGTATGATCTCTTATTGATGTCACTTGTTAAATCAACCTCAAGCAGTGTAGGTGAAGGGGAGGAGACAGGTTAAAGAAGGATTTTTAAGCCTTGAGACAGTTGAGACATGGATTGTGTGTGTGCCATTGAGGGTGAATGGGCACTCCAAAGGACATTGGAGTCATGGGCCAGCATCCCTGTGGAACGCTTTTGACAGCTTGTAGAGTCTATGCCCTGACGAATTGAGGCTGTTCTGAGGGCAAAACGGGGGGGTGCAACTCAATATTAGGAAGGTGTCTCGAATGTTTTGTACTGTTACGTTCCTCTGTGTCTGTGTTGTTGTGTGTGTGTGTGTGTGTGTGTGTGTGTGTGTGTGTGTGTGTGTGTGTGTGTGTGTGTGTGTGTGTGTGTGTGTGTGTGTGTGTGTGTGTGTGTGTGTGTGTGTGTGTGTGTGTGTGTGTGTGTGTGTGTGTGTGTTTCAGGATGGCTTCCTGGATTCCAAAGCAGCTGATTGGTCGGCCCATCACTAAATGGAGCTCTGACTCCGCCTTCTTGTCAGGGGATACAGTTGTCTGCAATTGCCGACTCCTTCTGCAGCTTGAAAAGCCAGGGCTCCTTTGTTAGGAGAGAGAGCTTCTTTGTATGTGCTGTGTTGGTTTTTGGTCTGGTAAATTTGTCAAAAGTGTTTTGTAGCCACTCCTGTAGAGGTATGTGTATACCATAGTACCTAGTGTTTTTGGTTTATTGAAATTGTTCTGTTTCATTTGTTCCCAGGGGGGGAAGTCACCTTAGGAGTGTTTAGGCAAGAGGCCTGTGGGCATACATATACCCGTAGTATATACTCTGTCTATGCACACTAGGTAAGACCTGGGCGGACCACCCCCTGTATTTTGGTTAGTTCGCCAGGTGGTGGGAGAGGGGGAACTTTAACCTTTACTTTCTTTGCTTTGGTTCCTTCCAGCCCCTTTTCCCCACCTTACCGTGTGAAGGAAGAATAAATTCCCTGTAAACGGTAATATTCTCTCCCTCTGTCATCCTTACCCGCACCTACAATCACATACCTTTTTTCACTCCACGGGGAGTTGAGTTGTAGCAGGCTGTTGCGTTCCCTCCTCCGAGAGGTGTACGTAACAGTACACTCAGTGTATATTCTGTGGAAGGTTGTTAATAGAAACAGAAAACAATGGCCCAAGCCGGCTGCCCTGCTGTACACCACACTCAAACCGAATTTGCATTAGAGCGGTTTCGATAAAATAAAACAACTGTGTTCTATTAGATGGGTAACTCTCTATCCATGATTAAGAGGATGCAAATCCAGAACACTTAAGTGTTTTTTTCAGCAATAGGTTTTGATCAATGACAGTCTAACAAAACCGCTTCTTACTATCAATTTCTTTCAGCCAATCATCAGTCATTTGTGTCAGAGCCGAGCATGTTGAGTGCCCTTCCCTATATGAATGCTGAAAGTCTGTTCTTAATTTGTTTTCTGTAAAATAACTTTTGAGCCCCACTGTACCTTCCTCTCCTCATTCATCTGTGTGTAGATTTGGTAAACCCAGCTTTATTTCCTAGTTTCCCTGGTCCATGTGTAGGTTGAGTGCCTATGGCGACTGTGACCTACGGTTCTCTGCTTCTCCATCTGGGCAGAATGGCTCATCTAATGAGTATTCCCCAGGGACTGACCATGCTGCCAGGTCAAGTCTATGTGACAGATCCAGACCCTGCTCTCTGTTTACAGTAGCATGAGCCTACTGTCTAGCAACAAGCCTACACACTCATCTGCCATAACATACAGTCCATATGATTCAATAACATAACACACAGTACATATGATTCCATCATATAACATACATACACTGCATGATCAAAAGTATGTGGACACCTACTCGTCGAACATCTCATTCCAAAATCATGGGCATTAACATGGAGTTGGTCCCCCCCCCCCCCCCCCCCCCTTTTCTGCTACAACAGCCTCCACTCTTCTGGGAAGTCTTTCAACTAGATGTTGAAACATTGCTGCAGGGACTTGTTTCCATCCAGCCACGAGCATTAGTGAGGTCGGCACTGATGTTGGGCGATTAGGCCTGGCTCGCAGTCGGCGTTCCAATTCATCCCAAAGGTGTTCGAAGGGGTTGAGGTCAGGGCTCTGTGTAGGCCGGTCAAGTTCTTCCACACCGATCTCGACAAACCCTTTCTGTATGTACCTCGCTTTGTGCACGAGGGCATTGTCGTGCTGACACAGGAATTGCCTTCCCCAAACTGTTGCCACAAAGTTGGAAGCACAGCATCATCTAAAATGTCATTGTATGCTGTAGCGTTAGGATTTCCCTTCACTGGAACTAAGGGGAAAACAGCCCCAGACCATTATTCTTCCTCCACCAAATTTTACAGTTGGTACTATGCATTTAAGCAGGTATCGTTCTCCTGACATCCACCAAACCCAGATTAATCCGCCGTACTGCCAGATGGTGAAGTGTGATTCATCACTCCAGAGAATGCGTTTCCACTGCTCCAATGGTGCCGAGCTTTACACCATTCCAGCCAACGCTTGGCATTGCGCATGGTGATCTTAGGCTTGTGTGTGGCTGCTTGGCCATGGAAACCCATTTCATGGAGCTCCTGACGAACAGTTCTTGTGCTGATGTTGCTTCCAGAGGCAGTTTGGAACTCGGTAGTGAGTGTTGCAACCGAGGACAGACCATTTTTTGTACTATGTGGTCCTGTTCTGTGAGCTTGTGTGGCCTACCACTTCGCGGCTGAGCTGTTGTTGCTCCAAGACATTTCCACTTTGCAATAACAGCACTTGCAGTTGACCGGGACAGCTTTAGCAGGGCAGCACTTTGTCGAACTGACTTGTTGGAAAGGTGGCATCCTATAACGGTGCCACGTTGAAAGTCACTGAGCTCTTCAGTAAGGCCATTCTACTGCTAATGTTTGTCTATAGAGATTGCATGGCTGTGTGCTCGATTTTATATACCTGTCAGCAATGGGTGTGGCTGAAATAGCCGAATCCACTAATTTGAAGGGGTGTCCACATTCTTTTGTATATTTAGTGTATCTGATTAAATCACATAACATACACTACCGTTCAAAAGTTTGGGGTTACTTAGAAATGTCCTTGTTTTCCATGAAAACACATGAAATGACTTGCAAAATGAATAGGAAATATAGTCAAGACTTTGACAAGATTTAAAAATAATAATTTTTTATGGAAATAAAAATTGTGTCCTTCAAACTTTGCTTCGTCAAAAAAATCATCCATTTGCAGCAATTACAGCCTTTCAGACCTTTGGCATTCTAGTTGTCAATTTGTTGAGGTAATCTGAAGAGATTTCACCCCAAACTTCCTGAAGCACCTCCCACAAGTTGGATTGGCTTGATGGGCACTTCTTACATACCATACGGTCAAGCTGCTCCCACAACAGCTCAATAGGGTTGAGAACCGGTGACTATGCTGGCCACTCCATTATAGACAGAATACCAGCTAATTGCTTCTTCCCTAAATTGTTCTTGCATAGTTTGGAGCTGTGCTTTGGGTCATTGTCCTGTTGTAGGAGGAAATTGTCTCCAATTAAGCGCCGTCCACAGGGTATGGCATGGCATTGCAAAATGGAGTGATAGGCCTTCTTCAAAATCCCTTTTACCCTGTACAAATCTCCCACTTTACCACCACCAAAGCACCCCCATAACATCACATTGCCTCCACCATGCTTGACAGATGGCGTCAAGCATTCCTCCAGCATCTTTTCGTTTTTTCTGCATCTCAAGTATGTTCTTCTTTGTAATCCGAACACCTAAAACTTAGATTCGTCTGTCCATAACACTTTTTTCCAATCTTCCTCTGTCCAGTGTCTGTGTTCTTTTGCCCATCTTAATCTTTTCTTTTTATTGGCCAGTCTGAGATATGGTCTTTGTAAGAAAATATATGGCTTTTTCCAGCAGAGTCGTCTCATCACTGTTAACGTTGAGACTGGTGTTTATTTGTGGGTACTATTTAAGGAAGCTGCCAGTTGAGGACTTGTGAGGCATCTGTTTCTCAAACAGACACTCTAATGTACTTGTCCTCTTGCTCAGTTGTGCACTCCCACTCCTCTTTCTATTCTGGTTAGAGCCAGTTTGCTCTGTTCTGTGAAGGGAGTAGTACACAGCGTTTTACGAGATCTTCAGTTTCTTGGCAATTTCTCGCATGGAATAACCATCATTTCTTAGAACAAGAATAGACTAACGAGTTTCAGAAGAAAGTTCTTTGTTTCTGGCCATTTTGAGCCTGTAATCGAACCCACTAATGCTGATGCTTCTTTAATCAGGACAACAGTTTTCAGCTGTGCTAACATAATTGCAAAGGGGTTTTGTAATGATCAATTAGCCTTTTAAAATGATTAACTTGGATTAGCTAACACAACGTGCCATTGGAACACAGGAGTGATAGTTGCTGATAATGGGCCTCTGTACACCTATGTAGATATTCCATAAAAAATCTGCTGTTTCCAGCTACAATAGTCATTTACAACATTAACAATGTCTACACTGTATTTCTGATCAATTTGATGTTATTTTAATGGACAAAAAAATCGTCTTTTCTTTCAAAAACAAGGACATTTTTAAGTGACCCCAAACTTTTAAACAGTAGTGTTCATATGACTCAGTCACATAACATGCATCCATATGATTAAAACCCATAACTGTCCATATGATTCAATCCCATTCTCCATTCCCAGTCTCTCTGAGGGAAACTTTTCTCTCCTTGTTTTAAGTGTCCTGTGATAGTCCTGTAAACTACTAAACGTCCTGGTCCGTTCGGCTGAAGTAGGTGCTGCTGGCTGCCAAGCAGGCCCTGGATCTGCTCCATAACAACACTACGCTGTGTCCTGTCATCTCCCATTAATACTCCGTTGTAAAGGGAGTGTGTGTGACGTGCTGCTGAGCCGGCTATTCACAGTAGTCTTGGCACCAGCCACTGTAGTCTGATGTGCGTCCCTAATGGCATCCCATTCCCTACGTAGTGCACTACTTTTGAGAAGAGCCTGGTCAAAAGCAGTGCACTATGTAGGGAATAGGGTGTCATTTGGAAAGTATCCACACACACACTGAGTCTCCCCCTCTTCTCTTCTTGTGTTGTGGCATTGACTGCCTTGGGTACACTGTGAATACAGATTAAATTGGTTCTGATGAATGTTGCATGTGTTTGGGTGTATGCCTCGGGACTGGTTGTTAATCTTCCATGGGGCTGGCTGTTGGAGGCCTGCATGGTGAACGACTTTGGGTTCTCTGTCTGTTCTCCGTTCACTGTTCCCAATGCATGGTATAGCAGGCCTGTAGTTGAACAATAAAATATATATTTTTGAAGCAAACTTCCATTGTCCTAACAATGAGTGGGAGTAAAGACCCTTGACCCTTTATAAGGCAAATCACCACCCTAATCTCTCTTTGCTGCTGTGACCTGGTCACAGATCTGCTTGTGCCCTTGCAAACTCCATTGCTCATTGTCAACCCAAACATATTTGCCATGACAATGAGTGACAAGGAGTTGGCATGATAGTCTGAGTGCCAGTCTGTTTGTGCTATGTGCCTTCCTCCTGAGCCAACATGGAGCCACAGTGCATTTGAGTCCTGTTTCCCTCTCGTCCATTACAATGCAGCCATTGAACACTGATTTAAGGTTAATTTGCCTGGCTCGTTGCTAATTCAGTCTTAGTTGCTTCCAATTAAGGGGCATTACCTAGCTAGAAGCCCCTCGGTAGCCTTGCTGCTCTGTGTTTCCATACTTATTGTCCCTCTCCTAGGCAAGAGTCAATTAGTCAAATCTTCTAGAGTCCTTGAGTCGGCTTCTATTGTTCCACCTGGGAACCTTTATTAGGTTATTTTAGTTCCATTTAAGAATGAGAGAAGAGACTGACTCGTAGTCAGGGTATTTAGGGTATTTCCGAAGCTGCTAGGTCAATCTGGTACAATTAAATTACATTGTCTGTCACCATTAGTGTGTGTGGTAAGTCAAAGGCAAATTGGAGGGAAATCATGTAGAAGAAAGAACATTGCAGAAAATAGTGCAATTGTGTGATTCTTTTTGTGCACTCATTCAAATTATAGAGATTGATTGAACCTTGAATTAGGTAGAGTGGCGGGAGACGTCTTTGGAGGGGGTGTTTTGTTTGAAAAGCCAGGAAGCATAGCTATTGAGGTTCAAAAAGCGCAGGATGTCGGAAGTTCCCAATGAATAAAAGGAAAGCTCTGGTCACTCAGTTCATTGTCCATTCTTCTCAACACTGCTTCCATATTGGCTTCTCATTCGCATGCTGCCTCTATTCATGCCTCTGTGACGCAAAGGTAAGAGTCAGAAACATACTGTGGGTCACCTCACCTCAACACGCGTTATTCAGTATGACAGCCTTCCTCTGCTCTGTTTTCTCCACCAGACACTGAGTTGACATAGGCTTCTCAGTCCAAAACGTTGTGCTGTGTCAATAGACTGTACTGTTGTATGTTGTGGTTGCATAATGAGGCATCATAAACCTTGTCATACTTCCTCTATTTAAAAAATGGATAACTTCTGGTACTTCTGGTATTTTGCCTTCAACCTCCTGTAGTGGACACACTCGGTTATAATACATAATTGACTGTATAGCAGAATTACATGAACCATTGTTCACTTCATTATGCTCCCATGTGAATTTATAAATCCCTTTGTCTCCTTTCACTTTTTATTTAACACTGTTTGACATCCAGCACCTGCTTGTCTTGTTTCCTCTCTCAACAGTGCCTGGTGTTTGAGGATGCTCCTATGGGTGTTAAGGCCGGCCTGGCGGCTGTGATGCAGGTGGTCATGATCCCCGATGACAAACTAGACCGAGGCTTTACCCCAGGAGGCCACACTGGTCCTGAGGACCATGGAGGACTTCAAACCAGAGATGTTCGGCCTACCGGCCTATGACTGAGCTCCATCTCCGCTTCCTGCTCAGGACTGAGAACTTACCCATGCTTTCTACCCCCCATTTTCACCATTTAGCCTAATCAAAGCAATGTAATGATGCTAATCACAATGATCACAATGCTGATCCAAATTATGCAATGACGCTGAATTTGATTGTTACTTGGAACTGTGATCAAGTTGTTGTTAGTGAAATATAGATATTTTTGTTTTGGCCAAATAATGAGAATGGCTGAGAATAATGGTTGAAATGTCAACATATTGAGATGTCATTTTTTTGTCTGAACAATTACACAGGTTGGTATTGTAAACAACTCGCTGCCGATCAGTTTGAAGGCTTTTATTGTGATATGGAGTGCATCCCAAATGGCACCCTATTCCCTACATAGTGCACGACTTTTGAGTCCAACACAGTCATTCTAGGTAAAGATGTTTCAGTCTCTGAGTCTTAATGTCCTTGAACAGCTTTCTTAACCAACTGGCGTTTAAGCTGTTGGATTCTCCCTCTTTTCCCCGCTTCATACCTTTTGCCACTCTTCTTTGAGCAGGGCCTATTGAAATGCCAAAGACACTTTTCCCAGCTTGGATGTGTAATCCAATAAAGATGGTGAGAGAAATCTTCAGCTCTTTCATCTTCACTCATGTTTGCCTCAGCAGTGCTGCTGGAATTCACATGTTCTCTCTTCCCTGAGAAAACCCCTGAAACGACTGAACACAGGAGTAGAGTTACTGAGAGCTAATGCAGAGCCCTGTTCCCTCATCTCCCTCAGGCTGTTGAAATAGGATTTCACTGCTGTAGTATCCTTCCATCCACTAACCTTCTTCCCCCTCCCGACCTCCATGCATCCTCAACTTGGGCTAATCTCTGAAGCTTTTCCTCCTCTGCTCCTCATCACTCAGCCGTTTTACAAGTCATTTACCCCCTCATGCCCTGAAGTGTGTGTGTGAGATTGTGTGAATATACACTGAGTGTACAATACATTAGGACCATGACATAGACAGACCAGGTGGATCCAGGTGAAAGCTATGATCCTTTATTGATGTCACTTGTTAAATCCACTTAAATCAGTGTTGATAAAGGGGAGGAGACGAATTGAGGCTGTTTTGAGGGCAACAAGGGGGTGCAACTCAATATTAGGAAGGTGTTTTGTACACTCTGTGTATATGCATGTGTGTGTCTGTACATTATGCGTGTATGTATGTGTACTTACGCAATAAGTGTGATGGTGTTAGAACATCGTGTCTGAAAAATGTAGTGAGTTCAGGGTATGATTTGTACATAATGGCCAATGCCATTTGCCACAGTCTAAAATAATTATATTTTGCTGTTAGAAATGCATTTTCTTTGTATCTAATAAGTTACTACAGAGAAATGTTTTATTGTGGAGTGCAGATACAGTGTTCACCGGTATGGTTGTAAAATGCACATGGAGTTACCAAGTGGGCATTCAACATTCAACATGCATTTTCTATTGTATTTCTGGGAAATACACTGAAAAGTCCATCAGTGGACCGTTGCTATTCACAAAGCATATTGTCCTTTTGTTGGGACATAATAGCTCTTTCTCTTCTCTTCTGCTAGCATTCACCCTCCCCCTCAAGGTCTATGACTACGCTGGTGAGCAGACACACAGAGAGGTGCTTGGTCCGGCCAGGAGCAGCCTATTGGCTACGTATCTCATCTGGGCAACCAATCACCACCAGTTTAGCCTCATGATCCAGCCACTCCCTGCATAGGAAAAGCACTAGCCAATAACTGTGATATCAGAGCTTACTCTTCCACCTGTAATGCCAGTCCCCCTGAGTGCTTGTGACTAGAAGGGCCCCAATGGCTCCTAACTCTCCTAGGAAATTAGCAGTCTCTCCATCTACTGCCAATAACTATTCTTTTATCCCTCCCTACTGACCTTTCAACTCTCATTCTGCCAGAGACAAAGTGAGGGGGAGAGAAACAGAGAGGGAAGCAAGAGCAAGTGAGGGAGGGGAGAGACGGTAGCTATCATGTTTCTCAGGTCCGTCTTCACATTGTGCTGGGGACGGCAGAAAAGGGACGGTGAACCCCCATTCATCTTCAACGTCAGTTGGTTTTCTATACAGGATTTTATCAGCACTCAGACAAGTGTCCCTCAACAGGGGAAGTTTTAAAAACAGACATTGTACGGAATGACCTCATTTTAGAATGTTATAATAACGCTTTTCTTTTTTTCATCCTCTTACTGGCTGACAAGCCCACTGGTTGAAGCTCAGTGAGAAAGCTCATCTGATAACGGCAGACAGTATTTGTACATTTTCACTGTCATTCAGTCTTCACTGTCGTGCATTATCAAGAGATATACAGTATGTGGTGGCTGTCATTCAAAAATGATAATGTCTTTCCTTTAGGGATTGAGACAGTCATCTTTAATGTGATGAAACACCTGAGAAAATGAAAGCAATGGATTAAATAGACACAGAGACTTGTGCATTATTTCTTTGGGATATACTCATGAAAGTCATTGATTTCAGTTATTAATAGCAGCAAGGGCCAACAAACTGTTTAGGGTAAATATTTGGGTGCCCATATTCACAAAGTCCATCAGAGTAGGAGTGCTGATCTAGGATCAGCTTCCCACCTCATATGTGTTATGATCTATAAGGCAGAACTGATTCCTTCTCCTTCTCTGAGACTTTGTGAATATGGGCCTTGGTCCTCAAGATATTTCTTATCCGAAAGTACCAAGTTCATATTGAACAACATAGAAAACCATGACTATGCAAAGAGCAGTTCAGCGGTTGAGGAAGCCATGTGCCAAGTCATGAGGCTGACTTTGTGAACGGAATTAGTTCATTGGAGTAGCATTCCATGATAGTGACAATAAAGAAATCCTCTTTGTTTGTTCTTACCGACAAGAAAATTCGAAACAAATAACTGCACTGTGTGCAAGGTGGGTCACCCCCAAGACGACTTCAAAACAGATTTGGTGTGCAGTTGTTAAGCAAAAACAGCATCCAAAGTATGCCTATCTTTGGAGTGCAGCCTGCATTTGAGTCGGCAAAAGAAGGGAGCACAAAAGAATGCTTGATCTGATTGAAAAGCTCTTTATGGAAGCAGTTGATCCATTTTCATATTCCCACTCTCTAAGTCTACAGCCTTATAGGACAAATCCACAAAAACAAAAAAAAAGTTATTTATTTCATTAGTCCACTGTTTATACAATGCCAAAATGTTTAGCATTTTAGCAGTCAAGTCTTCAACATATTGGACTTTCAGGAAGCAAAGTATCACTTGCGCCATCACCATGATGATGCGTTTTACGCTTTTCCTTTAAAACTGTAGACTTGGGAATATGAAAATGGAGAAATGGCATTCATCGTGAGTTCTTCAATCAGATCTTGGCATCCAAAGGATCTCGTGGAGCTCAGATTGATATATGAAAGACTCTTCTGGCCAAGAGGAGCCGGTCTTCTGTAGCAGAGGATATGGAGATGAGTGCTTTGCGATATCTAACAAGACCGAACAATCCTTCAAAGATGCAAATATATGGGGCTACACCTCATGGTTTATGCATTCTTGTATGATGAGAGAATATGTTATTACACGAGCAGGTAGCTTGTTACAAATGACAACGCCGGATACACGTCTGTGTATGCAAGGTAACAAGAAATGTATGTTTTAAATAGAACAATGAAAGACTGATTAATCTATTTGAAATGAAGTGAAATGGAACTAGAAATGTTCATCCTTCCCTGGTTTTTCCGAATCCCTTGTGATATTTTGGGATGTGAGCGCAAACATGGAACGTTTGGTTTTTCATTTGAAATGAATTGCAACATTCAATTTAACCATATCAAATGTCAATACCGTCGTATGCTTGTAATTTCAACCATTCTGCACAGACTAATTCCTCATGTGAAGTGATTCATTGTTTAGACTTTAATCACACTCGTTTGAGTGTTCTTCACTGTGTGCCACCAGATCATAACAATAAGATAGGATTCGTCTCAAATGGCACCCTATGTTTCCTGTATAAGGCACTACTTTTGACCAGAGCCCTGGTCACAAGTAGTGCACCATAAAGGAAATAGGGTGTCATTATGGACGCAGGCATAGAAATAGGCTGCACGTGTCAGTAGTCATTTTCATGTGTGGGTTGAAAACAAAGATTAAGGAAGATGAGACAACACGTATAGTCTGCCTTGACAAGCGGAACTTCAGATATTATCGTTGGGTAGTCATCACAGCACACAGTTTGCTAAATCTCTGCGTAGGAGGATAGAGTTGAAGGAGGTGCCACATGTTGCACATGGCATTGGAGCCACCTTATATGAATGTATACGATCATACAATACATGGCAACAGCACATCTCTTTTTCACAGTTCACAAAATGACAAACACCCACCTGAAAGCTAAGAGTAAGGATCAGATTTTCGTTTGTTACAAATGCAAATAAATCCTTGTCCAGTAGATGCAGTGGTGTAAAGTACTTAAGTTAAAATACTTTAAAGTACTACTTAAGTTGTTTTTTTAGGGTATCTGTACTTTACTATTTATATATTTAACAACTTTTACTTCACTACATTCTTAAATAAAATAATGTACATTTTACTCCATACATTTTCCCATAACACCCCAAAGTACTAATTCCATTTTGAATGCTTAGCAGGACAGGAAAATGGTCCAATTCAGGAGACCATCTCTGGTCATCCCTACTGCCTCGGATCTGGCAGACTCACTAAACACATGCTTCGTTTGTAAACTATGTCTAGTGTTGGAGTGTGCCCCTGGCTATCCATAAATATAAAAACAAGAAAATGGTGCCGTTTGGTTTCCTTAACATAAGGAATTTAAAATGACTTATACTTTTACTTTTGATACTTAAGTATATTTGAGCAATTACATTTACTTTTGATGCTTAAGTATATTTAAAACCAAATACTTTTATACTTTTACTCATGTAGTGTTTTACTGAGTGACTCACTTTTACTTGAGTCATTTTCTATTAAGGTATCTTTACTTTTACTCAGGTATGACAATTGGGTACTTTTTCCACCACTGAGTAGATGTGACTACCGATTAATGCTCTCTCCGATGCCATATGTAGTGTAAGCTATTGAAAAACATGTGCATATCATATTTTGTGTAGTGGAACACTTCTACTTATGAGGTATACAGTACTTATTTACATACATTGTTAACAGATGATGCACCTCTCCTCTCTCTCCTTAGCTCAGGAACACTAACAGAGAAACACTGACAAGTGGGCTTCAACCGTCACAGTATCAAAGTAACGAACAAGCACTAGTGTCACCGAGGAGCCCCACAAACAGTCTGCGCGCTGTCTGGTGGTATGACTAGATCCCCTATCGTTGCATGTAATCAAATACTCACAAACCCTTTATACCCAACCGCCCCCCGTCTCCATCTCCTCCTCCAGAGATCTCTCTAAGAAGACGCCACATTAAAAGCAATGTAAGCAACTGAAGTGTAAATGCATTTAAGGCTCAAATCCATTTAAGGAGTTTATGCAGTGCAATAAAGAGAGCTCTGGGCGCCGTTAAAAGGGCCTCTGGCATCTGAATGTACAACACGTCAGTAACGCCGGGCTGCCGCCTACCCCTGATATACTGCATTATGGATGTCCATCAGTTCGACTACTGTAAGTTCCACTCAACATCTAACATCAACTCACATGTTGGTGGAGTGTGTGTGCACGGACACGCGTGCATGTAGACTACACATGAGTATTTATACACATGCGCACGCAAACACAACGACAGAGGTTTCACACACACTCACTATACAGTGGTTCTGAATCGTGTGTGAGTGTTCTACCACAGATCATATGTGCTGTACAGTGTGAAAATATAGCAGGTCGCTAACAGTATTGTATTCACTCCCTTCCCCTGGGGCCTGGGGTAGACAGTAAGTGATGCCCCCATAGCCTGTCTGTCTGATGGGCATGCAGGACACTACTCTGCTGGCCTGACAGAATGAATGGACACACACACGCACACACACACACACAAACACCAGAGATGTGGGAGATAGTCGCTGTCCCTGGTGCTGAAATCCCAGAGGATCTTAGGTGTTTTTGGTGTAAAATTGCTATGTTTGTTTCAATAAATCTCCAAACAGACTTATAATAGAACACATCTATGAAAGAACAAAATGAGTCTGCTAAACCTTTGAACAAATGTACTTTTATAAAAAAGAAGAAACTAAATAAACAAAAATGTAATTGATGTTCAAATAAAGACATAGTAGAATACTTGAGTTTCTGAAATAAGGGTTCACATTCTGAATAGATTGAAATACTTTATTAAACCGGGGCCATAACACTCAAGGAGGCCACAGAATTCAGCTGAAATATGCTGAAAGAAATCATATTTTCTATATTGCCTTTAATGTTGTGTTGTATTTGTTGGCTCAATACATCAGCGCTTCAAGGATGCATTTCAGCAGCAAACAGCAAACTACCATTTGTACAGGCAAAGGCAAACAAATCCATCTGTGACCATTTGATAAACACAGATCATGAATGTGTGCATTCCAACTGTCACCGTTTCCCTATATAGTGTTCTAGGTCAAAAGTAGTGCACTATATGGGGAATAGGGTGCCATTTGGGACACGACCAACGTGTTTGGTCTGAATACGAAGTGTCTCTCACGCTTCCCTGGGAGTAAACAAAGCCTCGCCAGTGTCACTGAAACAGAATGGAGTGTGAATGGAGTGTCTGTCACTCTGAAAGGGGATTTGACATTGAAACCAGAGAGCTGTGTAGGAGCTATCTGTAGGAGCACTGGGTGGTTCTGGCTGCATGTCTGTTGATTTATTATCTAGTTTTATTTGCATTGCAGTCGGTCTGAAAGAAAGGCAAGTATAGAAAAGACACAGCCTTTAGTATTGAGATGTCGATGGAGCTTTTGATGTGACTCAAGAGTCTCGAGACTGAATGAATGTCCCAAGGTGACATCTTTTGAATGAATAATGTCACATAACAGGGTTGACAAGCAACAATTCAAGATGTTTTGATATACAGTGTTTGAGTGCACCACTTTCAACATACATTTCTTCATCCTGTAGTTCTGGCTAAATATGCTAAATCAGTTCAATTGTATAGATTAGTTATTTCATTTAAAGCAGTAAAATGTCAGCCTAGATGTTTTAATATAGCCAGAAATATTTTTTTTAAAGAATAATGAAATGAACATATAGATTTTTATTTGACTCAAACTATAAATCATTACGTCTAAACCTTTGCCTTCTAATATGGAATGAGCAGCCAGCATTATTTTATTTAACTTGGCAAGTCAGTTCAGAACAAATTCTTATTTACAATGACAGCCTACTGGGGAACAGTGGGTTAACTGCCTTGTTCAGGGGAAGAATAACAGATTTTTACCTTGTCAGCTCAGGGAATCGATCCAGCAACCTTTCAGTTACTTGCCTAATGCTCTAACCACTAGGCTACCTGCCACCCCAAATGGATGTTAGAAGTGGGATTAAATGGGGATGAACTGGTAAATCAGTAGGCCTTAACCCAAAGGTCCTGAAATCATTTTTAAAGGTATATACATCTAAGAGCAATATACATCTAAGGGCATTCAATCAAATAAACATTCTGTCAAGGCCAAATCCGAGTTAATAGGTCCGTATAAATACCTGATATGAATATCTTAGCTTTCATGAAACTACCAGGGATTGGTTTATACTCTCTGTTTTTACAGTATGCTACATGATGACTGTGTGCACCACAGGCCCTCTGAAGGCCAGGGTCTAAGGAGAGGAAATCATTTTTCGTCTGTGGTACATGCAGGTGTCTTGAAATGTCAGGGCAGGTTTTAGTACGATTCTATTGCTTTCCAAATAGAAAGCTGCCCTTCGCACAGTGTGAAGCTGTGCACAATAGAATTTCAGAAACAGACTTTAGAAACAGAAGCAATGTCCCAGGTAGTTGCAATTATGTACAATTGATACATTGGGATTTTTTTCTTGAGAATTAGTCACTGAGACACAACGTATGGCTGTATAAGGCTACGGGACTGCCTGGCTGTGATCCCCCTGTGTCTGTCTGGCCCCGAGCTCATTCCTCGGTGGTACTCCCTGACAAAACGGAATTATCACAGGGATAAATTAGCGGCCGTCCCTGATGGTGTGGCTCGCCAGGATTACATTTTTCCTTGGCCTTTTGTTCTCGCCGCAGGGGACTCAACCTCCCGGAGCCTCTACCACCCTGCCAGAAACTAAACACTGTGGGAGTTGGATATATATATATATATATATATATATATATATATATATATATATATATATATATATATATATATATATATATACACTGCTCAAAAAAATAAAGGGAACACTTAAACAACACAATGTAACTCCAAGTCAATCACACTTCTGTGAAATCAAACTGTCCACTTAGGAAGCAACACTGATTGACAATACATTTCAAATGCTGTTGTGCAAATGGAATAGACAACAGGTGGAAATTATAGGCAATTAGCAAGACACCCCCAATAAAGGAGTGGTTCTGCAGGTGGGGACCACAGACCACTTCTCAGTTCCTATGCTTCCTGGTTGATGTTTTGGTCACTTTTGAATGCTGGCGGTGCTTTCACTCTAGTGGTAGCATGAGACGGAGTCTACAACCCACACAAGTGGCTCAGGTAGTGCAGCTCATCCAGGATGGCACATCAATGCGAGCTGTGGCAAGAAGGTTTGCTGTGTCTGTCAGCGTAGTGTCCAGAGCATGGAGGCGCTACCAGGAGACAGGCCAGTACATCAGGAGACGTGGAGGAAGCCGTAGGAGGGCAACAACCCAGCAGCAGGACCGCTACCTCTGCCTTTGTGCAAGGAGGAGCAGGAGAAGCACTGCCATAGCCCTGCAAAATGACCTCCAGCAGGCCACAAATGTGCATGTGTCTGCTCAAACGGTCAGAAACAGACTCCATGAGGGTGGTATAAGGGCCCGACGTCCACAGGTGGGGGTTGAGCTGACAGCCCAACACCGTGCAGGACGTTTGGCATTTGCCAGAGAACACCAAGATTGGCAAATTCGCCACTGGCGCCCTGTGCTCTTCACAGATGAAAGCAGGTTCACACTGAGCACGTGACAGACGTGACAGAGTCTGGAGATGCCGTGGAGAACGTTCTGCTGCCTGCAACATCCTCCAGCATGACCGGTTTGGCGGTGGGTCAGTCATAGTGTGGGCTGGCATTTCTTTGGGGGGCCGCACAGCCCTCCATGTGCTCGCCAGAGGTAGCCTGACTGCCATTAGGTACCGAGATGAGATCCTCAGACCCCTTGTGAGACCATATGCTGGTGCGGTTGGCCCTGGATTCCTCCTAATGCAAGACAATGCTAGACCTCATGTGGCTGGAGTGTGTCAGCAGTTCCTGCAAGAGGAAGGCATTGATGCTATGGACTGGCCCGCCCGTTCCCCAGACCTGAATCCAATTGAGCACATCTGGGACATCATGTCTCGCTTCATCCACCAACGCCACGTTGCACCACAGACTGTCCAGGAGTTGGCGGATGCTTTAGTCCAGGTCTGGGAGGAGATCCCTCAGGAGACCATCTGCCACCTCATCAGGAGCATGCCCAGGCATTGTAGGGAGGTCATACAGGCACGTGGAGGCCACACACACTACTGAGCCTCATTTTGACTTGTTTTAAGGACATTACATCAAAGTTGGATCAGCCTGTAGTGTGGTTTTCCACTTTGATTTTGAGTGTGACTCCAAATCCAGACCTCCATGGGTTGATAAATTGGATTTCCATTGATTATTTTTTGTGTGATTTTGTTGTCAGCACATTCAACTATGTAAAGGAAAAAGTATTTAATAAGATTATTTCTTTTATTCAGATCTAGGATGTGTTGTTTAAGTGTTCCCTTTATTTTTTTGAGCAGTATATATATATATATATATATATATATATATATATATATATATATATATATATATGAAAGAGAGAGAGAGAGAGAGAGAGTGAGAGAGAGTGAGAGAGAGCGAGAGAGCGAGAGAGAGAGAGTGAGAGAGAGTGAGAGAGAGTGAGAGAGAGTGAGAGTAAGAGTAAGAGAGAGAGAGAGAGAGAGAGAGAGAGAGGGAGAGAGAGCGCTTATGGGTCTTTCTATAAATAATGGGGTCAATGTGTGACATTGGGGTAAATTTTTCAAAAATTGTTTGAAACAAACGTATTTTTACCCTTTAAGCAGGGTTCATACAACTATTGGCAAGTCAAATTCAAGGACTTTCAGGAACTTTTTCAAGCACTTAAATGTAATTTCCAAGATTCTCAGTGTTAAACAATAGTATCATTTTTATAATCTTACATAGAGTCTAATTCAGAACCCTCCTCCTACCCTCAAAAGCATGCAAAAAGTGTAAAAAAAAAGTAGGCCACTACCACTTTTATTCAAATTATTATTCCATTCTA
The DNA here is from genome assembly GCF_965601325.2 of Salmo salar. Taxonomy (NCBI): domain Eukaryota; kingdom Metazoa; phylum Chordata; class Actinopteri; order Salmoniformes; family Salmonidae; genus Salmo; species Salmo salar. The sequence continues at coordinate 67,422,332 of NC_138306.1, forward strand.
AAATCTGTGAGAATAATGTGGACTTCCTGACTAAATAGATTGGATGCCTGCATGGCAATTTTTCTGTAGCCTAAAGCCATGAATAGCGATATCATTCATCTCACCATTTGAATCTCACTATCGCTGTTTTTACAATGAGAACATTACCAAAAACCAGGTTCCTTTTTTAATGAAAGGATTTGTATGTAAAGCCAAGTTGAAGCCAACATTAGATGTTGAAACGGCCGGAAACAAATGAAAGTGACCACATCTATCACAAAAACAGATAAAAAATGTTATCACAGGTTCTGAGCACATGTTTCGGGAACAAAAAGAACACACAAACATTAAAGATTTATTTTAAATAAATTAAGTCAGCTTCATACGTCGTCATTGTCGTAGTAATAATAGGGGGCAGGAGAACTTAAAAATTGGCTGCAATAATTATAAGGACTTTAAAGCAGGAAAGGTATTCCAATAAGCTTCTTGAATTTCTGAGCTCCAAATTAAAGTAGGCTACTTCAAGCCCCTTGTATTGTAACATGGAAAACATACTGTACTTGTCATGTTATTTCATGACATTTACATTACCAGATCATGTTGTGAATGAGCCCACTAGGCTATGTAATGTGTTGTCATTATATACAATAATTAAAAGGAATAGTGTTGGGTGTTATGCAATAGTCTATCCTACAGAATTGCGCACAGTAGACCTCGACTCGGTGTCCAATCCAAGGCACAAAAACATGAACTCTTTATCTTGATGCTTTCACTGTTAAATCCTAAAGACCCTGCTGTAAATCAAGCAGACAACAGATGATCAACATCAATTCGCTAGGGATATTAGATCCAACATGGATCCAGGCTCAACTGTCTTCACCGGCATAACGAATTAGACAGCAAAATATTCTGGACATTGCTTGCGAACAGCTTTTTTCCAGCACTTGGGCTGCGGTCAAATATGGTGTAATTGCAGACTGCAATTTGGGGAGTTTCTTGATGTGGGTGTTTCCTTCTATCAGGGAACGCCTATTAATACCTGCCATTGGTCAATTCCGGTCTTGCGAGACTGATGGTTTCTCAACACAGATGATTTGTTTACAAAGCAGGTTAGGATAACAAATGTGGCTGGTTAGGATAATTCACGTGGCAGGTTAGGTGAGTTAGTGTGGCAGGTTAGGAGACTGAGGTTAAGAAAATGGTTACGGTTAGGCTTAGTTACAATGCTATAGTTGTCAACAACTGTTGTCTCCGACGCGAAGAAAACGGCCATGGACCAATAGCGAGCATCAATGGGTGTAACTTGATATCAAGAAACGCCTATATCAGAAAACGCCCCTAATTGCCGTCTGCAATTATACCCTTCTCCTGTTGTTGCATCACATGTGCTATCACAACAGCTGTTCGTCACTTGACTGGCATTCAGAAAATGTTATTTGTGTGCCCCATGAAAACTCTTTTCACCCCATAACATAAGGAGACACGAAGTGTTACCTAGTTACACTTCACTTCTGATATCTCTATTCAAAAAACTGTCCAACAGCTACTGTAGATCCAGGATTCTTACAGGGTTCAAGTTCAATATCTAATTTAACTGATTAATGCATAATATGTGATATAACGACAAATTATACTGCCATAAATGCAAGGACAGAAAAGTAATGTCTTATGTCACACGATTTTGGACAAATCCGTCAAGACAACAACCATGATAAAGGGTTAAATCAACTCGTGAATTTTATTGAATATAGTTATGATCCCCTTTATATTTGAATGTAATGACGTGATTTTTTTTTGGCCGATTATTATCAATGACTTACCAACAGCTGTAACAAGTTGTCCAGGAAATCCTCACTGGTACCCTAGTTTATAGAAAGACCCTCATGGCTTCCCCGTTTCCCCCATCTCTCCCTGCACACAGAAGGTGCAGGCTATCACATCACAGGGCTCTTACAGAATGGTTTTTAATGAGCCATCAAAAGAATTAAGGCTGATATAAAAAAGCCCCATATCCCCTAATTTCCCCTCATTAATTAGACGGAAATTGCACTCATCAAAGGGATCCTGGGAGCTTCCCTCTCTGTGGGAAACATGGAAGGGGGGAGTTTAGTTCCAGGGCGCTTAGTGTTCCTGCATGGAGCTAGCTAGGGTGCTTAGCATGCGTCCAAAATGGCACCCTATCCCCTATATATTGCACTACTAGGGCCCATGGGGCTGTGGTCAGAAATATTACACTATAAGGGGATAGGGTGCCATTTGGGACGAAGGCTATGCCTAGTGTTCCTGCTTGAAGCTAGCTAGCCTCCAGACATGGGCCTAGCTCTAGCTGCCAGCCAAAGCAGGCTTTGTCAGCACACAATGCTACGGGCTGGAAACAACAGTAGATTATGCACATACACCAAGTTGTTTCACTGGTTTGGTTTGGAAGGGAATTTTTTTAATTGATGAATCGACAATGAGACCTCATTGTACACTATGTTAATTACAATGACTTTACTTAGCTACTTGACTTGTTCCTTTTAGCTCCTTGTGGAGCAAAAGCCTTCAACAGTGCTTTTACTACAGTATGTTAAGAAAATCAACCTATTTCTTCATTGCTTGGATCCAGTGGAGGCTGTTGAGGGGAGGACGGCTCATAATAATGTCTGGAACGGAGCAAATGGAATGGCGTCAAACACATGAAACCATGTGTTTGATACCGTTCCACTAATTCTGCTCCAGCCATTACCACGATCCCGTCCTCCCCAATTGAGGTGCCACCAACCTCCTGTGATTGGATCACTTGAAATGAAGCAGACATAGGCCTACAATATGTTTGATGACGGTCATAGTACTGTTCCACTCACGCATCCATAGCAATTGTTCGGTTCAAGTGAAGACAGCATATTCTGCTATTGTTGCTCGCATCTTCACGCACAATGGCAAACATTCAGCCATGAATTCTAGCAGCTTTTTAAATTCATTATGTCCTGACTCACCAGAACCAAGGTCGTGTACACCGCCCTTCAGCCTGCCAGCCCTTTATTTACAAAGGTCTGCCTGCTGAATTTTGAGAAGAGCCACTGTCTACTGGGATTAAGTTAAACTGGCCAGAGGAATGGGTTGCAATTAGAGAGAGTTGAAGTAGAAAAGAGAGTAAAGCGAGTTTGAATTTAAAAAGAGCGGAAACCATCACCAGGACAGACTGTATAGCACTCCTCTTCAGATACTGTACATGAACAGAATACTACAGACATTTCAAAACAAACCTTTTTCTTTTCTCTGTAGCGCCAACAACAACAAAAATACAATAAATGGGTCTAATAATAAAGACGTCATTTAACGTAAAAAATGTGTTTACTTTTTCATTTGGCATGAACACAACCAGCCATGATGTTTTCATCCTATTGAGAAACAAATCACTTCGAAAAGAAGGCTACCTGCGCATGTTCATCCATTCCTAAATAATTCCAGCATCTAAATGGTGCACTGTGCATTCGGGCCATTTGATGAATGGAAAGAGACATCTGTTACAAAAAAAAAGAAAGTGAAATGACGTTCAACGATTGTCATTGGATCTACACCAGGGCTCTCCTAACCTGTTCTTGGAAAGCTACACCTGATTCTAATAATTAGCCGGATGAGAAGCTGAATCAGGTTAGTTACAACTGGAGTTAGAGCAAACATCCTCAGGAGGGTAACTCTCCAGGAACAGGATTGGAGAGCCCTAGGTCTACACTCTTGAAGCCTGAATTCATTGATGCGTCTTGCTGGCAAAATTACATTTTGATATAAAACAAAAGTTGGGACACCTGAAAAGGGTCTGCAATACGGGACTGTCCCGGGATGACAAGTGCAGCCACATGAGGAGGGGAAAGGGGTGGTGGGGTTGTTTCGTATGGAATAAGCTTTTATTTTCATGTGTACCACTGTTGCAGTACAAATTGCATTTTAAACAAATAGGAGAATGGTTAAATGAGCATTATTTAGAGACCCTTAAGTGTTTTTTGGCATTTAGGGAGGTCTCTCTCTCTCTCTCTCTCTCTCTCTCTCTCTCTCGCTCTCTCTCGCTCTCTCTCTCTCCCTCTCTCTCTCTCTCTCTCTCTCTCTCTCATATATGAATTAATCCTTTCGTTTATCAGCCAGGTAAAACAGGAGGATGGAGAGGGATGAGAAGACGAACCGTGTTGACTGGTGAAAGATGTTAGCAGCCATTCCTCATGAATTCTAAATCACATTGAATTAATTCATGTCTAAACCACACCACAAATAGACATTCTCTGCTGCAAGACAGAGGATCCTGGATCCACATTTAGCAGGTTGTTCCTTGAAGTTGTTCGTTCATCAAGGGGCCGGGCTGTTGGGCAACTGTTTGTCAGTTCAGGACGTGACAATAGATGGAGCTAGAGATGGAAACAAATGGTACGACGTTAAGATACTGATGACAAATTAAATAGTACATCTGGCAAAACTCCTGTCACTTTTCTGAAGTGAAAAATGTTCTGAAATGAATGACATGGTGTACTGACGAGTGTCAGCAAAGATTCATGGATGATTCAGATGATATACTGCCACTTAGTACAACCCGCTCTGTTAAAGGTAGTTGAATACTAGTTACAATGTTGGTTGACTAGATACAATGTTGGTTGACGCATGTACCACAGCATAGCATAATACATATAAAAGTGACTATTTTCACAGCATGAAATGACCTCTAGGTTATACAGAGCAGTTTTATGGTACATATAGGCTGTAGTTTAGTTTTCGAGACATAACTAGACATACATAACTATCTATATGGTGGCATTGTACAGTTGAAGTCGGAAGTTTTACATACACTTAGGTTGGAGTCATTAAAACTCGTTTTTCAACCACTCCACAAATTTCTTGTTAACAAACTATAGTTTTGGCAAGTCAGTTAGGACATCTACTTTGTGCATGACACAAGTCATTTTTCCAACAATTGTTTACAGACAGATTATTTCACTTATAATTCACTGTATCACAATTCCAGTGTGTCAGAACTTTACATAAACTAAGTTGACTGTGTCTTTAAACAGCTTGGAAAATTCAAGAAAATGATGCCATGGCTTTAGAAGCTTCTGATAGGCTAATTGACAACAAATTAGTCAATTGGAGGTGTACCTGTGGATGTATTTCAAGGCCTACCTTCAAACTCAGTGCCTCTTTGCTTGACATCGTGGGAAAATCCAAAGAAATCAGCCAAGACCTCAGGAAGAAAATTGTAGACCTGGTTCGTCCTTGGGAGGAATTTCCAAACGCCTGAAGGTACCATGTTCATCTGTACAAACAATAGTACGCAAGTATAAACACCATGGGACCATGCAGCCGTCATACTGCTCAGGACGGAGACGCGTTCTGTTTCCTAGAGATGAACGTACTTTGGTGCGAAAAAGTGCAAATTAATCCCAGAACAACAGCAAAGGACATTGTAAAGATGCTGGAGGACAATTACTTGGATATATTGAAGCAGGAAGGAAAACTTGGTGGCAAATAGGTCTTCCAAATGGACAATGACCCCAAGCATTCTTCCAAAGTTGTGGCAAAATGGCTTAAGGACAACAAAGTCAAAGCATTGGAGTGGCCATCACAAAGCCCTGACCTCAATCCCATAGAATATTTGTGGGCAGAACTGAAAAAGTGTGTGCAAGCAAGGAGGCCTACAAACCTGACTCAGTTACACCAACTCTTTCAGGAGGAATGGCCAATAATCCACCCAACTTGGACCCACTGAGAATGTGATGAAATAAATAAAAGCTGAAATAAATCATTCTCTACTATTATTCTGACATTTGACATTCTTAAAATAAAGTGGTGATCCTAACTGACTTAAGACAGGCAATTTTTACGAGGATTAAATGTCAGTAATTGTGAAAAACTGAGTTTAAATGTATTTGGCTAAGGTGTATGTAAAATTCCAACTTCAACTGTAAATTCATTTTCCATTAATGTTATCCTCGACTAGCTATCAATTCCTGTAAAAGGAATTGTTGGGAGGCTTTCGTCGCAAGCCTCTCTCTGGGCTATTATGTTATCTTAGGGAAACAGATATTCAAAAGAAAGGAAGGAGAACAACAGAAAATAGGTACAATTCCACCACTGGGAGATGGCTGACTGAAAAGCGGTGCAGAAGCGCAAAAACAATTGGGTAAGTCAGAGAGAGACAAATCCAGTGGAGGATTATGTTATATCAACATAAATTTCATAAGCAATAATCAAAGAAAGGAGTAGGAGCCATTAAAACATTAAAACACACAGACAAAGAGAGAGCTACAGCCTCGGATATAAGCAACAAGGGTGAATAGTGGAGACTGTGATCTGAACAAGCAGCTCATAAAAGAAAAGAAAGCTTTGAGTAAAGGATACATTTTCAATACTTTTTTCATACCTGTCACATACATACCATACCATTATTTGCAGTCTGGGTAACCATAAATATATTAAAAACATAAGAGAGCTACAACTGTATCATGCAAAAACCTATACAACATAGAATTTACATATAGACCTGAATTTGCAGTATTGTAGCAAAGATTTTTATAATTAACCCAAGATAGACCAGAGCTTGTCGTTTCCAATGGGAGCACATTTTTCATAGTGGGCAGAACAAGCAAGGAGGTGGGCAGAGCCAAGCACGAGCTAGCGAGACTCTATTGGCATCCTAGCATGTATTTGGATATTTCCGTTAGGGAACACCTATTCTCTGAAGTGCAATAACTCAATTTGCCCATGCACTCCTTCTAAACAACACCATTTTTAGAAAGGGTCAAGTCTGCAAAATTTTGCCCACTCTGTTCTTAACATATTTTAGTCTTGGGAACAGAAAACTGTATTGAGGTCAAATGTTTAATCGACGACAACATTAGCAAAATGTCGGCCAAAAGCCATCTCATTCCATATTCTGGGCTTCCTTCCTCTCATTACCATATTTGGTGGTGAGTTGAAATGCCAACCGGATGCTTTAGATTTATACATCCGGTGAAACATCTGGCTTATTGTTCTATCAGTGATTTTAGTATTACTTTTTTGTTGATGTCAATCTAATAGGTGATAGTAAATATCTGTACAGAATGTTAATACATTAGAGTGCACACATTTGTATTAATCATTGTGTCATCATTTTGATTTACTGTAGATGCATTTCACAGTGTACGTAAGCCATTATAACCAATGATGTATAAACATGAATACACAATTGGCCCTTTGCTAACCCCTGGCCAGAATTTTGGGCAACCAATTGCGGCCCTCCAATGGATAGCAACTGTCGTCGAGTCCGACACCTCGGACAAGCATGGAAACCAGTGTCAGGGCTATGGCAAAACCAGAGCATTTTCATGGCAACATTTTAGTGGTTAAATAATTGAATAGTGTAGCAGGAGTACTTGCAACTGTGAGCCTGTTGATGCAGAGCCTGTTGATGGAGTATTTTTCTAATTCAAAATTATACTTTTGTTACATTGTTTGCTAGCTCAGCTGGTTAGCTAGCTGTCAGTCTCATTGGCCATCAAATGTTGCTAAAGCTAGCTACCTAGCCACTTAATATCAGGGGTTGGAACCAAAATTATTTTCCAGTTGTTTTGTTCCGAACAGAACCATTTTTTTCTCTGTTCCACTGTTTTGAGCAGCAAAATAAAGTTCTGAACTGGTTCAAAAATTACATTTTAATGGTTAAATAATTTAAGTGTACCAGGAGTACTTGTTACTGTGATTCCTGAAATGCAGAGCCTGTTGATGTAGTATTTTTCAAGCAAATACTAGCTAGCCAACAAGCTTGTGTGTGCAGAGCAGCACTAGAATTGAAAAACACCTTACCTTTAAGTAGTTCATAAATCCAATGTGAAATGTGATAACTATAGTATCCTTAACTAGCATTGAAAAAGTTAATACATTATTTTCTAATTAAACATCTCTCCCTAATTTCTGAACCATGCTTGTAATGTTGTCAGTATGTCAGCTTCAGAAGGGAGGGTCAGATAGCTTACACACACACACACACACACACACACACACACACACATCACACACACACACACACACACACACACACACACACACACACACACACACACACACACACACACACACACACACACACACACACACACACACACACACACACACACACACACACACACAGGCAAAGATTTCCAGCTGGCAGACACTGGAATAAGTTTCTTAGTGACAGTGTGGGCTTTGCATAGGTGCTTTGTTGTGATTTTTGTGGGACTGGAAAACAATGCCTGGAATGTAAAATTATGTTATTGTCACGTCCTGACCAGCAGAGGGAGGTATGGTATCAGTTTTGGGTCAGGATGTGGCAGGTTTTTTGTATGTTAAGGGGTTTGTGTTGGTGATTAGACTCCCAATTGAAGGCAGGTGTGTTGAGTTGCCTTTGAATGGGAGTCTTATATAGTGGTGTGTGTTTTTCTTTGGGGTTGTGGGTAGTTGTTTGTGATCACTGCTTGTTTATCCTGTCACACTGTTGCCGTCGTGAGTATTGTTTTGTTTGGTTTTCCATGAGTATCCACATTCCCGCTGCGTCTTGGTCCATTCCTAACGACGGTTGTTACAGAACTACCCACCACCAAAGGACCAAGCAGCAGAAGAGGAGGAAGCCACAGGAGAACAGGGTGGATGAATGGACATGGGAGGACGTCCTGGACAGCAAGGGATGCTACACCTGGGAGGAAATCCTGGCCGGAAGGGATCGCCTCCCATGGGAACAGGTGGAGGCACTCAGGAGAGTGGAGGCAGCTGGACAGAGGAACCAACGGGAACGTCATGCTGGAACACGGTTGGGTAGGAAACCCGAGAGGCACCCCCAATAAAACATTTTGGGGGGGCACACGGGTAGCTTGGCCAGGCCAAGGAAGAGCCGTAAGCCAGCTACCCGTGATTACAGGGAGGTGCGTATGAGGTGGAGGGCGCCATGTTACGCTGAGGTACGCACCATCTCGCCGATATGGACGCACAAGCCAGTCAGCCCTGTACCAGCGCCCCGCATGTGCCAGGGTGAGGTGAGCATCGAGCCGGAAGGGGTGATGCCAAACCTGCGCCCAAGACCGCCAGTGCGCCTCTACGGTCCGGTGTTCCCCGCTACATGCACTAGCATGGAGGTGCGTGTCTCCAGGCTGGCACGCCCGGTACCAGCCCCACGCATCAGGCGTCTATTGCGTCAGCCCAGCCTCGCCAGTCAAGAGTCACCAGAGCTGCCCGCCAGTCAAAAGTCACCAGAGCTGCCCGCCAATCAAGAGTCGCCAGAGCCGCCCGCCAGTCAAGAGTCGCCAGAGCCGCCCGCCAGTCAAGAGTCGCCAGAGCCGCCCGCCAGTCAAGAGTCGCCAGAGCCGCCCGCCAGTCAGGAGTCGCCAGGGCCGTCCGCCAGTCAGGAGTCGCCAGGGCCGCCCGCCAGTCAGGAGTCGCCAGGGCCGCCCGCCAGTCAGGAGTCGCCAGGGCCGCCCGCCAGTCAGGAGTCGCCAGGGCCGCCCGCCAGTCAGGAGTCGCCAGGGCCGCCCGACTGCCCGGAGCCGCCAGGGCCGCCTGACTGCCCGGAGCCGCCAGGGCGGCCCGACTGCCCGGAGCCGCCAGGGCGGCCCGACTGCCCGGAGCCGCCAGGGCGGCCCGACTGCCCGAGTCTGCCAGAGGTGCCCGCCTGCCCGGATATGCCAGGGTGCCCTGCCTGTCCTCCGGCCCAGCCCGAGTGGCCCTCCGGTCCTCCGGCCCAGCCCGAGTGGCCCGCCTGTCCTCCGGCCCAGCCCGAGTGGTCCGTCTGCCAGGGTCAGCCCGAGTGGCCCGTCTGCCCGGCGCAGCTATCGGCGCCACCGAAGTGGGCGACGCCGAAGGTGGAGCGAGGTGCACGTCCTGCACCTGAGCCACCTCCAGGATAGGTGGGTTGGGGAGGGAGGGTGTAGCACAGTGCCGTCGTTGACGGCAGCCACCCTCCCTTCCCTCCCTTATTGTTTAGGGGTTATTGTTTATTGGTTTTGTTGGGGTTACATTTTTTTGGTATTTTCTGTTGTTAGGTGCATTCCGGGGTCTGCACCTTGAGAGGGGGGGGGGGGGGGGGTACTGTCACGTCCTGACCAGCAGAGGGAGGTATGGTATCAGTTTTGGGTCAGGATGTGGCAGGTTTTTGTATGTTAAGGGGTTTGTGTTGGTGATTAGACTCCCAATTGAAGGCAGGTGTGTTGAGTTGCCTTTGATTGGGAGTCTTATATAGTGGTGTGTGTTTTTCTTTGGGGTTGTGGGTAGTTGTTTGTGATCACTGCTTGTTTATCCTGTCACACTGTTGCCGTCGTGAGTATTGTTTTGTTTGGTTTTCCAGTGGATACTTTACTTGTTTTTTCATCAATAAACATGAGTATCCACATTCCCGCTGCGCCTTGGTCCATTCCTAACGACGGTTGTTACAGTTATTAACCAGTTCCCATGCTTTTAAAATAAAAATGTATAGATCACTTTAATTTCAGGTTCGGGTTCTGTTCCTCAAATAATTGTGTTATTTTCTGGTTTTTGTTTCTGTTCCTTGAACCGGTTCCAAGACTTAATTAATAGAACCAATTAATAGAACTTGTTTTCTCAAAATATATGTTAGCTAGCTAAGTTAGCAATGTTATGTGTATAACGCTCATCTGCTGTCGACATCAGGATACCATTTGAGAGTACTAGTTGGCTCCAAAAGTGGTTATAGCACTATAGGTTATCGCAGAGCCACACTACAAACACAATTGTTTCCTGATTAGCAAGGGCTAGTCTGTGTTTGATTTCATTGTATATTAAATCAAATAAAACAAATATTTGTCACATATGCAGACCTTACAGTGAAATTTTAAGAAAAAAAAGTTTTACGAAAGTATTTACTAAAATAAACTGATGTAAAAAAAATCTATTAAATAAAACATTTTAAATAAGAAAAATAGAAAAATAACAAATAATTAAGGAGCAACAATAAAGTAACAGTAGTGAGGCTATATATAGGGGGTACCAGTACAGAGTCAATGTCCGGGGGAACAGGTTCGTCGAGGTAATTGAGATAATATGTATATGTAGGTTGAGGTAAAGTGACTATGCATGGGTAATAAACAGAGAAAATAGAAATAGTCCGGATAGCCATTTGATTAGCTGTTCAGGAGTCTTATGGCTTGGGGTAGAAGCTGTTAAGAAGCCTTTTGGACCTAGATTTGGCGCTCCAGTACCACAGAGAGAACAGTCTATAACTAGGGTGGCTGGAGTCTTTGGCAATTTGTTGGGCCTTCCTCTGACACCTCCTCGTATAGAGGTCCTCGATAGCAGGAAGTTTGTCCCCAGTAATGTACTGGGCCGTATGCACTACCCTCTGTAGTGCCTTGCGGTCAGAGGCCGAGCAGTTGCCATACCAGGCGGTGATGCAACCAGTCAGGATGCTCTTTATGGTGTAGCTGTAGAACTTTTTGAAGATCTGAGGACCCATGCCAAGTCTTTTCAGTTTCCTGAGGGGGAATAGGCGTTGTTGTGCCCCCTTCACGATTGTCTGGGTGTGTTTGAACCATGATAGTTTGTTGGTGATAGCTCTCATCCTGCTCCCCTACAGCCCCGTTAATGAGAATGGGGGTGTGCTCGATCCTCCTTTTCCTGTAATTTACAATCATCTCCTTTGTCTTGATCACATTGAGGGAGAGGTTGTTATCCTGGCACCACACTGCCAGGTCTCTGACCTCCTCCCTATATGCTGTAGCATCGTTGTCGGTGATCAGGCCTAACACAGTCGTGTCGTCTGCAAACTTAATGATGGTGTTGGAGTCGTGCTTGGCCATGCAGTCACGGGTAACAGGGAGTACAGTAGGGGACTGAGCACAGACCCCTGAGGGGCCCCCGTGTTGAGGATCAGCGTGGCAGATGTGTTGTTACCTACCCTTACCACCTGGGGGCGGCCCGTCAGGAAGTCCAGGATCCAGTTGCAGAGGGAGGTGTTTAGTCCCAGGGTCCTTAGCTTAGTGATGATCTTTGAGGGCACTATGGTGTTTAAGGCTGAGCTGTAGTCTATGAATAGCATTCTCACGTAGGTGCTCCTTTTGTCCAGGTGGGAAAGGGCAGTGTGGAGTGCAATAGAGATTGCATCTTTCTGTGGGGTGGTATGCAAATTGGAGTGGGTCTAGGGTTTCTGGGATAATGGGGTTGATGTGAGCCATGACCAGCCTTTCAAAGCAGTTCATGGCTACAGACATGAGTGCTATGGGTCGGTAGTCATTTAGGGGGGTTACCTTGGTGTTCTTTGGCACAGGGACTGTGGTAGTCTGCTTGAAAGATGTTGGTATTACAGACTCTGGGACAGGTTGAAAATGTCAGTGAAGACACTTGCAAGTTGGTCAGAGCATGCTCGGAGTATACGTCCTGGTAATCCGTCTGGCCCTGCGGCCTTGTGAATGTTGACCTGTTTAAAGGTATTATTAGAAACACAGTTTGAGATCATTGCAAGAGGATTCCGTCAGTGGTTGAATGGGGAATTGGTCTTCCATGGAAAATGACATTAGCGAAGGGTAAATTGTTGTTGACCAAAAGACTGGGGGAAATTACTGAACTGAGTAGGGAGAGGCTATACAGACACGCCTGGTGCCCAAATTGATGACGTGTGTCGCGCAGCTGAGAGTCGAGTCGAGACGAATGGATTCGGTTCAGTCAGTTCAATCAATCCTCCTGATGATGAGCCCTTCCCAGCTAGCTAGTTTATGCTGGCTAGCTGGCAACAACAGCATAATGGCGCTTGCAAAAGAAAGTTATGTTTATTTCGATGGGTGAGAGAGAAATAACTTGTAGTATCACTGTGACATGCCAATTAGCTAACGTAATGACAAGCCGGTGTGAATGACCAGTGCAACGACGTTGTATCGAGGTGCTTCCCAGTTCCCACTAGTGTTGCTTCCCACTGGGCAGCAGTTGCTTCACCGGGCAGCTGTATCACATATCACTGGTGGTAGCAAAGTGGGCAATTTGTTCCATCCCACTCAATTATATTTTGAGTAGGATAGCTGCCTACAAGAGAAATACCTTGTAATATTGGTATTTGGTAGTATAGTAACCATCTAGATGTCACCGTGATACAGTACTGCTCATTGGGGAGAGTTTGCGCTACAAGCCGGCAACACAACAACATCCAACAGCGTTGCAGTTCTTCACACTCAAACCGGTAAGCCTGGCACTTACTACCATATCCTGTTCAAAGGAACTTAAATATTTTGTCTTGCCCATTCACCCTCTGAATGGCACACATACACAATCCATGTCTCAATTGTACAAGACTTAAAAATCCCTATTTAACCTGTCTCCTCTCCTCCCCTTCATCTACACTGATTGAAGTGGATTTCACAGGTGACACCAATAAGGGATTCACCTGGTCAGTCTATGTCATGTTTTGTACACTCAGAGTAGATCGTCATCAATTTTGTTCACCAGACTTGTCCGTCTAGCCTCTCCCAACTGAGCAGGATGCATCTGAATATGTAAGGTTTGCAGTTTCCATCTCTGTGGAACAGTACTAAGACTTCAGTTTTCTCATTTTGATAATACGTACAGTCTATGTACTGAACAAAAATATAAACGCAACATGCAATTTCAAAGATTTTACTGAGTTACAGTTCATATAAGGAAATCAGTCAATTGAAATAAATAAATTGGGCCCTAATCTATGAATTTCACATGACTGGGAATGCAAATATGCAAATGTTAAGGTAGGGGCGTGGTTCAGAAAACCAGTCAGTATCTGGTGTGACTACCATTAACCTCATGCAGCGCGAGGTAAATGCAGCGCGAGGCATATCTTTCGCATAAAGTTGATCAGGCTGTTGATTGTGGCCTGTGGAATTTTGTTTCACTCCTTTCAATGGCTGTGCAAAGTTGCTGGATATTAGCGGTAACTGGAACAGGCTGTCGTACATGTTGATCCAGAGTATGCCAAACATGCTCAATGGGTGACATGTCTGGTGAGTATGCAGGCCATGGAAGAACTGGGAAATTTTCAGCTTCCAGGAATTGTATACAGATCCTTGCGACATGGGGCTATGCATTATCTTCTGAAACATGAGGTGATGGCGGTGTATGAATGGTACGACAATGGGCCTCAAGATGTCGTCACGGTATTTCTGTGCATTCAATTTGCCATTGATAAATGCAATTGTGTTTGTTGTCTGTAGCTTATGCTTACCCATACCATAACCCCACCGCCACCGTGGGGCACTCTGTTCACAACGTTGACATCAGCAAACCGCTCACCCACACAACGCCATAGACGTGGTCTGCATTTGTGAGGCTGGTTGGAAGTACTGCCAAATTCTTTAAAATGACATTGGAGGCGGCTTATGGTAGAGAAATGAACGTAAAATTCTCTGGCAACAGCTCTGGTGGACATTCCTGCAGTCAGCATGCCAATTGTTGGGTGACAAAACAACACATTTTAGAGTGGCCCTTTTATTGTCCCCAGCACAAGTGGCACCTGTGCAATGATCATGCTGTTTGATCAGCTTCTTGATGCCACACCTGTCAGGTGGATGTATTATCTTGGCAAAGGATAAATACTCACTAACAGGGATGTAATCAAATTTGTGTACAGAATTTGGAGGCAAGAAGCTTTTTGTGTGTATGGATCATTACTGGGATTTTTTATTTCAGCTCATGAAACATGGGTCCTACACTTTACATGTTGCGTTTGTATTTTTGTTCAGTATATATTAAAGTGATGATGAAATTAAGCAAGTCTTGCAGGTCAGTGGAAGTTCCTTAAAGTGCTTCTTTATTATTCAAAGTTTTATGAATAAATCTACTTTGCAAGCAATTTTGACATTTTCAAGTTTTGACTTAGGTGTTCTCAAGGGATCTCAACAGCCATGTAATTCTCTAACAGAACATTTAAGGAAAAAGCATTAAGTATGAGGAAATAATAACAATAATTTATTCAACTTTTATAGTGCTTTTTATTACAGACAGAATCTCAAAGCACTTGTTAAGCAAAATAAACAAAACATTTTTAAAAAGAAATGTAGGATACCTGTCACGCCCTGACCTGAGAGAGCCGTTTTTCTCTGTTTGGTTAGGTCAGGGTGTGACATGGGGTGAGCATTCTATGTGTTGTATGTCTATGTTGTCTTTTTCTTCGATTGGCCGAGTATGGTTTCCAATCAGAGGCAGCTGTCATTCATTGTCTCTGATTGGGAATCATACTTAGGCAGCCCTTTTTCCCACAGTCAGTTGTGGGATCTTGTCTTTGTGTTGCATGAGTTTGCATGTCAAGCTTTTTGTTCGTTGTATTGTTTATTGTTTTTGCTGGTTCACATTTAAAATAAAGTATGATGAACCCAACTCACGCTGCGCCCTGGTCTACCTTTAACGACGAATGTCACACTACCACAATACGTGTTAGTAGACGTTCTTATCCAGAGTGACTTACTGTACAGGAGCAATTAGGTTTAAGTGCCTTGCTCAAAGGCACAATTTCACAGTGTCGGCTTGGGAATTCAAACCAGCAACCTTCCAGTTACTGGCCTAACAATCTTAACGGCTAGGCTACCTGCCGCCCTACAGTAGCTAGATCAGCTTGATCAAGTCTGTTCGAGAGCTTCTTGAAGCATCCAGCAGATGGGTAGCCATGGTCATGAGGGGATCTGGAAGCTGATAGCGCTGGTAGATGGTCAGCGGAGGTGGTGGTCGAAGATGGTGGTCATGTCAGCATGTCCAAGGGCGGGCAGGCAGGCAAGCAGCTCAATGGCATCAGGGCGTGTCCGCTGTCTGCAAGTTCTCTGTATTGAGACTCAGTGATGAAGTTGGAGCTCCCCACAGCCCATCGGAAGTGTCATCCTGAGCAATGTAAAAGCTGGCCCATTGCCAACTCTGGGGTCATCATTGCTGGAAAACAACCCAAATTCAGTAGGTGTATTTCAAATTAAAACACACTCCTGCTAGCTAGCATTAGCTAGCTTGTTGACAACGCTGATTTTCATCAAGTTACGGCCAGGAATCCAGTTCATGACATCAAGACTTGAATTGCAGTAATTTCTTTAGCTATTGACATAATACCTATTAAGTATGAGTAAATATGTACAATCGATGCATTCGGAAAGAATTCAGACCCCTTGACTTTTTCCACGTTTTGTTACATAACAGCCTTATTCTAAACTGGAAACAGGATTCTAAAGTAGTTATTTTCCCTCATCAATCTACACACAAAACCACATAATGACAAAGCAAAAACAGGTTTTTAGAAATGTTTGCTAAAACTGAAATATCACATTTACATACAGTTGAAGTCGAAAGTTTACATACACCTTCGCCAAATACATTTAAACTCAGTTTTTCACAATTCCTGACATTTAATCCTAGTAATAATTCCCTGTTTTAGGTCAGTTAGGATCACCGCTTTATTTTAAGAATGTGAAATGTCAGAATAATAGTAGAAAGAATTATTTATTTCAGCTTTTATTTCTTTCATCACATTCCCAGTGGGTCAGAAGTTTACATACACTCAATTAGTATTTGGTAGTAATGCCTTTAAATTGTTTAACTTGGGTCAAACATTTTGGGTAGCCTTCCGCAAGCTTCCCACAATAAGTTGGGGGAATTTTGACCCATTCCTCCTGGTGTAACTGAGTCAGGTTTGTAGGCTTCCTTGCTTGCACACACTTTTTCAGTTCTGCCCACAACTTTTCTATAGGACTGAGGTCAGGGCTTTGTGATGACCACTCCATTACCTTGACTTTGTTGTCCTTAAGCCATTTTGCCACAACTTTGGAAGTATGCTTGGGGTCATTGTCCATTTGGAAGACCCATTTGCGCCCAGCTTTAACTTCCTGACTGATGTCTTGAGATGTTGCTTCCATATATCCACATAATTTTCCTACCTCATGATGCCATCTATTTTGTGAAGAGCACCAGTCCCTCCTGCAGCAAAGCACCCCCACAACATGATGCTGCCACCCCCGTTGGGATGGTGTTCTTCGGCTTGCAAAACTCCCCCTTTTTCCTCCAAACATAACGATGGTCATTATGGCCAAACAGTTCTATTTTTGTTTCATCAGACCAGAGGACATTTCTCCAAAAAGTACGATCTTTGTCCCCATGTGCAGTTGCAAACCGTAGTCTGGATTTTTTATGGCGGTTTTGGAGCAGTGGCTTCTTCCTTGCTGAGCGGCCTTTCAGGTTAGGTCGATATAGGACTCGTTTTATTGTGGATATAGATACTTTTGTACCTGTTTCCTCCAGCATCTTCACAAGGTCCTTTGCTGATGTTCTGGGATTGATTTCCACTTTTCGCACCAAAGTACGTTAATCTCTAGGAGACAGAATGCGTGTCCTTCCTGAGCGGTATGACGGCTGCGTAGTCCCATGGTGTTTATACTTGCGTACTATTGTTTGTACAGACAAACATGGTACCTTCAGGCGTTTGGAAATTGCTCCCAAGGATGAACCAGACTTGTGTAGGTCTACAATTTGTTTTCTGAGGTCTTGGCTGATTTCTTTTGATTTTCCAATGATGCCAGGCAAAGGAGCACTGAGTTTGAAGGTAGGCCTTGAAATACATCCACAGGTACACCTCCAATTGACTCAAATGATGTCAATTAGCCTATCAGAAGCTTCTAAAGCCATGACATGATTTTCCAAGCTGTTTAAAGGCACAGTCAACTTAGTGTATGTAAACTTCTAACCCACTGGAATTGTGATACAGTGAATTATAAGTGAAATAATCTGTTGGAAAATTTACTTGTGTCATGCACAAAGTAGATGTCCTAACCGACTTGCCAAAACTATAGTGTGTTAACAAGAAATTTGTGGAGTAGTTGAAAAACAAGTTTTAATGACTCCAACCTAAGTGTATGTAAGCTTCCGACTTCAACTGTAAGTATTTAGACCTTTTACTCAATATGTTGCGGAAGCACCTTTAGCAACAATTACAACCTCAAGTCTTCTTGGGTATGACGATACAAACTTGGCACACCTATATTTGGGGAGTTTCTCCCATTCTTCTCTGCAGAACTTCTCAAGCTCCGTCAGGTTGGATGGGGAATAGTCGCTGCACAGCTATTTTCAGGACTCTCCAGAGATATTACATCGGGTTCAAGTCCGGGCTCTGGCTGGGCCACTCAAGGACATTCAATGAATTGTCCCGAAGTCACTCCTGCGTTGTCTTGGCTGTGTGCTTAGGGTCCAGTCTGAAGTCCTGAGTGCTCTGGAGCAGGTTTTCATCAAGGATCTCTCTGTACTTGCTCTGTTCATCTTTCCCTCAATCCTGACTGGTCTCCCAGTCCCTGCCGCTGAAAAACATCCCCACTGCATGATGCTGCCACCACCATACTTCACCGTAGGGATGGTGCTAGGTTTCCACCAGCCTTGACCCTTGACATTCAGGCCAAATAGTTCAGTCTTGGTTTCATTAGACCAGAGAATCTTGTTTCTCATGGTCTGAGGAGTCATTTAGATGCCTTTTGGCAAATACCAAGCGGGCTGTCATGTGACTTTTACTGAGGAATAGCTTAAGTCTGGCCACTGTACCATAAAGGCCTGATTGGTGTACTGTAGAGATGGTTGTCCTCCTGGAAGTTTCTCTCATCTCCACAGAGGAACTCTGGAGCTCTGTCAGAGTGACCATCGGGTTCTTGGCCACCTCCCTGACCAAGTCCCTTCTCCCCCAATTGCTTAGTTTGGCTGGGCGGCCAGCTCTTGGAAGAGTCTTGGTGGTTCCAAACTTATTCCATTTAAGAATGATGTAGGCCACCGTGTTCTTGGGGACTGTCAATGCTGCAGACATTTTTTGGTACTCTTCCCCAGATCTATACCTCAACACAATCCTGTTTCAGAGCTCTATGGACAATTCCTTTGACTTCATGGCTTGGTTTTTGCTCTGACATGCACTGTCACCTGTGGGACCTTATATAGACTGGTGTGTGCCTTTCCAAATCATGTCCAATAAATTGAATTTACCACAGGTGGACTCGAATCAAGTTGTAGAAATAGGCTGATCAATGAAAACTGGATGGATCTGAGCTCAATTTTGAGTCTCATAGGAAAGGTTCTGAATACTTATGTAAATAAGGTATTTCTATTTATTATTTTTTTTATACACTTGCAAAAAAATCTTAAAACCTGTTTATTTCGCTTTGTCATTATGGGGTATTGTGTGTAGATTGATTAGGAAAATAATTAATTTAATCCATTTAGAATAAGGTTGTAACAACAGAAGTCAAGGGGTTTGAATAGTTTCTGAATGCACTGTAATTGACATGAGCTCTCTGTCTAGGCTGCCACTAGGTGCCTTGGCAACTATCGAACTAATACAAGTGATGAACTAAATAAAGGTGATGAAAGGAGTAGACATTGTGTTAGAAAGGTATTCATGAAGTAAAGTGTATGTTTCCAGTGTCTTTAGTTTTCACAGAAAGGACCTTGTGAACTTCTTGGAATTGAGTAACTAAGTGTCTGTGACTTCAGGTTGTGTGTGTGTGTGTTTCTGCATCCACACGTGTGAATGAGATCACCTGTATACATAGAGGATCAAAAATGTCATTCACCTCAGAAGCTTGAGGACATGGGTGACTAAAGTTGTGGCCAAAAGTTTTGAGAATGACACAAATAATAATTTTCACAAAGTTTGCTGCTTCAGTGTCTTTAGATATTTTTGTCAGATGTTACTTTGGAATACTGAAGTATAATTACAAGCATTTCATAAGTGTCAAAGGCTTTTATTGACAATTACATGAAGTTGATGCAAAGAGTTAATATTTGCAGTATTGACCCTTCTTTTTCAAGACCTCTGCAATCCGCCCTGGCATGCTGTCAATGAACTTCTGGGCCACATCCTGACTGATGGCAGCCCATTCTTGCATAATCAATGCTTGGAGTTTGTCAGAATCTGTGGGTTTTTGTTTGTCCACTCGCCTCTTGAGGATTGACCACAAGTTCTCAATGGGATTAAGGTCTGGGGAGTTTCCTGGCCATGGACCCAAAATATCGATGTTTTGTTCCCCGAGCCACTTAGTTATCACTTTTGCCTTATGGCAAGGTGCTCCATCACGCTGGAAAAGGCATTGTTCGTCACCAAACTGTTCCTGGATGGTTGGGAGAAGTTGCTCTCGGAGGATGTGTTGTTACCATTCTTTATTCATGGCTGTGTTCTTAGGCAAAATTGTGAGTGAGCCCACTCCCTTGGCTGAGAAGCAACCCCACACATGAATGGTCTCAGGATGCTTTAGTGTTGGCGTGACACAGGCCTGATGGTAGCGCTCACCTTGTCTTCTCCGGACAAGCTTTTTTCCGGATGCCCCAAACAATCGGAATGGGGATTCATCAGAGAAAATGACTTTACCTCAGTCCTCAGCAGTCCAATCCCTGTACCTTTTGCAGAATATCAGTCTGTCCCTGATGTTTTTCCTGGAGAGAAGTGGCTTCTTTGCTGCCCTTCTTGACACAAGGCCATCCTCCAAAAGTCTTCGCCTCACTGTGCGTGCAGATGCACTCACACCTGCCTGCTGCCATTCCTGAGCAAGCTCTGTACTGGTGGTGCCCCGATCCCACAGCTGAATCAACTTTAGGAGAAGGTCCTGGCGCTTGCTGGACTTTCTTGGGCACCCTGAAGCCTTCTTCACAACAATTGAACCGCTCTCCTTGAAGTTCTTGATGATCCGATAAATGGTTGATTTAGGTGCAATCTTACTGGCAGCAATATCCTTGCCTGTGAAGCCCTTTTTGTGCAAAGCCATGATGACGGCACGTGTTTCCTTCCATGTAACCATGTTTGACAGAGGAAGAACAATGATTCCAAGCACCACCCTCCTTTTGAAGCTTCCAGTCTGTTATTCAAACTCAATCAGCGTGACAGAGTGATCTACAGCCGTGTCCTCGTCAACACTCACACCTGTGTTAACGAGAGAATCACTGACATGATGTCAGCTGGTCCTTTTGTGGCAGGGCTGAAATGCAGTGGAAATGGTTTTTGGGGATTCACCTCATTTGCATGGCAAATATATATACAAATTGCCATCATATAAACTGAGGCAGCAGAATTTGTGAAAATGTATATTTGTGTCATTCTCAAAACATTTGGCCATGACTGTAGACTAGCAAGAGGTCATTTATATTTGGAGATGTTTTATGTTAGTCATTTGATTTCTCTATCTAGCTATCTTTATGCATGGGAGAGAGAATGGAAATTTTATCACACCTTTTTTCATAGCCTCAACAGTGTATACAACAGATTTTTCTCCTTTTAAAACATATTATCCTACAACAATTTTTCTAGCCACTGTACATTGAAAAGATGTTATCTGTGTTGTACTTTTGAGTGCTTATTCCGCAACCTCCTTATTTCTACCATATCCATCTGTCACGACTTCTGCTGAAGTCGATGCCCCTCCTTGTTCAGGTGGGCTCGGCGGTCGACGTCACCGGTCTTCTAGCCATCATTGATCCATTTTTCATATTCCATTGGTTTTGTCTTGTCTTCTTACACACCTGGTTCCAATCCCATTCATTACATGTTGTGTATTTAACCCTCAGTTTCCCCTCATGTCCTTGACGGAGATTGTTTGGTGTTATGTGCTCGTGTATTTTGTATTGGTGCGCGATGGGTTATTTTACCGATGTTATTTTTTATGTACGTTGGTTTTTGGAGTTTGTTTTATCTAAATTAAACTACTCCGTTACACCAAGTTGGTTTCTCCTGCGCCTGACTTCCCTAACACCTACACACACGACAATGACACCATCTCTGCCACCGGTTATATTTAATTGAAAACCTGATAAAATTTTAAAACCTCCATTTGGTACAATGTAGTGTTGGCTTTTTTGAAAGCAACTACCCGTGGGACTTTGAAGTTCACATAGCTGAGCAGTGTCTGTGACTGAAAGAGGTCACTGGGTTATCCTTAACTCTATCACCGCGGCGGTGTGAAAGAGTGATGGCTTCTATTAAAAAGAGGAGTGCATTCGGAAAGTATTCAGACCCCTTGACCTTTTCCACATTTTGTCACGTTAAAGCCTTATTCTAAAATGTATTAAATCGGTTTTTTTCGCCTCAATCTTCATTCAATACCCCATAATGACAAAGCAAAAACAGGTTTTTAGAAATATTTGCAAATGTATTAAAAATACAAAACTGAAATATCACATCTACATAAGTATTCAGACCCTTTACTCAGTACTTTGTTGAAGCACCTTTGGCAGCGATTACAGCCTTGAGTCTTCTTGGGTATGACGCCCCAAGCTTGGCACACCTGTATTTGGGGAGTTTTTCCTTTTCTTCTCTGCAGATGCTCTCAAGTTCTGTCAGGTTGGATGGGGAGTGTTGCTAAACAGCTATTTTCAGGTCTCTCCAGAGAAGTTTGATCGGGTTCAAGTCTGGGCTCTGTCTGGGCCACTCAAGGACATTCAGAGACTTTCCCCGAAGCCACTTCTGCGTTGTCTTGGCTTTGTGCTTAGGGTCATTGTCCTGTTGGAAGTTGAACCTTCGCCCCAGTCTGAGGTCCTGAGCACTCTGGAGCAGGTTTTCATCAAGGATCTCTCTGTACTTTTCTCCGTTCATCTTTCCCTCAATCCTGTCTAGTCTCCCAGTCTTTGCCGCTGAAAAACATCCCCACATTATGTTTCTGCCACCGCCATGCTTCACCGTAGGGATGGTGCCAGATTTCATCCAGATGTGAAACTTGGCATTCAGGTCAAAGAGTTCAATCTTGGCTTCATCAAATCAAATAATCTTGCCTGAGAGCCCTTTAGGTGCCTTTTGGCAAACTGCAAGCAAACTGCACATATTATTTAGTATAAATTAAGAATACTCTGATGGGTGACAATAGTAGCCTATCACTTATGAATGATATATTATCACTTGTGAATAATGCCCAGGTTAAGGCAAGAAACAATGCATACCTTTTTTTTGCGACTTTTTCAAATCATGTAGCCTAGCCCAACTAAAGTGGCCAAATAACTTCTTAAAATTAAGCACATTAATCTGCTTTACAATGGGTGTAGAGCCTAACTGGCTTACATAAGCAGCACGTGAGTTTGTGGAAGATAATTGTCACCATAAAAACGCAACTTTATAATAAAAGCAGAACATGCATAATCACATTTGCTGTCACTTTTGATGGTGTTTTCCGCTAATGGAACATTTGCGTTTATAGCATACTACCATGTGCGCATTGTTGCTCATTGAGTAAAAAAGTTCTTTTTTATTGCATTCCACAACTGTCCCAGGCTATGTTTGGAGTAGTTCTTTCTCGCAGAGAATAGGTAAACTTTTGTACTATGGAGGATACTAGATTGACATTAGGCCTACTCATCTTGTTGGTTGAGGAAAAGTAAATGTGGACAGTTCTTCCAATATCTTCAATATCCAAATTGGATAACGACGCGTGCAGTTGCGTCCCCGATGTGTTGTCTTCACTTGTAGCCTGTGAGAAAGGCCAGATCACATGACGGAGAGCCATGTGAATGAGAGGTGCTTTGGAGCAAGAAGCACGCAGGGAGAAGGGAATTCAATTGTTATATTCAGCCCATAGGCACAATGGCCACTGGCCTCAAAAGGCATGGATGTTTTTAGGGGGCATTATGCCAGACAAAGGGATGCAGCTGAGAATTTTGAGGCATTATCAAGTGCCTGTCAAATTGTTAATGAGAGACTGATGAAGTGTATACAGCCTGCGTAAAAAACAAAGCAGAGCTCATGCCTTTCATGCAACTTTTTTCAAATCATCAATAGAAAGAATGTATTACAAACTTAAACATATAGCCCACCATTTGCATCACAACTAAAGTTACATAAATACGTCTAAATGAAGCATATAGGAGTACCTGTTTCTTTGTTAATCGCTCAACACAGAATAGTGCACACTACCTCAAATTGTTTGGAGAAAATATCCTTTCTATTTTATTCAGCTTTGTTCAATTGTACTCTTCGTACTATAAAATACCACAAAATAATGCCACGTAATTCTAAGCAAATCTTGTCTGCTAAGTTAACTAGGGTAGCCCACAGCCATATGCCATAGCCACTTTTTTTACATTTATTTAACCTTTATTTAACCAGGAAAAGCCCAGTGAGACCCAGAGTCTCTTTTTCAAGGGAGACTTGGCCAAGGCAGCAACAATCAAAACATGACATAATTAAAACATACAAAAATACAATACAACAACATGATCCAGCCTAAAAAAAGGCATGTACACTCCTCTGTGAGAGGGAGAGTCTCCTATCAATATTTAAAATTCATGGATTGTAGATTATTCCATGCGCACAAGAAGAGAAGGCAGTCTTGCCTAATACTGTGACCGTAGTGGGGACTTTAAAGTAGCATCACCTAGCAGACTGGGTATGTTAACTGCTGGTGGTGAAGGAGACCAGACTACAGAGGTAAAGAGGGAGTTTACCCAAAAGGGTTTTGTAGATGAACACATACAAATGTGTCTTTCTGTGCATATAAAGTGAGGTCCAGCCTACCATTTGGTACAATGTGCAATGGTGGGTGAGTGACTTGGCATTTGTAATAAAGCGCAAGGATGCATGATAAACAGAGTCCAGTCTCTGTGAGACGGAGGAGGTTGCATGCATATACAACAAGTCACCATAATCAATTACATAGAGAAAAGTGACATGAACAAACTTCTTTCTAGCCATAAGTGAGCCTTATTACGAAGCCTTATTACGAAAATAAAAACCCAATTTCAATTTAAGCTTTGTCACAAGATTATCCACATGAACTTTAAAGGACAACTTGTCATCCAACCAAATACCTAGGTATTTGTAGGATGACACTTTTTCAATGGATAAGCCACCAGATGTGACAATCCTAATGTTCTCTGACAGAGTTCTAGCTCTGGTAAAGGTCATGCATTTAGTTTTTTGTACATTCAAGACCAGTTCGAGACCATAAAGGGAGACCTGCAGTGACTGAAAAGCAGTCTGGAGCTCTTCAACAGCCTGAACCAGAGAAGGAGCACACGAATATATGACTGTATCATCTGCATATAGATGTCTTTGCTGGTTGCATCCCATTTCCCAAATTATTAATAAAAATTGAGAACAACACAAGAGCTAAAATGGAATCCTGGGACACACCTCTATTAATCTCAAGAAAGCTAGACTTGTGATTGTCAATGTATACACATTGTGTTCTGTCAGAAAGATAGTTCCTAAACCAATTTACTGCCCCTTCACTGAGACCAATGTTTCTGAGTCTAGCTAGCAACAATTCATGGTGAACTGAATCAAAGGCCTTTGATAAATCCACAAACAGAGCAGCACAATGCTGCTTTTCATCAAGTGCATTAATGATGTCGTTTGCCACTGCCATAGCTGCAGTTGTGGTGCTGTGCCCCGATCTAAAGCCAGACTGAACCCCACTCAGTATGTTCTTTTCAATTAAGACGTTTAAAAAAAAAAAACTGAGATCACTAGGGATTCATAGACCTAACATAAGGACAACTCAGAGTATGCTATTCTGTTCTTCTGAAATAGACTTCATTTTCTTCATTATCATGTTTTTTTTTTAGACACGGCTAAAATAAATAATGGATTTATTGTGAAGGTTACATGGATTTATTAGACTGTAGATGTTCCAAAGGTCTGCATCAGTGGCTTGTAGGCTATGTGTGGAAGCCAGGAGATGCTAAATGTTATCGATGCTATATTAATTAACGGTTAATTATCGTGAGACTGGAAGTTATTTGTTTGACAATCACCGTCTGATGAGATGACATGACAGCCACAGGCCTATCGCAGCCTATCTGCATATCTGTCAACCATCTAGAGTTTCTACTACTTTGTACACAATGTGTTGAGAACTGTACCTTACAGTCAATTTGCTATACTGTTCTGCTTTTGGGAACATCCATATTTCTCTCAGCTGCCCACCCAAATGATTATGCTTGAGTCATGTTCAACTGTAAATTGCAGGATATTAGCTCAGAAACAGACAAAAAAAATGTATGTCTGCCCTGTGCCCACCCAGAAATATCATCCTAGAATCAGCCCTGCCTATGACCATTCTGTATGTGTAACCGATGTGAAATGGCTAGTTAGTTAGCGGTGGTGCGCGCTAATAGCGTTTCAATCGGTGACGTCACTCGCTCTGAGACTTGAAGTAGGGTTTCCCCTTGCGTTGCAAGGGCCGCGGCTTTTGTGGCGCGATGGGTAACGATGCTTCGTGGGGTGTCAGTTGTTGATGTGTGCAAGGGTCCCTGGTTCGAGCCCAGGTTGGGGCGAAGAGAGGGACGGAACCTACACTGTTACATTGATGCTGTTGACCCGGATCGTTGGTTGCTGCGGAGAAGAGAGGGACGGAACCTACACTGTTACATTGATGCTGTTGACCCGGATCATTGGTTGCTGCGGAAAAGGAGGAGGTCAAAGGGGGGGTGAGTGTAACCGATGTGAAATGGCTAGTTAGTTAGCGGTGGTGCGCGCTAATAGCGTTTCAATCGGTGACGTCACTCGCTCTGAGACTTGAAGTAGGGTTTCCCCTTGCGTTGCAAGGGCCGCGGCTTTTGTGGCGCGATGGGTAACGATGCTTCGTGGGGTGTCAGTTGTTGATGTGTGCAAGGGTCCCTGGTTCGAGCCCAGGTTGGGGCGAAGAGAGGGACGGAACCTACACTGTTACATATGGTCAGCAACAATGCAGAAGAAAAAGTGTGTCTCTTACTATAAGTATGAATGAAAGTAAGAGAAGATACTTGAGGGAAATCTTCCCATTTTTAAAACAGAATCACTGAGGAGAGCAATAACACAAAATACATCTCTGAATAAATAACCCTGATGTGATGATGTGGTGTAAGGAGTTTAAATCCGGCTGAATATGGCACTTTTATAAAGTGGACCATGATGTCCTGAAGTGGATTCTATTATCCCTTAGTGCAACGTCTGATCTCCACACGTTCAAGGTAGTTACAGGTATCAACACTAAAAAGACAACCACTATTCTGTTTTGACACAATCAGAGAGACACTGATACAGAGACTAGATACAATATTGGTTGACGTACCACAGCAGTCTTTTTACCGGCACAGAATAATCTGTGCTATAAAACGTGTGGTCTGGGTGGACAGGTTTTGGGAACACTAACGCTGAAAGAGCCAAGGACTGCTGTACAAAGCGTTAGTCTCTCTTCTTTCCTTCAAACTCCCTACTTCACGTCACTGCTCGGGTTTATTTATTCCGTTATTTGTATCATTATTTTCAACACACAGAACTCTATATAGAGTGAGTAACCGTTGAGTGTGTTTCTGAGAAGGAGACCTATTTTGTGTTTATCACAACCCAATGATGTCTGCCTGAGCCAATGACTCACTTTCTTATTTCCATTGTTCAACACAAAAGGACAGCGTCTAACAACTGCTGGTCAGGGCACATCCATGACAACAGTGACTGTATGGGGCTGTAGCTCTGGCTTAGTTTACTCTGCAGACGGTGAATCCAGTGAAAGAGAAAGAAGAGGTTGTTCTAGCTAGCATGATTGCATAATGTGGAGAACATTTGTTTTTTTTAAAACAGACTTTACATTTATAAGCTTGAATGGCAACTTGACATGAGTGAGCCACTATATGTTCAAGCATATCTTTCCATATATTGAGTGACAAATTACTGTAGATTGAAACGCATAGTCCTAACAGAGCTGTAACTAACATCGGCCAACTTCACTAAATAATGTCCCCATGGATGCACAGTATGTTATGTTATCTCTCTGTTGATATAATTGGTGCCAAAAAGAACAAGTCTCCAACTGCACTGTAGTAGCTCTCTGCCCCTGTCCCTGTGTCTCTGGTTTTCACTCACGCTCACTCTCTCACTCTCTCACTCAATTCAATTAAATTACATTTGCTTTATTGGCATGATGCAACAATGTACATATTGCCAAAGCTTACTTTGGAGATTTACAATATTAACATAATTCAAATGAAAAGAATCAATATTGTCAACGGGAGAACAGTAACAACAATAATCAAGGGTCAAAATAACCATACATTATACAATAACAATGGCATAGAGGTTGGTTGGTCTGCCAACCCACAGCTCCCTGAGTCCTCCCCCAACAGGACGGGTAGCCTATTCTCATCAGAGAGGTCTAAGGGTTTCAAATTTGTGGAAATTATATTTTTTACATTTTGTCAGGAAATGCAGCTCCGTCTCAGGTTCTGCTGTGGTGCAATGGGTGCGCAGCCTTTCCTCTACAGGGAGACAGGTTTTCCTGTGTCTACCCTTCTCAATGGCAAGGCTGTGTGCACTGAGCCTGTACTTTGTCCAGGATTTTGTTGTTGTTGTTTATTTACCCCCTTTTCTCCCCAATTCTGTGCTATTCAATTGGTAGTTACAGTCTTGTCTCATCGCTACAATTCCCGTACGGACTCGGGAGAGGTGAAGGTCGAGAGCCGTGCGTCCTCTGAAACACAACCCAACCAATCCACACTGCTTTTTGACACAATGCCCACTTAACCCGGAAGGCAGCAACACCAATGTGTCGGAGGAAACACAGTACAGCTGGTGACCATGTCAGCATGCACTGCACCCGGCCTGCCAAAGGAGTCGCTAGTGCACAATGGGACAAGTACATCCCTGCCGGCCTAACCCTCCCCTAACCGGGACAACGCTTGGCCAATTGTGCGCCGCCCCATGGGTCTCCCGGTCCCGGCCGGCTGCCGCCCCATGGGACTCGAACCCAGAATCTCTAGTGGCACAGCTAGCACTGCGATGTAGTGCCTTAGACCACTGCGCCACTCGGGAGGCCCGTCAAGATTTTTGTAAGGTTTCGATCAGTAACCATGGTCAAATAGTTTGCCACGGTGTACTGTTGATTTAGGGCCAGATAGCACTGCATTTTGCTTTGTGCTTGTGTTTCCCAATAAGTAATGTAGTTTTGTTTTGACTGTGTTGTAATTTGGTTCATTATCTCTCTCTCTCTCTCTCTCTCTCTCTCTCTCTCTCTCTCTCTCTCTCTCTCTCTCTCTCTCACTCTCTCATTGTTCATTGCTCAGGCAGCAGCAAGAGAGTAGACAGTTGTTCTGTGCTAATGCTTAAACCATGTATTGTTAATTGAAGTCTTGAAAGGAGTTCTTTCCAATGGGTCAAAAGTAGCACACTACATAGGGAATAGGTTGCCATTTGGGATGCAGAGGAAAGAAGCCAACCCAGGAACTTGGGTAGCAGAGAGGGTGCATTCATAAATAATGCAGAAATGATCTTTAATTAAAAGTTTTCTCCCTGTGTGATCCCAGCTCAAGTGGAGCATTTTTCTTCTCTCCATCCTTCCTTCCTTCCTTTCTCTCCTTCCTTCCTTTCTCTCCTTCCTTCCTTTCTCTCCTTCCTTCCTTCCTTCCTTCCTTCCTTCCTTCCTTCCTTCCTTCCTTCCTTCCTTCCTTCCTTCCTTCCTTCCTTCCTTCCTTCCTTCCTTCCTTCCTTCCTTCCTTCCTTCCTTCCTTCCTTCCTTCCTCCCTCTTCCCTCCTTCCTCCCTCCTTTCTCTCCCTCCTTCCTCCCTCCTTTCTCTCCCTCCTTCAAATGGTGTGGGTGGATAATCCAAGGTGAAAGGTTTCGTGTTTTAGAAGTGGGGAACAACAAATTCTCCTTACCTTTATCAATGAACAGTTAGGTCTTTTCCCTGGACACAGATTAAGCCTAGTCGTGGACTAAAAAACACTTTCAGGGGAGATTCTCCATTGAGTTTGCTTTCAGTGGAGATTCTCCATTGAGTTCACTTTCAGTGGAGATTCTCCATTGAGTTTGCTTTCAGTGGAGATTCTCCATTGAGTTCACTTTCAGTGGAGATTCTCCATTGAGTTTGCTTTCAGTGGAGATTCTTCATTGAGTTTGCTTTCAGTGGAGATTCTCCATTGAGTTTGCTTTTTAGTCCAGGACTCGGCTTAATCTGTGTCCAGGAAACTGCACCTTTGCTTTTCTTTCTATTTATAAGTATTTTCAGAAAGTGCTTGATATCATGGTGTACACTTTTTTATAGTTTGACATGGAGTTATCATTTGTTTCAATGAATCATGGCTACATCTACTTTTCCAAACTCAACCTGCATGTCAGATTGCATATTTTTCCATTGACACTTTTGGGTAGCAAATGTTTTCTTCAGTTTTGATAGAGACCTTGAGACTTTGTTGGTGTCTGCAGAAGCCATTGGCTTTTAATGTGCAAAACACACAATGCATGTTGTATTCATGACCAAGACTGGATATATTTGAAGCATGGTGGATGTAAAAATTGTAAGCGAACTTGATCACTGCAGCCAACAAACACACATAGCCCATCCCCACCTCCTCTTCAAGTTTTAGTCACGTCAATTGCCTTTTACTGTATAGTTCATCAAACATCCAATTGAATCCAGTCTCTCTAAACCTCCTCACCAATGTCACATATGGCATACTTTCCGCCAAATCTTGATCTGCTATGAAAAAGCCAATGTTCCATCATGGCTTACAAATGAGTTTTGTGCCATCGGCCAGATAGCTAGACTACTGTTCAGATATAGGCTGTTTACCAAATGGCACCCATAGTGTTTATAGACACTGTCTGCAGTTGCTGCTTCAGCCTCATGCTCTAACTCGAACTGAATTAGACAGGCTTAATGCCAGAGAGCACTGGATTTGGGGAGGCTGTCCACTCTGTTGCAGATCTAGAACAATGCAAAGCGAATGAACAGAATAACGAATTATCTTCTTTCTGAGAGTTTGAAATGGATATTTCAATGAGAATAAAATGGGCCGGCTTAATGAATTATTATTCAGAATCAGAAATACTTCTGTTGGGCTATTCTGTAACTTAATAGTACAATGAAGCAAATGAATATCCTTTTGTTTTTTTCTCATTACAAGCAAAATAAAGTATTGTTGGCTTGTGAGTCATTTGTTGGTCTGAGACTAGGCTAGTTTAGAGACCAGCTGGTGGAACATGGTACCCAAGCCAAATTGAATTATTCTAAAATGTAGACAGCAATAAGATCAATAGCAATTAAGAGCCTATTACAATTCACTTTATTCAGCTTGATTAATAATTAGAATACTGCAGGAACGTTTACAGGGTTGAGTCAAGTTTAATTTGATGATGGATAAACTTGATAGTTACTTCAAAATAAAGAATAGAACGCAAAGCACATTAGCCCACACATACTTTCTGTATTGGTGGAAAGAATTGAACCCATGATCCTGGCATTGCAAGCACTATGCTCTACCAACTGAGCCACACAGGTGTAGGATCTTAAGTTGACTTACACTGAGTACAGTATACCAACATTAGGAACGCCTTCCTAATATTGAGTTGCATGCCCGCCATACCCTGTTTAAAGGCACTTCAATATTTTACCATTCACCCTCTTAATGGCACACAAACACAATCTGTCTCAATTGTCTCAATGCTTAAAAATCCTTCTTTAACCTGTCTCCTAACCTTCATCTACACCGATTGAAGTGGATTTAACAAGTGACATCAATAAGAGAGAGAGAGAGAGAGAGAGAGAGAGAGAGAGACACTTTCAGACTGTGACAGTTAGACTGAGACAGAGGCAGCTCAGCTCAACAGAGAGAGAGAGAGAGAGAGAGAGAGAGAGACATTCAGACTGTGACAGTTAGACTGAGACAGAGTTAGCTCAGTTCAAGATAGAGATAGAGAGAGAGAGATACACGTTCAGACTGTGCCAGTTAGACTGAGTGAGAGAGAGAGAGAGAGAGAGACACGTTCAGACTGTGACAGACTGAGACAGAGGCAGCTCAGCTCAACAGAGAGAGAGACCAGCTGCAACACTACTGTCAGCCAACAGTCCAGCTCAGAGATATTATTGTCAACCATTCACTATGACTTAATCATGAGGAAAAGCATGGGATCATTTTCAGCACAATTAAAATAAATATTTGATGATTATAACCTGAAGCATCATCATTTAAAGGACGGTCGCTTAAATTGTGATGACTAATGTGTCTATTCACTGTAACATAATAATACAAAAAGCATTGAATCATTTTGAGTATAATTCAAAATAAATGACGTGTTGATTATTTAATTGTGTTGTCTGATGTGTCCTTGGCTGTGGAAGACATTTCAGGAAGAAGGGGGAGGCAGCATCTGCCTGTCTGTCTTTTGTAATAACCCTACTTCATGGCTGTCAAATCCAGGACATGTTCTGTAATTGTTGACAAATCCGCCTAGCAACTACTATAGTCCACGCGGGGATTATTTTTCCACCTGTGATCCAATTACTTATTTGCCCATAGGGTTCTGAGTAAGTCTCACTGGAACACCTGAGCATGGGCAGTTCCTGGCACGGTTGAACCGAGTTCATGTCATATCAACAGACTTTTCACATAGTAAACTTACATTTGATACTTTTTAGACACAGAACTATAAAGCTGATGGAATTTACTGAGTGGCACTCACGCGCGTGCGCACACGCGCGCACACACAGAGGTGACTGTTCTAATCTCCACACACTATTTCCACCTTCAAATGAAGACATCGTTGGCAGCGTCCCCATGGGTTGCACCGCAACCACAGTATTTCTAGATAGATCCAATGACTGACCATTACTGGATGGGAGAGTGTATCTGGGGACACGATAGTCAGCCTCTCCTTTATGATCCTGTGGCTAGAGCTGGATAGAGTAATCAGTAATGCCTGTGAAAGATTGGGACACACACACACGCAAGCACGCAAGCACGCACATACGTACACACCCACACACACAAACAGATTGTGATTTATTTCGCCAAATGTCTGAAAAGTCTGTTTAGGCCCAGTTACATGGTTACTATTAGCCGGAGGCTGGTTCAATACTTAACTGGACCTCCCAACCCATGGAGTCTACTATGATTAATCAATCAGAACCATGTTAAGATGTTTCTGATTTATATGGCATGACTTCCACACTCTCCTGTTATAGTGATGCCTGTCTCCTTATAAAAAATGGCAATGAGTGAAAATTAGTTTTTCTGAAGAGAGAGCCAGGAGTGGCTAATTCAGAAGCTTCATTTGGCATGAATGGTTCAATGAAATGTGTCCTTTCTAGTCTAGAAGTCACCAGAACACCTCAGTCTGAATGCATCTTGATGGAAGTAATGTACTGTACTACTGCTTCCCTCAACGTAGGCTCCTGTAGCCTATCAAGAGAGCCTAGTAGAGTTGATGGACGGTCCAAGCTAAAGCCCCCTTCCTAGCTCAGCAGAATGGAGACGTTGTATTGGCCAGGTTAGCTCAGAGGGCAAGGCCTCCCTCCCATCACATGGTTCATATATCTGACACCCATTCAAAAGTAGTTAAGTCTCTTTGTCAATATGTCACTTTAAAATAAGCTAATTTCAATAATGGGAAATCAATTCTGAAACATTTTTCTTACTTTATTTTTCCAAGATTGATTGTGAACGCACAAGACAGAACAACAACAACTACAAAACAGGAACCAGTGTAACGAAGACGCAGGGAGTCAGGAAGCAAGTGCAGTTGGTGAGTATAATAACAAGAACATGCAGATATACAAAACAAGAGAAGCGTACGGGACATAAATACAAAACCAATATTGCCTGAAGACTGAGGCTACTGAGGGCCGGTGGTTAGTGGACCGGCGACGCTGAGCGCCGGAGCGGGAGTAGGCTTGACAACCACGTCCAGAGCCCTGACTATACATCAAGGCTATATATGGCTCTGACCTCCCATTGCCCTCTTAGCAGAGGAAGTTGTAACTGCTTGGACAGGAAGCTTTCTCCAGGAGAAGCTGCAGGGTTAGAGAGGCGGCACACAGGTGTTAACGTGAGGGATGGAGCCAGCCACACATTACAGATGGGCAGCAGGTGGTGACTGCATCGACCCAAAACAAAACCCATCAAGTCATTGCAAGAAAATGTCCCATGGATCCAACACCCTGTTCATGGCTCGTTCTGGATGTATCACAATTGGCACTAAAATAGTACACTACTTTTGACCAGGGCCCAAGGAGATGAAGGGGCTCTGTTTATAAGTGGTGCACTATGTAGGGTGTCATTTGAGATGCAACCTCTGTGATCTGTTGTCCCTTACTGATGGGTACTCTGCTGTACATCATAAAGGATGCAAGCCAAACCATCCTATCCTTCTTTGATGCGTTTGGATGAATGATTTTTCTCCTACCTTGATCAGCTTCTGTGATCCTAGAGTAATATTCACAAACATACAGAAGACTACTCTCGTGTACAATATCTAACCTCAAGATGTCATATTACTGCAGACACTACATACAATACACTACATAGAATGTACCCAACAACAGAAATACTCGGTTCTCTCCTCATTAAATATAGAAACAAATACACGCCAAGTCGTAAAAAAAACTTTTTTTACACTGTGCATACAACTCCCAACATGTCCAGCAGCGTATCCTTTCCTCTCTTGTTTTATAAGAGGTTTTCTGTGTCAGTGAATTTTCTGCGTCTGTGCCCTCGTCCACACACTAACCTCTGGGGCTCAGCTCAGTCTTGTTTTATGCATGTCCTCTCTCGGCGCGGGCGGGCGCCGAGAGAGGACATGCATAATGCTTTCACAAGGGGAGGGAGAAGTGGGGCAGTGCTGCGAGCCAGTTCCATGGGGTGTGGAGAGCCATTGGTTGTGGAGGGATGCTGCATGTCAGAGGGAGTGTTGCCCAAAGCAGAGCCTCTGAGTCTGAAGTGAGGGGTGGGCATTCTCTGCCTCTCTCTTCCACGGCCTGGATGTCTCTGAGTCAGTCATGGGTCAGTCATGGGCCAGTCATGTCCTCACATCATGTCATGCACAGTATGAGAGCACAAGGTTAGAGACAACAACAACAACCAAAATAACAAGAGAAACGCAATGAATTCCCAGAGCTAGACGACTACAGTTACATTGTCCCAGACACACGGAAGACCTAAGAGGTTTCAGAGAGTTTATGATGAATAACAAACAAATGGATAGAGCGAGAGAGTGAGCGAGAGAGAGAGCGAGAGAGAGAACTTCTGGGAAAAGTGTATAGGTTGGACCCTGTGCACCAGGTGCACCTTGGCTGGCCATGTTCACATTACCAAGCCATGTGGAAGAGCAGTGTACATTGTGTGTGTGTCATGTGAGTTGAATCTGTACTCCCTGTTAGCTGGTTGTTATGTTTTAGTAAACTGACCGTCATCGATTCACTGGTACACTAGGCTACTATTATGCTTTAGCTTTGCTTTAAAGACCAGAACCCATGAGCCCGCTTGGCCTCAACCTTAAAGATGTTCACAGTTGAAGTCTTAAAGGTGAATTGTGGGTGATATAACTGGTTTGGTGATGTCATACATGGCCAACTATCTGCTCTTTTTCAAAATGCATTTTATAAATAAAAAAGTTGGTTCCCTGTGTGTTTGACTGCAGCAAAGAGAGCAGGAATGGTTGAGGTTGAGTTTGTGCTACACGGTATTAGACCAGGTCAGAATGTTCTGGTCAAACGGAGAGATGTGAAAAAGCACAGGTTGCATCACAAAATGGCACCCTATCCCATATGTTGTGCACTACTTTTGAACAGAGCTCTATGGGTTTCCCTATAGGCCTTGGCCAAAAGTAGTGCACTAAATAGGGAAAAGGGTGCCATTTGGGACACAGACACAGTCTATTGCACAGGTCTCTGTGACATGTATAAAACATGGGAGTGAGATGGACTCCTACAGGAATAGTATACAGTATGGGAATGCCTCAAACCTTACCATTAACACGTTGACAGTGTGAAATACATGACAAGAAGGGGTTGAGGGGTGATGGTTCTTTTTCAGAGAGACTATTAGTCCCAATGCAAAAAAACACACGCTGGTGAAGGATTTCACGCTTGGTGCCCATATCTAAATATACTGTAGCTTCAGTGCCATATTTCACTGTAAATTGATACAGTCATTGATATAGCAGTAATTGTTTTATGTAATGTCTGTCTTTCATAATAGGTCATGGGTTTCTTCTCAATGAGTGGAATAGTGTTGCAAAAACAGACAATTACGGCAGATGACAAATTGGAACCATGTATTTAACGGTGTTTGGTGATCATACTGTATTTTGGTTTTGCTTGGAAAAAATACAAGGCCTGCAGCTGTGTTTAGGAACCCCTTCCCCTGATCCACTTTCAGTGGGAAGCTCTTTTATTCCATATATATATATATATATCTTGCTAAACTTGCCCAGATCTTCTTCCCTGGTGTCCTCTCTCTCGTCTCCCTTTCTGTGACACCTCACGCTGTTTTGAGGAAGAGATATCAACGTGAAGACCGTTAGTCATTAATAACGAACAAACCAGAAAATCACAGCAACAGTAATAAACATGTACACAAGGTAAATTTAACTGTTAAATGCAATTAAAAGCTTTAAAATCTCTATCGCATTTCTCTGACGTTTATCTGTCACACCCCGATCTGTTTTTCTGATTGTCTCCACCCCCCTCCAGGTGTCACCCATCTTCCCCATGTCACGGCTGTCGTAGAGAGGGGACCAAAGCGCAGCGTGTGTCTAGTTCCACATTTTTATTTACTCTGTGAAACTCATGCAATACATCAAAATAATTGAATAGACAAAAACAACAAACCGTGATGCAGAGGAGAACAAACACTACTCAAAAATAATCACCCACAAAACCCAGGAAGAAAAACCCCTACTTAAATATGATCTCCAATTAGAGACAACAAAGGACCAGCTGCCTCCAATTGGAGATCATCCCAAACAAGCCAACATAGAAATACAAAAACTAGAACCTAAGAACATAGAAATAGAAAACATTAAAAAAACACAAAACACCCCCTGTCACACCCTGACCTACTCTACCATAGAAAATAACATCTTACTATGGTCAGGACGTGACACCCCATAATCCCCTGTGTATTTATCCCTGTGTTCTCTGTTTGTCTGTTGCCAGTTCGTCTTGTTTGTGAAGTCAACCAGCGTTTTTGTATTCAGTTCTTGCTTTTTCCCAGTCTCTCTTTTCTCATCCTCCTGGTTTTTGACCCTTGCCTGTCCTGACCCTGAGCCCGCTCACCTGACTACTCTGTTTGCCACTGACCCTGAGCCTGCCTGCCGTCCTGTACCTTTTCCCCACCTCTGGTTTACCGACCTCTGCCTGACCTGACCCTGAGCCTGCCTGCCGTCCTGTACCTTTGCCCCTGTTGCTGTAATAAACATTGTTTCTTCGACACGGTCTGCATCTGGGTCTTACCTTGAACCCTGATATTATCGGTGTTCACAAATGTGAAATGAATGAATAATGAATAAGTATAGCTGTTTTGCTACTTAATTCAGCAGCTGCAGCATTTTGACATCCCTAGACAGACACCACCAATAGGCTGCTTCAACAAATTAGCTTTCAGATTGCTTATGGCAAATAAATACATAAAATATCATTGTTTTTCATGGCAGTGGCAATCATAACATGTTTTGCATAGAGCCGAGGGTAAGTACATGAGCATTTCTCTAGGGGCTAGGGGGCAGTATTTTCACGGCCGGATGAAAAACGTACCCAATTTAAACAGGTTACTACTCCGGCCCAGAAAATAGAATATGCATATTATTAGTAGATTTGGATAGAAAACACTCTGAAGTTTCTAAAACTGTTTGAATGGTGTCTCTAAGTATAACAGAATTCATATGGCAGGCAAAAACCTAAGAAAAAATACAAGCAGGAAATGAACATTTGGTGGCTGTACTATTTTCAAGTCATTGGTAATAAATCACACAGTGACAAAGGATTCATTTTGCACTTGCTATGGCTTCCACTAGATGTCAACGATCTTTATAAGGTTGTTTGAAGCGTCTATGATGAACAGAGAACGAATGAGAAGGAAGGGAAGTTGACGTCCCTGGGAGGTCGTCACTTCATTATTGCGCGCACATGCGCGTTCATGTGAGGCGAGACATTTTTCAAAACTTGTTTCAAGACACAGGAGAGGTCGGGTTGAAATATTACTGATGTTTCACGTTAAAAATGGAGCAAAAGATTGATGCTAAACAACGTTTGACATGTTTGAACGAACGTAAATAGATTTTCTTTTTACTTTTCGTCGTGACTTTTCCCTCCCATTTTGAGTAGCCTACCGAACGCGCTAACAACACGGAACAGCATGGAGTTATTTGGACATAAATTATGAACTTCATCGAAAAAAAACAACATTTGTTGTGGACCTGAGATTTCTGGAAGTGCCTTCTGATGAAGATTATTAAAGGTAAGGGAATATTGCTAATGTTATTCATGGTTTTAGAGGATTCCAACATAGCGGCTAGCTGTATAGCCTAGTGTATTTTTCTGACCAGAGTACTCAGATTATTGCAAAGTATGCTTTCCCAGTAAAGTTATTTTGAAATCTGTTATTCTTTGAATAACAGTTTAATACTTTAACCACGTTTTATAATGAGTATTTTTTTGTAAATTCACTGGCAGTTTTGGGGGAGACACATTTTCTCAACGACACACGCCGATGTAAAATGCTGTTTTTGGATATAAATATGAACTTGATAGAACAAAAATGCATGTATTGTCTAACATAATGTCCTAGGAGTGTCATCTGATGAAGATTGTCAAAGGTTAGTGCATAATTTTAGCTGTTTTTCTGCTTTTGGTGACGCCTGTCCTTGAATTGAAAATGGATGTGTGTACTTTTTGGGCTATGTACTCTCCTAACATAATCTAACTTCATGCTTTCGCCGTAAAGCCTCTTTGAAAATCGGACAATGTGGTTCGATTAAGGAGATGTTTATCTTTTAAATGGTGTAAAATAGTTGATTGTTTGAGAAATTGAAATGATTACATTTTTGATGTTTTGAATTTCCCGCCTTGCTAGCAATCCCGTCAGTGGGATTAGGTTACCCTCGATCCCCAACAGGTTTTAACAGTGTGTTTTCCCAGACCACAGCCTGTCAGGAAACACTCCATGTTGCCATGTTTGTCCCGCTGCCGCTCAATGATCTTGACATCGATGCTACTGATCCAAAC
This sequence comes from Salmo salar, assembly GCF_965601325.2. Lineage (NCBI taxonomy): Eukaryota > Metazoa > Chordata > Actinopteri > Salmoniformes > Salmonidae > Salmo > Salmo salar. The sequence goes on from NC_138306.1 coordinate 67,461,212, forward strand.
TAACACCCTTAAACAAACAAACTCTAGGGACGGTTTGCCAGATACAGATTAAGCCTAATTGTAGACTAAAAAGCACTTTAAATGGCGAAAATCCATTAAATATGCTTCTTGCTAGGCTTACTCTGGGTCTGAGAAACCGTTCCCTAAAACAGAAAGACAGGAACTCTGTGGATAAATGTTGAACGAACCTGTCATCCACTGAGACCCACTACGTAAGACCCTCTCAGTTTTTCCTTTTAGATCATAATGAATAAGACTATATTGACAGAGAAGACCTGATCCTAGATCAGCACACTGTTTTATGTATACGGGCTCAGGTGTTCGGCAAAGACTCCTCATGGAGGCAACAGAACCTGAGGCCTCCTGTGCATTCCACACTCCACAGTCACCTAGGACAAGAGGGGACTTAGGGGCTTAGGTAAGAGCATTGCATGTTATATTAGGTAATCACCGACTGAAGTGGAAGGTGCAAGGGTATAACGCGAACATTACTTTTGGAGGCCGGTTTACACTTTACACTACAGTAATGTTCGAAAAAAAAGCATGAAATCATACAAATAAACAAATCATCACAAAAATATGGATATGGAGAAAGATTGAAGGCTACTCCTGTGACAACAGAAGTCATTGCTGCTAATGATTTTTCAATGTGTTCCCGAGTCCAGTCAATCATCATAAACCCCATTTAGGAGGGGATTTTGAATCCACATGGTCAACAGTCCTCGTCATCTCATTCCCCTGATTAACAGAGTCCTTTATTGAGCATCCCATCCTTATTCACAGTCCAACCATTGAAGGGGCCTCTCGTTGACAAATTAGCTAGGCTAAAGACTTCCTAATCACCCTCAGAATGGAGGAATTTTTCACTCCTCCCCACTGTGTTATAGATCAGGGATCAACATAATCTGGCTGAAAGCCATTTTACTGTAGATCAGACATACAGAGAACTTCATTAATTCACCACACCGTGATCCAGTATGTTACTGTAGGATTCAGATTCAGTCATAGAAGAGGGTGTGACTGGAAATGATTTGTGGTGATCATAGCCAAGTTGATTGGGAAATGGTGAGTCAGTAGAGGTCATACTTGACCAGGATCCAACATGTACACTATAGTCAAGACATCATAGACGCGGCTAAAGGGGATCAGTGGTACAGTAAATGATGAGAGAGAATCCAGTAAGAAATACCTAACAGCGATAGTCAGAGGACTTTGACCTTTCTTCATTATTGTGATCTTTTGTTATGCTGGATATCTACAGAACCTATTTCTATCTGAGTGTATAATAAAGCGTTTCTGTCTATCTTGCTCACTTGCCGTGGCAGCTGCCATTTCTGATTTTGATCAAAAGGTCTGGACTTTCCATTGTCAGAGGTGGGGCTGGGGAAACCCTGATGGGCATAAAATCACTCCAAGTTCACGAGGCTCGGAGTCATTTAGGCACCTCACTCTCCTCATTCAAATACAACGATCACAGTAAGATCAAGGAGGGGCCAAGCCCAGAGTCAGGAGAAAAAGAAAACAATTGAAAATCCAGAAATAGCTTTGTCTTTTAGAGTAAACAGACCACTGACATGCAGGGGCAGATTCCAAACAGTTTACAAAGCCACTTAGCTCCTTACTGTATGTCTACCGGTGTGACCATTGACCTGTTGTGTTCCTGTTCATTTTAAAAAGGAAAATGACATGAATATTACATTATTATAGTAGCTTTAGCATCTCTTTCCTCCAGTAACTGTTTTATTTAACCATTTGCATAACATTATAATCCGAAAGAAACCTATAACTGTTGAATAATTTATTGCATTAAAGAATCCACTTTAATTTATCTAGGCAGAGCAAGTTTAATAAATAATTATTTAATCATGAATTCATTCATATTTAACAGACACGTTAATATTCGTATAGCAGCTCTGCATTTATATATTTACTAAGCCAAGTAGATACCCAAACTCAAGACTGTAAGTAATTCCTGTTTCAATATAACTTAGACTGATGTGCAGTCTGGTGTTCAATGCTCAAACCAAATGATACAGCTGTTGGAAGTTTTTTCAGACATTATCATTCCTCCAAAATAGGAAAAAAGGAAAAAGTTGTTATAATTTACGCACAATGCGGTTTGCAATGCCGTTGGCAGTGCTGCATTTCATGGAGAAACTCAAACATCCCAAATATTGTGAGTGAATCCATGTATGGCGGTAGATACAGTATACACCAGAGGTTGGTGGGAGGAGCTATAGGACGGGCTCATTGTAATGGCTGGAATGAACTCTAGGGAGTCAAACACACTGTTTCCATTTGTTTGATGTGTTTGGTACCATTCCATTCCAGCCATTACAATGAGCCCGTGCTCCTATAGCTCCTCCCATAGATTCTGCAGGAAGGGGAAAAGTTTTATTGAGATAAGAACTGTACATTCAAAAAGTGAAGAGAGAATGGTTGTCGTCTACAGACTAGGCAAACTTTCAGTTTCACAGCAGTTAATTGGCAAAAAATTATTATCAGAACACATCGGATTTTGTATTAACAACATTTTTTTTGAAATGATGTCATTGTTAACAAAATGATGTCATTGTTAACATGTGATGAGAATGATCATGTTTATATTTCTGTTTATATTTATATTTCTATTGTCACCTCTATGTTTTAAAACAATGTGTGCTTGGCAGTGGCTTTGAGATTAAAGGGATAGTTAGGGATTTTGGCAATGAAGCCCTTTATCAACTTCTCCAGAGTCAGATGAACTTTGTGTCCAGTATGAAGGAAATTAGAGTGGTAGAACTATCCCTTTAAGGCTAGTTGTTTCCATAGACTTGGAGTAATTGCGCTAATGCTAGTTGGCAACTTCCTTCAAACTGCACACAGAGACATTAAAATGATATCCACAAGTTCATCTGACTCTGAGGAAGTAGATAAAGGGCTTCATTGCCAAAATCCCTAACAAAAATAGTGCACTATGTAGAGAATAGTGTGCCATTTGGGACACAGAGTACGTGATTCTGTCCACACTGACCTCTGACTGGCGACACCCATGCTGCGGTGAGGTGTTGTAGTGATTATGAGGAATTTGGCAACCCAACCCTAGGGGGAAATGGTAAACATGACTTGAAGGCAATTCATTAGCCTACTATAGTGACGTTTCCGTGTGTAGAAAGTTCAGATGTGTTGGCCTGAACAGACAAGCAAATAGTGGTTAGAGATTATTTCAGCACCACGGACAGCGGCACAATTTCGATCCCGCGATCTAATGTTCAGCTCCAAATGACGTTGGGCAGCGACAGTAAGGTGCAGTCAGAGGATCCCTGAAGAGAGAGAGAGAAAAAAGATACACAGGAAGTCTTTACCTTTAACAAACAAATTCAGCACAGGCTACATGCTAATACACCTTGGTGATTTAAAGGCTGACTTACACAAAATTCATTGACAAATCTCTGCCTTAAATAGACAAATGATTTGACATAGGTTCGGTGCGCTAGCTAGCTCAGTGGGATTATTGACTGAGGGAATTGAGGGTTTCCTTTTTCCTTATTGCCGTCTCAATAAAGCTGGGCGATGCGAACATGAGGACGGAAGAGTGAACCGCGTGGGACCAAAGTTGGGGAAAGCTGAACTTTATATAAATACTCCGTGACATCGCGTTGCTATTGACCAATCGAAGCTCACTATAGTTTCCTGCCCCTACTGGATTGGCTGTTGATACCTAGAACTACATAGTTGCTTGCAAGCTAGCACCAACATGAATCAAAGCAAGCTTGCCTATCCGTATTGACTTTAGTCTGCCCGAGACGAACACATTCGTCTATGCTGGAAACATAACTCAGAGGGAGATCTCCTGGTCCCTTTGATCATGTCTCATGTGGTCTGTCTTTCTGCATGTGTGATAATCCATACTGTACTTAACATGTTTTCTCTGCAATGCACGATGAAATATGTATTCGTTGGGCCAGTAACAAAGGTTGCTGGTTCGAATCCCCGAGACAACTAGATGAAAAATCTAGTTGTCCTTGTGCCCTTGAACAGGGCACTTAACCCTAATTGCTCTTCTAAATCGTTCTGGGTAAGAGCGTCTGCTAAATGACTAAAATGTAAATGTGTGTTTACATATAATTGTTTCTTGCGTTTTGGCTCTGTTGGCTTCACTCAGCTTGTTGAAATTCCCAAATGACTTTTCACTTTGTGTTATTATTCAGTTATTGATAGCTATAGGGCACCCAGTTTAAGGGCAGATTACCACCATTTAAGCGTAATGAAATATATATGAAAACACTTAACAGTTCAAATAAGATATGTTAATGCTTGGCTACTGGATCGAAACTTTGCTTAAGCTGAATTCATGTTGCATATCAGGTGTAATGAATTGGCTCGTTGTATAGCTGAATAGTTAGTTCATAGATATTTGATACACGTTTCATTACAGGTACCTACATGGGTATAACAGCCTGCCTGGGCGAATATGATCAGCAAAACAAAACCACAGTATGCACTACTACACCTGCTACCCTCCTGTCCTTTCCTCACGGATGCCAAAACTGGTCCATACTGGCAGCTGGTTAACAGTGATGGAGAGAATGCGGCAATCCATTGGCTGCAGGCTTTGTACATTTCATTTAGTGTAGTCCAATAGCAACTGGAGCTAGAGAGAGGGAGAAAGTGAGAGAGAGCGAGAGAGAGAGGGGCGCGACTGAACAGCCCTGGTCTTTCCATCCTTAATTTCTCGTCTTTGCTGTCCGATCTCTCCGCGCTTTCTTTCTCTCTATTACGGCAATTAGATTCAGCACAATTGACCGTGCTACCACAATGACTCACTGAAATTACCGTATAGGCTATGCGTGTCATTAACAAACGGAAAGCTCAATTTTTCTTTTCTGCATAGAACCTGAAGCGGAGTTTGACTGTTTTTATCTGGACCGCACTATCACGTTGGGATTTTCAGAGGAGCGCACACTGTTGAGATTTATTTTTTCCTGTGTGGTGGTGTACATTTTCTTACCACGTCCCTTGAAGTCAGGACTACGAGCGACATTCATACAGTGGGAATACCGCAAAGGTAAGTATTGTTATTAGCCTACAAATAGTCAGTAAACCAATTTTGTCTTTTACACAGTTTAGTTTCATTTAGACCACCTATAATGTGTTTGTTTTCTGGCTGTTTTCTGGCGGCTTTCCCGTTATATGGCTTGTCCGGACACGCGCTGCAGACATTTTGAGAAGAGCTTGCTACTACGGGATTTCATTCTGTCATTTGCTTAAAGTGCGTGGCGCGCAACCAGTTTTTCAGAAATGTGTATGATCATCATTCAATGTAATTATGAAAACAAGCCATGTGTTGAACGAAATCGCCTGGCATTGCAAAGACGATTGATCCATGTTCTACGCACTTTAAAGACGTGTTGAGAGGTTTTTTTGCTCAAAGCCAGAATGATCAAATTGGGGTTTATTCGCTTCTTATGTAGAGCCACAGCAACATGCGTTGGATTCGATAATGACAAATTGGCTATGGAGAAAAACTCGCAAAAGCCCATTATAGCCTAAGGGACATGCCATTCATAACCCTAATCGCCTGTGGCCACATTATTTCACACAAGCCCTAGGAAATGGCTATCTGTGTTTGAACAGAGAGCAGCACCCATGATGTCCAGTGCTATTTAATCCCTGCAGACGACAAAGCGGCTCTTGGCAGCACTGCTATGGAGATGCCATAATTAATGCAATTTAAGAAACTAGGCTGCTATGAGTGCAACTGTAACCATACACTCACCACCAGTGTTGAGGGGCCAGGTCCACTGTCTGTTTGTCATCTAGACTCCATACAATAGCAGGCTTTTAGAATGGAAGAGGATCGTCTTGCAGTGAATGTGTGTTTGACCCACCTTTCAGCATAATTGGATCACCTCCGTATACCTATTAAAAGGTGCGAGGTGCATTGTAGACTGCAGATTCCCATCCAGGCTGAAATATGGCACTACATTACCAGAGTGAGTTCAGCGGAGAACCACAAGATGGTACTGTGGATATCTGGTGGATATCTGGGGATGAGACGAATTGGGTAAAATGCGTTTGCTACTGTTTTGAACATTCACCTTAAAGAATCCTGCTATGTTCTGCTACCTTGCACACTGGAAACCCCTTTAAAAAAAATATTGGTTGCATTCTAGTGGGCCAGTTAAGATGTTTAATCTTTGGGAAAGCAAGATATCATATTCTCATGTCTATGTAGGCAGTAACCTACAGTACGTAGGCGGGAGAGCATGAGAGAAGGCTGTCACTCTCCTATGAATGATTCGTCAAGCTGTCATCAAGTCTATTCCACCAACCCCTTGCCTTCCACCAGTCTAAATAGGCGTGCGCTATTCGAATTGAAAATCGGCCTACTTTTCACATTATTTGAAAATTAGGCCTATTTCAAATACACTTTACATATTTGGAGTGGCATACTGTTATCATAGCTCTCCCTGTTGGTGACATCATTATAGGCCTATTTGAGTCAGTCAGTCAGGCCTCCCCATCAGAAAATAAGACATTTCATTCACAATTGGGAGACATTTTACCTCACTAGTGCAATTTTCCTCAACAATAGGCCTATTGGTGACAGGCCTATGGATGACATCCTGGTTATAATATGGCATAAGTGTCAAAATAGAACGTAGACCTGTCTATCCAGATATTCTGTGCAGCATTTCAATTTGCAATCCAATGTTAGGAATAGTAATTCACTGTAAGACTGCATAAAACAACTGTATTATTATAATATACAATTATACATCTTTTAGCAAACATTTTTCTCTAAAGTGACTATTGTGTCTGTATACATTTTTGTATGGGTGGCCACAGTGGGAATCAAACCGACAACTCTGGCAAGTGCCATGCTCTACCAACTGAGCCACACAGGACCAACACTGTGAAGTAAAGTTCAATAGTTCAACAACTTTGTTACATGTATCCATGTATATTTGGATGTTACTGGAAGACACATTTTACCTGCTGGCATGGTTACATAGAGCAAGGTTATTACAGTATCACAACGTCATGATCTATCCTTATCAAATCAATCCTGTTAAAAAAAAAGTGTCTGCTCTGTCCAAGTTCAACATGAATTGTCAACAAAACTATCATTACAAATGGCGCACACATGTACCCACATGCACGCACACGCACATACACACACACACACACTTTTTTCCAGTGTGGGCTCAGCGGTTGACAATATCTTTGCGTTCAGTACTGTCAACGTTGATAAATATCATTCCTTTATTGGTTGTCAAGGATCTCTGTTGGCCCTCTATCTCGTTTTAGTGAGGGAGGAAGTCTGGCTTCCTTTCTATTGTGCAGTGTTTATCACCATCTTTAAGAGACCAGTAAAATATGTCCTGTATGTGCATCATGAGAAGGTCAAGTAAAGTTCATGTTGAGTTTTGTTTGGATCGCGTCCCAAATGGCACCCTATTCCCAATGTGCCCTGGTCAAAAGTAGTGCACTAAATATGGAATAGGGTGCCCTTTTGGATGTCGCTTAGTGATGTTTTATTTTTGGTCCGTTCAAGGACATTGGCACCTGAAGAGTGTTACAACATTTTCTACTGACTGCCTACTTCAGTGAGGAGATACAGCTCCCTGAACCACATGTTTTGTAATAATTAAAATGCAAATGATGGATTCAGCCTTTATTGAAATTCAAAAGACTTATCTCTTGTAATCATACCGAGAGTGAGAATAGTTTGCCCCATCTCTCCAATCTCTTCATATTCCATCTCTCTCCTTTTCTCCTCACTCTCTCTTTCTTGTGTGTTACTGGTAAGGAGGCAGACTGAATGTATTGCATTTATACAGGAACTGCTGAAATATATGAACATAGTCCATTCCATCTTATTATTTCAACATTAAACTAGACCATATTCTTGGATCACATTCTTTATCCTGTCTTTGTTTAGATTCTGTTTCTGTTTCTCACATTAAACTGTTACTTATTTATTGAATTATTCAATTTTTGATGTCAAACAGAATATATGAAGTCAACAATGGCAGTTAGGCATCGGATGTAATCCCCCCTGGCAGTGTGAGTATTATTGTCATGCTGTGTTACAAGAGTGGTAAAGTAATTCATCCACGTCCCTGATTTGACTAGCAGACCACCATCGTCTCAGTCTCAACACCATCCGAGGGCATGTAGCGGAATGAGGAAAGAGAGGAGAGTCTCTTCTTCCTCCTCCGAAATGAAATTACCTGCTGCATGCATAAGCCATCTGCTTCTGACACAAATGTCTGTGAGAGGCTTCTTAACCGGCCAGCTCTCCTATTCATGAGGCTTCACACGTAAGCTTCTTGGTGGAGTAAAATACTGGAAGAGAAATAATCTACTCAGTAGACTGGAGTATATCCCCCCCTTGCTTGGCTATGATACTACTAACAGAATACTTATAGGTTGTATTGAAGTATAGGAGGACCTAGGTAGGCAAGTTTTGTGAATGGGGTGCTCTGGTTTTTTATGGATAACCATGTTTCTGACACTGTGTAGTGATTAGGCACCTTCCCATATATATATAAAAGATACTATAGTGTATATACTATGGTAGGAATACAATAGTTTTCACTGTAGTGTTTGAGGACTGTACTGTAGTATTCACTGTAGTGTTTTTGCGATTGAAGTCCTCACAAACACTACAGTGAATACTGTAGTATTTACAGTTTACTATAGTATAAATACTGTAGTAAAAAAAGAGTAGTATGTACTATAGTAATTACTATAGTGTTTTTTCGGACTGTAGTGCGGTATACCGTAATATTTACTCTAGTGTGTTTGGGGACATTACTGTAGTATTTAGTATAGTGTTTTTGTTTTATTATATTTTACATAGTAGTGGGGGGCTTTTTCCTTGAGGAAACCTACTGGAGAAATGCTATAGACTGTAAGCAAATTTCCATAACCTGCGGGTAGGTAGAATTGGGTTCTCAACAGAGATTTCAGAGCTTATTCTGTTTTCTATAATCATAGGTTGCACAATATATGGTCTATTCTTGGCATGTAGGTTTGTCACTTACAGATGGCACAATTTGGGATATGGGAGAGGGGAATGGGTAGGGTATATGCAAATTAAATTGTGTCGTATTTACTATAGTTTTTTTAATAGTGTTTTTGCGGACATTTCTGTAGTACTTACTACAGTTTTTTGTGTGTGTGGATAATACTTTAGTATTCAACAGTACTAAGTACTATAGTACACATGATCAAGGGATACTACAGTGTATAGTAATGTATTCTACAGTATCCTACAGTTAACTACAGAATTCTATAGTAAGTACTGTAGTATTCTATAGTAAAGTGTAGTATTTTTTTGTGTGTGTTGTCAAATTTTGGGCGGCATCCTTTTTCTCCCCCCTTTTCCAGAAGTGTGTACTTGTACACTTCCGGTCATAAATTTGCAAGCATTGGATTGGTGTAATCATTGGCTAGAGAGTTTCCACCATTGTTAACTCATAATGGCAAGTGTGCAAGTGCACACTTTGGGAAATGGGTGGAGAATCATCGGGATGCAGCCTTGGAGTTTTCTTTTATTGAAACTGCTGCTATGTTCAACATTATCCTGACCATAACGATGACATCACACAAGGAAATAAAGCAGTTTGCCAATATAGTATCTCTGTTGTTGATTCCACTCGAAACCACACTTTTATGTTGTTGTCTTTTCCAGGCTATTGATTTGTTAGAAAGATACAATTTCATGCCTTGCGTCTCTTGCACATTTTGATTCGACACAGAGGGGACTTGCAGTCATATATTTGCTATATGCTCAACAAGTGGACATCTATTGGAAGGGATTTGGATATCATACTGTATGTAGCCTTTGATGTGTCGAGGATTAATTCACATGTCCCATTCTGTCTTCCCTGCAGGGTAACCAACCAAGCTGGAATTGGGTCGACGAGCAAAGACATCTGGAGACAAATACAGACACTGCTCCCGACCAACAATCTATAAGTAGACCCACTCTCGTAGGATGGGGGGCACCGAGTTGCACAAAGCTGCTCTGATTGGCTGGAGCTCTGTCTGTCAGTTGTCAATCACAGCCTGAGGAGCAGGTTATTGGTCTGGGAGCTGTGGGGGGGTGGGAGAGGAGTTCCAGAATTTCCAGGACCACAATCTGCTTGGCTGACCGCAGCAGGAGCATGTTGAGGGGAGCCAGGCCAGGGGGAACCAGTACCTCTCCATGGAGCTCTGGAGGAGCCACTATAGCCCATGGAATGGGGATGGTCTACCTATCCAAGGTCTACCTTCTCTTATGGATTGGCTTCCTGTTAGGGTCTGTGTGTCTGCCGGTCGTGGCTCAGACCCCAGTCCACCCTGTTGTCACCACGAATTACGGGAAGCTGCGGGGGTTAAAGACGACGCTGCCCAATGAGATCCTAGGGCCCGTGGAGCAGTACTTGGGGATCCCGTACGCTTTGGCCCCTACAGGGGAGAGACGCTTCCAGCCCCCCGAGCCTCCCATGTCCTGGCCAGGGATCAGGAATGCTACCCAGTTCGCCCCTGTGTGTCCACAGTACCTGGAGGAAAAGTTACTCAACGATATGCTGCCGGTGTGGTTCACAGCGAACTTGGATACAGTGGTAACCTATATGCAGGATCAGAACGAGGACTGCCTGTATTTAAACATTTACGTGCCAACTGAGGATGGTATGTCACACCTTGATTAACACAAATATCTTGTTATCCTCTGTTTGCATTTTGGGTTTACATTGGCATTTTCACTTTGCAGGTCCATTTGTTCTGAAGCAGTTCAAAGTGGCTGGGATTACTTCTTGAACCAGAAACGGTGGTGCAACGTTGATCAAAGTGCGATACTTTTACCAAAGGGCAAAATGCTTTTTTGACTGAAGGCTTGAAATGAATGTGGACTACTGTATGTGGTCTAATAGAGAGAAAATAGATATTTTAGACCTCCCTACATGTCCCACTCCTGTCTATTCTATTCTGTAGCAGTTAGCCTTCTCTCCTGTTGATTAGGTGCCGTGCAGAGGTCCCGTTTGAGTGAGCACTCCTGACTCAGAGTAGTCCTGACACTTACACCACGGATGTAATGCACTTACCCTCTTCAGGCCCCCCCTATCAGACTCCTACAGCAAGATAAAATAAAATAAAGAGTTGGTTAACTTAGTGCAACTGGAACACAGATGTTTAAGGTCAAACATGAACTGTTGCTGGGCTGTCGCTGTCTCTTCTGAAGAGACAGACTCTTTCTGGTCTATGAAGGTCAATGTGAAGAGAATTCTCTAATCTATTCATACCGAACTCTACACCTCTCTATGCTACATTTATTCTGAGCTCTTGCTAGATTAAATACCACAGGAGGGGATAGATAATCTGACAATCCCAGTCCGGATGCACAGCCTGGGTCGTTACTCTTACATACTATTCCACAATCTCCAGAGATTTTTAAAGAAAGTTCTTATAAATCACTGACGTGAACTGAAATCCCTGTGTGCTTTTTCATTTGCATGTAGGCAATAGTACTCAAATATGCTTGATGTCCAAGTTTATCCATTATATCCAGTCATTTCTGTTGTATTGTGGCTTTAGGAATAATGTGATAGGAAAGCAACGTAGGAGTGGAGTGGATGGATCAAGGGTTAGAATTCTTGTGGACAGACAGTGCTGCTGTCTATCCATTGGTTTAGCAGAGGCATCTGAACTCCCTGGTCTGTGTATTGGTAATAGTATACCCTCAGGTAATGTAACTAGCCTCAGGTATCTTTCATTTTGATACATTATGCCTTCTAACCTGAATTCATAGATGTCAATTACAGAATGAAGGCAATTTCAGTATCAGTATATTACGATACGTTTGCTGGCATTAAAATGTATGAATGCAGAACATGAATGTTGATGTATTAAAAATCAACTGAACTAAAGCTACATTTCTTAGCTTAATGTAATTGGCCTGAAGGAAAAACTCAACAGCTCCTCTTCAGGAGTCAAGACGACAACTCTCTCCATATTCTTTTTGACTGCATCCCAAATGGCACCCTGTTCCCTACATAGTGCACTACTTTTGACCAGGGTCCTATTCCCTACTACATGGCAAATGTAGTGCACTATTTGGGACACAGGCTCTGTCTCCTCTTGAGGAGTCAGTCAGTGCTTCATGGAAGACAACTCTCTCTCCCTGTTCTGTTCATCTTCTTCTTCTCCCTACTGCCGGCTGCCCGTCATCCTTACAGACGCCCTCAGTGTTGGCCTTTTCAAATCCTGTGTAATGTAGAGACATCCTGCCAGCCCAGGATCAGAAAAGAGGATTTATAGTTTTATAGTTCTCTTCTTGAAATGGACTGACAGATTAAGAAAAGGCCTTCCATTGTGTCATCTGATTTAAGTACAAAAGACTACGCCATATATAGTTAAATATTGTATCACGACACAAGGTGAGACCCAGATGCAGACACAGGAGGCAGATGGGGACAGGCAAGTGCTCATAGCCAGGGCAGAGTCCAAAATGGTACAGGGCAGCAGGCAGGCTCGAGGTCAAGGGCAGGCAGAGTGGTCAGGCAGGCGGGCTCAGAGTCAGGACAGGCAAGGGTCAAAACCAGGAGGATGAGAAAAAGAGAGACTGGGAAAAACAGGAGCTGAGAGAAAAATGCTGGTTGACTTGGCAAACAAAACGAACTGGCACAGACAGACAGAAAACACAGGTATAAATACCCAGGGGATAAGTGGGGAAGATGGGTGACACCTGGATGGGGGGTGGAGACAAGGACAGGTGAAACAGATCAGGGTGTGACATATTGATAACCTGCACAAGTTCTGTTCTTTTGTATCCTTTTTGATTGGGCAGTGTGGGTGGTGAATACCATTTTGGCTAGCAGGGGTTGGCTTGTGAAAAGTGGTACATTTGGGATTGTATTTTAATGCCAGAGCTACTTTATTTTGGGTGCTATGTTTGTCTGTGCAGACAAAAAGCTGCAGTGTCTGTGTGTGGTGTGTGTGTGTGTGTGTGTGGTGTGTGCGTGATAGCTCCTGGAGCTGTTGCTGGAGCTGGCTTTATCTGCCTCTGCAGTGGCTGCAGACTGGGTACTACTGCGGAGACCCGGGAGGTGATCCTGTTTTATTGTGAATTAATCAGAGTGAATATGGAGCCTCTTGAGGGCTCTTCTGGGTGAGAAGACAATACCACAGCAGGGCTCACGTCCCAAATGGCACCCTTTTCCCTATGTAGTGCACTACTTTTGGCCAGGGCCCATAGGGCTCTGGTCAAAAGTAGTGTACTATGCAGAGAATTGGGTGCAATTTGGAATACATACCAGGTCTCATCTCTTTCTCTCTCCATCTTTAATTATGAACACCGTCCTACATTAGTTCTGTTTTAGTATTCAACACTGGAACAGAAATAGAAAGCAGAAATTACAATAAATATACTGCTTGTTACCTTCATGTGCGCTCCCAGAGATAATGGCCTCTACAATTCAATGGCGAGCTGTGATTTATGAGATCTTTGTTGGTTATAGGGGTGTATGGCTGTGGCCCACACCTTAGCTACAGTACATCCAAAATGGCCCACTGTTCCCTATATACGGTACCGGGCTCTGTTCATGAGGCTCTGGTCAAAAGTAGTGTGTTCTATAGGGAACAGGGTGCCGTTTCAGACTCACATCCATCAATATGCAGCAGATAACATGTATTATTGTATTTCATTATGAATCAAATTCTCCTTTACATAGAAACACAGGAGGGAGAATAGCTACAGTGCATTGAAGAAAGAGAACAAATACATTTACAAGGCTTGAATGACAGCTCAATACAGTATTATAGTAGGTTTACCTTGCTCTAATGCTTTTTCTTGTGTGAGTGTCTTGTGTAAGAGAGAGCCGTGCCCTTTGGGTCCTTCCCAAATGGCACCCTATTCACTATATAGTGCACTACGTTTACCAGGACCCATAGGGAATGTCCACTAAAAGGGAATGGGGAGCCATTTGGGACGCAGGCCCTTCTCTCAGCATAAGTAGCATGCCAATGCCAGTTGGGTTCACAGCACTGGAGCCTGAGCTATTAGCTGCCAGTCTGTCTGTTGTGAGTGTGTGATTCAGAGAGCCAGTCATATGCATGGAGAGGCAGGCAAGGCCAGGCAGGCAGAGAGGGGACAATATCTCCAGGCTAGGTCATGAGGCAGCACAATTGTGCCACAGAGGGCTCTGGTCAAAATTAGTACACTAAAAGGACTAGAGGTCGACCGATTAATCGGAATGGCCGATTAATTAGGGCCAATTTCAAGTTTTCATAACAATTGGTAATCAGCATTTTTGGACACCGATCATGGCCGATTACATTGCACTCCATGAGGAGATTGCATGGCAGGCTGACTACCTGTAATGTGAGTGCAGCAAGGAGCCAAGGTAAGGTGCTAGCTAGCATTAAACGTATCTTATAAAAAACAATCCATCTTAACATAATCACTAATTAACTACACATGGTTGATGTTATTAGTAGTTTATCTAGCTTGTCCTGCGTTGCATATAATCGATGCGGTGCCTGTTAATTTATCATTGAATCATAGCCTACATTGCCAAACAGGTGAATTAACAGGCAAATTCGCGAAAAAAGCACTGTCGTTGCACCAATGTGTACCTAACCATAAACATCAAAGCCTTTCTTAAAATCAATACACAAGTATATATTTTTAAACCTTCATATTTAGTTAATATTGCCTGCTACCATGAATTTCTTTTAACTAGGGAAATTGTGTCACTTTTCTTGCGTTCTGTGCAACAGAGTCAGGGTATATGCAGCAGTTTGGGACGCCTGGCTCGTTGCGAACTGTGTGAAGACTATTTGTTCCTAACAAAGACAGCCAATTTCACCAAACGGGGGATGATTTAACAAAAGCGCATTTGTGAAAAAAGCACAATTGTTGCACGAATGTACCTAACCATAAACATCAATGCCTTTCTTAAAATCAATACACAAAAGTATATATTTTTTAAACCTGCGTATTTAGTTAAAACAAATCCAGGTTAGCAGGCAATATTAAACTAGGGAAATTGTGTCACTTCTCTTGCGTTCATTGCACGCAGAGTCAGGGTATATGCAACAGTTTGGGCCGCTTGGCTCGTTGCGAACTAATTTGCCAGAATTTTACGTAATTATGACATAATATTGAAGTTGTACAATGTAACAGGAATATTTAGACTTATGGATGCCACCCGTTAGATAAAATACGTAACGGTTCCGTATTTCACTGAAAGAATAAACGTTTTGTTTTCGAAATTATAGTTTCCGGATTTGACCATATTAATGACCTAAGGCTCGTATTTCTGTGTGTTATTATGTTATAATTATGTGTATGATTTGATATTTGATAGAGCAGTCTGACTGAGCGGTGGTAGGCAGCAGCAGGCTTGTAAGCATTCATTCAAACAGCACTTTTGTGCGTTTGCCAGCAGCTCTTCACTGTGCTTCAAGCATTGAGCTGTTTATGACTTCAAGCTTATCAACTCCCGAGATTAAGGTGGTGTAACCGATGTGAAATGGCTAACTAGTTAGCAGGGTGCACGCTAATAGTGTTTCAATCGGTGACTTCACTCGCTCTGAGACCTTGAAGTAGTTGTTCCCCTTGCTCTGCAAGGGCCGCGGCTTTTGTGGAGCGATGGGTAACGATGCTTCGAGGGTGGCTGTTGTCGATGTGTTCCTGGTTCGAGCCCAGGTAGAGGCGAGGAGAGGGACGGAAGCTATACTGTTACACTGGCAATACTAAAGTGCCTATAAGAACATCCAATAGTCAAAGGTATATGAAATACAAATGGTATAGAGAGAAATAGTCCTATAATTCCTATAATAACTACAACCTAAAACTTCTTACCTGGGAATATTGAAGACTCATGTTAAAAATAACCACCAGCTTTCATATGTTCTCATGTTCTGAGCAAGGAACTTAAACGTTAGCTTTTTTACATGGCACATATTGTACTTTTACTTTCTTCTCCAACACTTGGTTTTTGCATTATTTAAACTAAATTGAACATGTTTCATTATTTATTTGAGGCTAAATTGATTTTATTGATGTATTACATTAAGTTAAAATAAAAGTGTTCATTCAGTATTGTTGTAATTGTCATTATTACAAATAAATAAATACATTTTCACAAAAAAATCGGCTGAATAATCGGTATCGGCCCTTTTTTTGGGCCCCAATAATCGGTATCGGTGTTGAAAAAACGTAATCGGTCGACCTCTAATAGGGACTAAGGTGCCTATTTAGGGAAGAGGAAGAGGGCTCTGATCAAAAGTAGTGCACTATATGGAATGGGGTGCCATTCGAGATTCAGCCTTGGACAACTCTGCATGCTCTCAGTTTTCCCTTTGACTTTTTCAAGGGCAACAAACAAACCAAGACTCAGTCAAACACAGAGACTGGATTCTTCTTTCATCTGTTCTGACAGATGTGCTGGGTGTCTGTCTGATGGTTGTACAGTGAGTGTGTGTGCGCGAGTGCATGCATGTGTATGTGCACGTGTGTGGGTGTGTGTATGGACATTCTGTACAGGACAGATGTGGGAGTTTATGCTTTGCTGCGTTAAACTGACATGCCACTTGCCTTTGTTTGTACAGCTTGAGATACCGTTAACTGTGAGATTACAGGCCTGTTCAGTTGTGTGCGCGTGTGTGTGTGTTAAGCCTTAGGCCTCATTATGTACCAACCAGCTAGCGATCTAGCGCCTCAGAGACACCAGACCAACATAGTGTCAAAACAAACAGTTATCATAGCAATATTTGTTGCTTTCTTTAAATGAGATAATATTTTAATTGGAACTAGAATGCAATCCAAATGGCACCCTATACCCTGTATAGTTAACTACTTGTCACCAGGGCCTATAGGGCTTTGGTCAAATGTAGTGCACTATTTGGAGGAAAGACCCTTATGGAAAGATCACATGAATTTCACGTTAACACGTGAAGTGTTCCAAAAACACATGTTTTCATGTGATCACGTGATCTTATGTGAATTTATTGTGATAATGTGACAACGTGTAAAGCGACACTGTGAAACTACATGTGAAGCTACACGTGAAAACATGTGATCACATCCCACTGGGCACAGATGTCAATTCAACGTCTATTCCACGTTGGTTCCACGTCATTTCCATGAAACAACATTGATTCAACCAGTGTGTGCCCAGTGGCATACAAAGTGTTCCAAAAAGACGTTTTCACATGTCAAATCATGTGGTTTTTCTTGAAGGCAGGTGGGATGCAACCACAGTCTAAGACCAGCAAAGTGGCTACTCAATGTTACAGGATGCTACTCCTGTCTCAGCTGTCTTAATCTTAATGATCATCATTATTACTCTGATGGGTCTGTCAGTGAGTCAATCTGCAGTGCTTATCTGAGAATGATGTCTATTATCAACCAGGTATTCTCACACCACAGCAGGCTAAAGGTCCAGTTGAAGATCAGCAATGGCTAATCACGTCATCTGAATTTAACAACGCGCCCACCTCAAACAGCATAAGACCCCAATCAGACCCCTGTAGAGAAAGGGTCTAACACAACCAGCACATGACAGTACAGAAAATATTACAACCCATACAATCCCTGTATTCATAAATCGCACACTGTTACCGGGCTGGCGAGGGAAATCACCTCAGTGTCTCTAAGGCCATGAGGTCATAACACTACTAAATCAAATCAAATGTAATTTGTCACATGCGCCGAATACAACAGGTGTACAACAGGATGTACCAGTGACTAGAAACGCTGGTCTGACCAATCAGAATCCATGCTTCAAGCATGTTTTGATCACACTGACTGAGATATGTTCCGGTCAGCCTCAGAGAACAACATCGATATATACGTTGACTCGGTGAGGGAATTTATAAGGAAGCGCATTGGAGATGTTGTACACACTGTGGCTATTAAAACCTACCCTAACCAGAAACTGTGGATGGATGGCATCATTTGCGCAAAACTGAAAGCGCGAACCACCTCATTTAACCATGGAAAGAGGTCTGGGAATATGGCTGAATATAAACAGTGTAGTTATTCCCTCCGCAAGGCATTCAAACATGCAAAATGCCGGTACAGGGACAAAGTGGAGACGCAATTCAACGGCTCAGACACGAGACGTATATGCCAAGGTCTACAGGAAGTCACGGACTACAAAAAGAAAACCAGCCACTTCACGGACACTGATTTCAGGCTTCCAGACAAACTAAACACCTTTGCCCGTTTTAAGGATAATACAGTGCCACCGTCGCGGCCCGCTAAAGCCTCTTAAGGATCGGTGTCCCGCTAGCAGGACAATTTCCAATGAAACTGGAGGGTGCGTAATTCAAATAAATTCTAATAGTTAGTGTGGATTTTAAACATTTAGGTACATATCATATATAGGCTGAAAGCTAAAATTTTTGTTAATCTAACTGCACTGTCCAATTTACAGTAGCTAATACAGCGAAAACATGCCATTCTATTGTTTGAGGACGGCGCTCCACGTAAAAATATTTTTCCACCGGCACAGGTTTCATACATTCACATATAAAGATTAAATAGTCACTTACTTTTTGAGAATCTTCCTCTGATTTGTCATCTAAAGGGTCCCAGCTATAACATGTAGTGTCGTTTTGTTAGATAAAATCCTTCTTTATATCCCACCCTAGACCTTCTTCAGTTTACATACTGCCCCAACAGGTACACAGACGATGCAATCGCCATCACACTGCACACTGCCCTATCCCATCTGGACAAGAGGGATACCTATGTAAGAATGCTGTTCGTTGATTGCAGCTAAGCATTCAATGCCATAGTACCCTCCAAGCTCATCCTCAAGTTGGAGGCCCTGGGTCACAACCCCGCCCTGTGCAATTGGGTCCTGGACTTTCTGGCGGGCCGCCCCCAGGTGGTGAAGGTAGGAAACAACATCTCCACTTCGCTTACCCTCAACACTGGGGATCCACAAGGTTGCATGCTTTGCCCACTCCTGTACTCCCTGTTCACCCACGACTGCGTGGCCATGCACGCCTCCAACTCAATCATCAAGTTTGCAGACAACACAACAGTAGTGGGCTTGATTACCAACAATGACGAGACAGCCTACAGGGAGGAGGTGAGGGCACTCGGAGTGTGGTGTCAGGAAAACAACCTCTCACTCAACATCAACAAAACAAAGGAGATGGTTGTGGACTTCAGGAAACAGCAGAGGGAGCACCCCCCTATCCATGTCGAAGGGACAGCAGTGGAGAAGGTGGAATGTTTTAGGTTCCTTGGCGTACACATCACAGACAAACTGAAATGGTCCACCCACCCACACAGACAGTGTGGTGAAGAAGGCGCAACAGTGCCTCTTCAACCTCAGGAGGCTGAAGAAATTTGGCTTGTCACCCAAAACCCTGTCAAACCTTTACAGATGCACAATCGAGAGCATCCTGTCGGGCTGGTATGGCAACTGCACCTCCCTCAAGTGCAAGGCCCTCCAGAGGGTGGTGCGGTCTGCAAAACACATCACCGGGGGCAAACTACCTGCCCTCCATGACACCTACAGCATCCGATGTCATAGCAAGGCCAAAAAGATCACCAAGGACAACAACCACCCAAGCCACTGCCTGTTCACACAGCTACCATTCAGAATGTGAGGTCAGTACAGGTGCATAAAAGCTGGGACCATGAGACTGAAAAACAGCTTTTATCTATCTCAAGGCCATCAGACTGCTAAACAGCAACTCAGAGAGGCTGCTGCCTACATTGAGACCCAATCACTGGCCACTTTAATAAATTGATCACTAGTCACTTTAAACAATGCCACTTTAAATAATGCCATTTTAATAATGTTTACATATCTTACGTTACTCATATCATATGTATGCAGTCGTGGCCAAAAGTTTTGAGAATGACACAAATATTAATTTCCACAACGTTTGCTGCTTCAGTATCTTTAGATATTTTAGTCAGATGTTACTATGGAATACTGAAGTATAATTACAAGCATTTCATGTGTCAAAGGCTTCTATTGACAATTACATGAAGTTGATGCAAAGAGTTAATATTTGCTGTGTTGACCCTTCTTTTTCAAGACCTCTGCAATCTGCCCTGGCATGCTGTCAATTAACTTCTGGGCCACATCCTGACTGATGGCAGCCCATTCTTGCATAATCAATGCTTGGAATTTGTCAGAATTTGTGGGTTTTTGTTTGTCCACCCGCCTCTTGAGGATTGACCACAAGTTCTCAATGGGATTAAGGTCTGGGGAGTTTCCTGGCCATGGACCCAAAATATCGATGTTTTGTTCCCCGAGCGACTTAGTTATCACTTTTGCCTTATGGCAAGGTGCTCCATCATGCTGTTTTTCCTGGA
Source organism: Salmo salar (assembly GCF_965601325.2). Taxonomy (NCBI): domain Eukaryota; kingdom Metazoa; phylum Chordata; class Actinopteri; order Salmoniformes; family Salmonidae; genus Salmo; species Salmo salar. Next base: position 67,481,538 of record NC_138306.1, read on the forward strand.
GAGAAGTGGCTTCTTTGCTGCCCTTCTTGACACCAGGCCATCCTCCAAAAGTCTTCACCTCACTGTGCGTGCAGATGCACTCACACCTGCCTGCTGCCATTCCTGAGCAAGCTCTGTACTGGTGGTTCCCCGATCCCACAGCTGAATCAACTTTAGGAGACGGTCCTGGTGCTTGCTGGACTTTCTTGGGCGCCCTGAACCCTTCTTCACAACAATTGAACCACTCTCCTTGAAGTTCTTGATGATCCGATAAATGGTTGATTTAGGTGCAATCTTACTGGCAGCAATATCCTTGCCTGTGATGCCCTTTTTGTGCGAAGCAATGATGACGGCACGTGTTTCCTTGCAGGTAACCATGGTAGACAGAGGAAGAACAATGAATCCAAGCACCACCCTCCTTTTGAAGATTCCAGTCTGTTATTCGAACTCAATCAGCATGACAGAGTGATCTCCAGCCTTGTCCTCGTCAACACTCACACCTGTGTTAACGAGAGAATCACTGGCATGATGTCAGCTGGTCCTTTTGTGGCAGGGCTGAAATACAGTGGAAATGTTTTTGGGGGATTCAGTTCATTTGCATGGGAAAGAGGGACTTTGCAATTAATTGCAATTCATCTGATCACTATTCATAACATTCTGGAGTATATGTAAATTGCCATCATACAAACTGAGGCAGCAGACTGTGAAAATTAATATTTGTGTCATTCTCAAAACTTTTGGCCATGACTGTGTACTGTATTTTATACCATCTATTGTACCTTGCCTATGCTGCTCGGCCATCGCTCATCCATATATTTATATGTACATATTGTCAGTCACCCCGTTAGATTTGTGTGTATTAGGTAGTTGTTGGGGAATTGTTAGATTACTTGTTAGATATTACTGCACTGTCGGAACTAGAAGCACAAGCATTTCGCTACACTCGCATTAACATCTGCTTAACCATGTGTATGTGACCAATAAAATATGGTTTGATTTGGTGTAGACCTTACCAGTCTACCACGTCTTATATGAAGGTAGGGACAACACTCGCATAGCATAAGGTGATTTACATTTTTTAAACATGGAATTTGACCTCGGGATATTTGATGAGTTAGTGATAGAATCTGATTATATTTGATCATTGATCCAAATTAGGAGGAAGATTGGAGTGGACTTGATTAGCCTTGATGTTCTGTTCTCTACTTATCAGTGTCTTTCACATGAGTTCTTAGTATGTTGTTGTGATTTCTGCCCTAGTGTGAGGGGTGTAGTCTATACAGTATCGTGTCTCTGACTATGATTAAATTATATGACATGCTATTTTATCGAATCGATTACCTAACGTTTAATTGATTACGTGATTGAATTAAACCATGCAACAATTAAACCATTAATAACCTGGGGCACCACGGAAGCATTCATTTATATAGAGCGGTTATCTCCCGAATCCACTCTCTTAAAGATCTGAAGATCTCTAATATCAATAGCAGTCAATTATTAATCGTCACCTTATTATTCAGTCTCATTCTGATGGTCGTAAAGTACTTGGTTATCTGCACAAACCCTGGCTAACAAGTTGACTCAGCAATACACAAATTTACTTAATTATTTATTTACTAAATACCGAAATAATTATACAGAATTACATATATATATATATACACATGATAGATCATACATCGATTACAAATCATATCATGAAAAGCCCCTACCGGACTAACCCGATATGACGGCTGGTTACACAAAGGAAGGGGGCTGGGTTTGAATGAAAGAGCGGGAAGACCGATGGACAAAGGGATTGGGGTCTCTGTCGGACCATTAGAAGCTATACTACCGTAAATACAGAATCTTATGCATTCAAATAACTGGCCATTCGGAAAAAGAAAAATGCAAGATATATATTTACTCTGAGCTGCGCTTCGATAGATGGGTCGAAGATAGAAGAATGGTTGACCCAGCAGAGATCGCCATTGTCCTTTGAAGAGTCTTTCTGGTCGTAGTGTTGTAGAGCGGATACGCTGAAGTGCCCTGTCGTTCTTAGGAGATTGTCTGTCCTTTCTTAGGCCACGTACGTTTACAGCTGCAGCTGATAACTCAACTTCTAGGATGTATCACTTCATCTTTGGTGAATAATAGTTCAAAGTTCATACCAAGTTGCCATAATCAGCTCGTGCTGTATTCTGGCTGGTCTAGTCGGAATTCACCATTCCAGCGTGGTGATCGTCACCTCCACGTGATCTGGTCTCATGTACATTTTGTTAGATAGAGTAGTCGTTCAACCATTTGCAACCACAGCTCACACCGGGGTTTGCTTAGTCTAACGTGAATTTAGGTCACGGGGGCTTTTGTACTGGGGAAGAGAAGAGTATGTTTCATCCCTCTCCAAACAATGTCTGTTCACTTGGGCGTGGCCACTGAGTGAGCATAAGTTTACTTATGAAAACAATTCTCTCATTTAGGAGCTAAAATCACATTTAATCTTCTCACATATAGTTTAATCTTTAAACATTTAAATTGCACAACAATTCCATGTGAATCTGATAACTAGAATGTGTAGACTTTCCAAGATTCAATTTATGTCATCCTGTCATCAGATATAATGTCCCAGACAACAACTGATCTGACATCATATTCTTTAATAAGTACCACTGGATACTTTCAACTGGTTGAGAAAGGGAAATATTGTTCCATTCCCCAACCTGTTGATGTTACTATACTTTCTCTGTGGTAACACAGGGCTTTCCAAGAGTCCATTCTGTAGAGTGGAGAGAAAAGGGGAAAAGGTATTTATGGGAGGGTCATAAACCTCACCCAACAGGGAAACGTCATGACAACAGTGTCCCTAAGGAGCAATTCATTTTAAAAGCTCCTATGCCCTTTAGGGCCACCATATCTATTGTCTAATAGGAAGGAGAGTTGTTCATTAGATATACTTACCTGTACTAAACAGCTGTGTTTTGTGAACTGTTATCAGAATACTGTGTTGGTGCTCCTAATTTTGTGTCATGCTATCCAATTGGTTGAACCACTTACTGTTAGAATGAATATGTTTCCACAAAAAAAAATGTTTTGGTTTTTATAAGAGCCTGTCTCCCCTCATCCCCTCTACTTTTCTCCCTCCTGTTGTTGACCGTAGGAGCCAACTCAAACAGTCAAGGCGGTGATTTCACCAATAATGATGGTGATGAAGACAAAGGTATTTTTCTGTCTTTTTTTCATTTTTGACCCCAAAAAAAGAAAAGCCTGATATTCGTGCATGTACAAAACTATATATAGATACATTTTTTGTGAAGTTTTTTGTTGAGTTTTTTCTATTTTTAACCCTTGAAGTGCGTATCAATGGGCACCTCTGGGATCTTCCTTTTTTTTAACAACCTCTTTCCTCTTTGGAGATGCAGATCATAATTTACAGCGAATCAGAAGGTCGTGTACTAAGGGTGAAAGGTCACCTCTAAATGGGGAATGAGGTGTACGCTCCAATAGTCACCACTTACAAGAATCTCCCCCCTCACTCCCCCTTTGCTGCAAAGTGAAAGATGTTAAATTGAAACTCTGCATGTATTTTCTCTGGCCTCCTCGGAGGTGAAGTTATTAAATAGTCATGTTTTCCCTTTAGTTTATTTTCTTCTTTCTTTTTCTTCATTGCTCGGTGAAGCATGAGCACTACACTAACCCACGTTTGTTCAGTTTTGACAGTTGGAAACCTTGTTCATTTGTAACTCTGTCAAAATCTCTGTCATATGTGTTCTGCTCGCTTTCTTGTGCATGGTACTATTAACCCAAAATGGTGGTTCGATTGTGTTTCTCTAAAGATCTGGGGATGGCTAGGAGATGAGTGAAAGCACTGGGGAAATGTTTCAGGGATGTTAAGGCACAGGTTGTCTTCATGGTTTTAAAATCAAAGGGCATTTTTAGATCACTGTGCTACGACGGTTGGCATTCTCTTTCTCAAAAGCTGCAACACTAGAAAGTGTGCTTTTTATCTCCTCAGTACATACCAGGCTTTATCTAGGCATTTTCTACCTCTCAATGACGTACTGTAAAAAAATCCAGATTGCCTTCTTATAGCCGCCTTGATGATGTGAAATGGTAATAGGCTTAGATAGGCAGGAGTGAAAGCTGTGAATAAGGTTCACCTTAAATCCTTATTAGGGGAGATTACTAAAAGGGCATGTTGTGTGCATTACCTTTTCTTCATAACCTTTTTCTCTTGGCGTTGTCAGATATGTTTCTTTCTTCTTTTTGTTCCCCTCAGAAATGGTCAAATGGTTTTTCAGACATATATATACTGCTCAAAAAAATAAAGGGAACACTAAAATAACACATCCTAGATCTGAATGAATGAAATAATCTTATGAAATACTTTTTTCTTTACATAGTTGAATGTGCTGACAACAAAATCACACAAAAATAATCAATGGAAATCCAATTTATCAACCCATGGAGGTCTGGATTTGGAGTCACACTCAAAATTAAAGTGGAAAACCACACTACAGGCTGATCCAACTTTGATGTAATGTCCTTAAAACAAGTCAAAATGAGGCTCAGTAGTGTGTGTGGCCTCCACGTGCCTGTATGACCTCCCTACAATGCCTGGGCATGCTCCTGATGAGGTGGCGGATGGTCTCCTGAGGGATCTCCTCCCAGACCTGGACTAAAGCATCCGCCAACTCCTGGACAGTCTGTGGTGCAATGTGGCGTTGGTGGATGGAGCGAGACATGATGTCCCAGATGTGCTCAATTGGATTCAGGTCTGGGGAACGGGCGGGCCAGTCCATAGCATCAATGCCTTCCTCTTTCAGGAACTGCTGACACATTCCAGCCACATGAGGTCTAGCATTGTCTTGCATTAGGAGGAACCCAGGGCCAACCGCACCAGCATATGGTCTCACAAGGGGTCTGAGGATCTCATCTCGGTACCTAATGGCAGTCAGGCTACCTCTGGCGAGCACATGGAGGGCTGTGCGGCCCCCCAAAGAAATGCCAACCCACACCATGACTGACCCACCGCCAAATCGGTCATGCTGGAGGATGTTGCAGGCAGCAGAACGTTCTCCACGGCATCTCCAGACTCTGTCACATCTGTCACATGTGCTCAGTGTGAACCTGCTTTCATCTGTGAAGAGCACAGGGCACCAGTGGCGAATTTGCCAATCTTGGTGTTCTCTGGCAAATGCCAAACGTCCTGCACGGTGTTGGGCTGTAAGCACAACCCCCACCTGTGGACGTCGGGCCCTCATACCACCCTCATGGAGTCTGTTTCTGACCGTTTGAGCAGACACATGCACATTTGTGGCCTGCTGGAGGTCATTTTGCAGGGCTCTGGCAGCGCTCCTCCTGCTCCTCCTTGCACAAAGGCGGAGGTAGCGGTCCTGCTGCTGGGTTGTTGCCCTCCTACGGCCTCCTCCACGTCTCCTGATGTACTGGCCTGTCTCCTGGTAGCGCCTCCATGCTCTGGACACTACGCTGACAGACACAGCAAACCTTGCCACAGCTCGCATTGATGTGCCATCCTGGATGAGCTGCACTACCTGAGCCACTTGTGTGGGTTGTAGACTCCGTCTCATGCTACCACTAGAGTGAAAGCACCGCCAGCATTCAAAAGTGACCAAAACTTCAGCCAGGAAGCATAGGAACTGAGAAGTGGTCTGTGGTCACCACCTGCCGAATCACTCCTTTATTGGGGGTGTCTTGCTAATTGCCTATAATTTCCACCTGTTGTCTATTCCATTAGCACAACAACATGTGAAATTTATTGTCAATCAGTGTTGCTTCCTAAGTGGACAGTTTGATTTCACAGAAGTGTGATTGACTTGGAGTTACATTGTGTTGTTTAAGTGTTCCCTTTATTTTTTGGAGCAGTGTATATTGTAACCTTTAGAATCTACCGATCATTACCATGAATGTATTTATTACTGTTTTCTCAGTGTGTATTGTCCGATCAGCTGGTAGAGAACCTATCTCTCGGCGTGTACTTGTGTGTACAGCTACACCATTTGAACTAAACGTTCAGACTAACTGAACGTGCCTGGATAAACCCTTCATTTTAAGAACTACTGCCGTGTCGTGTCAAACCCGCGCCTGTGTTTTTCGGGAGTGCTACGACCAGTGCAGGCGGAGGATCGATGCTCACTGACTGTTTGAACGTCTGCGCTGGTGATGAATCACCCCCCCCCTGTCCCCCCCCCCCCCCTCCCCCGTTCCCCTGAGGTTATAACTCTGCTGCCATAGAGTACAGTGCTGCAGAGCAAAGACACCTCACGCACACATGCACGTATTCCCATGTACGCGCGCACACACACTGGCGCACGGAAAGGACGCACACGCACATGCGCGCACAGCCACACTGACGCACGGAAGGGACACACACGCGCCCATGCACACCTCGCTCAGAGCACAGCAATGCAGCTCACTGAGTCCCCCCTTCCTCTAGCTCCCACCTCCTCTGCTGCAGTTCCCTCACTAAAAACACTCACCTCAGGCTTAAATGAGATAGATCCGTATTCCTATTCTCTTGGAAGTTTTAAATGGCTGCATTTGAAAACCGTTGTTTTGCTGTGCCCTCAAGGAGACTTTGAAATGAGCGATCAAATATATCCTTATTATTTCATGACTTAGTTTGGAGTAAGAAAGAAAGGGTATTATTTGAAATGTCTCTGTAATTGAGACCATGTCTAAGTACATTAGAGGTGTGGAGTGTGTATGTACGTACTTCAATACTCTATAGTGTGGTAGCTAATATAATGCCTTTGAGACATCTGACACTAAGCTTTCTTTTTGGAATTCCTCTTCTGTTTTCCTTGACAGGTCTCTGTATGGCACATGGAGACGTGTGTAGAGATTGTGTTAAAGCAAGATCGTATCCATTAGGCACCAAACTGGGAAAAAAACGTCCTGAAACAGGGAGGGATAAGAAACACTAGTTACCGGTTGTGAAACATTTTGCTACAATGTCCTCTCATGATTACGACCCAGCTCTATCAAACAGGAACAGGAAGAGTGACCAGCTACTTCCTGTCTGACTGTGGGGTTGGAGGAGTTCACTGTTCCCCCTGCATGGTCATTAATTGCCATCTTCCAACCCTCCATCCCTTCCTTCCATCTCTCCCTTTCATCCCTCTATCCCATTACTAACACTTGGAAAATGCTGAAACCAATGGAAAATTCTGATGACCCCCCTTACTCGATCCCTCCCTTCTCCCCCTTTCTCCCACCTCTCCCTCTCTCCCTACTCTCCCTTTCTCTCCTCTCCCTCCTCTCCCACCTCTCCCTCCTTCCCACACCATGTAGAGATGAGTAATGTGTGCGGCGCCGCTGTGCCCGTGGAGGAATATATTATCCCCCCGGCCCGGTGTGGCAGTGATGAATATGTAGGGCATGCTCACTGCAGAGTCACCCAGCCAGGCAGCTCTCAGCTAGGCAGCTCCATGCAGCTCCTCTACAGAGAGAGAGAGAGAGAGAGAGAGAGAGAGAGAGAGAGAGAGAGAGAGAGAGAGAGAGAGAGAGAGAGAGAGAGAGAGAGAGAGAGAGAGAGGTGTTCTCTTCTCTCTCTCTTTCATGGCGCTCTCTCTCCCTCATCTCTGTCTCCACTCTCTCTTCCCTCTCCCTCTCTCTCTCTATTTATCTGTTTTAAGTGCTCTGCAGTGACCGGATGGGAACACGCTGGGACAAGTAGACCCTAAAATGACCCCTTCCCGAAAAGATCAAAAATAAAAACCATGCTCCTAAAATCTGTCATGGTCTTTTGGAATGGATCAGAGTTGCTTATCTGTCTTAATCTCCTCCAGTTCAACCTCCCCCAGAGCAAGTCAACATTCGAGATGTAGAGCGACAGCCAATTTGCCTTCTATGTTCGATCGAAGGCCCGCCAAATTCCATCTCAGAACATAGAACTCAGAGCCTAGCTAGAAGAGCCTGCATCAGATCAGTATCTGTTTTAGACTGGAGCCACTGACCACTTTATGGACTGCCCTTCCTGTTTAATGTGCATCTGGAATTTTCCACTTGGTTTCAGCAGCTCCTATCCTACCAATGAATTCAAGTAAAAACCTCGGCGTGGAATGGAGAAAGTGGCCCATTAAATAAGTTAGAAGATATGAGTTAGTTACCCTTCCTCCGGCTCGTCTTGTCGACCCAGTCTATCTGTGAAGTGCACTGTATTTGGCTGCCTGCCCAAGAGGAGCATGGCGGAGGTGAACGGGGGGTCCTTCTCAAGACGGCCTCGGCCACGACAGCAAACTGCAGGCTACACACTGCCCAGGCTAGTCTGTGCTAACATGTGAGGAGTTGTGAAATAGATACGTTCACATTGGCGTAGCACTAGGCGCCCACTCAGAACACAGCGGAGATGAATTACCACTGTGGGTTGTTTTTCACCTCTCCTTTCTATATATTGGTGGGTTTTCTTGCGGAGGAGGGGAAGCGATATAAACACACGCACGCATGCACGCACACGAGCGTACACATACACACCCACACACACACAGCTGAGCTCCAATGCAAGGCAGTCATCTGTCTGCCTATAGGCCCTGCTACTCACTGCCAAGCCTGCGGAGGCAGAAGCAATGTGACCTAGAGGCTAGCCAGGCAGCTGGCCCGCCCCCTTGCAGCAGCAGCCAATGGCGGATGCAACAGAAACCAATAATCGGAGTGTACTGAGAAGGCCTTGGTTGAATACCAATTACGTAGTTCGGGTCATGGCTGGGTAAACCTTGACTCGTTTAGCCCGCTGCCTGCTATGACCAATGCGTTGGCCCCTGCAACACTAGACCAAGTGGAATCTTATTTATTTGGAATTCCATGATTTGAAATAGCATTGCAGTACACACACATTTACATTGCTGTACACGCTGACTAACATTATCTCACACATACGTTGAGGATCATCATACATACTCAAAAATACATTGGTGAGTCACACATACGTACGCTCACATTGACTGTTATCCAATCCTGTGGAGGGGCCGTGCTATGATTTTCCATCGTTGATGCTCTCATCCTTGGTGACATTTTGAAGAATCACATAGAGCCCTGATGATATGGTCACGGATGATGTATGACCCCACTTGTTCAGCCAGTGTAGTAGATATTTACGAGATACACTAAAAGGTCAAAAGTTTGTGGACACCTGCTCGTAGACACATCTCATTCCAAAATCATGGGAATTAATATGGAGTTGGTCCCCCCTATAACAGCCTCCACTCTTCTGAAAAGGCTTTCCACTAGATGTTGGAACATTGCTGAGGGGACTTGCTTTCATTCAGCCACAAGAGCATTAGTAAGGCCGGTCACTGATGTTGGGCAAATAGGTCTGGTTCGCAGTCGGCGTTCTAGTTCATCCCAAATGTGTTTGATGTTGTTGAAGTCAGGGTTCTTTACACCTTCACTGGAACTAAAGGGCCAAGCCCAAACCATGAAAAACCGCCCGAGACCATTATTCCTCCTCCACCAAACTTTACAGTTAGCACTATACATTCGGGCAGGTAGTGTTCTCCTGGCATTCGCCAAACCCAGATTCATCCGTCGGACTGCCAGATGATGAAGCATGAGTAATCACCACAGAGAACGCTTTTCCACTGCTCAAGAGTCCAATGGCGGCGAGCTTTACACCACTCTAGCTGACTCTTGGCATTGCACATGGTGATCTTAGGCTTGTGTGCGGCTGCTCGGCCATGGAAACCCATTTCATGAAGCTCCAGACAAACAGTTATTGTGCTGATGTTGCTTCCAGAGGGAGTTTGGAACTCGGTAGGAAGTGTTGCAACCGAGGACACATGATTTTTACTCGCTAGGCGCTTCAACACTCGGCGGTCACGTTCTGTGAGCTTGTGTGGCCTACCAATACGAGGCCGTTGTTGCTCCTTGTAGTTTCCACTTCACAATAGCAGCACTTACAGTTGACCAGCTCTAGCACGGCAGAAATTTTTCGAACTGACTTGTTGGATAGGTGGCATCTTATGACGGTGCCACGTTGAAAGTCACTGAGCTCTTCAGTAATGCCATTCTACTGACAATGTTTGTCTATGGAGATTGCATGGCTGTGTGCTCGATTTTATACACCTGTCAGCAATGGGTGTGGCTGATATAGCCGAATCCACTAATTTGAAGGGGTGTCCACATACTTTCGTATATACAGTGCATTTGGAAAGCATTCAGACCCCTTTCCCTTTTCCACATTTTGTTACGTTACAGCCTTATTCTAAAATGTATTAAATAAAATAAAACATAATAATCAATCTACACACAATACCCCATAATGACAAAGCGAAAACAGGTTTTTAGAAATGTTTTCACATTTATAAAAAAAACAGAAATACCTTGTTCACATAAGTATTCATTCATAAGCTATGTGCCTTTCAAAATCATGTCCAATCAATTGAATTCACCACAGGTGGACTCCAATCAATTTGTAGAAACATCTCAAGGATGATCAATGGAAACAGGATGCACCTGAGCTCAATTTCGAGTCACATAGCAAAGGGTCTGAATACTTATGTAACTTTAGCAACTTTTTTCCGAGACAGGATTGTGTCGAGGCACAGATCTGGGGAACGGTACCAAAACCTTTCTGCAGCAATGAAGTTCCCCAAAAACACAGTGGCCTCCATCATTCTTAAATGGAAGAAGTTTGGAACCACCAAGACCTCTCCTAGAGCTGGCTGCCTGACCAAACTGAGCAATCTGGGGAGAAGGGACTTGGTCAGGGAGGTGACCAAGAACCTGATCGTCACTCTGACAGAGCTCCAGAGTTCCTCTGTGGAGATGGGAGAACCTTCCAGAAGGACAACCATCTGCAGCACTCCACCAATCAGGCCTTTATGGTAGATTGGCCAACGGTCAATGAAAGGCACATGACAGCCTGCTTGGAGTTTGCCAAAGGCACCTAAAGCACCTATGGTGGTGGCAGCATCATGCTGTGGGGATGTTTTTTAGCGGCAGGGACTGGGAGACTAGTCAGGATCGAGGGAAAGAAGAACAGAGCAAAGTACAGAGAGACCCTTGATGAAAACCTGCTCCGAAGCACTCAGGACCTCAAACTAGGGTGAAGGTTCAACTTCCAGCAGGACAGTGACGCTAAGCACACAGCCAAGACAAAGCAGAAGTGGCTTCGGGGCAAGTCTTTGAATGTCCTTGAGTGGCCCAAAAAATGCTAAAAAACAGTTTTACTTTGTTGTTGTGGGGTATTGTGTAGATTGATGAGGGGGAAAAAACTATTTTATCCATTTTAGAATAAGGCTATAACGTAACAAAATGTGTAAAAATTCAGGGGTTCTGAGTACTGAGTACTCCCGAATACACTCTAAATTGAGGTTTAGAAAAAGTTGGTTTGCACTGTATAGTGTTTCTACCCAGAGGCTAGAAGAACACCTTACATTTTTTTGTGTTGAAGTAATGAAATCCTTGAAAATTCCTCCTTCCCCAAATCATTGATTCTAAACTCATTGCTTCTCCTCCATGTCCTAAGGAGGTAGAATGTGGAAAGCAGTGGTAGAATGCTGAGCTATGACTTCTGCAACGCTGGACCCATAGGAATCAACTATAAGTCATTGAACAACACCCTATTGAGGCCTGTGACTGCTGGCTGAACTGAATTGTGATTTATCATGCTAGCAGGCTGGTTGTTTGTGGAACATGATATCTCTCTCCAATCTTCTCTCATGCTAAGACTCTACCCTCTTAGTTTATAATCAACTCCTACACATGCACTAATGACCAGCTTTAATCAGAACCAGAGTAGGGAAGCTCCAAAATAAGCTATTCACCCTGCCTAATTGTACTGTAGCAGTCATGTTTGGCCGCGTCTCAAATTACACCCTATTCCCTTTATACGGACTCTGTTCAAAAGTGGTGCACTATATAAGAAACATGGTGCCATTTGGGAAACAGTCCTTGTGTGTTGGTCTAATTTCAAGAACATAGACCCTGTGCAGATATCTGCAGAATGATGCCACTATCACATATCTAAGGGAGGAAGTTTCCCCTCTTACAGTATCTCCAATACTACAGTACTTACAGTGGACCTATCCCGTCCAATAGCGTTTACACATGACACCCACTTTGAACTACCGATATTCCATTGGCCTGCTGATTTTTAAAATAAATAAAAAACGTATGCATCCAAAGTAAAGGATGTGGCTGGCTCCTTCCTAGCCACCCAAATGACGCTCTATTCCCTGCGTAGGAGCCTACACTACTTTTGAGAAAGGTCCATAGGGCGATGGTCAAATGTAGTGCACTACATAGGGAACAGGGTGTCATTTGGGACGTACTACCAGACTCAGTGTTATCTACAGGCGCTCATGCTCGTTGCTCTTCTTTCCAGACATCCACGATGAGAACGGGCTGAAGCCGGTCATGGTGTACATCCATGGTGGATCCTACATGGAGGGAACGGGGAACATGATCGACGGGAGTATCCTGGCGAGCTACGGAAACGTCATCGTAATCACCATAAACTACAGGCTCGGAGTGTTAGGTAAGTCACAGCATAACATTTGGGTGTTCTTAGCGCATTGTGTTGTGATTTCTATGGATTGATGGATTCATCCATGCTGTGCGTTTGTGTGTTTTGGTTGGCTGTAGTACTGTAAATGCTGGCGATTTAACATTGTGAGGTTTGTGTGGTATAATTTGTATTTTTCAAAATGTGTATTCTTTGTAAAGTTATATTGGATTGTAATTCAGTATTTTCTCAACTGATGGCTCTGCAGGAAATAAACCCATACAAATTGAATGGGGAGTAAATAAGTAGAGAATTTTTAGATTTTGTTTTTACTTCTACCTGATTTGGCAAAAGTTTACATCTTAGATTGCTCTAATAGTACAAGAGAGGAGAATGTGATGGTAGGAGAGAATATTTATAATAGGAGAGGATTCTGGTAAAACAACGTTAAATGTTCCGACATGGAATTAAGCTATTTTCCCCCAGCATATCAACTCCTGAAACTCCAGTATGAACTCTGGGGATAATGGAGTCGGAGAGGTTATCAAGCTGATAGGCTTTGTCATCCCAGTCCATAGTGATACTGTGAATGTTTTAGCAAATTATACCAGACCTACGAATTGGAAGATAACCAAACGCTCAAGCTATGCTGTCTTGATTATACTATGTGGGCCCACATTATGCTTTGTTCATGGATCTATTTTTACCAACAGCTATATTTGTCAGAAGCATCTGCAAGATTTATCCATGTCTATTTTCTAAATCCACAGTACAGTACATTTCGCAGTTCTCGGATAAACTCCTAATCTCGTCCACCAGCCGGCTCTGTCTCTGTCACACCTCTCTGTCTATGAGTACTACACCTCACTGTGTATACACGGTAATAATTGAGCCTGGGGACGAGCTGAGACTAAACCTGGTAGTTTCATGGAGGCCAAGATGCTGAAGTGTTGTTAAGCCCATAAGAAAACCAAAGCTACATCCAGGGGTGTTCAATTCATATTCACACCCCGGTATCCACTGCTGCTCTGCTTTCCAT